>NC_088379.1:38550277-39186388 GCF_037993035.2 Macaca fascicularis | reverse complement strand
TGACTTCTTTTTCTTTCTTTGTTTTTGAGACAAGGTCTTGCTGTGTCACCCAGGCTGGGGTAGAGTGGCATGATCATAGTTCACTGCAGCCTTGACCTCCTGGGCTCAGGTGATGCTCCTCCCTCAGCCTCCAGAGTAGATGGGACCATAACCCATGCCACCACAACTGGCTAATTTTGTGAACGTGCTTTTTTTGTTTTTGTTTGTTTTGGTTTGGTTTTGGTAGAGACGGGGTTTTGCCACGCCATCCAGGCTGGTCTCAAATTCCTGGACCCAAACGATCCACCCACCTTGCCTCCAAGAGTACTGGGATTATAGGCATGAGCCACCAAACCCAGCCCTTTTTTGTTAAGATTTTCTTTTTTTTTTTCTCTTTCCTTTTTTGGATATGGGGTCTCACTCTGTCGCCCCAACTGAAGTGCAGTGGCACGATCCTGGCTCACTGTTGTGTAGGCTCAAGCAATCTCAGACCTCAGCTTCCTGAGTAGGTGGAACTATAGATGTGCATCACCATGCTCGGCTAATTTTTTAAAAGTTCTTTTGTAGAGAAGCAGTTTTGCCATGTTGCCCAGGCTGGTCTCGAGCTCCTGGGCACAAGCGATCTGCCCACCTTGGCCTCCTAAAGTGCTGGTATTTCAGGCATGAGCCACCATACCTAAGTCTCGTCTCGTCTCTTCTCTTCTCCTTTTTCTTTCTTTTTCTTTCTCTTTCTCTTTTTCTTTTTTTTTTTTTTTTTGAGAAGGAATCTTGCTCTGTCACCTGAGCTGGAGTGTGCAGTGGCGTGATCTTGGCTCACCGTCACCTCTGCCTCCTGGGTTCAAGCAGTTTTCCTGCCTCAGCCTCCCGAGTAGCTGGGTCTACAGGTGTGCGCCACCATGCTAGGCTACTTTTTTGTATTTTTAGTAGAGATGGGGTTTCACCATGTTGGCCAGGCGGGTCTCGAGCTCCTGTGCTCAAGCAATCTGCCCACCTCGGCCTCCCAAATTGCTGGAATTTCAGGCATGAATCACCGTGCCTGGCCTAAGAATTTTGAAAGAAAGGATTGGGGTTAATATAAAATCATTCTAAATATAATCCATTTCCCCCCCATACATATGTCCATATACCTTGACATATGTGTGCTACAGTTAGTTAATGGTTTATAGGTAGTAGATGAAAATGAAGTAGTCATTGTAATGATGGCTGGAACCCAGGTAAAAGTAAAATTTTAAAAAAGAAAGGGTTGAGGACTGAATCCTGAGGGAAATTAGCAATTAAGCGGCTGGCAGAAGATAATGGACTTAAATTTTTTTTTTAAGTTTTAAGCAGACATAGTCAAAAGCAGAAAATTGGGAAAGAGTTTTATCACAGAAACCAAAGTGGGGCTAAGGAGGAGTCAGATGGTATCCAGAAGTTGATTAAATACTAAGAATCATCGACTGGATTAGGAAATGGGAAAAATTCACAATGACCAGAACAGCTTCTGTGGAGTAGCAAGGACAAAGCCAGATTGCCATGGATTCAGAAGGCATAGGACAGTCTTTCCAACATCTACATCATGGTACACAGAGGTGATCAGTGTTACTTAGGCAGAGAAGACTGCTGAGTCTGTTTTTTACTGACCCAGCTCGACAGAAAGCCACTAGGTACCACTTGGCTACACTGAGGCTTGAGCATATTAAAGGGATACATAGCCTTGTCACCCTTCTAAACCCTGCTTAGGAGATAAATTGACAGCACCAGTGGGGACAATCAGTGCAGACAGCACCAACCTTACATAAAAAGCAAAGGAGGGCCAGGCATGGTGGCTCATGCCTATAATCCCAGCACTTTGGGAGGAGGCCGAGGCAGGCAGATCACAAGGTCAGGACTTTGAGACCAGCCTGACCAACATGGTGAAAACCCCGTCTCTACTAAAAATACAAAAATTAGCCTGATGTGGTGGCATGCAACTGTAATCCCAGCTACTCAGGAGGCTGAGGCTGGAGAATCACTTGAACCTAGGAGGTGGAGGTTGCAGTGACCCGAGATCACGTTATTGCACTCCAGCCTGGGTGACAGAGCGAGACTCCGTCTTAATAAAAATAAAGGAGAAGACTGGGTGTGGTAATCCCAGCACTTTGGGAGGCAGAGGTGGGTGGATCACTTGAGTCCAGGAGTTCAAAACGAGCCTAGGCAATATTGGCAAAACCCCATCTCTACAAAAATACAGAAGTTAGCAGGACACCAGGGCATGTGCCTGTGGTCCCAGCTATGTGGGAGGCTGAAGTGGAAGAATGAGCCCAGGAAGCAGAGGTTACAGTGCGCTGAGATCACGGCACTTCACTCTGTCCTGGGCAACAGAATGAGACTGTGTCTCAAAATAAGACAAAAACAAAAAAACTGAGCTAAAATCAGAGTTTGAGCCTCAAAAGAAAAGTAACAGAGAAAAATAAGATGATGGAAAGGGAGGGAGTAAGCTTGAAGAAGAATCTTCTGCTGCTGTTTTTGGCTAAATAATTTTGAATGTTTAAATACCTTGAAAAGGTGCTAGCTGAGGTCGGGTGCAGTGGCTCACACCTGTAATCCCAACACTTTGGGAGGCTGAAGTGGGCGGATCACCTGCGGTCAGGAGTTCAAGACCAGCCTGGCCAACATAGTGAAACCCCATCTCTACTAAAGATACAAAAATTAGCCAGGTGTGGTGGTGCGTGCCTGTAATCCCAGCTACTCAGGAGGCTGAGGCATGAGAATCACTTGAACCTGGGAGGCGGAAGTTGCAGTGAGCCGAGATCGCGCCATTGCACTCCAACCTGGGCAAAAAGAGCGAAACTCCATCTTTTTTTTTTTTTTTTTAAGGTGCTATTTGAAGACAGATTTCAGATAAGGGAAAGGGAATATAGGTATGAGGGAGCAGCATTCCTAAGGAAGCAGAGTGGAAAGAATGACATCTTAGCCTATGACAGGACAAAATAATACACACAAGTTAGAGGAGGTTAGAAAATTAGGTATGGAAAATTAGAAGAGTTTTCACTCAGGGCTTCCATTACTACTCTCCCTTCTGTTCAAGATGAAGTTGCTCAGTGGGAGTATTTAGACTTCGGTTAGAATGGTGAAGATTTGTAACAGTGGTTGTGTAGCGTAGACTTCCCTAGCAGTTTTGAAGAGGCAGTTGGATTGGTGATCATCTTTTGCATCTTGATAGCCCTGTGAAGTATATATTATTTATCTAATTTACAAAAGAGAAAAAATATTTTATAAGAGGAAGGACGGTGAACCTGGTTTGAAGACTTTGGTCTTTCACTTATAGCTCCTTGACTTATACTGGTGATTACCAACATTACAATGATAGCAGAGATTATGTCTCTCATTTCACACTGTATTTCTCAGAGAGACCTTAAGACTTGGCACATGACAGGTAGTTAATAAATACTCATTAAATAATCATATGCATGGACCCTATCATAGGTATTCACATATTTATGAATTTTTTTTGAAACACACTTGTAATTTTGTTAAATTCAAGCAATGTTTACTAGGATTTCTTAATAAAAAGCTCAATCTGGAATAATTTTCTCAAATTGAATAAATCTTTAAAGTACAATGTCAGAGCTAGAATTTCCAGAAAACATATAGGGTAGGCAAAGATTCTTAGAGGGCACATAATAGCCACAGACTAGGAGAAAATACTTGAAAAGTATGTATTTGGTAAAGTATTATATCCAGGCTATATAAGGAACTCTGACTACTCAATAAGACAAATGACTTTGTTTTAAAATGGGCAAATTTGAACAGATACTAGATAAGATGGTAAATAAGCACAAGAAAGGACAGTTAGTATTAGTACTCATTTGGGAAATGCAAATTCAGATTTTTACAATTTTATTTTATTTTTTTTTTTTTTTTTTTGAGACGGAGTCTGGCTCTGTCACCCAGACTGGAGTGCTGTGGCATGATCTCAGCCCACTGCACCCTCCTCCTCCTGAGCTCAAACCATCCTCCTACCTCAAGTAGCTGCGACTACAGACACACACCACCACACCTGGCTAACTTATTTTTATTTTTGTTGTTTATTTTTTTGTAGAGATGGGGTTTTGTTACGTTGCCCAGGCTGGTCTCAAGCGGTCCTCCCTCCTCAGCCTTTTCAAAGTGCTATTACTATTGGCATGAGCCAACGTGCTGGCCTATTTTTATGTATTTATTTTGACACAGGGTCTTGCTCTGTCTCCCAGGTTGGAGTGCAGTGATGCAATCATGGCTCACTGCAGTCTTGACCTTTTGGGCTCAAGCAATCCTCCCACCTCAGGGGAGGTGGTGTACAGGGGTGTACCACCACACCTGGCTCATTTTTGTATTTTTTGTAGAGACGGGTTTTGCCATGTTGCCCAGGCTGGTCTGGGCTCAAGTGACCTACCCTACTCAGCCTCCCAAAATGCTGGGATTATAGGTGTGAGCCACTGCGCCCAGTCAGAATTCAAATTATAATGAGAAATGCCACTTACACACTCACTAGAATATTTAGAATTAAAGATTTTGGCCGGGCGCGGTGGCTCAAGCCTGTAATCCCAGCACTTTGGGAGGCCGAGACGGGCGGATCACGAGGTTAGGAGATCGAGACCATCCTGGCTAACACAGTGAAACCCCGTCTCTACTAAAAATACAAAAAACTAGCCGGGCGTGGTGGCGGGTGCCTGTAGTCCCAGCTACTCGGGAGGCTGAGGCCGGAGAATGGCGTAAACCCGGGAGGCGGAGCTTGCAGTGAGGTGAGATCCGGCCACTGCACTCCAGCCTGGGCGGCAGAGCGAGACTCCGTCTCAAAAAAAAAAAAAAAAAAAAAAAAATAGAATTAAAGATTTTAACCATACTAATTGTTGGTGAATTGGAAAATAGTTTCTTGTTACATTAAATGTACATACAACATTACCATCCAACCCAGGAATCCTAATACTAGATATTTGTCTAAGAGGAAAGAAAACATACATTCACTTGTGTTTAACTGCTTTTAGCAGCTGTGTTCGTAATACCTATAAATCACAAATACCCAGAAGTTCATCAGTGGGTAATTGGATATTCATTATGATGGAATACTCAGCAATAGTAAGGAGTAAACTACTGATTATATGCAACAAGTTGGATAAATCTCTAAAGTATTAGCATTATGTCACATGGAAGATGTCAGACACTACATACATGAAGTTCTAGAAAAGTCAAAACTATAGCGACAGAAACCAAACCAGTGGTTGCCAGGGTGAGGGTAGGGAATTGACCACAGAAGAGGTTTAGAGCAATATTTTGTGGAGGTGAGAATGTTTTTTATATATATCTCTCTCTCTCTCTCCACAAAGAGATACCACTTCACATCCACTGAGATGGCTATAAGTAAAAAGACAGACATGTTGGTGAGGATGTGGAAGAACTGGAACCTGTCATATTCCTGGTGGGAATATGAAATGGTGACACTGCATTGGAAGACAGTTTGGCAGTTCCTCAGAAAGTTAAACATGGAGTTAACCATATGACCTAGTTGTTCCACTCAAGTGTAGACTCAAGAAAAATAAAAACATGTTTATGCAAAACCTGTACATAAATGTTTGTAGCAACATTATTCATAATATCCCCCAAAAATGGAATTAACCTAAATGTCCATCAGCTGATGAATGGATAAATAAATTTTGGCCGGGCGCAGGGGCTCATGCCTGTAATCCCAGAACTTTGGGAGGCCAAAGCAGGCGAGTCACCTGAGGTCAGGAGTTCAAGATCAGGCTGGCCAACTTGGCAAAACCCCGTCTCTACTAAAGATACAAAAATTAGCTGGGTATGGTGGTGGGCACCTGTAATCCCAGCTACTTGGGAGGCTGAGGCAGGAGAATCACTTGAACCCGGGAGGCAGAGGTTGCAGTGAGCCGAGATCATGCCACTGCACTTTAGCCTGGGCGACAGAGCAAGACTCTGTCTCAAGGGGAAAAAAAAAAGAATCTTAATTCCGTATACTGGAATATTATTTGGAAATTTATTTAAATGATGCTACACTTGATTCATGCTACAGTGTGGATGAATGTCGAGAACATTATGCTAATTGAGAGGAGTCAGTCACAAAGGATAACAGTTGTTTGTTAGTCTGTTCTCATGCTACTGATAAAGCCATACCCGAGACTGGGTAATTTATAAAGGAAAGAGGTTTTAATGAACTTGCAGTTCCACATGGTTGGGGAGGCCTCACAATCATGACAGAAGACGAAGCAAGAGCAAAGGGATGTCTTACATGGTGACAGGCAAGAGAGTTTGTGCAGGGGAACTCCCCTTTATAAAACCATCAGATCTCATGAGATTTATTCAGTACCACAAGAACAATATAGAGAAAACTGCCCCCATGTTCAATTATCTGGCCCTGCCCTTGGCATGTGGGGCTTATTACAGTTAAAAGTGAGATTTGAGTGGGGACACAGCTAAACCCTATCAAATTGTATGATTTCATTAATATGAAATATTCAGAATAGGCAAGTGTATAGGAGAGAAAATAGATTGGTAAATGCCTAGGGCTGGAGGGACTAATGGTGAATGAGTTCCTGCTAACAGGTAAGGGGTTTGACTTAGGATAGTGATGAGATGTTCTATAATTAGGTAGTACATCCCTGTGAATATAGTAAAAACCATTAAGTTGTACATTTTAATTCAGTGAATTGTGTGGTATATTATACATTAAGTTAATGTTTATACACATATACACCAATTTAGGTTTTTTTTAATGTTATCAGATTAACTGAAGATAATGAATTTTAAAATAATTGTTGTGATGTAAGAGGAGAAAGGAAAGGATGTGCTAAACTTAGTTTAAACAGCCATTATGGAGAACAGTGGAGGATCCTCAAAAAAACTAAGAAATACGACTACCATATGGTCCAGCAATCCCACTACTAGGTATACATCCAAAATAAATAAGTTTATCAAAGGGATATCCGTACACCCATTATTATTGCAGCATTATTGACAATAGCCAAGATTTGGAATCACCCTGTGTCCACCAAGGAATGAATGGGTAAAGAAAATATGGTACATAGATAAATGGAATACTATTCGGCCATAAAAAAAGAATGAAATGCTGTCATTCGCAGCAATGTGGATGGCATTGGAGGACATTATGTTAAGTGAAATGAGCCAGGACCAAGAAGTTAAATACCACATGTTCTCACTGGTAGGTGGAAGCTAAAAAAAAAAGTAGATCTCTCAGAAGCAAAAAATAGAACAGGAAACAAAAGGCTGGAAAAGGTAGTGGGAAGGGAGGATTAGAGAGAGATACAAAATTACAGAAAAGGATATAAAATTACAGCTAGATGGGTGGATGAATTCTAGTGTTCCATAGCATAGTAGGCTGACTATAGTTAATAATAACATAGTTTCAGATAGCTAGGACAATATTGAATGTTCCCAACACAAAGAAATGATAAGTGTTTAAGATAATGGATATGCAAATTATCTTGATCTTATCACCATGCATTATATGTCTAGAAACATCACTCTGTACCCCATGAATATTTATAATTTTTGTTAATTTTTTTATAAGTGAAAATAATTTCATCTGTATCCTATACATATTTGGTACTTTTTAAAAATGAATAATTTGACCTATACATAACACCAAAGGAAAAAGAATTAACCAAAATCTTGTTTTAAACATTTGTAATAATAATTGAATGTTCTCATAATAGGGTAATATCTTCTTCAGTTTACTGATCTCAAAACCAGAAATCACATTTGTTTTTACTTAAAATAGTACCATGTTGCTACATCTGATTTTTATTGACCAGATAATATTCTATTTACTGGTGGTATTTTGAAAAAACTAACTCCCTAATTTTTGACAATTAAATTGTTTCTAATTAATGAATCTTTATAACTATGGCATGATGCTTCTGATGACTTGCTTCTTTGCTATAAGTTTATAGAAATAGTTACTGATTCAGTAAATTACCAGCAATTAATTCATTTGTCCATGTATATGTTTATTATTTGTATTTTTTTGAGTCAATTGTCATTGCCCACTTAACCTACTATATTATTGTTTTTCTTAAAACTGAAAATGATCTGTGTATATATGGAAATGAATATTAAATTACTTATGTGAATATATTACCAGTGTGTTGTGTCATTTAATTTTAGTTTTGTTATTTTTTAGAAGAGTTACTCTTAATACATTAAGGTTTTTAGGGGGATAAACTAAGTAGAAGTTTAGTTATCAAGTAGATGACAAGGTTGAACTTTTTCCCCTCACAGAAACTCCTTTGAATTTAATATTTTAAGGTTCTATATATGTTCAGTCACAGTGTGATTAGGATATAGTTACTACTCCAGTGGTTACTGATTTATATTTTCTTCTTTTTATAGTGCACTAGTGAAATTGATGAATAAGTCAATAGAGGGGACAGCAGATGATGAAGAGGAGGGTGTAAGTCCAGATACAGCTATCCGTTCAGGACTTGAACTTCTTAAGGTATTTTTGAAACAGTTTTGTTGCCATGTATTTCTGTGGGGTCATAATTTGCCTTCCCTTCAGGATATGCAAGAGTCAGGCTTATTTCATAGGAAACTATTTGAAAGATTTAAAACCTGTGTTGGAAATCAGATTATGTAAAAGTAATATTTTTATGTTATAATATAATGTAATTATTTTACATTATAAATTAATATTTGTTTCACTGTTTATCATTTTCATGCCTTCTATGCTTGGTAGTGATTACTGTACAATCTATTCTTAGTAATAGCAAGGTGTGACTTAAGACTTAGTGGACAGGGTATGTGACTAAATCTAGGGGAGGGAATATCATCATTAAAGGGAATATTTCTTGGTATATTTGTGGGATTCTTGGGAGACTGGCATGAATAGAAAAAAGGGGTGTTTTGAGGAATAATGGGAGACAAGGTGGTTCCAGATTGTCGAGTGCCACTGGGTAAGAAAGGTACTGTCACGAGCTTTTAACCTGGCTTACAACCAGCTGCAGCCCTTGATAGAACTTTCATTGGATTGAGTAAAAGAAGGGAAGAAATTGAAGGCAAAGAGACGTGATACCACTGTGACTTACAGGAGAAGAGACAAACCAGTGCAATGGATGTTACATAGAAAAAGAATTATGGGCTCGTATTCCGAGGTTCTTAAATGTAATTTCATTGAGCTGGGCTCAATGCCTGTAATCCCAGCACTTTGGGAGGCCGAGGCGGGCAGATCACGACGTCAAGACCATCCTGGCCAACATGGGGAAACCCTGTCTCTACTAATAAAGTACAAAAATTAGCTAGACATGGTGGCACACGCCTGTAGTCACAGCTACTTCGGAGGCTGAGGCAGGAAAATCGCTTGAACCCGGGAGATGGAGGTTGCAGTGAGCCGAGATCGTGCCACTGCACTCCAGCTTGGCGTCAGAGTGAGACTCTGTCTCAAAAGAAAAAAAAAAATCATTTCATTGATAGAATTGATATGATGCCTCATGAATAAGATTTTAATTAATTTTTTTAGTAATTGAGTTGTATTTTTAAGTTCTCTTAAAAGTGAAACCACCTTTAAGGTAACATTTTTTAATAGATTGGTTTTTATTACATTTTTCTAATTTAATTCTCCAGTTTTCTATAAATAATCAAAACCACGTAAGTAAATATTATCACTGCAAGCCTTGCCAAATGAGACAGTAGCACTTAATGACCATTAAATAAGTGCTTATTGAAAAATTAATGAAGACCACCTGCTCATTCCCCTTTCTCCCTGCTTCTCTATTTGCCTCCCTAATCTTGATACTACACTAACTGAATTGTTATGAATTGTATGGAAAGTTAACTCTTTAGACATGTATCTAACTTGCTAAAAATTATTTAAGAACAGGCTCGTGCTCATGTCATAATAAGGGAATAATTATGTATTGTAATCATAATTAAAAGTTCACAATAGTGGCTTCTTTGTTGATAATTATGATGAGTGATTTCACTTGAAATATTTTCTTGCCTTGGTACAGTGGTTTATGCCTGTAATCCCAGCCAAGGCAGGAAGATCTCTTGAGCACAGGAGTTGGAGACCAGCCTGGGCAACATAGCTAGACCTCATCTCTACAAAAAAAAAAAAAAAAAAAAAAACGCCGGGCGCGGTGGCTCACGCCTGTAATCCCAGCACTTTGGGAGGCTGAGGTGGGCAGATCATGGGGTCAGGAGATCGAGACCATCCTGGCAAACACGGTGAAACTCCGTCTCTATTAAAAGTACAAAAAATAAGCCGGGCATGGTGGCGGGCACCTGTAGTCCCAGCTACTCAGGAGGCTGAGGCAGGAGAATGGCGTGAAACTAGGAGGCGGAGCTTGTAGTGAGCTGAGATCAGGCCACTGCACTCTAGCCTGGGCGATAGAGTGAGACTCCGTCTCAAAAAAAAAAAAAATTTTTTTTAGCTGGGCTGGTGCACCTGTAATCTCAGCTCAGGAGGCTGAGACCACAGTGAGCTGTGATGTTCCACCGCACTCTAGCCTAGGTGACAGAGTGAAATCCTGTCACAAAAAAAAAAAAGAAAAAAAAATTCTCATAGATTATCTTTTTGCCAGTCAAAGAAAGCTCTGAGTTAGCATTTTGTTTACATTACACAAAGATTGAGTCATTACGTATGGAGGTTTTATTTCAAGTAAGCATTCCTTCATCTAAATACAATATATTTATAAACTGATAATAGTTATTAATATTGTAAATCACATTCCATAAAAAAGGAGTTTTGTGTTCTAAGTAGCAGAGTAGACTAAGAGGTGAAGAAGAAAATAGGACAAAGGCTGTCTGTCAGTTGTGTGAAGGAATAACTGGGAGCTACTACACCACACAGTATTTCTGATAATGTCTAATTAGCCATAACTAACTGCAAGGGTGGCTAGGAGATGTATCTCTATTCTGTGTAGCTAGCATATTTACCCCAGAATTTATTTATGTATGTATTTATTTATTTATTTATTTATCACGGGAAGTATTTCTTTTTTAATGGATTAAAACAATTGTCTGTACTTCTAAAGCTGTATCTATTTTTTCAGGTTCTGTCTTTCACACATCCTACCTCGTTCCACTCTGCAGAGACATATGAGTCCTTGTTACAGTGCCTAAGAATGGAAGATGACAAGGTGGCAGAAGCTGCTATTCAAATTTTTAGAAATACAGGTCACAAAATAGAAACAGACCTTCCCCAGATACGATCGTGAGTACATTTTTTGTCCCATGGTAAATACAAAAGTTTCTAAGTGTGGGAACCATAAAATCATTGTTTTCCTTTTGTATAGGAAGTTGGGAGAGAGGAAAGACAATTTTGATTTAAAAGCTACTTTTCTGTGTCCTCTGTTTTGTCTTTCCCTTGCCTTACACCCCTCTCCCACCATTAGAATGTAGGCAGCAGAGTAAACTGAAACTACATGTTTGTTTATAACAAAATCATTTTAAGATATTAAGAATCAAAGGTTATCCCATAATTTAGTGTTTTATTTATGATTAATATCTTTCTAATCCATGTATATTCATCTTTTTTTCTGTAAATGGGTTATAAATTCAATAACTGTCACACTGCTATCCTACCAAAAAATGGGGCAAATAGTTCACTTTGGCATCTTAAAAATGTTAAGGTGAAACTTGTGCTGAGATGTTATATTTAGACTTAAAATATGCAGAAGACATCTTCTGGAGGAAAAAATACATTGCAAATGGCTGTTGAATCATATGTATTTGCAAGTAGTTCAAGGTCTATTGAACTACATACCATTTTCCTCTTATGGTAATCATAGGACAAGCAGTCTCCTGAAGTTTTTATTAAATTTGTGAACTTATAGTTTAACTTGTGAAAAATTCAGTGTTCATTGTACATTCTCTTCATTCTCAGCATTGTCTGGCTAATAAAAAAAGTTACCACAATCAGTCCCTGCCCTCGAGGAGTTTGTAGACTAGAAATAATAAACTTTATATGTATACATTATTAAAAAAAGATTATTGACACAATAGGATAGATTTTGATAAGTTTTTCAAGGGAGGAAATCCTATACATTTTTTTAAGGCAAAGGATCTATTCTTAGAGAAATTCCACCCCAAAGGAAGCAATTGAAAATGGGTATAGGTAGAAGAGGTAACTTTGGACGTGAGGAATAAAATACCTCATTCATAAGATTAATGGAGGAGAAAGGAGATAATCACTGGAAAGAAGAAGAGCACAACACTAAAGACCTCAATAACATCTCTGATGGCATCACTGGATTATACTGCTCTATAAAAAAACAAGAAGAAAGATTAAAGTTGACTTTCTGTATTATTTTATTTGGCTAATAATAATTAATAATACATTTAACAACAGTTTGATTGAAACTGTCTTCCTTTGTCATTCACGTGTTATTTTATAAGAGATCATAGTCTGGTAAATGGAACGGTGAAAGACTAAACAGATAGGAGAGAGGAAAGACATCTTCCGTGTAGAAGTGTGGCCAAGACTCAGTCAAGGAAGTCTATTTGGGCATGGACATCCCTATCTCATAATTCCAAAGTCCATAGAGACAAACTTCAGGCATATTTATAAATGTCACATCAGACTTACACCAACTAGCATATGTTCCCATTTTTGGTTAAGGTGCATGGCCTGGAGCCTGCAGTATAGCTTTTCATATCTAGCCTTCCATTATCATAAGAGGGCATTGTCACCCCTGCATTCATTTGATACCACTAACTTTATAATCTATGAAACAGGCTCTTCTCTAATAACATTAAATATATGACAAATATCTTTCCTTCTATGTTTGTTTCGCTTTATCAATTTTCTTTTTTTTTTTTTTTTTTTTTTTGAGACGGAGTCTCGCTCTGTCGCCCAGGCTGGAGTGCAGTGGCGCGATCTCGGCTCACTGCAAGCTCCGCCTCCCGGGTTCACGCCATTCTCCTGCCTCAGCCTCCCGAGTAGCTGGGACTACAGGCGCCCACAACCGCGCCCGGCTAATTTTTTGTATTTTTAGTAGAGACGGGGTTTCACCGTGGTCTCGATCTCCTGACCTTGTGATCCGCCCGCCTCGGCCTCCCAAAGTGCTGGGATTACAGGCGTGAGCCACCGCGCCTGGCCATCAATTTTCTTCTGATTATAAAAATACTTAATGTTCATTGCAGCAAACTGAAACTAGAAAAGATGTAACGAAATAGTCACCATTAACATTTGATATGTATACTTTCTATGAATGTTCATCTACTAGATGTGTTTGTCTATTTTTTATAAGTTCATATATGCACACTGTTTTCTTCATTCTACCTAATGTTTTTTCGTGTCATCAACATTTAATTTTTGGAGAGTGTTACATGTTTTTCCATCTCGTCCTGAAAGAAGACTGTTTTAGATTACTTTTCATTGTCAGTGTAGAGGGTAAGTGTATGGATTTTGAAAGAGGTGCTAATTTTCAAATCCCAACTCCCAGTTTCCTAACTTCGTCATCTTAGGAGGCTTAAATAACATCTTTGTGCTTTAATTTTCTCATCTGTGTAATGACTATAATAGTCGTCTTTGGGTGGATGTGAACATTAGTTGAATTAATCCATGCAGAAATACCTAGAATGGTGCCTGGCACATAATAGTTAGATATTTATATTGCCATCCTAGTGATATATATGTAGCTGTATCTTTGCATACTTTCTTTCACTAGTATTATTTCAGCTGCTTAATACAACTTGGTCTTTTGCTACTCTCTTTCCATAGCTACTTTGAAATAACTGAAGGGGATTATAAAAGGGAATTGAAAAATTAGCAATCTCCTACTTAGAAGGTAAATGTAAAAATATGTCATGGGATAAGCTTTAGATTATGAATTAAGGGTTACTTGTTATTTTGCATATTTGTCAGGTAGCTTTAAAATGAAAATTGTCTCCTCAAGTAGGCTTTTTCTTGAGGCATTGTATTTCTTGGTTTATACTTGGGGGCAGAGAGGGAGCTTTTTTACAAGTTTCTTTAGATCAGATAATTTTTAAGAGAGCCT
Organism: Macaca fascicularis; assembly: GCF_037993035.2. Classification (NCBI taxonomy): domain Eukaryota; kingdom Metazoa; phylum Chordata; class Mammalia; order Primates; family Cercopithecidae; genus Macaca; species Macaca fascicularis. Next base: position 39,172,439 of record NC_088379.1, on the reverse strand, counting down.
TCTCTACCAGCATCCATCCATATAGGGGACGTGGAAGTCAACCAAAGGAATAATTGTTTGTTTATGGGTTTAAGAAAAAAAAAAACTATATTATTTTTTGCAGGACCTTAATTCCCATTTTACATCAAAAAGCAAAGAGGGGTACTCCACACCAAGCAAAACAGGCTGTGCACTGTATACACGCCATATTCACAAATAAAGAAGTCCAGCTTGCACAGATTTTTGAGGTATATCTAATATATAGGTTGTGTTTATATTGGTCTTTATTTTTTAAGCTGTATAGTTTGATGAAGATGGAAGCTAGATTTTTTAAAGCTGTTTATATGAAGTCCTACCCTAGGATATAAATTCCTTGTGAGCAAGGATTCTGTCTATTTTATATGGTACTGCATTCCCGGCCTGTGGATCAGATTATATGTTCAAACACCTCATATTGAAGGGTTTTGTGGTTTTTGTTTGTTTTTTAGTTTGTTTTTGAGATAAGGTTTCACTTTCTCACCAGTGCTGGAGTACAGTGATGCGATCTCTGCTCACTGCAGCCCCGAACTCCTAGTTTCAAGCATTCCTCCTGCTTCAGCCTCCCAAGTAGCTGAGAGTACAGGCACTGCCACCATGCCCAGCTATTTTTGGATTTTTTATAGAGATGGGGTTTTGCCATATTGCCCAGCCTGGTCTCAAACTCCTAGACTGAAGCGATCCACCCACTTCATGCTTTCAAAGTACGAGGATTACACACATGAGCCAGCACACCTGGCCTTACGTGTTTATGTTAGAACGTTTTACTTAATTTTAGCCTTATTGGTTCAGTGGTGCATTTATCCTCAGAAAGTATTAGTAGATAATTTTGAACAATCCAGTTTTAAGTACCTAAGAGCCCTACCTGACAATCCTGTTTCCCTTTCTTTACTTATAATGACTGGCCTCATTTTACTATTAGAAATGTATTCCTATTATCATAAATTGAAGGTAGTGTGACCAAAACCCAGTGAACTCTTACTTTGTATGATTTAAGGTCATTTAAAATGTTCCCACAGGATAAGAAATCCACCAATATAGCAAATCCATTGTTGTAAATTAGTCAAAAATAATGCTGATTTCATGAAGCAAAAATTTTTTTTAACTTCTTTTGAGTTTTATTTTTTATGTTTTTTCTACATTCTTTCAATCTTGCTAAATTTTAGTAGGTGAATTAAGTACCAGGTGTCTTAGGTTGAAGTTAGTTATGATCATATTAGAGAAGATTGGTTTGGGCATGATAAATTCAGGAGGACCAGGAAAATGTACTGTTTCAGTAGAGTGTCTAGATATTTATCAAACAAATTGGTAATTTTGTCTGTTTTATTTTTATAGCCACTCAGTAGGAGTCTGAATGCTGATGTGCCAGAACAACTTATAACTCCATTAGTTTCATTGGGCCACATTTCTATGTTAGCACCAGATCAGTTTGCTTCCCCAATGAAATCTGTAGTAGCAAATTTTATTGTGAAAGATCTGCTAATGAATGACAGGGTAAGTTTCTCATTTAATTAAATTGAGAATCATGAGACTAAGACTGTTTACATCTTCATCACAGAAACACTTCTGTTTCTATGTAATTCTCTTTTTCTTTTAAATTATTCTATATTGGTTCTACTTATTTATTATTTAAATTCCAAACTACTTCGTTATTTCATGGTAGCTATTACTACTAGAATTTCACACTTAAGAAACAAAAATTAGAACATGGGATTGGTGAATCATGAAAGTTAAATATAAGTAAAAGCTATTTTCCTGACCCTCAAAAGACAGTTTATCATTTTCTGGAATGTTAGAATTGGGTTATTTTTGTTTTTTGTTTTGAAGACAGAGTCTTGCTCTATACCCCAGGCTGGAATGCAGTGGCTCGCTGCAACCTTGGCCTCTTCTCATTCCTCAGCCTCCCAAGTAGCTGGGATTACAGGTGCCTGTCACCACGCCTGACTAATTTTTGTATTTTAAGTAGAGACGGGGTTTCACCATGTTGGCCAGGCTTGTATTGAACTCCTGACCTCAGGTGATCTGTCCACCTTGGCCTCCCAAAGTGCTGGGATTACAGGTATGAGCCACCATGCCTGGTTAAAATTTGTTTTATCAGACATTGTTAGAAATCTAAGTGGATTAGCCAGGCATGGTAACGGGCGCCTGTAATCCTAGCTACTCAGGAGGCTGAGGCAGGAGAATCACTTGAACCGAGGAGGGAGAGGTTGCAGTGAGCCAAGATTGCACAGTTGCACTCCAGCTTGGGCAACAAGAGGGAAACTCTATCTCCAAAAAAAAAAAAAAAGTAAGTGGACTTGAATTTGACTAATTTTTAAGATAATACACTGTACTTTTGGCACTAGATTTATTGATGTCTGTGTGCTCTGATTTATTACCTCTGTCTAGGTTGGAATGTATAGATTGAAAAGACTCCCCAAATGAATTTGGAAACACACCTTAATTAAGAATCACTGCTAGCAGGGCGTGGTGGGTCACGCCTGTAATCCCAGCACTTTGGGAGGCTGAGGCGGGTGGATCACCTGAGGTCAGGACTTCAAGACCAGCCTGGCCAACATGGTGAAACCCCGTCTTTACTAAAAATACAAAAAAAGTAGCCGGGCGTGATGGCGAGTGCCTGTAATCCCAGCTATTCGGCAGGCTGAGACAGGAGAATCGCTTGAACCCAGGAGGCAGAGGTTGCAGTGGGCCAAGATTGCGCCGTTGCACTCCAGTCTAGGCAACAAGAGCAAGACTCTGTCTCAAAAAAATAAATAAAAGAATCACTGCTTTACCAAATGGATCTGAATTAAATCTGTTGTTATTGAATAAAGACACAGATATGCTGGATCATTATGGATAACTTTCAATTAAGTGTTAATTTGTCACAAATCCAACTTATCCAAAGTTCCTAACTCTCACATGGTTCGGTAGTCTCGAGGCCTCAATATCAGGAACTTAAAGACACCAGCTAGTATACTTTCTGTATTTGTACCACCTCCCACTTTTGAATGCAGCAGATAAGAAGAGAAGAACATGGCCTAAGTCTCATTTCCCACACCACATATCCTTGCTGCTGTTTTTACTTTTGGTAGATGTGGTTGTCAACAAAGGTGAAATTTAAGATACCTCTTAAATGATGATTGTTGATAGATTGTGTTTTCAGATGGTCTTTTTTATTGTGGTAAACTATACATAATATCAAATTTGCCATTTTTAAGTGTTAACATAATAGCCACATTGTTATCTAATCATCACCATCCCATCCAGCTCCAGAATTTTTTCATCACCCCAAACAGAAACTCTGTACCCATTAAGCAACAACTCTCCATTGCCCTCTGTTCTACCTTCTGACTCTATGACTGCCTGTTCTAGGTATCTCTTATATGATATTTGTCCTTTTGTTTCTGTTGTATTTCACTTAGCATGTCCTCAGGGCTCTTCCATGTTGTAATATGTATCAGAATGTTGTTCCTTTTGTGGCTAAATAGTGTTCTATTATATGTATATTTTTGTTTGTATATATCCCACATTTTGTTTGTCGATTGATAGATACTTGGGTTGCTTCTACGTGTTGGCTATTGTGAATAATGCCGATATAAACGTTTATGTTCCTGTTCTCCCATTTCTTGGGTATATATCTAGGAATAACATTATTGGGTTACATGTCATTTTCCTTTTTAAAAAAGCAATAGCCGGCCGGGCGCAGTGGCTCACGCCTGTAATCCCAGCACTTTGGGAGGCTGTGGTGGGAGGATTAAGAAGTCAGGAGATCAAGGCCATCCTCGCTAACACGGTGAAACCCCATCTCTACTAAAAATACAAAAAATAGCTGGGCGTGGTGGTGGGTGCCTGTAGTCCAAGCTACTCGGGAGGCTGAGGCAGGAGAATGGCGTGAATCCGGGTGGCAGAGCTTGCAGTGAGCCTAGATCGTGCCACTGCACTCCAGCCTGGGCGACAGAGCAAGACTCCATCTCAAAAAAGAAAAACAAAAGCAATAGCCATACTAGTGCATAAGAAGTGGTATCTCATTGTGATTTTGATTTGCATTTTCCTATAATGATGTCAAGGATATTTTTTCTGTGCTTATTGACTACCCTGTATATCTTCTTTGGAGAGCTATTAAATTCCTTCACCTACCCCACTCTTCTTTTTTTTTTGAGACATGGTCTCACTCTGTCACCCAGGCTAGAGTGCACTAGTGCAACCTTGGCTCACCGCAACCTCCGCCTCACAGACTCAAGCAGTACCTCCTGCCTCAGCCTCCTGAGAAGTTGGGTCTACCAGCACATGCCACCATGCCTGGCTAATTTCTGTAGTTTTTTATAGAGACAGGGTTTCGCCATGTTGCCCATACTGCCTTCACCCGCTTTTAGTTGGGTTGCTTCTTGTTGAGTTTTAAGAGTTGTTTACATTTTCTGTGTATTAAACCATTGTCAGATATTTACCAGATCCAAGATCATGAAGATTTCTCCCTATGTCATCTTTTCAGAGTTTTATGGTTTTAGCTATTAAATTGAGATATTTGATTCATTCTGAGTTAATTCTTACGTATATTAACAATCTAGTTTCTTTTTTTGTTTGTGTGTTTGTTTCTTGTGGATATCCAGGGGTTTTATGTTTTGTTTTTGTGTTTTTGAGACGGAGTCTCACTCTGTAGCCCAGTCTGGAGTGAAGTGGTGCAATCTTGGCTCACTGCAACCTCCGTCTCTTAGGTTCAAGCAGTTCTCCAACCTCAGCCTCCTGGATAGCTGAGACTACAGGCATGCACCACCATGCCCAGCTAATTTTTTGTATTTTTAGTGGAGGCGGGGTTTTGCCATGTTGGGCAGGCTGGTCTCATTGACCTCAAGTGATCCACCTGCCTCAGCCCCCCATAGTGCTGGGATTACAGGCACTGACCCTCTGCACCTGGCTGAATATCCAGTTTTTCTAGCACCATTTGTTGAAGAGACTGTTCTTTCCCTAAAGGTGGTCTTGGCACCCTTGTCAAAAATGAATTACTATATATGCAAGGGTTTTCTGGGTTCTTTATTCCATTGGTCTGTATGTCTGTCCTTGCCAGTACCAGCCACACTGTTTTGATTACTGTAGGTTTTATAGTAAGTTTCAAAACTGGGAAGTATGAGTCTTCTAACTTTGTCCTTTTACAAGCTCTGGTTGGTGATGTTCCCATCGGTTTCTCAGAGGCTGTGTTGATCAACATGAAAAACTTAATCAGCAAAAAGTTAAATTTTTTTCTTCATGCTAATAGCTAAATTTATTCAATTGTCTATAGTCAACAGGTGAAAAGAATGGAAAACTGTGGTCTCCAGATGAAGAGGTTTCCCCTGAAGTACTAGCAAAGGTAAATTTGTTTAGGCCTTGATAATCTTCATGTTTAAAAAAGGAACATTTGTAGTTATCTTCCTCACCTTTTAAACATTTAATAAACAGAGATGGGATCTTGTTGTGTTGCTCAGTTTGGTCTTGAACTCCTGGGCTCAGCTGATCCTCCCACTTCAACCCCCATGAGCTTGAGCCATTGTGCCTAGCCGAGAGCCTTTTTTATTCAACAAGCTTTTCTTAAGGAGGTGCTTTATTTTAAAATTTATTTTAAAATTCTTTGCAAAAAATTGTTTCTTGAAGACACTGTAGTTGTCATTGTTTATTATATGTCAGTATCTTCTGCCTGCTAAAGCAATCTCAATGAGGCTGTTTTCTAGAGAGGTTGTTTATAGAGTGACGGTGCTGAGAGGCATCTTAAATCCAGCCTCACCACCACTATCTACAAGCATATGAATATTAACTTGGCAAAGATAGATAATTGTCAAGCTGGTCACTGTGGCAGATTTGGGATTTCAAATAAGATTGTATCATCTTTGATAATCTGTTTCACTTTTTGTTGCTTCATAGTCATCATATATTCTATCAATTCATTTTTCCTGGTTGTCAATAAATACAATAAATAACACTTTGGTTTTTTTTCGCACCTATAATCCCAGCACTTTGGGAGGCAGAGGCTCGAGGATCGCTTGAGCCCAGGAGTTCAAGACCAACCTGGGCAGCATAGTGAGCCGTGTCTCTACAAAATATTAAAAATAATTTAGTTGGACTAGGTATGGTGGCTCACGCCTATAATCCCAGCACTTTGGGAGGCTGAGGCGGGCAGATGGCTTGAGATCAGTTCAAGACCAGTCTGGCCAACATGGTGAAACCCCTTGTCTACTAAAAATACAAAAACTAGCCAGGCGTGGTGTTGCACGTCTGTAATTCCAGCTACTTCAGAGATTGAGGCAGGACAGTCGCTTGAACCTGGGAGGTAGAGACTGCAGTGAGCCAAGGTTGTGCCACTGCCCTCCAGCCTGGGCGACAGTGAAACTTGGTCTCAAATGATAATAATAATAATGATAGTAATAATAATTTGGCCGGGTGTGGTGGTGCATGCCTATAGTTCCACCTACGCAAGGAGGAAGCTGAGGCAGAAGGATCGCTTGAGCCCAGGAGGTCAAGGCTACAGTGAGTTGCGATCATGCCAGTACGCTCCAGCCTGGGTGACAGAGCAGATAGATGATTGTTACTAAATTTGTGGATTTAATAAATGTAAAGCTCAGTTTAAAAGTGGTGGATTTGGGATTTAAAATAAGATTGTATCATCTTCCTTGATAATCTGTTTCACTTTGTCTTGCTTCATAGTCATCATATATTCTATCAATTCATTTTTCCAGGCTGTCAATAAATAAATAATACCTTGATTTTTTGGCTGGCTCTTTCACGTATATTGGTAACAATCTTTTGACTAGACATTTCTAAGTAATTATGACTACCAATAATTATAGCAATTCCCTTTTTTTTGGGGTCAGAATGTTAAATGAGACTGAATCAGACTTGATGGTTTCTTCAAAGTAGTCTTTCAATACCACAAAACTATGAAACTCGAAAGTTATTTTCAGTCACTACAATCAATACAGTTTTTTTGTTTGTTTGTTTTGTTTTGTTTTGTTTTTTTATGAAACAGAGTGCTCTGTTACCCAGGCTGGAGTGCAGTGGCACAATCTCGGCTCACTGCAACCTCTGCCTCCCGAGTTCAAGCAATTCTCATGCCTCAGCCTCCTGAGTAGCTGAGACTACAGGCATGTGCCACCATGCCTGGCTAATTTTTTTTTTTTTTTTTTTAAGTATAGACAGGATTTTTTAGTATATACAGTGTTTCAGCATGTTGGCTAGGCTGGTCTCAAATGCCTGACCTCAAGTGATCCACCTGCCTTGGCCTCCCAAAGTGCTGGGATTATAGGCGTGAGTCACCACGCCCGGCCTGTATAGTTTAAATTGTTTTTAAAGTATATGTTTTCAAATAGTTTCAAAATCTTGGACAAACGTCTAAGTATGAAAAGCCTAAATTCTGGAACCAGACTTTTGAGCAAGTTATCTATCATAATAATGTGTCTCAATTGCCTTATCTGTTGGGAAAAAAATCTTCCTCATAAGAGTTTTTTGAGAGATTAAGTTAATACATGTACAGCTCTAAGAAAAGTATCTGGCACTGGTTAAGCACAGAGTAAGTATTAGTTCTTATTGTTACTGTTATTATCCCATAGATATATTTAATGAAATGTCTGCTGATGGAGATGAATAATCTCATTAATTAATATAAATTAATTTTCCCTTTAATTGGAATTTTAAGTTGCTCTCTTTTTTTAGCATGTTAATATTTTATAGGTACAGGCAATTAAACTTCTGGTAAGGTGGCTGTTGGGTATGAAAAACAACCAGTCTAAATCTGCCAATTCAACCCTTCGGTTATTATCAGCGATGCTGGTTAGTGAGGGTGACCTGACAGAGCAAAAGAGGATCAGGTGAGATTTGTCTTTCTTTCCAGTTTTATTAGTGCTGAAATTTTGGTAGAATTTACATAGGAATTATTTACCTAATGAATACTGAATGGTGTAATTACACCATGTTCTTCAGGGTCAAATCTTATGTACTCATTTAGGGCTTGTCTGTCTGTTAGTATTGTTATTTTAATAGTGCCAATATATTTTTCTTCATTCCTAAAGAAGAGGAACTTTTTCCCGTAAATATGTAATCATAATCACTGTATTGTACTATTACAGTTAGCATCAACATTTAGTTCAATTAAACAAATATTTGTTAAATTTCTGCTCCATAAAACAGTGTGAAAAGCATTGTAGCAAAAATAAGTAGGAAAAGTGCCTGCCTTCAAAGAGCTTCCCTGTATTACAGTGCTTAAATAAGCGGAGTGACTCAAGTCTCATGAAAGTAATAAAAATTTCAGTGGCAGCCAGGCACGGTGGTCCATGCCTGTAATCCCAGCACTTTGGGAGGCCAAGACGGGCGGATCACGAGGTCAGGAGTTCGAGACCAGCGTGGCCAATATAATGAAACCCCGTCTCTACTAAAAAAAAAAAAATACAAAACTTAGCCAGCGTGGTGGCACATTCTTGTAATCCCAGCTACTGAGGAGGCTGAGGCAGGAGAATTGCTTGAAACCAGAAGGCAGAGGTTGCAGTGAGCTGAGATTGCACCACCACACTCCAGCCTGGGCAACAGAACGAGAGCCTGTCTTAAAATAAATACATAAATAAAAATTTCAATGGCGACTCGAGAGAGTTTAAGCCTTCTTGTTGTTGTACGAATTCGGGTGTGTACACATGTGTGTGCACACAGAGATTGTTTACATTGTTACACATTTTCACTTTTAATCTGTAAAATTGCCATCTCATTTTAAGATGAAAATAGAAGCTCGATTTTTCATGATCCTGGTTTCTTGCAAATTCTTGATTTAGTAGGGGCCAAGATTACCAACATAGATAACTAAAGTATTCTACATATGATGCATTCCTGTTTAAAAATTTGTTTTAGAGGACAGAGGTTTAATCATTCCTTTATGAGGCTGAGCACAGTGGCTTACGTCTGTAATCCCAGAAGTTTGGTAGGCCAAGTCAGGCGGATTAATTGAGGTCATGTTGAAACCCTATCTCTACTAAAAATATAGAAATTTAGCCAGGTGTGGTGGCACGTGCCTATAATCCCAGCTACTGGGGAGGCTGAGGTATGAAAATCGCTTGAACCCAGGAGGTTGAGGTTGCAGTGTGCCGAGATCATGTCATTGTACTCCAGCCTTGGCTAGATATGTGATAGTGCTATGCTATTAATTTTTTTAAAAATTATTATAATTAGGAATAGAATCTCACTATGTTCTCCAGGCTAGCTGGGCTCAAGCAATCCTCCTGCCTCAGACTCCTGAGTAGTGGGACTATAGGTGTGCACCACCACACCCTATTTTTATCATAGAATAAGCCAAGGGCAGCCTTTTATAACACTGTTTAGAACTGCGTTAGGGATAATGAAAGCTTTAAATTGGAGGTAATTATGTACAGTATATGGCAAAGGCATAATAATAACAAGCTCTTACAAGTTAGTGATACCTAGGCAGGGCCCCCCAGTGGAGAGGACGATTAGCTATTATCAGTTTACTTTTAAAAGTTTAACATCACTAAATGCAGTCAATACAATTTGAACTTAAGCAGTACCTCTTTTCCTTACAAATCAAAAGAAAAAAAAAATTTTATAAGCAATAATTCCTCAGTATGATCATGGAAATGGGTTCCTTCATTACTCCTATGAGTATAAATTGGCAGGACTCTCGATGCATTTTTGCATCGAGATCCTCAAAAATGTTATCCTTGACTCTTTATTTTCACACTCATAATTCATGAGTATAAAAAGAATCATATGAAAGCATATACACAAGCATGTTCCTGCAGCATTATTTTCCATCACAAAAAATAGGGGAATGGTTAACCATGGAATGAACACCCATTAGACAGATCCTAACTGGATATCATATAATATAGTATTACCTTTTCTAAGCTGCAATTTCCTCATCTTATGGAGTGAAAATTAATTGAGATAAAGCCTATAAAGTGTTTTTCACACCTGCCTGGCATGGAGTAAGCACTCACATAATAGCTATTAATTTTGATTCCTGAATGAATGCCATAGAAACCATTTGAGGCTCCCTCATTGTTACCAGTGCTCATTGTAACAATCCTGTTGTCCAAGAGTGCCAGGTTTTTTCCTCTGTATGCTTAGCAACAGTCCCAGTGGGTTCCGGCTAGCTTTCTGCATTTCGTGAAGTGGTCACAATAAATATAAAAGCCATGCTGTGTTCCACATAGAAGTCGAAGTAGAAAGACTCCCATGCCATACCATTCATTGCCACATTTTACCACATAAGTAATAAAAATTCATACTGTGGGGGTGGGAGTGCCAAGGCTTCATAGGTTCCATTTGAAAACTGTATTCTGCAAAAGGAGGTCAGCCCCAGAAACTCAGACAGACACTGGCTCTTATATTTCATATCCTTTAGGTATTTGTCTGGTACTTCTTCCCTCTTAACTGCAGCCCTGCCATTTCAGCATGCATAAAGCTAGATTCCTGTTACATGTTTATATGCAGGAAATAGATTTTACATTATGATAGGTGATTTTTTTTTAATTCTTTGTGGTTTTTTAAATCAAGTTTTCTTTTTTTTTTTTCTTTTTTCTTTTTTTTCTTTCTTTTTTTTTTTTTTTGAGACAGAGTCTCACTCTGTCGCCAGGGTGGAGTGCAGTGGTGTGAACTTGGCTCACCAACCTCCGCCTCTCAGGTTCAAGCAATTCTCCTGCCTGAGCCTTCCGAGTAGCTGGGAGTACAAGTGCGCACCACCATGCTCAGCTAATTTTTTTGTATTTTTAGTAGAGACAGGGTTTCACCATGTTGGCCAGGATGGTCTCAATCTCTTGACCTCGTGATCCGCCAACCTCGGCCTCCCAATGTGCTGGGATTACAAGTGTGAGCCACCGTGCCCAGCCACTTTAATCAAGTTTTTGACAATCAATATGTATTTCTCTTAAAATGAGGGATACTCCTGATGTAAAGAGTTTTTCCTAACCTTGCAATTACTGTGGTTGCAAGAATAAGCAGAGTTGTTGGGATGTGGTCAAGTATCTAACTTAGAGCTGGACTAGAAATGAAGGCAGGTAAATTTGTAATCAGAAAGTCACAATGATTTGATTTGATTATGAAAGTCACAATCCCTTGTGTTAAGTTCATGGACTCAAAGTAGCTTTCCCATATTTGTACTTCATTTTAAGCATAAATTATCCTCTAAGGACCCTACATTCAAAAAGGGACAAAAGCATTTTTATGAATGATAATGGTTATAGGAAATGTTTATTTCTTTTTTGTTTGTTTATAGTAAATCTGATATGTCTCGCTTGCGATTAGCTGCTGGTAGTGCCATAATGAAGCTTGCTCAGGAACCTTGTTACCATGAAATTATTACCCCAGAACAGTTTCAGCTCTGTGCACTTGTTATTAATGTAAGTAACAATCTTATTTTTGTCAATTACTTGTCTTCAAAGTTGAATACGTTACTTTTCTATGGATACAAATCCATTTATTATGTGAATATATGCACAAAAGGTACTGCTATTATTACCTGTTTAACTGTCTTCCAATTATTATATTATTTATTCCCCCATATAATTATTTTTTTTAATTGAAGAAAACATTAAGAATACTTAAACTGCTGGGTTTTTCTTTAATAAATGGTTGCCAATTTAAGTTTTTCTGTGCTGCTGTAGGATGAATGTTACCAAGTAAGGCAGATATTTGCTCAGAAGCTACATAAGGCACTTGTGAAGTTACTGCTCCCATTGGAGTATATGGCGATCTTTGCCTTGTGTGCCAAAGATCCTGTGAAGGAGAGAAGAGCACACGCACGACAGTGTTTACTGAAAAATATCAGTATACGCAGGGAATACATTAAACAGAACCCTATGGCTACAGGTAAGTAACTCAAAGTTCTCTGTGCGCAAATATATTTTGTCAGTGTATCAATTTTTAGTTTTTTTTTTCTTGTCATGTGTTTTTATTATGGTTTATAATAAAACTGGGAGTTTTATAGAATACTGTCATTGTAGTTATTATGTACTTAAAAACTGAACTCCTCAGTCCTGTTTATGCTGTATTAACTCCTGGCAAACTGCATTTTTCCTACAGGATCAGGAGTGTGGTTTAATTTGAACATATTGCTCGGATGTCAGACTAAATAATTTTTTCCTAGCTTTGCCAGGGACCTGTTGTTTAATGGGTTTACTATCTGATACCTTTGACTTTAATATCTTTCAAAAGTGAAATATAACTCCATACCAGGTACCAGAAAAAGAAATTGAAAAGTGAAGTGCAAAGTATTTTAGTATCCAGCTATCATGTTGCGTCTAATTTAGAAATAACTGAGGGAAAAAATGGAAACTTAAGTGGTTAGAACTCAGTCCACTAAGACATTTTATAAAGATTGTTTTTAATAATGTTTTTACTTCAGAGAAATTATTATCACTGTTGCCTGAATATGTAGTTCCATACATGATTCACCTTCTGGCCCATGATCCAGATTTCACAAGATCACAAGATGTTGATCAGCTTCGTGATATCAAAGAGTAAGTCTTGTTTTTCGAGAACTCTAAAAATTATGTTTAGTTTTCAATAAATGGTAAATTATGTATTGTTATGTTAATATTTCCATTAGAATTAGAATCTCCTTATGGTTTTATTCATTTATTATAAATTGCCAGTTTCATCTTTCAAAAATTTTCCCATCTGCCAGGTTTTGGTTGTTCATTTTCTGTTTGTTTGCAGCTAGTCAAGCTATCCAAGTCTTTGAAATAGGTTAGTTTGGTTATCTTAGATATTATATTTGATTTTTACTATTTATTTTGAGAGAGTTTGAATATGAGAAGAGTACTGAAGTGTGTGAAATAATTGGAGTTGGAACTGAAAACAGTGGAGCATATTTTTTATTCTTTGTTCTGTCTAGCATGCAAGAGCTTCGAGTATCTTTAAAAATTTTTTTGGATACATAATAATTGTACACATTTATGAGGTACACATAATATTTTGGTACGTGCATATAGTGTGTAATGAGAAAATCAGAATAATTAAGATATCCATCCCCTCTTCATCCCAGGCAATCGGAGCTGCAGTGAGCTATGATCAAGCCACTGCACCCCAGCCTGGGTGATAGAGTGAGACCCTGTCTCTAAAAAATAATAGTAACAATAAAATTGTTAAAATACAAATAAGTTATTGTTAACTATAGTCACCCTACCGTGGTATCAAATGTCAGAACTTATTCCTTGTATCTAAGTATATTTTTGTACCCATTAACTAGTCTCTTTTTTTTTCCCCCGAGATAGAGTCTTGCTCTGTCACACAGGCTGGAGTGCAGTGGCACGATTTTGGCTCACTGCAACATCTGCCTCCCTGGTTCAAGTGATTCTCCCATCTCAGACTCCTGAGTAGCTGGGACTGCAGGTGCTTGCCACCACTCCTGGCTAATTCTTTTTTTGTATTTTTGTTAGAGATGGGGTTTTACCATGTTGGCCAGGCTGGTCTCCTGACCTCATGATCCGCCTGCCTCAGCCTCCCCAAGTGCTGGAATTACAGACATGAGCCACTGCACCTGGCACCCAGTCTCTCTTTATTCCCCCTTTCCTTCTACACTTGACAGCCTCTGGTAACCACCCTTCTACTCTCTGCCTGTATAAGATCTTCATTTTTATTTTATTTTATGTTTTTAATGAGACAAGTTCTTATTCTACCCCCAGGCTGAAGTGCAGTGGTGTGATCAGGGCTTATTGTACCCTGACCTCCTGGGCTAAAATAGTCTTCCACCTCAGCTTCCCGAGTAGCTGGGACTACATGTGCCACCATGCCCAGCTAATTTTTATGTTTTTTGTAGAAATGGGGTCTCACTGTGTTGCCCAGGCTGGTCTCAAATTCCTGGACTCACGTGACCCTCCTGCCTCAGCCTCCCGAAGTGCTAGGATCTTCACTCTTTTAGTGCTCACAAAAAAAGTGCCTTCACACTTTTAGTGCTCACATATGAGCGAGACCATGTGATATTTGTCTCTGCTTGGCTTATTTCACTGAGCATAATGACTTCAAGCTCTGTTCATGTTGCTGAAAATGACAGAATTTCATTCTTTTTTATGGATGAATAATTTTTCATTGTGTGTGTATATATCCTACATTTTCCTAATTAATTTATCTGTTGAGGGACACTTAGGTTGATTCCATATCTTGGCTGTTGTGAATAGTGCTACAGTAAATATAGAAATGCATCTGTCTCTTAGATGTACTAATTTCCTTTCTTTTTTTTTTTTTTGAGACAAGTGTCACTCTGTTGCCCAGGCTGGAGTGCAGTGGCATTAATTTAACTCACTGTAACCTCTGCCTCCCCCACTTCAAGCTATTCTCATGCCTCAGCCTCCCAAGGAGTTAGTACTACAGACGTGTACCACCACGACCAGCTAATTTTTGTATTTTTAGTAGAGACCGGTTTTCACCATATTGCCCAGGTGGGTCTCCAACTACTGGCCTCAAGTGATCCACCCACCTGGGCCTCCCAAAGTGCTGGGATTACAGGCATGAGCCACCGTGCCTGGCCAAGATATACTGAATGCCTTTATTTTGGATATATATCCAGCAGTGGGATTGCTGGACGATATGGCAGATCTGTTGTTGGTTTTTTTTGGTGTTTTTTTTTTTTTTTTTTTTTTTGAGAAACCTTCTTTTTTTTCTCTCTCTCTCTTTATAGAGATAGGATCTTGTTATGTTGCCCAGGCTGGTCTTGAACTCCTGGGCTCAAGCAGTCCTCCCACCTTGGCCTCCCAAACTTCTGGGATTACAGGCATGAGCCACCACACCCAGCCTGGGAAACCATGGTGTCCCCACTGACTGGAGCACTGAGTAGTCACGAAAGTTCAAGCACAATCAGTGCCCTGCTCTTTGTCCCCAGTTCATCCCAGGTGGTTCTGCCCATCTAGCACTCCCAGTGGTTCTCATGGGACAGGACTGGAGTGGGCTTCCCAGACTTGTGGAGAGCTCAGAGTTCCACCTCCAGTTCCCTCCTCTCATCTCAGAATTTCTAGGGAAATTGTGTGCAAGTGGTGTTCTGACAGTTTAGGAGATCAGGGTGGTGCAGTCTGAAATTGAACTGTTTCTCTTACCAGTGGTGGCATCACTCAGTTCTTCTCCTGCTTCTGGTGCATTAAAGATGGTATTCTTGTCTTAAATATTTTCTAGATGTTCTACCATCTTGCTGAAATCATTTCCATTTTTGTGTATCTTTAAACATAATTTTTAAATTACCATGTAATTTGAAGTTCCAAATAATGTTTTTCATGGCGGGTGTGGTGACTCTCACCCGTATTCCCAGCTACTTGGAAGGCTGAGGTGGAAGGATTGCTCGAGCCCAGGAGTGGAAGGCTGCAGTGAGCTCTGATCCAGCTACTACATTCTATCCTAGGTGACAGGAAACCCGGTCTGGTTTTTTTTGTTTGTTTAAGGTTTTCAAAATGTAGTTACATAACTTTATGGAAACTAGTAAGTTATTGTGTCAGAAACAATTTTTTTGTTAATTGTGTTAAATATATATAGCAGAATTTGCCGGTTTTAACCACTTTTAATCATACAATTAAGTGGAGAAATGTCCAGTGACTTTGCCCTTTTATATTAATTGGGTTATCTTTTTGTTATTGAGTTGTAAGAGTTCTTTTTGTATTTGGGTATTTATCTCTTATCGGGTATATCATTTACATTCTTGATAGTATCCTTTGATGCACGAAAGTTTTCACTTTAATGAAGCCCAGTGTATTTTTTCTTTTGTTGCCTATACAGTACTTTTGTTATCATAATTAAGGAGCCAAATCCAAGTTTATAAACATTTTTTACTGTGTTTTTGGCCAGGCACAGTGGCTCACGCCTGTAATCCCAGCATTTTGGAAGACCAAGGTGGGTGGATCACCTGAGGTCAGGAGTTCGAGACCAGTCTGACCAACATGGTGAAACCCTATCTCTACTAAAAATATAAGAAATTAGCTGTGTGTTGTGGCGAGCACCTGTAATCCCAGCTACTCGGGAGGCTGAGGCAGGAGAATCGCTTGAACCTGGGAGGCGGAGGTTGCAGTGAGCCAAGGTCGCACCGTTGCACTCCAGCCTGGACAATAACAGCAAAACTCTGTCTTAAAAAAAAGAAAATTTTACTGCATTTCCTTCCATGACTTATAGTTTTAGCTCTTTAGTTAAGATCTTTGATCCATTGTAAATTCATTGCTGCAGGTGGTATAAGGTAAACATTCAGATTCATTATTTTGTTTGTGAATATCCAATTTTTCCAGTACCATTTGTTGAAGAGACTGTTCTTTCCCCAAAGATTGGTTTTGGCACCCTTGTCAAATATCAACTGACCGTATATGCAAGTGCTTACTTCTGGGCGCTCAATCCTATTTAATTTGTATGTCTGGCCTTATACCATGTAACTCTGTCATTACTGTAACTTTATAATAAGTTTCAGAGTTGGAAAGGCTGATTTCTGTTCTTTTTCAAGATTGTTTTGGCTTTTGATATTTCCTATGAATTTTAGGTTGCATTTATCTATATTTCTAAAAAATTCCATTGTTCTTTGATAGGAATGGCATTGAATCTGTATATTGCCTTGGGTGATACTATCTTACCAGTATTAAGTCTTCTAATCTGTTAGCACAGGATGTCTTTGCATTTATTTAGGCCTTTAATTTTTTTTTTATTTTATTTTATTTTATTTTATCTTATTTATTTTTCCAGCACTGTTCTGTAGTTTTCTAGGTACGGGTCTTTGTCTTCCTTGGTTAAATTTATTTCTAAACATTTTATTCTTGGCCAGGCATGGTGGGTCACACCTGTAATCCCAGCAATTTTGGGAGGCCGGAGCGGGAGAATTGCTTGGGCCTGGGAATTTGAGACCAGCCTGGCAGCATAGTGAGACTTTGTCTCTTTTTAAAAAATTAAACAGAAAAAAGAAAATGGGTTATTGATGTCTGCAGTTCTTATTAAGGCACTCTATTTCTCCCTTCAATTCTGTTGATTTTTTGCTTCATAGATTTGGGGACTTTCTTGTTTGTTTTGTATATATTTATTACAGTCACATTTTCTTGCTAGATTGACCTTTTATCAGTATAGTCCTTGTGGTCTCTTGTTAGCTTTTTGACTTTAAATCTGTTTTATCTAATAATAAAATAGCCACTTATCTCTACTGTTACATGATATATCTTTTACCTTAAAAGTAATTACTGGCCGGGCGCGGTGGCTCAAGCCTGTAATCCCAGCACTTTGGGAGGCCGAGACAGGCGGATCACGAGGTCAGGAGATCGAGACCATCCTGGCTAACACGGTGAAACCCCGTCTCTACTAAAAAATACAAAAAAATAGCCGGGCGAGGTGGTGGGCACCTGTAGTCCCAGCTACTCGGGAGGCTGAGGCAGGAGAATGGCGTGAACCCGGGAGGCGGAGCTTGCAGTGAGCTGAGATCCGGCCACTGCACTCCAGCCTGGGCGACAGAGCCAGACTCCGTCTCAAAAAAAAAAAAAAAATACAAAAAACTAGCCGGGCGAGGTGGCGGGTGCCTGTAGTCCCAGCTCCTTGGGAGGCTGAGGCAGGAGAATGGCGTGAACCCGGGAGGCGGAGCTTGCAGTGAGCTGAGATCCGGCCACTGCACTCCAGCCTGGGCGACAGAGCCAGACTCCGTCTCCAAAAAAAAAAAAAAAAAAAAAAAAGTAATTACCGATAAGGAAGGAGTTTTGCTAAATAGCTGTGTATTTTCTTCTTTTTTTTTTTTTTTGAGACAGAGTCTCGCTCTGTCACCCACGCTGGAGTGCAGTGGCGCGGCGCGATCTCTGCTCACTGCAAACTCCACCGCCTCCTGGGTTCACGCCATTCTCCTGCCTCAGCCTCCCTAGAAGCTGGGACTACAGGCGCCCGCCACCACGCCCGGCTAATTTTTTTATGTTTTTAGTACAGACGGGGTTTCACCGTGTTCGTCAGGATGGTCTCGATCTCCTGACCTCGTGATCCACCCGCATTGGCCTCTCAAAGTGCTGGGATTACAGGCGTGAGCCACCGCGCCTGGCCTTAGCTGTGTATTTTCTGCATGTCTTGTTTTTTGTTGAATTCCTCCAATTTTGCCTCTTTCTTTTGTATTTAGTTGACTTTTTTGTGGTGAACCTTCTGACTTCTCTTGTAAAATTTTTAGCTATTTCATTAGGTTTTAGATCACAGCTGACACCTCAAATTTATAACAACCTATTTCGAATAATAGTAAATTTGTTTCAATAGCTTATGGACACATTGCTCCTCTACATCTGTATTTTCCCTCCCTTTATTTTTTATTATCACAAATCACATCTTTATAGGCTATATTCCCATTTACTTAGATTTACAGTTACTGTTTTATGCATTTGCCTTTTATTTTTATTTTTTTTATTTATTTTTTTTTGAGACAGAGTCTCACTCTGTTGCCCAGGCTGGAGTGCAGTGTCACAATCTCGGCTCATTGCAACCTCCGCCTTCCAGGTTCAAGCAATTCTCCTGCCTCAGCCTCCTGAGTACCTGAGATTACAGGTGCCCGCCACCAAGCCCGGCTAATTTTTGTATCTTTGGTAGAGACGAGGTTTCACCATGTTGGCCAGGCTGGTCTCGAACTCCTGACCTCAGGAGATCCACCCACCTTGGCCTCCCAAAGTACTGGGATTACAGGCATGAGCCACCACGCCCAGCCGCATTTTCCTTTTAAATCATGTATGAAAAAAATGAGTTATGAGCCAAAGTACAATAATACTGTCTTTTAAATGTACCTATATGGTTACTTTCACCAGATTTACTTATTTCTTCTTGTGGCTTTAAATTACTATCTAGTGTTCTTTCATTTCAGCCTGATAGACTCACTTTAGCATTTCTCATACGACAGGTCTGCTAATGACAAACTCCCTTTGCTTTTGTTTATTTGGAAAATGTGTTGGTTTTGTATTTATTCTTGGACAAAGACAAATCTTATATAGGATATAAGATTCTTTAAAAAAAAAAAAAAAAAAAAAGATTCTCGGTTGATGAGTTGTTCATTGACCCCGTTCATCAACGGGGTTTTTTGTTTTTTGTTTTTATAGAACTTGAGGATATCATCCCACCACTGCCTCTTAGCCATTATGGTTTCTGATGAGAAATCAGCTGTTATTCTTATTGAGGATCCTTTCACATGAGTCACTTCCTTCTTGGCTGCTTTGAAGAGACCTTTATCCTTTATCTCTTTATCACATGTTCAACCATTTGACCCTAATGTGTCTCAGTGTGGGTCTCAGATTTCATCCTGCTTGGAGATCACTGAGTTTCTTGGATGTATAAATTCACATCTTTCATAAAATTTGCAAGTTTTTGACCATTATTTCGTCAAATATCTTTTCTGCCACTTTCTGTCTTTCCATTTGGGAATTCCATGATGTGTATGTTAGTATTTCTGATTGTGTCTTGCAGGTTCTTTAGATTTTGTTTTTCTTCATTCTCTTTTCTTTCTGTTCAGACTGAGTATTTTCAATTGACTTATCTACAGGTTTGCTGAATCTTTCTGCCTGCTGTAGTCTGCCATTGAATCCTCCTAGAGTGAATTTTTAATTTCAGCTGTTATACTTTTCTGTCCTGGAATTCCTGCTTGGTTCGTTTTAATTATTTCTGTCTCTTTATCAGTATTCTCTGCTTGTTCATACATATAATTATCTTTGTTTCTTTTATCTCATTGAGTATATTTAAGACAGTTGATTTAATGTCTTTGACTAGTCACTCTAAAATCTGGGCCTCCTCAGGGTTAATTCCTAATTCTTTCTTCTCCCCTGTGAGTTAGTCATATTTGCCTGATTATGTGATTTGTAGTTTTTTGTTAGGAATTGGACATTTTAAGTACTATAATGTGATAACTCTAAAAATCTGGTTCTTCCCCTCTTTCTAGATTGCTTTTGGTTCTTGTAGGGCGCAGTCCACCATTCTGACTTTTCTAAACTACTTTCACAAAGTCTGTATTCCTTGTTTTGTGTAGGCCTTGAAGTTATAGTTCTGTTATCTTTATGGTCAGCCTGTGACCCTGACATAGATTCCCTTCACTGTTGAGACTCATCCCCTCTCCCATCAAACCAGGTGTTTACCTCCTGGTTGCTGGGTCCCATGAGCTTCCAGAGTTCTGCACAGGTGATTATGAGTGGTTTTTTCCAGCTTTCGTTTTGTTGTTGCAATTGATATCTGAAATTTCTTAACTCTGCCGTTTTTCTGACATCAGTAATAATTTATTTGAATTTGGAAAATCTTACTTAAATATAGCCTTTAATGTTTATTTAATTTTTTTTTTGCTCTGTCGCCCAGGCTGTAGTGCAATGGCGCCATCTCGGCTCACTGCAAGCTCCACCTCCCGGGTTCACACCATTCTCCTGCCTCAGCCTCCCGAGTAGCTGGAACTACAGGCACCGGCCACCATGCCCGGCTAATTTTTTGTATTTTTAGTAGAGACGGGTTTTCACTGTGGTCTCCATCTCCTGACCTCGTGATCCACCCGCCTCGGCCTCCCCAAGTGCTGGGATTACAGGCATGAGCCACCGCGCCCGGCCACCTTTAATGTTTAATGATTACCTTTCTCCTTTATTGATATTCAGTAAGATAAAATTGAAAATGAATTCATTAAGAAGAAAATAATTATTCATAATTATACCCCCTAAAAGCCCATCATTGCTATTAACAGTTTGGTCTGTATCTTTCAACACTTTTTCTTCTTTATATGTTATACTTCCTTAACAAATATTTATAGAGTACTTTCGACGTGCCAGGTATGCTAGGTTCTTGGGCTGTGAGGTTATGTAATATGAGTATCATATATATTCCCTTAAGGTTTACAATCTAATGGAAGATGAAGAAGGGTGAAGAGGTGGTTACAATATGGTATGTGATATATGCTCTGCTGTTGTGAGAGTACCTAGAATAGGCACATAACTCACACTTGGAGGGAGTCAGAAGTTAGAGGAGGAAGGAAAAATAATCTGTAGAGCAGAACTTCTAATAGTGTAGCCTTCAAACATATCACTGCTGGAAAGAACAGAGAATCAGAAAACGACCTAGAGGAAGAATATTGGAGGTCAAGGAGCAGCAATTTGGAAAAATGATCAGGAACCCGCTAACTTTCATTGGCTTTTTATTATATGTTAAGTGTACTGGAAATATTACCTCATTTATTCTTGAGAACAATGGGATAATTACTGTTGTTCCCATTTTATTTTTGTTTTTGTTTATGTTTTGAGATGGAGTCTTGTTCTGTCGCCCAGGTTGGAGTGCAGTGGTGTGATCTTGGCTCATTGCAACCTCCGCCTCCCAGGTTCAAGCGATTCTCCTGCCTTAACATCCCGAAGTAGCTGGGACCACAGGCATGCACCACCATGCTCGGCTAATTTTTGTATTTTTTTAAAGAGATGGAGTTTCACCATGTTGGCCAGGCTGGTTTCAAACTCCGGGCCTCAGGTAATCCACCCGCTTCGACCTCCCAAAGTGCTGGGATTACAGGTGTGAGCCACCGCACCCATCCCGTTGTTCCCATTTTACAAATGAAGATACCAGCAAGGGTAAAGTCACACAGCTAATAAGTGTCCTTTGAATTTAACAACAAACTGTATTTATTTGCTTACTGGTTGGAAAAATTGTTTAAAATCTGTTTAGCAACAAAGCACTCACTGATAACCTTGGCAGGGGCAGCTGTAGTAAAGCAATGCAGATGAAAGCCAAATTGCCAACAGATAAGGAATACATATCGTTTAGACAAATCTTTTTAAAAAATTGGCTATGAACTGGGGAGGAAGAAGGCAATGGAAAGTATTTAAGGAGCCAGGGGATAAAGTGTGGTTGTAGGTAAAAGAAACGATGGTAATAAATTGAGGTGAGGACTTCTAAAAGAAGAATTTGTGAGGCGGTGGGATCTTAAAGATAGATAAAGGGAAGGCCAGGAAATAAAAATAATTTTCCAGGACTGCTGTTAAGTAGTTGAGGAGGTCTCATCTAATGACTTAGGCTTCTAAATGATAAAGGAGCAGAGTCTACTGGTAGGTGAGGGTGATAGAATTAGATATGAGTAGTGTAAAGATTGGAAACAGCTGCTGTGAAGAAGTAGCTAAAAATCCTGGTGACACATAGGATAGCTGGCTAGCATAAAGTACCAAGTTAAAAATTTTAAATTTATAATTATATCAAGCTTCTCAGCTACATGGTTTTTCTGTAGCATTAAACAATTCTAAATATAGCTGTCAAGAAGCCAAAGACTTGGATTGTTCTTGAGTTTTTCAAAGCAAGTGTACCAGAAGAAAAATTGGTAAGAGAGTTGACACTGTTTTCAAAAAAGTGATTAAAATGTTGAGAGGTCATGACAAGAGGATTATTTAAGTCCAGGATTTCAGGACCAGCCTGAGCAACATAGCAGGACCCTATCTCTACAAATAATTTTTTTGAATTGACTTGGTGTTGTAACATGTGCCTGTAGTCCCAGCTACTCGAGAAGCTGAGGCAGGAGCGTCGCTTGAGCCCAGGAGGTAGGCTGCAGTGAATTTATAATTTCACAGGTGAACAATTTCTAAAGATTAACCAAGTCTAGGAATGTCTGAGGCAGTGAAATGTCTTAGGCAAAGAAAATTTACCAGGATTGGAACCGCCAAAGAATTAGGAAATCGTGTTGAGTAGGTTGCCCAGAAAATAGGCAGGACTTAAAGATGGAGTCGAGGAAAAATGTCATCCAGAAACTAAATGAACGCAAGGAACATAGGGAAGCTGATAGATAAGTTGACAAGGAGAGGATGGTAGAAGCAGCCAAATGGCACAAGCTTCCTTGGAGTAATTGTACATAAACATGAAAGAATAACTGGAATCAGCATTGGGGATGATAGAAGCTGAACCCACTCTCTGACCCTGAGTATGCATCATCTAATAGAATGAGCAGTTACAACTTTAGGGGAATGCAAGGCAAGCATTCTTGGAGTGGGGGTATGGTTTCAGTTATGGCAAAAAGGTGAAGTGAGCATTCATTGAAGTTTCTTTTTGGGGTGAAAGTATATTCCAGAGAGCTCAGTGAAAAGACATTGAGATGGAGAGGAATTAGCTCCTTTGGATAAGGCAAGAAGAAGCAGAGGATTATGGGAGTCTGTGTACTTCGTAGGATGGGTAAACATTAATGATTACATTTCTTGGGCAGTATTGAGGATGCAGAAGTGAGACACGGCCCCAGGGTTTTCATCATATTCTAATTTCACAAAATGCCATTTTAATGTCTATTTTATATTGTTTTATAATACGTTTTGTTTTGTATTGTTTTGTGTCCTGTTTTAAACGTAACATTATATTGAACAGCTTCCAAGTACTAAAATTTATTGAGTCAATTGGTTCATGTTAGGTAGCACATTAGTCTCAGCATGTTTGCATAAAATTAAGGTGGAATTGGCGTTCTTATCACAAAACAATCATATTTTTTTCCAGTTACTTCAAGGAATAAATTCTCTATTATGTTGATGTGCATTCAAGTATTTTATATATATACTAATGTTTAAAACCTTATTGCAAGATTTTTTTGTTACAACTTTTTTTTTTTTTTTTTTTTTTGAGACTGAGTCTGGCTCTGTCGCCCAGGCTGGAGTGCAGTGGCCGGATCTCAGCTCACTGCAAGCTCCGCCTCCCGGGTTTACGCCATTTTCCTGCCTCAGCCTCCGGAGTAGCTGGGACCACAGGCGCCCGCCACCTCGCCCGGCTAGTTTTTTGTATTTTTTAGTAGAGACGGGGTTTCACCGTGTTAGCCAGGATGGTCTCGATCTCCTGACCTTGTGATCCGCCCGTCTCGGCCTCCCAAAGTGCTGGGATTACAGGCTTGAGCCACCGCGCCTGGCCTGTTACAACTTTTTAAAGAAACGCTGCATAGGAATGCTTCCTCACCTTATCCCCTAAAACTGAAAGTAATCCTAACCCTATACTTTTGTGAAAAGGGATCAAACAAATCTTCAAGTTAATAGAAACTCAACAGAATTCTGACCTAAGAGTTAAGGAAATGACTTCAGTGTTTACATAAATAAATAGAATCCTCAAACCTGTAGAACCTATGTGTTCAGTGTTGCCACCTTTGTCTAGTACATAGTTACTCAGATAATGTTTATTATATTTATTTTGTGTATTTTTGTTAAAAGTATAAAGGCAGACCTGGTTCTAATCCTAGCTCCATCTTTTTATCTCTGTGACCCTAAACAGGTAACGCCTCAAAAAAAATACTCAGACAGCCAAGCGTGGTAGCTTACGCCTGCAGTCCCAGCACTTTGTGAGGCCAAGGCGGGTAGATTGCTTGAGCCTAGGAGTTCAAGACAGTCTGGGCAACCTGGCGAAACCCCAGCTCTATAAAAATTAGCCAGACATAGTGGCGAACGCCTATAGTCCCAGCTACTCAGGAAGCTGAGGTAGGAGGATAGTGTGAGCCCAGGACACCATGGCTGCTGGGGCTGTGATCACGCCAATGCACTCCAGCCTGAGAGGCAAGCAAGACCCAGTCTTAAAAGACAGACAAAAAAAAAATAGGTTCTATATATAATGGTGATGATTTTTCATATTCTTTATAGAGTTATGAGGATTATATGAAGATAAAGTGCTTAGCCTAATGCTTATTAGATAGTAAGCACTCATTAAATATTTGCTAATTTTTATTATATGTGTTGTTATTCATTATTCTGCTCCTTTCTTTGATCAGGATTCTAGCAGCTATCCAATATCTAACTAGAGTGGACAACTCTTTGCCAAAGTTAATAAATATTATTGAAACAATCAACTATCATTTAAGCCATTAAGCTAAAAAACTAATGCATGCTACAGTAGTCTCTTAAAACAGTTACGTGGAATGTAGGAAAAGAAACTTTTACAGAGTATCATCAAATAATTTCTCCCCTGTTGATGCAGTAATGTAGTAGTCATGTCACTGCCTGAAAATCCCGGGATCTTTATAAAAACAGGCCCCATTTCCAGATTTGTCTATTTAAGTTCTCCAAGCAATTCTGATGTTCAGCCTGATTTGGGGTTCACTTTCACTTGGAAATTCAAATGTTCCCTTCAGACACAATGTGTTAAATGAATATACAGTGACAAGTGTAGAATAGCAAAAGTGGTTTGAGATTGTGACTCCTTAATTGAGTGGCTGAGTACCACACATATCAGCCTCATAGCACATGCAGTTTAGATTTGTTTCTCAGCAGAACTGCATACCAATTGTAGAACTTCTGCATAGCTTATAAATAATAAAAATACCAAGACTGCTGTGTGTTGATTTGCTCATCATTGCTGGGTGTTAAGATACATCGGATTATCTAAACTTACCTATAGGGTGAATCTGTGTTTTCTTCTGAGAGGGTGTCACCTTTTTGTCCAGGCTGGAGTGCAGTGGTGTGATCATGGCTCACTGCAGCCACAAGTGATCCTCCCACTGCAGCCCTGCAAGTAGCTGGGACTGACCACCACCATGCCCAGCTAATTTTTGTATTTTTTGTAGAAATGGGGTCTCACGGGGTCGGTCTCGAATTTCTTGTTTTGTTTTTTTTCCATTTGAGACGGAGTCTCACTCTGTCACCCAGGCTGGAATGCAGTAGCGCAGTCTTGGCTCACTGCAAGCTCCGCCTCCCGGGTTCATGCCATTCTCCTGCCTCAGCCTCCCAAGAAGCTGGGACTACAGGCGCCTGCCACCACGCCCATCTAATTTTTGTATTTTGGGTAGAGACAGGGTTTCACTGTGTTAGCCAGGATGGTCTCGATTTCCTGACCTCGTGATCCGCCTTCCTTGGCCTCTCAAAGTGCCCGGATTACAGGCATGAACCACCATGCCCGGCCTCGAATTTCTGGTTTCAGACAATCTACCCACCGCAGCCTCCCAAAGTGCTGAGGTTGTAGGCATGAGCCACCATGTCCAGCTAGGGTGAATCTTTATATGCCTTATGAAACTGTCAGAATTTCTCATATTAAGCTATGTTTTCATTTTTTATATATTATTTTATGCTTTGATTTTCCATTTGAATAGAATATTATTAATAGGATAATAACATGTACTAGTCATTAAAGTTGATCATTTTACTTTATTTTATTCAGACAACAGAAATTCCTAACATATTTATTGCTTTAAGCTAAAGCATCTGTCTATATCTAGTCTCTTTAATGTGTTTACATTTAGGTGCCTATGGTTCATGCTTGAAGTTTTAATGACAAAGAATGAAAACAATAGCCATGCCTTTATGAAGAAGATGGCAGAGAACATCAAGTTAACCAGAGATGCCCAGTCTCCAGATGAATCCAAGACAAATGAAGTAAGATGAGTCTTAGGCCAGTGGGTGTTAAGATGTAATAGAAAAATATATTGTCCCACTTTTTTTTTTTTTTTGGGGGGGGGCCATACATAATAATTTAAGTTTTAGAATGTTTACAAAAGTAAATGAATAGTTTTTATTGCACTTCATTACAAGTGAATTTTATTTCAAGAATCTTTAGTGCTCTGAAAAGACATTATAACCTTAGATCTAGAGGATAAGAATAAAATGTACAACTATGCTATTTTACAAACTTACAGTAAGAGTTACAGACAAATGCTTGTTCTTTTTGTGTGCTTTCTTTGGGTTGGTTCATTCATTTGTTATTTTCCATGCATATTGGCATTCATGTTAAATTCATATAGAGGGATTTTTCTTTACCAGAAGGCTGCATAAACAATGCTGAACAGAAATATGGAATGTTCAAGGAATAAATAACAACCACAGTATCCTTCTTCTAACTCTAATGTATACATTTAGTGGAATTGGTAATTGTGATTATTTTGCAATACTAAAAGTTATATATGATTCGTTTTCTTCCCTAGAAACTGTATACAGTATGTGATGTGGCTCTCTGTGTTATAAATAGTAAAAGTGCTTTGTGCAATGCAGATTCACCAAAGGACCCAGTCCTCCCAATGAAATTTTTTACACAACCTGAAAAGGTAATTTTCTTCCTCTCATTTTTCCTACCACACTAAACTGATTTAAATTTCAGTTACCATCAACCATTGTGGCAAATACTGAATTGTCTTGACTACAGAGTAAAAAAAGAAAATCAGAGTTTATCAAAGAATGGGAGATTGTCTTACACAGCCCTGAACATTATTCTGCCTTGAACAGAAGACTACAAATATTGTTGATCTTATGTTTATTCTAAGAATTTCTAGCATTAGAGTTTTCAGATTTTTAAAATAATTTTAATCTCATTTTATTGAAACGTGGTATTTTTGCAGACAAAAATTTTTAATATTTGGCACACTGTAAGGAGGGACAAGTTCCCTCCTCTAAGCCTCAATTTCTTCATCTTTATAATGCAGATGTTAATAATACATATGGACAATTAGTAATATCTAGGTTTATATGAAGAGTTCATCACATAAAACCATTCAATAAATGGTGTTATTAATTAATATACAGTGTATCTATTCTGCTTTCAGCAAGTTGTTTCCCATGTAAGTAAAATTTTCAGGTAACCCAGGTTCTGTTAAGTATTTCCAGCTAATTTGGATTTTTTAAAGCTTTTATTTATTTCCTGCTTTTAGGTAGTATTTTAAACTTGTTTAACTTTCTCCTGTAAATGTATATATATATGCCTCAGTAATGACCCCTTTAGAGCAGTGATTCCCAACCTTTTTGACACCTGGGACCAGTTTCGTGGAAGACAATTTTTCACAGAGAAATTGAGGTGGGGAGATGGTTTCAGGATGAAACTGTTTTACCTCAGGTCATCAGGCATTAGTTAGATTCTCAAAAGGAGCACACAACCTAGCTCCCTCGCATGCATAGTTCACAGTAGGGTTTGTGCTTCTGTAAGAATCTCATGCTGCCATTGATCCGACAGGAGGCAGAGCTCAGGTGGTAATGCTTGCTGGCCAGCCACTTACTGCCTGCTGTGCATCCCAGTTCCTAACAGGCCGCAGACCCATGACCTATAACCCATACTGGTCTGCGGCTCGTGGGTTGGAGACCCCTAGCTTAGAGAATTCTCCAAATGCACATTCCAAGAAATAAACGGAGCTTCCTACTTTGAATGCCGTACTTTACTAAAAGTTTGCTAAAATGTAATGATTTTTATTATTTAGTATTAAACACTTAACTGTGCCTTGCTTTTGATAGAAATAATGAGAATTGCAAAAGTATGCTCTCTAATTGAATCCACTGATCTGTATAAAATTTTTTTTTGTTTTTGTTTTTGTTTTTGTTTTTGTTTTGTTTTGTTTTGTTTGTCTCTGTCACTCAGGCTGGAGTGCAATGGCTTGATTTTGGCCCACTGCAGCCTCCAACTCCCTGGCTCAAACAGTCCTCCTACCTCAGCCTCTCAAGTAGCTGTGACTGCAGGCATGTGTCACCACACCTGGCTAATTTTTTAACTTTTTTGTAGAGAGGTAGTTTCATCATGTTGGCCAGGCCTCAAACTCCTGGGCTCAAGTGATCAACCCACCTCCAGCATCCCAAAGTGCTGGGATTACAGGCATGAGCCACCATGCCCAGCCTGTAAAATGCTCTTAAGTGAGCTGTTGAATTAAAATTAATCCTGTTGTTGACCCAGGACCATCATGAATAGAATAATACCTGAATAGAATCTTCGTAACAGTGGTGATACCATCATCAAGAATTAAATTCCTGCATGTCACTACACCTGTCTGGCCTCGTAAATAACAATTTTTGTGGTTTTTTTTCTTTTGATATTTTCTGTGTTGTAGTGTTTTAGTCTTCTTAATAGTAACTTAGGTTTTTCTGTTTTCAGTATGCAGCATTCCTTATTTTTCTAACATGTTGCTTTCAATGTGTTATAAATTCATAAACACTAGAAAACTAGGTTTGTGAAGTTAGTGAACCTAGTGAAGCTATAGTATATCTTTATGAATGAAGTGAATGAACTTTGGTACACAGGTTTCTTGATGTTTATTTTAGCTACATAGAAGACTGTGCAAAAGAAATGATACGGCTTTGCCTAGCACACATGACAAAACTGTGATTTCACACTTTGTTCTTTCCTACTTCTGTGAAGGTAAATTTAATACAATTAAAAAATATTTTTTAATGGGATTACTTAAAACTTATTTATATTTCCTGAGTTTAGTAGCTGGTTTTGCTTCACTGACACAACGTTGTGGTTTATTTGTTTGCCATTTTCAGATATTAAGCAGGAAGAGGCATCAAGAGATCAAGTTTGAACTCCTAATTTGTATATAGATACAGCTCTCAAAGTGCTATCATTTTCCACATTTCGTTTAAATCGTTTATTTACTTGTTAATATCACAGCTGTCAACATAATTCACTTAATTGTATTTTGACAGTTGGTCTACTTATGGTTCTAAGAAACAGTTTTATGTGTTTTTTGTTGTTGTTTTTGTTTGTTTGTTTGTGTTTTGAGATGGAATTTCACTCTTGTCACCCAGGATGGAGTGCAATGGCACGATCTTGGCTCACCACAACCTCTGCCTCCCAGGTTCAAGTGATTCTCCTGCCTCAGCCTCCTGAGTAGCTGGGATTACAGGCGCATGCCACTCGGCCCGGCTAATTTTGTTTTTGTAGAGACGGGGTTTCACTGTTGGCCAGGCCAGGCATGTCTCAAACTCCTGACCTCAGATGATCTGCCCACTTTGGCCTCCCAAAGTGATGAGATGAGGCTCACAGGCGTGAGTCACCACACCCACCCCGAGTTTATGATGTGGTGGAATTCAATGAATAAATTTAACGAATAAACTGCATTGAACCATATGAAAACATGGGTGTGCTTTATTTATGGTGTGATTTAGGAAATTTATCTTTGACATTTGCCTAAGTGTGTGTGCCATCAGTTTAATTTAAAGCTAGACTTATGGTATGGCTTGTTAAATGTTTCGTTTGACGAACTGGTATATGTGTTAGCACAAGTGTATTTATTATTGCAAGGCACAATACCTAAAAAACCTTATTGGGATAATCAAAATACTCATGTTCCCTTTGATTGATGTTTCTTTTTTCTTTTTCTTTTTTCTTTTTTTTTTTTTTATTAATAGGACTTCTGTAATGATAAGAGTTATATTTCAGAAGAGACAAGAGTACTTCTGTTAACAGGAAAGGTATTATGTACTTAATAATTTTGAGATCTTTGTTTCATGTGTATATTGCTTCTGCTATTCCTAGAAATACCTTTAAATGACCATTAGGTTATATAGTTCCTGATTCTTAGGGATCACATTATGGATTTAAAGCATCTAAAGCAGCCATGCTTTTAGACTTTTTCTGCCAGCAACCACTCTTCTGAATTGCCACTGTGTGTTCTCATCAGTAATGTTAAGCACAGTTTATTTACAATTCACAAAGAAGGCTTTCCTGGGAAATGCTATAACCAACTTAGGTATATAAGATAAAAGAAATAATTTTATACTACTAATGAATTAGATAATTCATGTTCTATATAAGTAATACGGTGACACCTAGAACAGCAAAAGGAAATTTAGTTTTTTGTAAACAATTCCTAAAGTATTACTCTATATATATATCTCCAATAGTTTGTTTATAGGAGTGTTTATTATGTATTTTGCTGTATTTTAGGGGAACTTTGTATTTTGATTGAATAATAAAGGATAAATCAATATTACCTAGTTATTATTAAGTAGAGATACGCTCATGACTTTTGATTGTATTAAGGCAGCCAAACACAATTTTACAGAATGAACTTTTTTTTTTTCCTTGAGACAGTCTCATTTTGTCGCCCAGGCTAGAGTACAGTGGTGTAATCTCAGCTCACTGCAACCTCCACCTCCTGGGTTCAGGCAATTCTTGTGCCTCAGTCTCCCAAGTAGCTGGGGCTACAAGCTTATACCACCACACCTGACTAATTTTTATGTTTTTGGTAGAGGTTGGGTTTCACTGTGTTGGCCAGACTGGTCTTGAACTCCTGGCCTCAAGTGATCCACCTCCCAAAGTCCTGGGATTTATAGTCAGGAGCCACTGTGCCTGGCCCAGAATGAACATTTCTGATAAATTTAACTAATTAGCATTTAACAATATCTCTTACTTTTGTCTAAATTTACATGTATACATGGTAAGATATAAACGTGTGTGTTTTGCGGGGGGTTTTTTCTTTTTGTTTTTAGCCAAAGCCTGCTGGAGTACTAGGTGCGGTAAATAAGCCTTTATCAGCAACGGGAAGGAAACCCTATGTTAGAAGCACTGGCACTGAGACTGGAAGCAATATTAATGTAAATTCAGAGCTGAACCCTTCAACCGGAAATCGATCAAGGCAACTTTTCTCTCCAATTATTTTGTTACTAGCACTCACTACTTGGTTTATCTTTTATTCCTAAAGCGCTGTCTCATAAAATAGTCTTCTGTCGTTAGAGGTGTTCTGATACAAAATAATATTGATGGATTTTAGTATTTTCTTTTTCTTTTTTCTTTTTTCTTTTTTTTTTTTTTTTTTTTTTTTTTTTTTTTTTGATACGAAGTCTCGCTCTTGTCCCCAGGCTGGAGTGCAATGGTGCAATCTCGGCTCACTGCAACCTCCACTTCCCGGATTCAAGCGATTCTCCTGCCTCAGCCTCCCGAGTAGCTGGGATTACAGGTGCCTGCCACCACGCTGGGCTAATTTTTGTATTTTTAGTAGAGACAGGGTTTCACCATGTTGGCCAGGCTGGTCTCGAACTCCTGACCTGAGGTGATCCACCCCCTTGGCCTCCTTGGCCTCCCAAAGTGCTGGGATTACAGGCATGAGCCACCACACCCAGCCAGTATTTTATTTTTTTCTCAATTTTATGTAATTATTTTTTTTTTAAGAGACAGGGTCTCACTTTGTTGCTTAGGCTAGAGGGTAGTGGCAGGATCATAGCTCACCATAGCCTCAGACTCCTGGGCTCTAGGAATCTTCTCGCTTCAGCATCCCAAGTAGCAGGGACTACAGGCATGCACCACCAACCCCCAGGCAATTTTCTTTTGTACTTTTCGTAAAGATGGGGTTTCGTCATCTTCCCCAAGTCGGGCTCAATCTCCTGGGCTCAAGTGATCCACCCACTTCAGCCTCCCAAAGTACTGGGATTACAGGTGCAAACCACCGCACCCAGGCACATTTTAGTATTTTCAATGAGGAAATGAAGAGTGTACTGCACACTTTGAAACTATTAATATATAGCATTCTAAGTGTGTAGAAAAGTTAACAGAAAATAATATAAGAATTAATACAACCAATTTATATCAAAATGCTTTTTTTAATATTTTTGAGACAGAGGGTCTCTGTCCGTCACTCAGGCTGGAGTGCAGTGATGGGATGTCAGCTCACAGCAACCTTCACCTCCCGGTTTCAAGTGATTCTCGTGCCTCAGCTTCCTGAGCTTATAGGCGCACACCACCACTCCCAGCTAATCTCTGTATTTTTAGTAGAGACGGGGTCTCACCATGATTGCCAGGCTAGTCTCTGGCCGCCTTGGACTCCCATAGTGCTGGGATTACAGTCATGAACCATCACGCCTGGCCCAAAATGTTTATTTTTTATACATAAGAAAATTCAACGCTTAGGAAAACTATGAAAACATAACTTTTAAATAAAATGAAATGCTTTTTAATTTTTAACTCAAATTAGTATAGGAGAGCTGGGTATAGTGCATTACGGCTGTGATCCCAGAACTTTAGTAGGCCAACGCAGGATTATCACTTGAGGCCAGAAGTTCAAGGCTAAAGTGAGCTATGATGCCACTGCTACCCTCCAGCCTGGGTGACAAAGCAAGACCCTGGCTCTTTAAAAAAAGAAAAGGCCATGTGTGATGGCTCACACCTGTAATCCCAGCACTTTGGGAGGCGGAGGAAGGATAATCACTGGAGCCCAGGAGTTCGAAACCAGCCTGGGCAACATGGGGACATACACTTGTAGTCCCAGCTACTTGGGAGCTCAGGAGACAGAGGCAGGAAGATCACTTGAGCCGAGGAGTTCTAGGCTATATCAGGTATGATTACACAATTTCATTCCAGCCTGAGTAAGACCCTGTTTCTTTTAAAAGTATAGGATAAGTTTACATTGTTCTAACATTTTCCACTTATAAAAATATTCCATGTTTGTTTTAACATACTAAGTATTCAGTGTATTAGCTACTACATAAGAATTTCTACCTGCAATTTTTTTCATAAACATAATTATTTTGATACATAATAATTGTGCATATTTATGGGGTGTTTGTGATATTTTGGTATATGCATACCATGTATAGTGATCAAATAGGGTAATTAGGATATCTGTCACATCAAACCTTTTTTTTTTTTTTTTTTGAGAGGGAGTCTCACTCTGTCGCCCAGGCTGGGGTGCAGTGGCCGGATCTCAGCTCACTGCAAGCTCCGCCTCCCCGGGTTCACGCCATTCTCCTGCCTCAGCCTCCCGAGTAGCTGGGACTACAGGCGCCCGCCACCTCGCCCGGCTAGTTTTTTGTATGTTTTAGTAGAGACAGGGTTTCACCGGGTTAGCCAGGATAGTCTCGATCTCCTGACCTTGTGATCCGCCCGTCTCGGCCTCCCAAAGTGCTGGGATTACAGGCTTGAGCCACCGCGCCCGGCTGTCACGTCAAACCTTTATCATTTCTGACTCTACTCGTAGGAACGTTTAATATTGTGGTTTTTATAGATATTGTTCTTACACATGAAATCTTAAGAATAAACTCAACCAGTGATGTTTTAAACCACTTTTTGCAAAAATGAAGCCCAAGATATAAAATCAATTAATGTGGTTTAAAGAATAGTGGGGCCTCAATTACCTACCAAATAGCCTCTTCTGACAGCCCCCTTTTTTGTAGAACACTATGGAAATGACAACTATACTATGGTCTGTGGTTTTATTTTTGTTTTAGGATTTTCTATTCCCAAAAGATAAAGTTTACAATAGTTGTATTATTTTGTCTCTTGACAATTAACCCTTTTATCAGGTAGTCTTAGGCAGTCATTTCTGTCTTAATGTTATTAAGACAAAATGGAAATAGATACCACTTTATCAAAGCTAAATGGAAAATGTTTTTTTTTTTTTTTATTGAGATGGAGTCTTGTTCTGTCGCCCAGGCTGGCGTGCAGTGGCTGGATCTCAGCTCACCGCAAGCTCCGCCTCCCGGGTTTACGCCATTCTCCTGCCTCAGCCTCCCAAGTAGCTGGGACTACAGGCGCTCGCCACCTCGCCCGGCTAGTTTTTTGTATTTTTTTTAGTAGAGACGGGGTTTCACCGCCTTAGCCAGGATGGTCTCAATCTCCTGACCTCGTGATCCGCCCGTCTCGGCCTCCCAAAGTGCTGGAATTACAGGCTTGAGCCACCGCGCCCGGCCGGAAAATGGTATTTTTAAAGCAATAGTCTATAACTACAGAATATCCGAGTCTTGCTATTGTTGCTTCATTTGTCCAAATTTCGAAACCATCCTAAGCCTTTTTTTATTGGTTTAGGTGAGAGAGTGAACTTTCTCTTCATGGAAATATGAAGTCTTGGTTTATTTGTCTTAAACAGGGAACAGAGTTCAGAGGCAGCAGAAACTGGAGTTAGTGAAAATGAAGAGAACCCTGTGAGGATTATTTCAGTCACACCTGTAAAGAATATTGACCCAGTAAAGAATAAGGTAAAGTTAATTTTTTTTTTTTTTTTTTTTTTTTTTTTTTTTTTTTTGAGACAGAGTCTCGCTCTGTCACCCAGGCTGGAGTGCAGTGGCCGGATCTCAGCTCACTGCAAGCTCCGCCTCCCGGGTTTACGCCATTCTCCTGCCTCAGCCTCCCGAGTAGCTGGGACTACAGGCGCCCGCCACCTCGCCCGGCTAGGTTTTTGTATTTTTTTAGCAGAGACGAGGTTTCACTATGTTAGCCAGGATGGTCTCGATCTCCTGACCTCGTGATCCGCCCATCTCGGCTTCCCAAAGTGCTGGGATTACAGGCTTGAGCCACCGCGCCCGGCCAGTTTTAAAATTTAACAAGTGGATTTTTTCCATGGAGATTATGACAGTTTTTCCATAGGGGTAAGAAATCTATAGCCAACATGTTAATCCACATGCTACATTTTAAACTTGTGTGTATTACCACCCCTGGCTATACTTTGTTACTTTCCAAAAATGATTCGGCTTACCTCCATCCACTTTATTTTATAAGAATTTATGTGGTCTGGCTGGGCACAGTGACTTACACCTGTAATCTCAACGCTTTGGGAGGCCAAGGAAGACAAATCACCTGAGGTCGGGAGTTCAAGACCAGCCTGGCCAACATGGTGAAACCTCATCTCTACTAAAAAAAAAAAAAAAAAAAAATTACCAGGACGTGGTGGTTGGCAGCGAAATCCCAGCTACTCGGGAGGCTGAGGCAGGAAAATCTCTTGAGCCCAGGAGGCAAAGATTGCAGTGAGCCAAGGTAACGCCATTGCACTCCAGCCTGGGTGACAGAGAGAGACTCTACCTCCAAAAAAAAAAATTTATGTGGTCACCCATAATGGTATCCTTTTCCTATACTACCCATTTCAACTATTTTAAAGAATAGGAATTGAGGCCCAGCACGTTGGCTCACGCCTCTAATCCCAGCACTTTGGAAGGCTGAGGTGGGTGGATCACGAGGTCAGTAGTTTAAGACCAACCTGGCCAACATGGCGAAACCCAGTCTCTATAAAAGTAAAAAAATTAACTGGGCATAGTGGCAGGCACCTGTAATCCCAGCTACTCAGGAGGCTGAGGCAGGAGACTTGCTTGAACCCAGGAGGCAAGACTCTGTCTCAAAAAAAAAAATAGGAATTGAGAGTTTTTGAAATCTTTCAAAAGTTTATTGATTCCTACCAGTGATCAGCCCTTTACTTTGTTTCTACTGTGTTTTTAAAAGTTCATTTTGGCCTGGTGCAGTAGCTTACACCTGTAATCCTAGCACTTTGGGAGGCAGAGGTGGGTGGATCACTTGAGGTCAGGAGTTCAAGACCAGCCTGGCCAACATGGTAAAACCCCGTCTGTACTAAAAATACAAATATTAGCTGGGTGTGGTGGCGCACTCCTGTAATCCCAGCTACTCGGGAGGCTGAGACAGGAGAATCACTCGAACCCTCAAGGTGGAGGTTGCAGTGAGCCAACATCATGCCATTGCACTCCAGCCTGGGCGACAAGAGTGAGACTTGGTGAATCACTTGAAGTGAAACCCTGTCTCTGCTAAAAGTACAAAAAATTACTTGTCTGCCGTCCAAGCTACTTGGGAGGCTAAGGCACTAGAATCACTTGAACCCGGGAGGCAGAGGTTGCAGTGAACCGAGATTGCACCACTCACTGCTCTCCAGCCTGGGCAACAGGGTGAGACCCTGTCTCAAAAAAAAAAAAAAAAAGACCAGGCGCAGTGGCTCACACCTGTAATCCCAACATGTTGGGAGGCCAAGGCAGGTAGATCGCCTGAGGTCAGTAGTTCCAGACCAGCCTGACCAACATGGTGAAACCTCATCTCTACTAAAAATACAAAAGTTAGCTGGGTATGGTGGTATGCACCTTTAATCCCATCTACTCTGGAGGCCAAGGCAGGAGAATTGCTTGAACCTCGAAGGTGGAGGTTGCAGTGAGCTGAGATCATGCCACTCCAGGATGGTCTTGAATGCCTGACCTCAGGTGATCTGCCCGCCTCAGCCTCCCAAAGTGCTGAGATTACAGGCGTGAGCCGTGCTTGACTTTTTTGTTGATCTTTAAACTATACCACCCAATTTTGTTTTGTTTTGAAACTGGATCTCACATGCCCAACCCAATTTCTTAATTTTTTGACAGGAGAGAAAGGAGTCGTGCATAATTGATAGGAGCATCACACAGATCTGACTTTTGCCTCTTTTTTCTGCTACTCACTGGCTGTGTGTTGGCTAGAGCAGGTTGCTTGATTTCTCTGGTCTTCTATTCAGTTGTTTTTGTTTTGTTTTGTTTTGTTTGTTTTTTGAGACGGAGTCTCACTCTGTCACCCAGGCTGGAGGTGCAGTGGCACAATCTCGGCTCACTGCAACCTCCACTTTCCAGGTTCAAGCAATTCTCCTGCCTCAGCCTCCTGAGTAGCTGGGATTACATGTGCGCACCACCATTCCCAGCTAATTTTTTTTTTTTTTTTTTTTTGAGACAGAGTCTCGCTCTGTCGCCCGGGATGGAGTGCAGTGGCCAGATCTCAGCTCACTGCAAGCTCCGCCTCCCGGGTTTACGCCATTCTCCTGCCTCAGCCTCCCGAATAGCTGGGACTACAGGCGCCCGCCACCTCGCCCGGCTAGGTTTTTGTATTTTTTTTAGTAGAGACGGGGTTTCACCATGTTAGCCAGGATGGTCTCGATCTCCTGACCTCGTGATCCGCCCGCCTCAGCCTCCCAGAGTGCTGGGATTACAGGCTTGAGCCACCGCGCCCGGCCTCCCAGCTAATTTTTGTGTTTTTAGTAGAGACGGGGTTTCACTATGTTGGCCAGGCTGGTCTCGAACTCCTGACCTCGTGATTCACCCACCTCGGCCTCCCAAAGTGCTGGGATTACAGGCATGAGCCACCGCGTCTGACTCAACTGTTATGAAATTGGTAATTTATCTCAGTAAGAATGGCTTGAAAATACTATTAAGTATCCCCCCTCCCCCGCCACCCAGGATCATATTCTTGAAGTGCTTATCTTTTTATTGCTCGCCATATACTTACGGTGGTCATCAAATATTTTAGGTATTACCCTTGCATACATGAAATATACTAGGATTATGCAGTTACACCACAGTAGCTTAACTTTTCCTATCCAAACTCTCATTTTCTGAACTCAGCTACATGAGGATACTTTCTGAGATGGAGTCTTGCTCTATCACCCAGGCTAAAGTGCAGTGGCACAATCTCAGCTCACTGCAACCTCCACCTCCTGGGTTCAAACGATTCTCCTGCCTCAGCCTCCCAAGTAGCTGGATTACAGGCATCTGCCACCGTGCCCGACTGATTTTTGTGTTGTTAGTAGAGATGTTGTTTCACCATCTTGACCAGTCTGGTCTTGAACTCCTGACCTCATGATCCACCCACCTCAGCCTCCCAAAGTGCTGGGATTACCATGCCCACCCAAGGTTACATTTTTAGATCAATCTCTTGCTATCTAAACTCTTTTTTGCTTGGGGTTTGAAACACAGCATGTCAATGGATTCAGGTAACAAGTTACCTCTTACTATCAAAATTCTTAGAATCCAGATACCAATAGATTAGAATATTGTGGGATCCTTTTGTAAAATTAAGCAGTCTTGACTTAAACAAACTTACATACAAAAATGCATATTGCCATAGACATTGAGTTACATCATATACTTACAATACTTACTAAAGGGTGGTACATTTGCAAAGGCCTAAGTGTTTATCTAGTACAACCAGCAATCTGTTACCTTTATGGCCTTTTCCTAAAAGTCTATGTAATTTTGAAATTGGAAATTTAAATTCTAATTTCTATTATATCCAAACCTTCCTTTCAGCTTGATCTGTAATATTGCTCCAAACCCTTATTTCAACTTTCTTTTCTTTTTCTTTTTTTTTTTTTTCCGAGACAGAGTCTCACTTTGTTGTCCAGGCTAGAGTGCAATGGCATGATCTCAGCTCACTGTGGCCTCCACCTCCCAGGTTCAAGCGATTCACCTGCCTCAGAATCCCGAGTAGCTGGGATTACAGGCACCTGCCACCACACCCAGCTAATTTTTGTATTTTTAGTAGAGACAAGGTTTCACTATGTTGGCCAGGCTGGTCTCAAACTCCTGACCTCAGGTGATCTGCCTCCCTCAGCCTCCCAAAGTGCTGGGATTACAGGCATGAGCCACTGCACCCAGCCCTCTTTTTTTCTTTTTCAACAGTTTAATCTTATTTTCACATTTGTATACACATATACTTTCCCTTTTTTTCTACTATGATGTCACAGTAAATATTGTTTATAAACTTATTGTGTGTAAAATAATAAAATATACACACAAGCAGCCGGGTGCAGTGGCTTACGCCTGTAATCCCAGCACTTTGGGAGGCTGAAGCAGGCAGATCACGAGGTCAGGAGTTCGAGACCAGCCTGCCCAATATGGTGAAACCCAGTCTCTACTAAAAATACAAAAAATTAGCTGGGCATGGTGGCATGCTCCTGTAATCCCAGGTACTCATAAGGCTGAGGCAGGAGAATTGCTTGAACCTGGGAGGCGGAGGTTGCAGTGAGCCAAGATTGTGCCACCGCACTCCAGCCTGGATGACAAGAGCGAAACTCCGTCACCAAAAAAAAAAAAAAAAAAAAAGACATATATATATATATACACACACACACACATACAGAAGCACACTTACTGGTGCTTTTATTTCTGTGGGCTGAATATCTCAGAGTAGTATTAGTGGGTCAAAGGATAAATGCATTAGAGCTTTTAGATATTTCCATATTGGTTTCGTGAGAGATTGGAACACTTGACATTTCTAGCAGCAGGGTATGAGAGTACTTTCTTCTCTGTATACCAACAACAACATGTTTCACGATTCATTTGAATTTTTTTCTGTCTCCACTTACCAGATCTAATGCCCTGCTACTTTAATTTGCATTTCTCTGACTGCCAGTATGTTTATTGACCATTTGATGTGCTGTTCTGTAAATTGCCTGTTCATATTTTGCCCATTTTAAACTTGTTATCCTTGTCTCATCTAACTCAGCTTCTTTACCCTGTTAGCACACAGGTGTGTGCTTAAGTATTTACCTTTTTAAAAATCAGTTACCTACCGTACTAACCTATATGAAGAACCATACCTGTTTTGTTCCTCAATCTATGCCCAAGAACCCCCACACCTATTAAACTTTCAGTTGAACAAGTGGTTCCTACTCCAGGTTAAAACCTTGATCGTGTTTAGACCAATACTTGGTCGTGTTGTTGATCTGTTTCGTTATGTCCAGCAGTCGCCATCATTCCCGAAGATGACTTTGCATATTTCTTCTCTGATCCGTTATGTATTGTTTTCACAGTTCAATTCCTGCAAGCCATCTTACTCTTGTCCTTTCATGGATTATCTGTTCACCAAAGTGAGGCTTAACATTAAAGGAGACTCCAGGCTGGGCACGGTAGCTCACGCCTGTAATCCCAACACTCTGCGAGGCTGAGGCAGGTGAATTGCTTGAGTCCAGGGGTTTGAGAACAGCCTGGGCAACTGGGTGAAACCCCATCTCTACTAAAAATAGAAAAATTCGCTGAGCATGGTGGTATCTGCCTGTAGTCCCAGCTGCTAGGAACGCTGAGGTGGGAGAATGACTTTAGCTGCAGTGAGCTGAGATTGCGCCACTGCACTCCAGCCTGGGCAACCAGAGCGAGGTCCTATCTCAAAAAAAAAAAAGGAAACTCTAAAGTAAAACACTGATTTGTGGGTTTTCTCACTTAAATTGTTACTCCTGGGAATTTTCTTTGAACTAAATTTTCTTGAAACATGGAAGATTTGTCATTTATTTTCCCTTGTCTTTCTGGGAATATTTTCTGGGGAAAATGAAAATTAGTTAATTAAAAAGATTTAATCTAATTTTTTCGATGATTGTATTACTCTCTTTCTCTTTAATCAATTAGAATTATGTCAGTTAAAATAATAATTTCTGTGTTTTGTTTTGTTTTGTTTTGTTTTTGAGACAGTCTTTCTCTGTCACTCAGGCTGGAGGGCAGTGGCATGATCTCAGCTCATTGCAACTGGGATGAGATGAAAAGTTAAAGAACTTCACGTTACAGAACTACAAAGATTATTATACTTAGATGTACTTATAGACAAAGAAAACATTAATAGCATGTAGAATTCTGAAAATACTTTTCTTTTAAAAAGTGACAGATTTAGTACATACCATCAATAAGAAGAACCTTTCATTTGGATGGAGTGTAACAACAAAACCAAGTAAATTTTATTTTTCAAGTACTATTTGTGCTTTATATTTTTATTATTGCAATTTTTTTCTTCCCGAGACAGAGTTTCACTCTTGTTGCCCAGGCTGGAGTGCAATGGTGCAATCTCGGCTCACTGTAACCTCTGCCTCCCAGGTTCAAGCTATTCTCCTGCCTCAGCCTCCCGAGTAGCTGGGATTACAGGCATGGGTCACTACACCTGGCTAATTTTATATTTTTAGTAGAGACAGGGTTTCTCCTTGTTGGTCAGGCTGATCTTGAACTCCCAACCTCAGGTGATCCGCCCTCCTCGGCCTCCCAACGTGGTGTGATTACAGGTGTGAGCCACCGTGCCAGGCCTGCAATTACTATTTTGAGATAAGATCTCCCTTTGTCACCCAGGCTGAAGTCCAGTGGCATAATCTCTGTTTACTGTAACCTCAGCCTCCCAGGCTTAAGCATTCCTCCCACCTCAGTCTCCTAAGCAGCTGGGACTACAGGCATGAGCCACCATGCCCAGCTAATTTTTAAAATTATTTGTAGAGATAGGATCTCACTATGTTGTCGAGGATTGTTTGGAACTCCTGGGCTCAAGCGATCCTCCCGCTTTAGCCTCCCAAAGTGCTGCAATTACAGGCGTGAACCACTGTTCCAGCCTTTGCTTTTTAGTGAGCATTTATAGAGCACATTATATATGCTATTCACCATGGTGGGTACCAGACACAGTCACTCTCCTCAAGGAGCTTACTTTCCTAATGTGATGTAAGCAGTTAACTGGAAGCCCTCGAATCCAGACTCCTTTAAAATACTTTCAAAACACTCTTTTCTAATAGAGATTATTAATATTTAAGGAATTTGTGTTTATGGAATTGTTTTGTGCTTTTTTAGGAAATTAATTCTGATCAGGCTACCCAGGGCAACATCAGCAGTGACCGAGGAAAGAAAAGAACAGTAACAGCAGCTGGTGCAGAGAATATCCAACAAAAAACAGATGAGAAAATAGATGAATCGGGACCACCTGCCCCTTCCAAACCCAGGAGAGGACGTCGACCCAAGTCTGAATCTCAGGGCAATGCAACCAAAAATGATGATCTAAATAAACCTATTAACAAGGGAAGGAAGAGAGCCGCAGTGGGTCAGGAGAGCCCTGGGGGTTTGGAAGCAGGTAATGCCAAAGCACCCAAACTGCAAGATTTAGCCAAAAAGGCAGCACCAGCAGAAAGACAAATTGACTTACAAAGGTAATGTATGCCATTCTTCCTGAAGTGGGAATTTAGACATTCTGTTTTATTCCTAGTATATCCTTAGTGCCAGTCACCCCAACACCTAAGCATTTGAGAGTGAAACCTGCATCTGGTTTTCCTGGGTCAGTTTATAATAGCATCTGTTATTACCTCATAACCTCCAGTTTTAAGGCACGAATTTGCAGAAAAATCTTTTTTTCTTTGTGTAATTTTTTTTAGTATATGGTATTTTGATATTTCTATTTTCGTTAACAAGACAAGTATTTCTTTCGCTTAGTGCCTTTCAAGTGGTTGCAGAGGTTTACATAAAATAAGGGCTACCTTTTGGATACAATTTCCCATAATGGAGAAAACAGTCATGAAATGTCAATAGGTAATAGGCCCCACTCTTTAATTCTTCATTAATTCTAACACAGGTCAACAACTTACATCTTCCCCACCCTGCCCAGAGAAACAGCTTACCAAACTGTTCATCTTTGATCATTCTTGGGCTGAGATTTCAGACTTTTCCTTTTGGAAATCTAGAAGGTGGCTCCTTTCACCTTGGCCTTAGAACTTAACTCGTCCTCCTTTTTTCCTTACATACCTAACTCATTTACCCCTGAAATTAGACTGCAGGTATTTGAGTTCCTTCTAGGGAAGAGTCCCAGATTTGATCAGCTCAGGATACCCCCACTATCCTGCTTCATTATTTTTATAAAACTCAATGTCAGGCCAGGCGCGGTGGCTCATGCCTATAATCCCAGCACTTTGGGAAGCCTAGGTGGGTGGATCACCTGAGGTCAGGAGTTCAAGACCAGCCTAATGAACATGGTAAAACTCCATCTCTACTAAAATTAAAAAAAAAAAAAAGAAAATGCAGAAAGTTAGCCAGGTGTGGTGATGCGTGCCTGTAATCCCAACTACTTGGGAGGCTGAGGCAGGAGAATCACTTGAACCCAGGAGGCAGAGGTTGCAGTGAGCCAAGATTGCGACACTGCACTCCAGCCTGGGCAACAGAAGGAGACTCTGTCTCCAAAAAAAAAAAAAAAAAAGTCACTGAAGCATATGTATAAAAACATTTAAAATATTGTCATTTATGAGCTGGGCCCCGGTGGCTCACACCTGTAATCCCAACACTTTGGGAGGCCAAGGCGGGCAGATCACCTGACGTCAGGAGTTTGAGACCAACCTGGCCAACATGGTGAAACTCCGTCTCTACTAAAAATACAAAAAAAAAAAAACCTGGTCATGGGCATGGGCACCTGTAATTTTAGCTACCCAGGAGGCTGAGGCAAGAGAATTGCTTGAGCCCAGGAGGCAGAGGTTGCAGTGAGCAGAGATTGCGCCATTGCACTCCAGCCTGGGCAACAGAGTGAGACTCCATCTCAAAAAAAACAAAAAAATTAGCATTTATGAAATTCTGAAATTTTGAACTATTAAATTTCTACATCATCTAAGTGCCCTCTTGGCAACCTTTCGCATCCTCTCATGGCATCTGATCCAGAAGGCTCAAACCTGATCTGAGTACTAGTGTGTTTCTCCTCACTTCTGCTTCTATTAACTAGTAAGTGTAGTAATGAAAGCCAGTCTTAGGGGCAAATTTTACATGACTTTCTTCTCAAA
Source organism: Macaca fascicularis (assembly GCF_037993035.2). Lineage (NCBI taxonomy): Eukaryota > Metazoa > Chordata > Mammalia > Primates > Cercopithecidae > Macaca > Macaca fascicularis. The sequence continues at coordinate 39,128,824 of NC_088379.1, read as the reverse complement.
CCTGGACTTTCATTGAACCTCTGCTTCCCTTTTTCATTAGTATGACAGTATGTATCTTAAAGGGTTCCTCTAAGAATTAAATGGATCAGTAAATATAAAGAAAGCACCTAGCAAAAGGCCTAGTACAAAATAAATGCCCAACTGTTATCGTTACTGTTTTGAATTCTAGTTTTCTTACCCCTTAACATACATTTTTCAGTTATAAGAAGTTGAATGTTTCCCTGGAGATTGCCAAAATTCTCTAAACAGTTTCAAGAGATCTGTCCTTTTCTTCACCTACACACAAAAAAGTACTAATCATCACACACAGGTTACCTAAGCCACCTGACCTTACCTACCATTAGCTGTCCCTGTACCATCTGACTAAAACGTACAGATACATTCTTGAGGCCAGGTGCAGTGGCTCATGCCTGCAGTTGCAGCACTTTGGGAGGCCAAGGCGGGCGAATCATCTGAGGTCAGGAGTTTGAGACCAGCTGGCAAACATGGAGAAACCCCGTTTCTACTAAAAATACAAAAATTAGCTGGGCATGGTGGTATGCACCTGTAGTCCCAGCTACTCGGGAGGCTGAGGCAGGAGAATTGCTTGAACCTGGGAGGCAGAGGTTGCAGTGAGCCAAGATCCGGCCACTATGCTCCAGCCTGGACGACAGAGTGAGACTCCGTCTCAAAATTTAAAAAAAATAAAAAACAGATACACACTTGAACCCTGAAAACTTTTTCAGTAGCAATTAGACCTTCTCTTGTTTACAGCATTGTAAAATGCATTGCTTTGCTTTTAGCTGCACTATGTGCCCCAGTATCATCAAACGGCATTTGGCCTTCTCTTTACAGAGTGAAAAGGCACATTAGAGATCTTAAATATGCCAGTAGTAGATCAATGGGCAGCGTGTCATTCAGAATACGGTATTCTGTGATGGTGTTCTAGTCTCAGTGGCAATGTTTATGGCCAGATGCGGTGGCTCACACCTATAATCCCAGCACTTTGGGAGGCCAAGCCAAGGTGGGCAGATCATTTAAGGTCAGGAGTTCAAGATCAGCCTGACCAATGTGGTGAAAGCCTGTCTGCACTAAAAATACAAAAAAATTAGCCACGTGTGGTGGCATACCCCTGTAATCTCAGCTACCCGGGAGGTAGAGGTTGCAGTGAGCAGAGATTGTGCCACTGCACTCCAGTCTGGATGACAGAGTGAGACTCCATCTCAAAAATAAATAAAATACAAAATTAGGCATGATGTTGTGTGCCTGTACTCAGGGCACTGAGGTGGGAGGATTGCCTGAGCCTGACACTGAGGGTAGTGGGGATAGGCTTTAGTGTTTAATGGGGATGGAGTTTCAGTTGGGGAAGGTGAAAAAGTTATAGAGAGGGGGCCGGGCGCGGTGGCTCAAGCGTGTAATCCCAGCACTTTGGGAGGCCGAGGCGGGTGGATCACGAGGTCAGGAGATCGAGACTATCCTGGCTAACATGGTGAAACCCCGTCTCTACTAAAAAATACAAAAAACTAGCCGGGCGTGGTGGCGGGCGCCTGTAGTCTCAGCTACTTGGGAGGCTGAGGCGGGAGAATGGCGTGAACCCGGGAGGCGGAGCTTGCAGTGAGCCGAGATCACGCCACTGCACTCCAGCCTGGGAGACACAGCGAGACTCCATCTCAAAAAAAAAAAAAAAAAAAAAAGTTATAGAGAGGGATGGTGGTAAAGATTGTACATAATATAAATAATTGACCGCTTCAGAAAGGTCATGGAAAAGTGGAGTTAAGAGATAAAAACATAAACTTTATTTTTCAACATAAGCTCCATCAACTTCAAGACACTTTTGTAAGCAATGATAAAAGCCATTTAGTCCATCCCCAAAGAACTGAGCATCCGTTTAACCATTTCAAACTGTTTTTTTTCATTATTGACCAAAAGAAATTGGTACTCTTTAAAGATTTTTTTTTTTTTTTTTTTTTTTTTTTTTGAGACGGAGTCTCGCTCTGTCACCCGAGCTGGAGTACAGTGGCCGGATCTCAGCTCACTGCAAGCTCCGCCTCCCGGGTTTAGCCATTCTCCTGCCTCAGCCTCCCAAGTAGCTGGGACTACAGGCACCCGCCACCTCGCCCGGCTAGTTTTTTGTATTTTTTAGTAGAGACGGGGTTTCACCGTGTTAGCCAGGATGGTCTCGATCTCCTGACCTCATGATCCGCCCGTCTCGGCCTCCCAAAGTGCTGGGATTACAGGCTTGAGCCACCGCGCCCGGCTAAAGATTTTTTTAAGATTAAGATGCAAAAAGAAGTCAAAAGGAGCCAAATCAGTACTGTAAGCGGGATGCCTAATGATTTCCCATGGAAACTCTTGCAGAATTGCCCTTGTCTGGTTAGAGGAATGAGCAAGAGTGTTGTCATGGTGGAGGAGGACTCTAGTGAAGCTTTCCCGGGCATTTTTCTGCTAAAGCTTTGACTTTGATTGAACACTCATAATCAGATGTTATCATTTGTTGGCTTTCCAAAAACTCAATAAGCAAAATGCCTCGAGCATCCCAAAAAACTGTTGCCATGACCTTTACTCTTGACCAGTCTACTTTTCCTTTCACTGGATCACTTGACCACTTTCACTTCTTAGTACCCTTTTTTTCTGAGACAATATCTGACTCTGTTGCCCAGGCTAGAGTGCAATGGCGTGGTCTTGCCTCACTGCAGCCTCAACCTCCCTAGTAGCTGGGACTACAGGCACATGCTGTCATGCCCTGCTAAATTGCTTTGATTGTGCTTTGTCTTCAGGATTGTACTGGTAAAGTCATGTTTCAGTTCCCATTGCAGTTCTTTGAAGAAGTGCTTTAGGATCTTGATCCTACTTGTCTAGACTTTCCATCAAAAGCTCTGCTGTTGTCTACAGCTGATCTAGGTGCAAAGGGTCTTAACAGCCAGTGAGTAGAAAGCTTGCTTAATTTTAATTTTTCAGTCAGAATTTTGTAAGCTGAACCAATTGAAATGACCACAGTGTTGACTATTGTTTCTGCTTTTTTTGGTCAGTCCTCTTGAATTGGCAAAAACAAGATGAATTTTTTTCCTCATAAATTAATGTGGAGGGCATGATGTTCAACATCGGCTCAACCTTTCCTGAAGCAATTTATCCAGCTGGGCATCATAGTTCATGCCTATAATCCTACCACTTTGGGAGGCTGAGGCTGGCAGATGACTGGAGCCTAGGAGTTTGAGACCAGCCTGGGCGATACGGCAAAACCCCATATCTACAAAAAAAAAAAAAAGAAAAATTAGCCAGCTGTCTGGTGTGTGCCTATAGTCCTGGCTACTTCAGAGGCTGAGGTGAGAGGATCACCTGAGCCTGGGAGGTCAAGGCTACAGTGAGCCATGATCATGCCACTTCCTCACTGCCCCCTAGCCTGGTTGACAGAGGATACCCTGTCTCACACACGCACACACACAAAATTTACCAATTTTAAGCTACTGATTTCTTTGGGGCATTGTCCCATAAACTTTTCCTAAAGCATCAATGATTTCACCATTCTTGTACCCAAGCTTCACCAGACATTTGATGCTTTTCTTGCTTCAATTTTAGCAGAATTCCTATTGCTCTGATAGGGACTCTCTTCAAACATTTTTGTTTTTTTTTTTTGAGTCGGAGTTTCACTCTTGTTGCCCAGGCTGGAGTGCAATGGCACGATCTCAGCTCACTGCAACCTCCGCCTCCTAGGTTCAAGCGATCCTCCTGCCTCCATCTCCCTAGTATCTGGGATTACAGGCACCCGCCACCACACCCAGCTAATTTTATTTTACTTTTTTTTTTTTTTTGGTAGAGATGGGGTTTCACTATGTTGGCCAGGCTGGTCTTAAACTCCTTGACCTCAGGCAAACCACCCACCTCGGCCTCCCAAAGTGCTGGGATTATAGGCGTGAGCCACCGTGCCCGGTCTCTGCACAACTTTTTTGAGAGACCAGTCTCACTCTGTCACTGAGGCTGGAGTGCAGTGGCACCATCATGGGTCACTTTGTTCTATGAGAGCACTGAGGCTCAAGCAGTCCTCTTGCCTCAGCCTCCCAAGTAGCTGGGACCACAGGTGTGCACCACAATGGCTGGCTAATTTCTTTTTAAATCTTTTGAGTCTTGCTGTGTTGCCCAGGCTGGTCTCAAACTCCTGGACTCAAGCAGTCTTCCTGCCCCCGCCCTCAAACTTTTCAAACATTTTCAGTGCTTCATACTAGATCCTGTTGAGATATAACAAGTTAGTATGAGTTTATTTTGGTGCAAAAAAAAAATTTTTTTTTGAAATCCATGCATAATTATTTCATAACATCCATTGTCCATGAACTTTTTGAAGACCCCTTATATTCTTGTTTTGGGTTTTTGTTTTGTTTTTGAAATGGAGTCTTGGTCTGTCACCCATGCTGGAGTACAATGGGGAGATCTCAGCTCACTGCACCCTCTGCCTCCTGGGTTCAAGGATTCTCATGCCTCGTCCTCCTGAGTAGCTGGGATTGCAGATGTGCACCACCACGCCCGGCTAATTTTTGTTTTTGTAGTAGAGACGGGTTTCACTGTGTTGGGCAGCCAGACCCCTAATATTCTTTTTTTTTTTTTTTTTTTTTTTTTTGAGACTGAGTTTCGCTCTTCTTGCCTAGGCTGGAGTGCAATGGTGTGATCTTGGCTCACCGCAACCTTTGCCTCCCAGTTCAAGCAATTCTCCTGCCTCAGCCTCAGCCTCCCTAGTAGCTAAGATTACAGGCACGTACCACCAACCCTGGCTAATTTTGTATTTTTAGTAGAGACGGGGTTTCTCCCTGTTGGTCAGGCTGGTCTTGAACTCCCCACCTCAGGTGATCCGCCTGCCTCAGCCTCCCAAAGTGCTGGGATTGCAGGTGTGAGCCATCGCGCCAGTCCCTTTATATTCTTAATGCCATTAAACTCTGTACTTAAAAATTGTTAAAATGATAAATTGTATTTGATATATATTTTATCACAATTTTAAAACTTACTGTGTTAAAAAACAGCTAACAGTAATATAGTGCTTATTATAAGCCAAGCTCAATAATAAGCTCTTTGTTTGTGAACCCATGGTATCCTTAAAACGACTCTATGGCTGGGCACGATGGCTCACACCTGTAATCCCAGCACTTTGGAGGCCAAGGCGGGCAGATCACGAGGTCAGGAGTTCAAGACCAGCCTGACCAATATGGTGAAATCCCCTCTCTACTAAAAACACAAAATTTAGTCGGGCATGGTGGCACGTGCTCAGAAGGCTGAGGCAGAAGAATTGCTTGAACCCAGGAGGCAGAGGTTACAGTGAGCCAAGATCGCACCATGTACTCCAACCTGGATGACAGAACAAGACTCCATCTCAAAAAACAAAAACAACTCTATGTGGCTTAGTACTGTCATTCTCCCCAGTACTGTCATTTCCTCCTCAAAGTGGAGGAAACCCAGGTATAAAGGGCTATATAGCTTTTGATCCCTTATATAAATGGGATTATAGGCGTGAGCCATTGCACCCAGCTGAACACAGTTTTAGTAACTAAGTAAAAACAGTAGTTTATTTGAAATAATCACCAGTTAAATTAGATCAACTCTACTCATCTTTTTCACCTCTTTTGGTAGTATATGCAAACAATATCCTTGCATTTTAGGGTCAGAGAGGAAAACCGAGAGATAGATCAGATGTTTTTGAAAGTGGCATACTTTAATTGAATGTAACACCCAATGCCAAGAACAAGACTGGGGTGAAAATTAAAAGTTAAATTAAAAGTTAAACTTTTGGCCGGGCGCGGTGGCTCAAGCCTGTAATCCCAGCACTTTGGGAGGCCGAGACGGGCGGATCACGAGGTCAGGAGATCGAGACCATCCTGGCTAAAACGGTGAAACCCCTTCTCTACTAAAAAATACAAAAAACTAGCCGGGTGAGGCGGCGGGCACCTGTAGTCCCAACTACTCGGGAGGCTGAGGCAGGAGAATGGCCTGAACCCGGGAGGCGGAGCTTGCAGTTAGCTGAGATCTGGCCACTGCACTCCAGCCTGGGCAACAGAGCAAGACTCCGTCTCAAAAAAAAAAAAAAAAAAAAAAAGTTAAACTTTTAAAAATTAAAAGTTCAAATGGGCTGGGCATGGTGGCTCACACCTTTAATCCCAGCACTTTGGGAAGCCTAGGCGGGCAGATCACTTGAGGTCGGGAGTTTGAGACCAGCCTAGCCAACATGGTGAAACCCTATCTCTACTAAAAATACAAAAATTAGCTAGGCGTGGTGGCTCACACCTGTAATCCCAGCTACTTGGGAGGCTGAGGCAGGGGAATCGCTTAAAACAGGGAGGCAGAGGTTGCAGTGATCCAAGATCATGCCAATGCACTCCAGCCTGGTCAACAGAGTGAGACTCTGTCTCAAAAAAATGAAAATTAACAAAAATTAGTTCAAATGGTATTTGGTACTATAACAAGACCCTGTCTCTACAAAAAATTTAAAAAGAAATTAGCCAGGCATGGTGGTATTCACCTGTGTGGTCCCAGCTACTTGGGATGCTGTGGCAGGAGGACTGTTTGAGCCTTAGTGTTCATAGCTCCAGTGGGCCATGATGGTGCCACTGTACTCCAGCCTGAGTGATAGGTGCCTGGCATCTGTATTAGTAGTGACAGTAGGAAATGTTTTATGAGCAGATATCTGACCTGCCAACATCCATTATGAAGTAAGTACCACACTATATGAGCGGTAAGGAAATGAAGACCTGAAAGGACTTTGCTCAGGTCACTTGGCTAGTGCTACACAGGGCATGGCTTAAGATCCCAGCATGTCACTTATCTGGTCTGCCTCACATACTGCTCACAACAGTAGCTGCAGCTGTGTTTCTCCTCTAATTTATTAATTTATGTAGTATTTGGATTTTTTTTTTTTTTTTTTTTTTGAGACGGAGTCTCGCTCTCTCGCCCAGGCTGCAGTGCAGTGGCTCCATCTCAGCTCATTGCAAGCTCCATCTCCTGGGCTCACACCACTCTCCTGCCTCAGCCTCCCAAGTAGCTGGGACTACAAGTGCCCGCCACCACGCCCAGCTAATTTTTTGTATTTTTAGTGGAGACGGGATTTCACCGTGTTAACCAGGATGGTCTCGATCTCCTGACCTGGTGATTCGCCCACCTCGGCCTCTCAAAGTTCTGGGATTATAGGCGTGAGCCACCGTGCCTGGCCAGAAATTTCTTTTCTTTTCTTTTCTTCTTTTTTTTTTTTTTTAGATGGAGTCACCCAGGCTGGAATGTAGTGGCACAATCTTGGCTCACTGCAACCTCTACCTCCTGGATTCAAGCAATTTTTCTGCCTCAGCCTCTCTAGTAGCTAGAACTACAGGTGTGTGCCACCACACCAGCTAATTTTTGTATTTTTGTAGAGATGGGGTTTCACCACATTGGTTAGGCTGGTCTTGATCTCCTGACCTCGTGATCCACCCACCTCAGCCTCCCAAAGTGTTAGGATTACAGGTATGAGCCACCGCGCCCAGCCTCAGCTGATGTTTTGAATGTCCTTCAGTTGAATGGTCAAAATCCTGAAAGTGCTAACTATTTTTATTTCATGTGGAACTGCAGCTTCCACCTTGCTACAAGATTCTAAACATAGCTCTCATAAACTGCTAGTATTCCCTGTGAGTGATTTGACATTCCACCTGCATTTTCGTGAGACCTGGTGAGGATCATCCTGTTCAGGTTTTATATCATTACAGTTTCAACCAACTAACTGGTAAGAGAAGACATAGAGGTGCCAAACCTGAGAGCAGTCAAACACATTACTGAGCTACAGATGAACCTAGGATGATAGAATTAGCTCTCCTTAAGGGCCTTACTTTGTGGAGTCTGATGTGGATTGCTGCACTAAGTTCAGCCCTGGGTTTTACTTGATAAATAAGGCCTGGCACACTTGTGCTTCTCTGTGTGTCTGCATTCTAACCCCAGATGCCCAATTTATCAGTCTTATTTTTCCTTGCATGATTCTCCACACCTTTCACTTGCTTTATTTTTCACTTCCCAGATGATCATTTCCTGCTCTGATCACAACTCTGGAGTAATAGCTTAAAAGAGCTTACCTCCTAACCTCACCCCAGTCTTTCATAGGTGCTCTTTTGTCGATCTGAGTACAGAATCCCCCCCAGAGTGGTACTTCACACCAGCACCACCTCCAGAAAGCTTGTCCAGTTATATTACTTGGTATTTGCTATTATATTTTATGATTAATCATTAATTAGTGAAAATCATTTTTGAGGCCCTAGTATATGCCAACTACAATTTACACTTTAGGTTTGTTAACTTCATTTCATCTTCAGCTCTTCTAGATAGATTTCTGATGTGTTAAGCTTCTAGAGCCATTTTAATACCACAGCCATAACTTCTAATATGTGGCAAGTGCTAACCCTTGTAGAATTCCTCTTACTAGGTTTTTTTACTCACAACATTAGGTCAATAATGTTTATTTTTAGCTTGATTCCTGCCTATATGGTTCAAGGATACTTTATACCACCAAAACAGAGAGAGGATACGCAAAATCCTACTGGCCTCAGTTTTAGCTGGGAGTTGATGCTGAGGGTTTTAACTTGTAAAGTTAACATTAGAATTTTTAGATCGGATTTTTGTGGTAAATGTATTCTCTCAGCTATTTGCATGTATGTGGGTTTCAGTAAGTAGTCCTGTTTATGTTTTGGGCTGCATTTGGACTTGTTAGTCCTTTTGCAAAAATTAGTTTAGTTCACCCAATAAAACCAATAAAAATCAGCCATTTTCACTGTGGTCAGGGAACAGTCAACAGTATTAGCTGGACATTAGTGTTGGGTCTCTGAGTTTCCAGTGAAGGAATGGTCATTTCAGTAGTTTAGTTCAGTTGTTTTTGCTCTTTGTGTTAAGGCTATCATTCAAAGGGCAAACAGTTAATGTTTTAAATTGAAAATATGTTCTGAATAGATTTGCTGATTCTTGAGTATGTTTTGCTTACAGTTAAGGCCAAATTCTTCCTTGAAGATGAGCTTGTCAATAAACATCAGTGGAAAAATAACCCCAAATTTATGACTTCTGAGGAATCTGAATTTAAACAGAATATCTGTAGGGTAACAGACTGTGGGTTTCTAGTCTTTGGATTAACATGTTTTGTTTAGCATGCTTAGTGTGGGAGTGTTCAAGGATCTTAGAATTTGTTTTTCTTAAAGCAAAGAATTTACTGAGTTTTTGTGCTCATTTGTATATTGAAGTTTCCTCCCATCATGTGGGTTCATATCTCAAAATTAACCCCTAAGTATATATCCTCAAGTGTGTATCCTCATGTGTTAAACATCTATATATTAGTTCAGTATGAATTTTTTTTAGTAACAAGTGAATTTTTCTCAAAATAACATGAAATTTTTCAGAAGCCAAGTGCTTTCAGTGATGGCAATTCATCTTGGTACATCTTGGTACATAGAATCAAGTCCAGGAGGCTCTTCCAGTGACCTGGGTCTTTCACAAGTCTGTGAGAGCAGCCCAGGAAATACAGAGGACTCAGGGCTAGGAAGGGGAAGCTTCCTGAAAGTATAGCAGGCAGCTTGTAAATAATTATTTGGCCAGTACGGTGGTTCACACCTGTAATCTCAGCACTTTGAGAGGCCAAGGCAGGCTGATCACGAGGTCAAGAGTTCAAGACCAGCCTGGCCAATATAGTGAAACCCCATCTCTACTTAAAATACAAAAATTAGCCGCGCTTGGGGGCGCACACCTGTAGTCCCAGCTACTCAAGAGACCAAGGCAGGAGAATTGCTTGAACCTGGGAGGTGGAGGTTGTGGTAAGCCGAGATCATGCCACTGCACTCCAGCCTGGGCAACAGAGCAAGACTCCGCCTCAAAAAAAAAAAGGAAAGGAAAAAAAAAGCTTTAATAGCATATTGTTAAAATTGCTTCAAATAGTATAACAAATTAATAGTCTATGAATTATAATAATCACTAATAGTCTCTATTTGAATTGTAATAATCACTTAGCTCTTTTGGCATTGTTACCTTTATAAAATATGTACATAGTAAAGGAGTTTGGGAATATATCTTTCTTTCTCTTTTAGGTGTAAAATTTGTTGAAAAGGAGACAGTCTTTTTTTTTTTTGATCAGGCTGATTAAAAATGTAGAATGGGCCAGGCATGGTGGCTCACGCCTGTAATCCCAGCACTTTGGGAGGCCAAGGCAGGCGGATCATGAGGTCTGGAGTTCAAGACCGTCCTGGCCAACATGGTGAAACCTTGTCTCTACTAAAAATACAAAAAATGAGCCGGGCCTGGTGGTGCACACCTGTAGTCCCAGCTACTCAGGAGGCTGAGGCAGGAGAATCGCATGAACCTGGGAGGCGGAGCTTGCAGTGAGCCCAGATCACACCACTGCACTCCAGCCTGGCAACAGAGCAAGACTCCATCTCAAAAAACTAAATAAATAAATAAATAAAAATGTGGAATGAATTAGGCAAGTTGGGCTGCTAATGCCTTGCCGCTGAATTGAACAGCCACAGACAAACCAGAATGCACTTCTCAGGGCAAAAGAACAAATCTTGGTGAAGCCAAACCCAACATGCTCGTTCCTTTTCCCAATCGCATCTATTAGATGAGTTCCTCCTCCTCCCAAAGAGGAGCAGGTGAGAGGAGTTGAGAAAGAGGCCATGTCCCACTCTCCTGTGCTTCCAGGGATCAGAATTTCCCTCCCTATTAGGGAAATGCGATGGGGGAATTCCTCCTTATCTCTTTAAAAAAAAAAAAAAAAAAAAAAAAAAAACGCTGATTTTTCCTCCTGGTTTGGTTGGGGTGTTTTTAGTATGCTAAAACGTATATGTTTACCCAGCTCAGGAGTCTCGGAAGTTATTTTGCTTCTTATAAATTCATTTTGCCATAGTGTCATAAATAGCTTTTATTGTTGTAAGCAAATAGGGCATCGGATAGCAGCACTGTCATTGAAAACAAAAACTCCTTTATTGGTGTTTTGTTTTTATATAGTTTAGGGAAAGGCTCTTTAAACCAAGTTTCAGGTGAAAAAATGAAAAAACTTTTTAAGGATTTTAGATAACATGCCAAGCACGGTGACTCATGCCTGTAATCCCCGTAGTGAATCTGAGAAGCATAGTGAATTCCCAGATCACTTGAGCTCAGGAGTTGAAGACCAGCCTGGGCAACATAATGAGACCCTATGTCTGTACAAATAATTTAAAAATTAGCCAACGATGGTGGTGTGTGCCTATAGTCCTTGCGATCTGGGAGGCTCAGGCTGGACGCTGAGCGTGGAGGACCACTTGAATCCAGGAGTTGGGGCTGAGTGAGCCATGATCGTACCACTGCACTTCAGCCTGAGTGACAAGAGGGAGAGCCTGATGCTTAAGTTTAAAAAAAAAAATTTTTTTTGTATAATAACTATAGAAATGAAATCATTTTAGTTTGGTTTATATCTTCTCCACATCTTTTCTAACTGTGCATTCTATTCTTATCCCTAAGGTAAAAACACATTCGCAGAGGGAGAAAATGAAGGCCAAACAGAAGCAGGCTCCAGCTTCTGCAAAAACCTGGATTCACAAATGTCCCTAAACAGAAAATGAAGCTTACTTCAGAACACACACTCTCTGCCTTGAAAACTACAGAAACTATTACTTCCTTTTCACATGACCACAAGTCCTCTGATGGAAATGTACAGCAGAAACTCTTGAGAGAGAGGCTAAAAGCAACTCTGTTCTCCCCCTTCCCCTAGACTTTTCTTATGAAAAGTCAATAATTAAGCAAATTGCTTAACACTTGGTTCCAGTTCCTGCCTATCTGGAGTTTAAATGCGTAATACACCATTAATTTCCACGCTGCAGTTTTTATTTTAAAGAAAGTAACAAGATGTCTTTACACTGACACTGAAATGAAAATTCATCCATTTTAGAGCCAGGAATTCCCATGTTACACAGGAAAAAATAGAAGTCTACTGAATTAATTTTTTAAAAGAAAAGAGATCAGATTAAATATTTCTTTGTTTTTCCTTTTGGAAACTTTTATGTATAATTCTTTCTGCCTGCCTACTTTTCTGCAAAAATGAGATGTACAGATTTCGGTTCCCTGCTATGAAAAGTGATGTGGTGGCAATTTTATAAATGTTGCTTTCTGATTTTTATCAGAGTGAGAAAATAATTAAAATTATTGATTTGCAAGTAGTAAACAGTTCATATTTTGATTTCCCCTCATTTTAGTTTAATATAATTTGCAATAAGTGTACATATTGTTGTTTGTTTCATAAAGCATATCACTTTAAAATGGTTTTTACTCCTGTGATTATGTTGGAATATTTGGAATTTTAAAGGAGTAAAGACTGTCCAGCATTTGGTTTTATAATGTTTGTCACCAGATTTTTATTAATGTAAAAAAAAAGTCAATTTTTAAAAAATAGTTGGACTTTGGCAGCTTTGTAAGGAAAGTTGGAGGTGTTTTAGGATTGCTATCAATTTTCAGCATTGTGCTACTGGGAAATAAGTGTTTTGCTTTTGTCTGATGGTCTGGGCTCATTTTTATGTTTATTTTAGAAAACTTGCATCAATATATTATGTCTCAGCATTGTTCAGCATAGGTAATGTGTGCACTTTTTGTGTACACATAATCATATTTAAGTTTTTTGCATAAAATAAATGCTTCTAGATGTCATGGCAGTCTTTTTAATCTTTTTATCATATGCTTTCTTGTGAATTTTTTCATGTTAAAGAGCTAAAGTCATTACATGATGACAGTCAACTCTCCATTATCTATATAAAATAGTGACTATGCCTCAGTTTTTAATTTTAATCATAAACTTAGAACAAAATAACGAAGGCATGTAAGACCTGATTCTGGAAGAACGTGAAATTTGTCTTTTCTCATGTCCAGAGTTCTATCCTGCCCCCATTGTCCACTGTAGGGTGATCTGCAAAGCCCTAGCAGAATGTGCTCACTCCATTTCCTTACACATTCCTAGCATGGGTCAGAGGAAACAACATTTGTGTTATAACTTGGTCTTGATAGGCTGTAGTGTACATGGGATGTAAAACAATGAAGTGTATCAAAGGTGGATGATTCTGTTAGAGTGAAGTTTGAGAGTAAATGTCACGTTTCTCATAGATAATCAAGAGTTGGCTGTGTATTGATTGACTGAAAGATGGGTAATTATTTTAAATATGCATATACACACATTTAGGTATCAGAAGATGCTTAGGGAACAATGGATACCAATGATAGAAAACGATACCTTTACAGGGGCAGAAAAAGCCCTACTCTTCCTTATTGCCTCTTCAGAACCCTTTAGAAAGTATAAAATATTGCCTCCAACATGCTGAAAAAGAGTATCTATGCATAAGTATCAGAGAAGTTCCTCAAGCGGTCAGTAGGTGTGTTCTATTTAGAAAGAGATTGAAGTTCTCTTAGCATCAGACAACTTGATTCCTAAGGTTTCCAATGTGTCACCAACAAAAAGTGCATTGATAGGGACCTTTGTCTCTTCCTCCCTTTGATTAATTTCCCGGCGTCAGTTTACTAGATTACCAAGAGTTACATCATATTAAACAAAATGTAGCAGAACTATCTGCATCAATACATTCTTGTTTAGATTTTTGCAGGAGAGGAGTTACTCAAAAGGATCTGGTCTTTGTCTGATGTAAATGGCCCACCCCAATTCTGTAACATGATGCAAGTGTCTGGCACTAAGGGAAGCAAGAGCAGGATTGTAGAAAGATCAAGCTGATGGGGAGGGACTTGTTTACGGGAATTTTTTTAGTTTTCCTTTTTGAAGGAAAACAAAAATCCCTTGGAATTTGGTATTCACATCTCAGAGAACTACAACACAAAAGTGCAGACTTATATTTGAGAATTAATGTTAACCCTTTGTGTCTAGTTTGAAGCTTCTTGTATTTGTCTAAAACTACAAGCCAGAATTTTGTATCTCCTTTGATAAAAAGTGTGTATAATGTAAAGTAGTTTTGCATATTCTTGTGCTGCACATGGGCTGAATTTTTAAATTTTTTTTAAAAACTTGAAGCAGAACCTTGTAATTTGTGTAAATGACAAGTGTAAAATCCTACCATAAAATGCTAAAAATATGCACTGTTTCAAATAAAACCAAGAAATGCAGCATTATATAGTAGTGTGGAGCCCTGAATATTCATGTACCCCTGGTATGTCACAAGTTGATAGAATGTCTCTGCATATTTTCTGTTGAGATGCTGGAGTCTGAATATCCTAATTAGAAATCAAAAGCCACCTTCAAACTTCCTGCCTGGGTACTCGGATGTAGCTTACAGTGGCTAAGGAAGAACATAGTGGATGATAAATTCTGAGGGACATTCGGAATTTCCAAACAAATTGGTTTTAGGGGGTGGCTTTTTTTTGAGATGTTATCTTACCCTGTTGCCCAGGGTGGAGTGCAATGGCATGATCATGGCTCACTGTAGCAATCCTCCTGTCCTAGGCTCCTAAAAAAGTGCTGGGATTACAGGCCTGAGCCACCAGGCCTGGCCAAGAGGTTATTTTTTTAACCTAAGAATTTAATAGCAGCCTTTGATTCATATTAGTCTATGGTTCATCCATTCATTGCAAGTTCTGCACTCACATATTTAGTTTCACAACAAATTCAAGGCCGGGTGCAGTGGCTCACGCCTATGATCCCAACACTTTGGGAGTCTAAGGTGGGTGGATCACGAGGTCAGAAGATTGAGACCATCCTGGCTAACATGGTGAAACCCTGTCTCTACTAAAAATACAAAAATTACCCGGGCATGGTGGCATGTGCCTATAGTCCCAGCTACTCGGGAGGCTAAGGCAGGAGATCGCTTGAACCTGGGAGATGGAGGTTGCAGTGAGCTGAGATCACACCATTGCACTCCAGCCTGGACGACAGAGTGAGACTCCGTCTCAAAAAAAAAAAAAAAAAAAAAAAAAAAATTCGAGAGCAAGCAGATTACATAAACATATCTGGGATAAGAGGTGACCAGAATGAGAGGTAAGAAAAGCTATCATGGCTGGGTGCAGCGAGTCACACCTTTAATCCCAGCACTTTGGGAGGGCAGCCGAGGCAGGTAGGTCACTTGACCTCAAGGGTTCAAGACCGGCCTGGGCAACATGGTGAACCCTGTCTCTACCAAAAATACAAAAATCAGCCGAGTGTGGTGGTGCACACCTGTAGTCCCAGTTACTCAGGAGACTGTGGTGGGAGAATCAGTTGAGCCTGGAAGTTGGAGGTTGCAGTGAGCCAAGATCGTGCCACTGCACTCCAGCCTGGGCAACAGAGCAAAACTGTTTCAAAAATAAATAAATAGGCCAGGTGTGGTGGCTCATGCCTGTAATCCCAGCACTTGGGAGGCCAAGGCAGGTGGATCACCTGAGGTCAGGAGTTCGAGACAAGCCTGACCAACATGGAGAAACCCCATCTTGATTAAAAATACAAAAAAGTTAACCACACGTGGTGGTGCATGCCTGTAATCCCAGCTACTTGGGAGGTTAAGGCAGGAGAATCACTTGAACCTGGGAGGTGGAGGTTGCAGTGAGCCAAGATTGCGCCATTGCACTCCAACCTGAACAATAAAAGCGAAACTCTGTCTCAAAAAAAAATAGGCTGGGTGTGGTGGCTCATGCCTGTAATCCCCAGCACTTTGGGAGGTCGAGGTAGGCAGATCACCTGATGTCAGGAGTTTGAGACTAGCCTGGTCAACATAGTGAAACCCCGTCTCTACTAAAAATACAAAAATTAGCCGGGCATATGGTGCACGCCTGTAGTCCCAACTTTGCGTGAGGCTGAGGCAGGAGAATCACTTGAACCTGGGAGACGGAGGTTGCAGTGAGCCAAGATTGTGCCACTGCACTCCAACCTGGGCAATAGAGCGAGACTCCATCTGAAGTCTCGTAACTAAATAAAGGCCTGAAACATGTACATTTGCACTCCAGCCTGAGTGACAGTGAGACCCTGTCTCAAAAAAAAAAAGCTATCATGCCTAGTTTTGTATTTTACCCATAATGGGTTGACCTTCCACCCCCAATACTTGCACTGACAAGACTTTTTTTTGTCTTTGCTACTCACATAAACTGTCCTGCTCTGACAAGCAGCTTTGTAGCCTGCTTACGTGACACTGACAGCATTTCCTACAAGGAGTTAGCCATAAGCCAGCAAGGTAGGGAGGATGGAAACTAGATTGCAGAATCACGCACATTTCTACTCTAAACCACACCTTCAACCTTTCACTCCCGTGAGAGTAATAACCTTCATTTATTTCACTATTGTATCTTATTTCAAAGTCTTAGCAGGGCAACGCAGAACCCATCTCTACCAAAAAATTTAAAAAATAAGCCAGGCATGGT
Source organism: Macaca fascicularis (assembly GCF_037993035.2). Classification (NCBI taxonomy): domain Eukaryota; kingdom Metazoa; phylum Chordata; class Mammalia; order Primates; family Cercopithecidae; genus Macaca; species Macaca fascicularis. Next base: position 39,112,525 of record NC_088379.1, on the reverse strand, counting down.
GGGACGTGCCGGTTTCCGCAGCTTCTCAGGAGGCTGAGGTGGGGACGATTGCTTGAGCCCAGGAGGCAGAGGCTGCAGTGAGCTGAGATCGCACCACTGCACTCCAGCCTGGGTGACCGACACCTTGTCTCAAAGAAAAAAGGCCTAACAGGAACATGTACAAGTATCACGTCTAAGGAACCTGGGCCAGGCTACTGATCAGTACTTCAGTTTTGGGGTATTTCTCAAACGTTTCTTTATCAATGCTGATTGCTAACTTAAAGCACCTTTCTCCCCTGGTTCTCTGGTTACTCTTGTTGTTCTTGAGCAAGGAGCATGTCATTCTGAATAAAACCTGTTATTTTTAGTAAACAGCACTACATCCATTCTTCTTGAAGAAGCTCGAATAGTGACATGGTTTGGCTCTTTGTCCTCACCCAAATCTCATCTCAAATTGTCATCCCCACATGTCGAGGGAGGGACCAGGTGGGAGGTGACTGAATCGGGGGCGGTTTCCCCCATGCTGTTCTCTTGATAGTGAAGTTCTCACGACATCTGATGGTTTAAAGGTGTGGCCCTTCCTTGCTCTGGCTCTCCCCTGCCGCCATATAAGATGTGCCTTTCTTCCCTTTCCCCTTCCACCATGATTAAGTTTCCTGAGGCCTCCCCAGTCATCTGGAACTGACTCAATTAAACCTCTTTCCTTTCTAAATTACCCAGTCCCAGGCAGATTTTTGTTTTGTTTTGCTTTGTTTTGCTTTGTTTTTTGAGACGGAGTTTTGCTCTTATTGCCCAGGCTGGAGTGCAGTGGCACAATCTCAGCTCACTGTAACCTCCGCCTCCCAGGTTCAAGCGATTCTCCTGCCTCAGTCTCCCGAGTAGTAGTATTTCTAGTAGAAGCGGGGTTTCACCATATTGATCATGGTGGTCTCGAACTCCTGACCTCAGGTGATCCACCTGCCTCAACCTCCTAAAGTGCTGGGATTACAGCCATGAACCACCACACCCAGCTTCAGGGAGTTATTTACAGCAGTGTGAGAATGGACTAATAGAAAAACACACTAGAAGTCAGTAAGACATGTAAGGAGCACCATAGTGCTGAGTCTGGATCTGCAAAAGCCAACTAGAAAATGGGGAGTCGCCATTTTTCATCATTACCAGCATTTGTAGAGACTAGGCATGATGCCAGGGGCAGACATTAAAACACCAAGATTGGTGCCTCACAAGGACTAGCAACAGATAACACAGGCAGCTGCGACTGTTCCAGGGGATACATTTCGTATGGACTTCAGAACCCTGATGGATGCTGTAGAAGCAGAAAATCCTCACCTTTTCTACACAGTGAAGTGCAATTCTGAGAACTATTATGAGCATGTAGGTGCCTGTAATCCCAGCACTTTGGGAGGTCAAGGCGCGCGGATCACCTAAGGGAGGGAGTTCGACACCAGCCTGACCAACATGGAGAAGCCCTGTCTCTACTAAAAATACAAAATTAGCTGGGTTTGGTGGCACATGCCTGTAATCCCAGCTACTCAGGGGGCTGAGGCAGGAGAAACGCTTGAACCCAGGAGGCAGAGGTTGTGGTGAGCCAAGATCGTGCCACCGCACTCCAGCCTAGGCAACAGGAGCAAAACTTCTCAAAAAAAAAAAAAAAAGTGACTGGCCTGAGCAAACCGCCCTGCCTCAGGGGACAAGGAGCTGGACCTGAAGCTGGAGTGGCTCTCCAGGCTGAAGACTGGGGAAAGACAAGAAGGACACCATTTCAGCGATGACCAACACTCCTTAAACTTCCCTGGGCCCGGCCATGTTGCTCTGTGGAAGAGCTGGTCCCAGCCCTCACACCTCTCTACGCACTGCAGTCCTGAGGGATATGGGACACGCCCCACTCTAAGCACAAATTCGGGGGTGTCAGTCATTCTGGGGTGTCAGTCATTCCTGTGTCTTCTTTGGACAAACTTTGCGCCACCTTAGGAGCTTAGTGGACTTCTCCAAAGCAAGGCAGCCCATGAAGCATCCATGTTTTGGAGTCTTTTTGAAGAGATCCACCTTGGTGGCCCCCAACCCCTACCCCAAGGAAACCCTGGCAGTTTAGTCTTCTGAATGCCTCTGGCATGTCCCCTCCAAGAGGAACGTCAACCACAGGGACTGAAAGGAAGCTGTCCCTTTGCAACCCACCTCAGGCTAAAAGCTGAAAAGCAAAATACTGGTCACCCCAAAACTACCTTACTTTTAGATGTAGGCCAGACCCAGGGACTAAACCCTCTGCATTTTTTGACCATTTGGCAGCTTGGCTGCCCATGGAAGCTTGTAATTGTGAACAGCAGGATGTGTCTTTTTAGAAGCCATGGCTTATTAGGGATATTAAAAGTAGACTGGTTCTCATTTTCTTCTCTCTACACATACATAGCTTGGAGGTTGTCTTAATGACAAGGCATCCACACAGCATGGTAGTCAAACATTTCTCAGTCCCCACAGCTGATTCAGAGGAGAACATTCACAGACGTTATAAACTCCGGCGAGGCGCTAAATTTTCCTTAGTTTCCTTGCCTGTAAAATAGGGACTTTCAGATTAAGTAGGCTGGTCACAGTGGCTCATGCATGTAATCACAGCACCTTGGTAGTCCAAGGCGGGAGGACTGCTTGAGTCCAGGAGTTCGAGACCAGCCTGGGCAACATGGCAAGACTCCATCTCTTTAAAATAAATAAATAAATAAATAGCTGGGCATGGTGGCGGGTATGCACCTATAGTTCCAGTTTTCGGGAGACTGAAGTGGGAGGATCACCTGAGCCCAGGAGCTACAGGCTTACAATGAGCCATGATCACACCACTGGGTGACAGAGATTGTCTAAAATATATATATACATACATATATATATATCTCAAATATTACATCATCTCCAGTCTCACGGTAATTCCACTTTTTCATGGAAATGGCAGAGACGTGTGAGTTGTCTGCAAGCCGTTTTTGTTTTTGTTTTTTTTCCAAGACGGAGTCTTGCTCTGTTGCCCAGGTTGGAGTGCAGTAGCGCCATCTCGGTTCACTACAACCTCCACCTCCCAAGTTCAAGCAATTCTCCTGCCTCAGCCACCCAAGTAACTGGGATTACAGTCGCGCACCACCACGCCTGACTAATTACTGTATTTTTAGTAGAAACGGGGTTTCACCATGCTGGCCAGGCTGATCTCAAACTCCTGACCTCGTGATCCACCTGCTTCAGCCTCCCAAAGTGCTGGGATTGCAGGCTCGAGCCACTGCGCCCGGCCTCTGAAGACCTTATTCTTCACTGATGATGCATGATTTCTATTTTACTGACAATTATTGTGTTTTAAGAGTCACAGTTACCTAGCTTTTACAGTTCATATAGAAGGATGAAGGGAATTACAAATATTCAGAACAGGTAGAAACAAGACTGCCATTTGGCTTTGGGGAGAACAGGATTCTGACAGCAGAGGAAGAGCAAATCAGAATTTCTGCCTGAGTTCATTTCCATTTTAATGTCCTGCTTACGATTAATATCATTCAACAATGATAATTCAGCAGAAGCCCAGAAAGGGCTGGCATTGCAACTCGATTCTCTGTCCCTTAGGAATCCTCAAATATAGGAGAAACATTTGCTGTGTAAATTCCGGCAGGAATCCTGTAAGGTGAGGGTTGGATACCTCACGGTGTCAGTCAAGCGGTACCAACCAGGCGGGGGGGAAATGTGCCTTTAAAATGATGCAGGGCCAGGCATCGTGGCTCACACCTGTAATCCCAGCACTTTGGGAGGCCAAGGCAATCAAATCGCCTGAGGTCAGGGGTTCAAGACCAGCCTGGCCAACATGGCAAAACCCCAGCTCTACTAAAAATACAAAAGAATTAGCCGGGCATGGTGGTGCGTGCCTGTAATCCCAGCTACTCAGGAGGTTGAGGCAAGAGAATCACTTGAATGCGGGAGGCGGAGGTTGCAGTGAGCGGAGATCGTGCCACTGATATCCAGCCTGGGCGACACAGCAAGACTCCATCTCAAAAAAAAAAAAAAAATGCTCAAACCGTTGGCCACATACAATGTCTAGCTCTAATATTCTCCATCTTTCTGATGCACTTAATGTCACTGATGGCACCCTCCTTAGTCCCATTTCCTCTGCTCCTCTTGATTTTTATGATGAATTTAATAAAGTTGATATTAATTAAGTGACTGTTAAATGCCATGACGTAAAAATATTGTGCATAAGGAGTTTACAATCAACAGACAGCTAACAAGAATATAGAAGGTGAGGCTGGGCATGGCGGCTCAAGCCTGTAATTCTAGCACTTGGGGAGTCTGAAGCAGAAGGATTACTTGAGGCCAGGAGTTTGAGATCAGCCTGGGCAACACAGCTCACTGTTTTTTTGTTTCTTATTTTTGTTATTTTATTTTATTTTATTTTGTTTTGAGACAGAGTCTCATCTTTTGCCGAGGCTGGAGTGCAGTGACGCGATCTCAGCTCACTGCAATCTCCACCTCCCGGGTTCAAGTGATTCTCCTGCCTTAGCCTCCTGAGTAGCTGGGACTACAGGCACATGCCACCACGCTTAATTTTTATTTATTTATTTATTTTTATTTTTTATTTTTATTATTTTTTATTTTTAGTAGAGATAGGGTTTCACCATGTTAGCCAGGATGATCTTGATCTCCTGACCTTGTGATCTGCCCACCTTGGCCTCCCAAAGTGCTGAGATTACAGGCATGAGCCACCGCGCCCAGGCAAGACCCCTATCTTTACAAAAGAAAAAATTAGCTGGCACCCACCTGTCATCCTAGCTACTTGGGTGACTGAGGTGGGAGGATCAATTGAGACTAGGAGGTTGAGGCTGCAGTGAGCCATGATTGTGCCACTGCGTTCTAGCTTGGGCAACAGAGTGAAACCCTGTCTCAAACAAACAAACAACAGGTGGAATGTCGATCATGACTGGAACGGTTGAGTCCTGTGGGAAATTTGGACCGTGGGACTGTCTCCTATGGGAGATAAGATTTCGATTTATAGAAATGGAAAGCCTGGGTAGCATGGTGAAACCCAATCTCCACAAAAAACTACAAAAATTAGCTGAGCGTGGTGGCTTGTGCCTGTACCCCAGTTTCTAGGGAAGCTGCGGTGGTAGGATTGCTCGAGCCCAAGAGGTCAAGGCTGCAGTGAGCTGAGATTATGCCATTGCACTCCAGCCCGGGCAACAGAGCAAAACCCTGTCTCAAAAATAAAAAAGAAGAAATGGAAAAGAATCACATTACAAAAGAAGAAACAGTAATTTTAAATGTGCAGTGACAGGAAGCACAATGTATACTTGGAGAAATGTAATTACAATACAGAGAAAATGAAAGATCTTTGACTATTAACTTTTATTTTTATAAAAAGAATACACAGTGGCTAAAGAAACAAAAGGCTTATAATGAAAGTAAGTCTTCTGTCCTAGTGTTTTCTAGTCCCAAAACTTACTCTTGACAAGATTTCTTAGCTGTTTCTTCAGATAGTTGCCATATTTTAAAATAATATGCTTTGAATGTTCTTTCTTTTTTTTTTTAGGTACATCTATTGAAATGGGAACTATTTCTTAATTTATAAATTTTGATTATTAGTCTGTTTTTCTTTCTTTCTTTCTCTTTCTTCCTTTCTTCTTCTTTCTTTTTTTTTTTTTTTTTTTTTTTTTTTTTTTTTTTTTTTTTTTTTGAGACAGTCTCACTCTTATCCCCCAGGCTGGAGTGTAGGGCTCCACCACCTGGATTGAAGCAATTTTCCTGCCTCAGCCTCCCGAGTAGCTGGGATTTCAGGTGCCCGCCACCACACCCAGCTAATTTTTTTATTTTTGGTAGAGGTGGGGTTTCACCATGTTGACCAGGCTGGTCTCAAACTTCTGACCTCATCTGATCCATCTGCCTTGGCCTCCCAAAGTTCTGGGATTACAGGCATGAGTCACTGCACCCGGCCTACTCCTTTTTCATACTACTATAAAGAACTGCTGGAGGCTGGGTAATTTATAAAGGAAAGGTTCACAGTTCAGCATGGCTGGGAGGCCTCAGGAAACTTACAATCATGGCGGAAGGGGAAGCAAATATGTCCTTCTTCACATGGAGGCAGCCAGGTGAAGTGCACAGTGAAGTGTGAGAGGGAAGCCCCTTATAAAACCATTAGATCTGGGCCAGGCGAGGTGGCTCAAGCCTGTAATCCCACCACTTTGAGAGGCCAAGGTGGGTGGATTGCTTGAGGTCAGGAATTCCAGAACAACCAGGGCAACACGGTGAAACCCCGTCTCTACCAAAAATACAAAAATTAGCCGGGAGTGGTGGTGTGCACCTGTAGTCCTAGCTACTCGGGAAGCCAAGTCACGAGAATCACTTGAACCGGGGAGGTGGAGGTTGCAGTGAGCCGAGATGGCACCACTGCACTCCAGCCTGGGCGACAGAGTGAAACTCTGTCTCAAAAAAAAAAAAAAAAAACTACATCAGATCTCATGAGAACTCACTGTCATGAGAACAGCATGGGGAAAACCAGGAAACCACCGCCATGATTCAGTTACCTCCACCTTGACACATGGGGATATGGGAATTACAGTTCAAGGTGAGATTTGGGTGAGCACACAAAGCCTAACCATATCAAGTATAGCAACAAATGTGCCCTGGAAGATGAAAACTTGACATTCTTACAAATAACTATCGGCAGGGAGCCGTGGCTCACACCTGTAATCCCAGCACTTTTGGAGGCCGAGGCGGGCAGATCACGACATCAGGAGATCGAGACCAGCCTGGCTAACACAGTGAAAACCTGTCTCTACTAAAAATACAAAAAATTAGCTGGGTGTGGTGGCAGGTGCCTGTAGTCCCAGTTACTCGGGAGGCTGAGGCAGGAGAATGGCATGAACCCGGGAGGCAGAGTTTGCAGTGAGCTGAGATTGCGCCACTGCACTCCAGCCTTGGCGAAAGCGAGACTCCGTCTCAAAAAAAAAAAAAAAAAAAAAAGCACAAAAAGAACTATCAATCTTGCAATACAGATTTATCACTACATTTGGTTAAATCACTTAGTAGTAGTTGTTACCTTGCAAATGTTGTTCATGAAGAGCCAAATTCTTTATTTTAACTATATGTCTTCTCTTAAGAGGATCTATAGAATATGAATTAAGAGTCTATCAGCTCACTGGGTGCAGTGGCTCACGCCTGTAATCCCAGCACTTTGGGAGGCCGAGGTGGGCGGATCATCTGAGGTCAGGAGTTTGAGACTAGCCTGGCCAACGTGGTGAAACACTGTCTCTACTAAAAATACAAAAAATCAGCTGGGCCTGGTGCCGCATGCCTGTAATCCCAGGGAGGATCCTAGTTGGGGAGGCTGAGGCAGGAGAAACGCTTCCTGTGGAGGTTGCAGTGAGCCGAGTTTGCACTAAGACAAGAGTGAAACTCTGGGCGCCAAGAGCGAAACTCTGCCTCAAAAAAATTTATCAGCTCTTGGAGCCCTGCGAGGGTCAAACCCTAGGAAGTACTTGAGCACCCCCTAGCTGTATTAATTCTGAGCAAGTTATTTAATCTTTCTGTCCCTGTTTCCTCATTGCAAAATGTGGATAAGACCTACAGGGCTCTCCTAAGGATTAAGTGAGCTAATACATGTAAAAGGACTTAGAACAATTGGCACTTAGTATACACTCAAAAGTGTCACCTTTTCCTAGAGTTTATAATTGTTTCTCTTAGGCATTTCCAATAGTTCCTTTCATGTAGGTCATGAACTGCACACCTCCAAGGTCTCATTCAAATAGAAAGAATAAACAGGGTTCTGCAATAAGGCAGTGTGTCTCCATAGCAGGTATTTCATCAAGTCCCCCTTTCCCAGAGCCGTCCGTCCTGAAGCCCTTGTCCAGCTCTAATAAAGGTAGACTCTGTTAGTGCTGTCATCGCAAGTCTTTCTGGTATGGTGCTCCTGAGTTAGAGCCACTGTTTCTTCGTTTCTTTGACTCCTAGTGTCTTTTCTCTTTTTTTTTCTCCTTTCTTTTTTTTTTTTTTTTTTTTTTTTGAGAAGGAGTTTCGCTCCTGTTGCCCAGGCTGGAGTGCAGTGAGACAATCTTGGCTCACTACAACTTCCACCTCCCGAGTTCAAGTGATTCTCCTGCCTCAGCCTCCCAAGTAGCTGGGATCACAGGCATGCGCCACCACGCCCGGCTAATGTTTTTTGCTTTTTTTTTTTGAGACGAAGTCTCGCTCTGTTGCCCAGCTGGAGTGCAGTGGTGCAATTTCGGCTCACTGCAAGCTCCCCCTCCCAGGTTCACGCCATTCTCCTGCCTCAGCTTCCCAAGTAGCTGGGACTACAGGCTCCCACCACCACGCCCAGCATTTTTTTTTTTTTTTTTTTTGTATTTTTAGTAGAGATGGGGGTTTCACCATATTGGCCAGGCTGGTCTCGAACTCCTGGCCTCAAGTGATCCTCCCACCTCAACCTCCTAAAGTGTGGGATTACAAACGTGAGCCACTGCGCTGCCAGATGCAATTTTTTTTTTTTTTTTTTTTTTTTTTCTTTTCGAGATGGAGTTTCGCTCTTGTTGCCCAAGCTAGAGTGTAATGGCATGATCTTGGTTCACCACAACCTCCATCTCCCGGGTTCAAGCGATTCTCCTGCCTCAGCCTCCCGAGTAGCTGGAATTACAGGGCATGTGCCACCATGCCCGGCTAATTTTTTGTATTTTTAGTGGAGACGGGGTTTCTCTATGGTGGTCAGGCTGGTCTTGAACTCCCCACCTCAGGTGATTCACCCGCCTCAGACTCCCAAAGTGCTGGGATTACAGGCATGAGCCACCCGCCTGGCTGGCTTCCTTCCTTCCTTCCTTCCCTTCCCTCGCTCCCTCCCTCCCTCCCTCCCTTCTTTCTTTTCTTTCTCTTTCTTTCTTTCTCTCTCTCTCTCTTTCTTTTCTTTCTTTCTTTCTCTTTTCTTTCTTCTTTCTTTTTCCTTCCTTCCTTCCTTCTCTTTCTTTCTCTTTCTTTTCTTTCTTTCTTTCTTTCTTTCTTTCTTTCTTTCTTTCTTTCTTTCTCTCTCTCTCTCTCTCTCTCTCTCTCTCTCTCTCTCTCTTTCTTTCTTTCTTTCTTTCTTTTCCTTCTTTCTTTCTTTCTTTTTTTGAAACAGAGTCTTGCTGTGTCACCCGGGCTGGAGTGCAATGGCACCATCTCGGCTCACTGCAACCTCTGCCTCCCGGGTTCAGGAGATCTTCCTGCCTCAGCCTCCCGAGTAGCTGGGATTACAGGCATGCACTACCAGGCCCAGCTAATTTTTGTATTTTTAGTTTAGTTAATTTAGTTTTTTTTTTGTTTGCTCTTGTTGTCCAGGCTGGAGTGCAATGGCATGATCTCAGCTCACTGCAACCTCCACCTCCTAGGTTCAATCGATTCTCCTGCCTCAGCCTCCCGAGTAACTCGGATTACAGGCACCCGCCACCATGCTCAGCTAATTTTTGTATTTTTAGTAGAGACAGGGTTTCACCATGTTGGCCAGGCTGGTCTCGAACTCCTGACCTCATGATCCACCTGCCTCGGCCTCCCAAAGTGCTGGGATTACAGGCGTGAGCCACCACGCCTGGTCTAATTTTTGTATTTTTAGTAGAGACGGGGGTTTCACCAGGTTGGCCAGGCTGGTCTCGAACTCCTGAACTCAAGTGATCTGCCCACCTTGGTCTCCCAAAGTGCCCGGATTACCAGCCCTTCTTTTTTTTAAGAGACAGGCTTGCTCTGACGCCCCAGCAAGGAAGCCTGGGAGTACAGTGTCACAGTCCTAGCTCACTGCATTCTCTATCTCCTGGGTTTATTCATTGCTCCATTTTACCACAGTATACCTACAAGCAATTTAAAATGATGTGCCTAAGTAGAACTTCTGAATATTTGTTTTGTTTTGTTTTGTTTTTTTGAGTGTCTCGCTCTACTGCCCAGGCTAGAATGCAGTGGCATAATCAAAGCTCACTGCAGCCTGACTGGGCTCGAGTGATCCTCCTGCCTCAGCCTCCAGAGTAGTTGAACTACAGGTGTCCATCATCACACCTAGCTAATTTTTAAAACTTTTTGTGGCAACAGGGTCTCACTGTAGTGCCCAGGCTGATCTCTAACTCCTGGCCTCAGGTGATCCTCCTACCTCAGCCTCCCAAAGTGCTGGAATTACAGGTGTGAGCCACCATGCCCAGCCCTGAATCTTTGAATGTAAAAAAAAAGATTGCATCTGGGGCCAGGCATGGTGGCTCACACCTGTAACCCCAGCACTTTGGGAGGCCGAGGCAGGTGAATCACAAGGTCAGGAGATCGAGACTATCCTGGCTAATGCAGTGAAATCCCTTCTCTACTAAAAACACAAAAAATTAGCCGGGCGTGATGGCAGGTGCCTGTAGTCCGACCTACTCAGGAAGCTGAAGCAGGAGAATCACTTGAACCCAGGAGGCAGAGGTTGCAGTGAGCTGAGATTGTGCCACTGCACTCCAGCCTGGGCAACAGAGCAAGACAGCATCTCAAAAAAAAGAGAAGAGATTGCATCTGGAGTTCTCTGGCTTACACTTGTAACCCCAGCACTTTGTGAGGCCGAGGTAGGTGGATCACTTGAAGTCAGGAGTTCCAGACTAGCCCAGCCAACATGGTGAAAACCCGTCTCTACTACAAATACAAAAATTAGCTGAGGCTGGTGGCGAATGACTGTAATCCCAGCTACTCGGAGGCTGAGGCAGGAGAATCACTGAACCCAGGAGGCAGAGGTTGCAGTGAGACAAGATTGCACCACTGCACTCCAGCCTGGGGGACAGAGTGAGACTCTGTCTCAAGACAAACAAAATATTGTATCCTAATAAATGACTTACAGCTTGGATGAAAATTTAGATTGAAAATAAAACCATTGGCCAGGCGCGGTGGCCCATACCTGTAATCCCACCACTTTGGGAGGCCGAGGTGGGTGTATCACTTGAGGTCGAGACCAGCCTGAGCAACGTGGCGAAACCCCATCTCTACTAAAAATACATAATTAATTGAGCACGGTGGTGCACACCTGTAATCCCAGCTACTCGGGAGGCTGATGCACGAGAATTGCTTGAACTTGGTGGGTGGAGGTTGCAGTGAGCCGAGATTGCACTATTGCACTCGAGCCTGGGCAAAAAGAGCAAAACTCCGTCTCAAAAAAAATAAACAGGCTGGGCGTGGTGGCTCACACCTGTAATTCCAGCACTTTGGGAGGCCGAGGCGGGTGGATCACCTAAGGTTGGATGTTCGAGACCAGCCTGATCAACACAGAGAAACCCCATCTCTACTAAAAAAAAAAAAAAAATTAGCCAGGCGTGGTAGCACATTCCTGTAATCCCAGTTACTCGGAAGGCTGAGGCAGGAGAATTGCTTGAACCTAGGGGGCAGAGGTTGCAATGAGCCGAGATCACACCATTGCACTCCAGGCCCAGGCCACAAGAGCAAAACTCCGTCTCAAAAAAATAAATTAAATAGATAAATAATAAAGACTGGGCGCGGTGGTTCACACCTGTAACCCCAGCACTTTAGGAGGCTGAGGCAGGCAGATCACAGAGGTCAAGAGATCGAGACCATCCTGGCCAACATGGTGAAACCCTGTCTCTACTAAAAATACAACAATTAGGCTGGGCGCGGTGGCTCAAGCCTGTAATCCCAGCACTTTGGGAGGCCGAGACGGGCGGATCACGAGGTCAGGAGATCGAGACCATCCTGGCTATCACGGTGAAACCCCGTCTCTACTAAAAAAAAAATACAAAAAAACTAGCCGGGCGAGGTGGCGGGCGCCTGTAGTCCCAGCTACTCGGGAGGCTGAAGCAGGAGAATAGTGTGAACCCGGGAGGCGGAGCTTGCAGTGAGCTGAGATCCGGTCACTGCACTCCAGCCTGGGTGACAGAGCCAGACTCCGTCTCAAAAAAAAAAAAAAATAAAAATAAAAATAAAAAAATAAAAAAATAAAAAAATTAAAATACAACAATTAGCTGGGCATGGTGGCGCGGGCCTGTAGTCCCAGCTACTCGGGAGGCTGAGGTAGGAGAATTGCTTGAACCCAGGAGGAGGAGGCTGCAGTGAGCCGAGATCACGCCACTACACTCCAGCCTGTTGACAGAGCGAGATTCCGTCTCAAAAAAATAAATAAATATAAATAAATAAATAAATAAAACAATGTCACTGTCTTCATAATACAGTGTATTAATAGTTTATAAGAAATCTGGGCCGGGCGCGGTGGCTCAAGCCTGTAATCCCAGCACTTTGGGAGGCCGAGACGGGCGGATCACGAGGTCAGGAGATCGAGACCATCCTGACTAACACGGTGAAACCCTGTCTCTACTAAAAAATACAAAAAATCTAGCCAGGCAAGGTGGCGGACGCCTGTAGTCCCAGCTACTTGGGAGGCTGAGGCAGGAGAACGGTAAACCCGGGAGGTGGAGCTTGCAGTGAGCTGAGATCCGGCCACTGCACTCCAGCCTGGGCAACAGAGTGAGACTCCCTCTCAAATAAAAAAAAAAAAAAAAAAAGAAATCTGATTGGCTGGGTACAGTGGCTTATACCTGTCATCCCAGCACTTTGGGAGGCCAAGGAGGGCAGATCACTTGATGTCACGAGTTCGAGACCAGCCTGGCAAATATGATGAAACCCTGTCTCTACTAAAAATACAAAAGTTAGCCAGGCATGGTGGTAGCTGCCTGTAATCTCAGCCACTCAGGAGGCTAAGGTACGAGATCACTTGAACCCAGGAGGCAGAGCTTGCAGTGAGCTGAGATCACCACTGCATTCCAGCCTGGGCAACAGAGCAAGACTCTGTCTCAAAAAAAAAAGAAAGAAAAAGAAAAGAAAAGATAAGAAAAAAAGAACGAAATTGGATTGATTCATGCTCTTTTCTTGCGGGGGGCCCTTAGTGTCCTCTCCTCTACCCAGTGCTCTAAAATTAGTCAAAGATGTGTAAGTCTTTTTTTTTTGAGATGGAGTCTCTCTCTTTTGCCAGACTGGAGTGCAGTGGCGCAATCTCGGCTCACTGCAACCTCTGACTCCAGATTCAAGCGATTCTTCTGCATCAGTCTCCCAAGTAGCTGGGACTACAGCACTCGCCACCACACCCAGCTTATTTTTGTATTTTTAGTAGAGACGGGGTTTCACCATGTTGCCCAGGATTGTCTCAATCTCCTGACTTCGTGATCTGTCCGCCTCAGCCTCCCAGAGTGTTGGGATTAGAGGCATGAACCACCGTGCCTGGCATTTTTTTTTTTTAATCGCACTGAACTAGTAAGTTTATCTGAAAATTTGTGTCCTTTAGCTCTGCAAAATGTTTTGTCCTCTTTCTCTGGTAATGTAAGCCTCATTTTCTTTTTCTTGGTGGAGCTCAATTGTTCTCTGTTTTCTCTCTGGGATGATCAGTTATCAGAACTTCTGGGTTGATATATTTCTCACATTCTTGCTCCTATTTTTTTTTTTTTTTTTTTTTTTTTTTTTTTTGAGATGGAGTCTTGCTCTGTCACCCAGGCTGGAGTGCAATGGCGCGATCTCGGCTCACCGCAACCTCCACATCCTGGGTTCAAGCGATTCTTCTGCCTCAGTCTCCTGAGTAACTGGGACTACAGGCGCGCACCACCATGCCCGACTAATTTTTGTATTTTTAGTAGAGATGGGATTTCACCATATTGGCCAAGCTGGTCTTGACCTCCTGACCTCGTGATCCACCTGCTTTGGCCTCCCAAAGTGCTGGGATTGCAGGCGTGAGCCACTGCTCCTGGCATCTTGCTCCTATTTTTTAAATCAGCCTCCTTTTTAAAAGTTTTTCCATTGAGACCTCCTCTATTCATTAATCCTTCAGTTAATTCATTTACTCATTTACTGAAACAGGTATTTACTGATGACTGACCTACAGTATTCTTCTGTGTCCAGGTAATGTTCTGGGCAATGTAGATACAGCAATGAATAAGACAAATCCTCATCCTCATTTTGGACAAAATTTAAAAGTGGATTAATAATAAGTGCCAAAATGTGCCATAAAGGAAAATTAAGCCAGGAGAGGAAGAGAAGGAGAATGGGGCTAGAAGCTGTTTCAGCTAGGATGGTCAGGGAAGGAAGGCCTGACATTTGAACAGCAGCATGAATGAGATGATGGAGCAAGTCCTGTGAAGACCTCCAGGAAGAACATTCCAGGCAGAAGGCCTGAGTTTGCAACAAGGTTAGTGTGCTTGATAAACAGCAAGGGGTTAGCATGTCTAGGGCAGAGTGAGCAAGGTGAGAGATGAAAGAGGCTGGACATGGTGGCTCATGCCTGTTATCCCAGCATTTTTGGAGCCTGAGGCATGAGGGTCGCTTAAGCCCAGAAGTTTCAAACAAGGCTGGGCAATATAGTGAGATCCTGTCTCTCTAAAAAAAACAAAACAAAAAAACAAAACAAAAAAACCCAGGAATGCAGGTATAGTGGTAGATGCCTGTGGTCTCAGATACTTGGGGGCTGAGGCAGGGGATCACTTGAATCCAAGAGTTCAAACTATGATGGTGTCACTGCATTCCATTCTGGGCGACAGGAGACCCTGTCTCAACAACCACCACCATCAAAAAATAAATAAATAAATAAATAAATAAAGAGAGAAAGAAAAGAGATAAGGTCAGCGAGGTAGTCAGGAACAATGGAGGTAGTAAGGCCATGTGAGGTATTGTGGCCATGGTAAGGAGTATGGATATTATTCTAATTTAGTTAAAAGGCATTTTAAGCAGGCAACTACCATTAAAAACAACATTCTGGCTGGACATGGTGGCTCACGCCTGTAATCTCAGCACTTTGGGAAGACGAGGCGGGTGGATCACTTGAGGTCCAGAGTTCCAGACCAGCCCGGCCAACATGATGAAATCCTGGAGTTCCCGTCTCTACTAAAATTATAAAAATTAGCCAATCCCGGTGACCCACCTGTAATCCCAGCTACTTGGGAGGCTGAGGCACCAGACTTGCTAGAACCTGGGAGGCGGAGGTTGCAATGAGCCCAGATTGTGCCACTGCACTCCAGCTTGGGTGACAGAGCAAGACTTAGTCTCAAAAAAAAAAAAAAAAAAATCAGTTTGCCATCTGGCAGATGGACTGTAAGAGCTCAAGCATATAAGTAGAGACACCTATGTAAGTCTAGCGTAGTGGTCAAAGCAAATGTTACACTGGCTTGGTTAGAAAGTAGCAGACAAGTAAATGGAAATCAGAACTAGAATATATTTTGAAGGCTGAGCTAATAAGAGTTGCTGATGAATATGGGCAGTTAGTCAGGGAAAGGAGTGAAGGATGATTTGGGAGGTTTTAGCCTGAGCGACTGAATAAATAATGGTCCCATTCAATTGCCTAAGGACAGACAAAGAAAGCAGCAAGTCTGGGTGATGGTAGAGTGGAATGAGGGTTTTTTTCCATTATTTTCTTTTTCTTTTCTTTTCTTTTTTTTGAGACAGAGTTTCGCTCTTATTGCCCAGCCTGGAGTGCAATGGCGCGATCTTGGCTCACCACAACCTCCGCCTCCCGTGTTCAAGAGATTATCCTGCCTCAGCCTCCCGAGTAGCTGGGATTACAGGCATGCGCCACCACCACAGCTAATTTTGTGTTTTTAGTAGAAATGGGGTTTCTCCATGTTGGTCAGGCTGGTCTTGAACTCCCAACCTCAGGTGATCCGCCCGCCTCGGCTTCCTTAAGTGCTGGGACTACAGGCGTGAACCACCACGCCTGGCCAGGTCTTGTTTTGTTTTTTCTTTTTTTTTTTTTGGAGATGGGAGTCTCATTCTGTCACCCAGGCTGGAGTGCAGTGGCACGATCTCGGTTCACTGCAACCTCCGCCTCCCAGGTTCAAACGATTCTCCTGCCTCAGGCTCCCGAGTAGCCGGGATTGCAGGCGTCTGCCACCACGCCCAGCTAATTTTTTGTATTTTTAGTAGAGATACGTTTCACCATGTTGGCCAGGCTGGTCTCAAACTCCTGACCTCAAGTGATCCACCCACCTCGGCCTTTTTTTTTTTTTTTTTTTTTGGAGACAGGGTCTCACTCTGCTACTCAGGCTGGAGTGCAATGGCATAATCATGGCTCACCACAGCCTCAACTACCGAGGCTCAGGTGACCCTCCCACCTCAGCCTCTTGAGTAGCTGGATTACGGGTGCCCGCCACCACTCCCAGCTAATTTTGTATTTTTTGTAGAGACAGGGTTTCACCGTGTTGCCCAGGGTGGCCTCAAACTCTTGGGCTCAAGCGATCCACCTGCCTCAGCATCCTAAAGTGCTAGGATTACAGGCATGAGCCACTGCGCCCGGCCAGGAATTTGTTTCTAAGACATAAGTTTGAAGTGTCCCACCACAGTGTTTAAAAGAGTGGATTCTGGAGGGAGACAGCATTAGATTAAATTCTAGACTGGACAGGGTGTGGAGTGTACAAAAATATCTTTTCTCTCCTTAAAGTGGAGATATTATAGCAAGTATGTACGCTAAAGCAAAAAGAGAGAAATGAACAATTCTGGAGAAAAAGAAGGATTAATTATAGGAGTGAAGTCCTTGAAGAGACGAGAGTGAAAACAGGCTGGGCGCGGTGGCTCACGCTTGTAATCCCAGCACTTTGGGAGGCCGAGGTGGGCAGATCACGAGGTCAGGAGTTCAAGACCAGCCTGGCCAATATGGTGAAATCCCGTCTCTACTGAAAATACGAAAAAGTTAGCCAGGTGTGGTGGTGCACGCCTGTAATCCTAGCTACTCAGGAGGCTGAGGCAGGAGAATTGCTTGAACTTGGGAGTGGAGGTTGCAGTGAGCTGAGATGGCGCCACTGCACTCCAGCCCTGGCAACAGAGTGAGACTCCATCTCAGAAAAAAAAAAAAAAAAAAGACAGTGAAGACAGACCATATGACCACTGGTGCAGATAGGATACATTTGATGATGAGATGCATCACTTTTTACTTCAATTTATTAGCAATATAAGAAATTGGTTTGGCCGGGCACAGTGGCTCACGCCTGTAATCCCAGCACTTTGGGAGGCCGAGGCGGGGTGGATCACGAGATCAGGAGATCAACCCATCCTGGCTAACCCGGTGAAACACTGTCTCTACCAAAAACACACACACAAAATTAGCCGGGCGTTGTGGCAGGCGCCTGTAGTCCCAGCTACTTGGCAGGAGAATGGAGTGAACCCGGGAGGGGGAGGTTGCAGTGAGTCGAGATCGCACCACTGCACTCCAGCCTGGGCGACAGATAGAGGCTCCGTCTCAAAAAAAAAAAAAAAAAAAAAAGAAAAGAAAAGAAATTGGTTCATGAGTTGTAAGGGATTCAGATAAGTTGTTGGAGATTCAAAATGAGAGAAGTTGTGAAATAGTCACCTCGGAGAGTGAACAGGGAGACATACAATTCTGCTACTTAGGCATAGGAGTTGACTAGGCAGAGAACTGAGACTTTGCAAGGTCAGTCAGGAAGCAAGGGAAAAGAAACTTAATACAGTAATGGCCTATGAAATCTAAGCTGCATAAAGGAGATGTATAACAAGGACTGTATCTGTCTCACCTTCATTAATGTGGGGCGTGTGATCCAAAATAGTTAATAGAGACTGGGCATGGTGGCTCACACCTGTATCCCAGCACTTTGGGAGGCCGAGGAGGGCGGATCACCTGAGGTCGTGAGTTCGAGACCAGCTTGGCCAGCATGGTAAAACCACATCTCTACTAAAAATACAGAAATCAGCCAGGCGTGGTGGCACGTGCCTGTAATCCCAGCTACTCAGGAAGTTGAGGCAGGATAATTGCTTGAACCTGGGAGATGGAGGTTGCAGTGAGCCAAGATCACACCATTGCACTCTAGCCTGGGCAACAAAAGCGAGACTCCATCTCAAAAAAATAATAATAACAAAAATAAAAATAGCAACTAGGGACTAGGGACTAGGTGCAGTAGCGCAGGCCTATAATCCCAGCAGTTTGGGAGGCAGACACAGACGGATCACCTGAGGTCAGGAGTTCAAGACCAGACTGACCAATATGGTGAAACACTGTGTCTACTAAAATTGCAAAAAAATTAGCCAGCCATGGTGGCACATGCCTGTAATCCCAGCTACTAGGGAGGCTGAGGCAGGAGAATCACTTGGACCCGGGAGGCAGAATTTGCAGTGAGCCGAAATCATACCACTGCACTCCAGCCTGGGTGACAGGGTGAGACTCTGTCTCAAAAAAAAAAAAAAAAAAAAAGCTACTAAAAAAGCATGGAAATGGTCTAAACACATCAGCTAAAAGAGAGATTATCAGACTGGATTAAAAAGAAAGACTCATGGCCTGGTGCGGTGGCTCACGCTTGTAATCCCAGCACTTTGGAAGTCCTAGGCAGGCAGATCGCCTGAGGTCAGGAGTTCGACACCAGCCCGGCCAACATGGTAAAAATCCAAACATTAGCCTGGCATGGTGGGTGGTACGTGTCTATAGTCCTGTCTACTCGGGAGGCTGAGGCAGGAGAATCACTTGAACCCCAGAGGCAGAGGTTGCGGTGAGCCAAGATTGCTCCACTGCACTCCAGCCTGTGTAACACAGCGAGACTCTGTCTCAAAAAAACAGAAAGAAAATAAAATGACAGAGGTCTGGCCAAGGCAGGTGGATCACTTGAGCCCAGGAGTTCCAGACCATACTAGGCAACATGGCCAAACCCCACCTCTACAAAAATTAGCCAGGCTTGAGGCTGGGTGCGGTGGCTCAGGCCTGTAATCCCAGCACTGGGAGGCTGAGGCGGGTGGATGACCTGAGGTCAGGAGTTCGAGGCAAGCCTGGCCAACATGGTGAAACCCCATCTCTATTAAAAAATACAAAAAATTAGCCGGGCATGGTGGCATGTGCCTGTAATCCCAGATACTTGGGGGCCTGAGGCAGGAGAATTGCTTGAACCCTGGAGGCGGAGATTGCAGTGAGCCGAGATTGCGCCACTGCACTCCAGCCTGGGTGACCAAGACAGACTTCATCTCAAAACAAAACAAAACAAAACAAACAAACAAACAAATTATCCGGGCTTGGTGGAGTGCATCTGTAGTCCCAGCTACTTGGGAGGCTGAGGTGGGAGGATCACCTGAGCCTGGGAGGTCGAGGCTGTAGCTGTAGTGAGTTGAGATCACCTCACTGCACTCCTGCCTGGGCGACACAGTGAGACACTGTCTCAAAAAAAAAAAAAAAAAAAGGCCGGGCGCGGTGGCTCAAGCCTGTAATCCCAGCACTTTGGGAGGCCGAGACGGGCGGATCACGAGGTCAGGAGATCGAGACCATCCTGGCTAACACGGTGAAACCCCGTCTCTACTAAAAAATACAAAAAACTAGCCGGGCGAGGTGGCGGGCGCCTGTAGTCCCAGCTACTCAGGAGGCTGAGACAGGAGAATGGCCCGAACCCGGGAGGTGGAGCTTGCAGTGAGCTGAGATCCGGCCACTGCACTCCAGCCTGGGCGACAGAGCGAGACTCCGTCTCAAAAAAAAAAAAAAAAAAAAAAAGAGGTCAATTCTCTAAGAAGACAGAACAATCCTAAATGTATATGCACCTCAAACAACGGAGGCAAGAATAATATATCTGGACCAGGCGTGATGGCTCATGCCTGTCATCCCAGTACTTTGGGAGGCCAAGTCGGGCAGATCACCTGAGGTAAGGAGTTCAAGACCAGCCTGACCAACATGGAGAAACTCTGTCTCTACTAAAAAATACAAAATTAGCCAGGCGTGGTGGTGCATACCTGTAATTCCAGCTACTTGGGAGACTGAGGCAGGAAAATCGCTTGAACCCGGGAGGCGGAGGTTGCAGTGAGCTGAGAACACGCCATTGCACTCCAGCCTGGGCAACAAGAGCAAGACTCCACCCCAAAACAAAAGGAAAGAATAATATATCTGAAAAGAAAATATGTAAATCTGCAATTATATTTGAGGATATCAATATTCCTGTCAGTAATTGCTAGAAGAAGCAGGCTGAAAATCAGGAAGGCCATAGATGACCTGAGCAACATCACTATCAACTAAAGTGACCTGACATTCAGAATACTCCACCCAATAATGGCAGATTATACATTATATTTTTTCTTTTTTCTTTTTTGAGACAGAGACTTGCTCTGTCATTCAGGCTGGAGTGGAGGGCAGTGGTGCAATCTCGGCTCACTGCAGCCTCCACCTGCCAGGTTCAAGTGATTCTCCTGCCTCAGCCTTCTGAGTAGCTGGATTACAGGCACCCGCCACCATCCCTGGCTAATTTTTGTATTTTTAGTAGAGATGGGGTTTCTCCACATTGGCCAGGCTGGTCTCGAACTCTTGACCTCAGGTGATCCACCCGCCTTGGCCTCCCAAAGGGTCAGGATTACAGGCGTGAGCCACTGCACCTGGCCTTTTTTTTTGGTATTTTTGTAGAGACGGGGTTTTACCATGTTGGCCAGGCTGGTCTTGAACTCCTGACCTCAAGTAATCTGCTGCCTTAACCTCCCAAAGTGCTGGGATTATAGGCATGAGCCACCACGCCCAGCCTCTACAAAAAAGTTTTAAAAATTAGCCGGGTGTGGTGGCATGCCCCTGTAGTCCTAGCTACTCAGGAAGCTGACGAGAGAGGATTGCTTGAGACTAGGAGGTTGAGGCTGCAGTGAACCATGACTGCACTACTGCACTCCTGCCTCGGTGATAGAGCAAGACCCTGTCTCAAGAAAACCCCAAACACAGCTAGCCAACACAGTGAAACACTGTCTCTACCAAAAAAAAACAAAAACAAAAACAAAATCTAGCTGGGTATGGTGGCGAGTGCCTGTAGTCCCAGCTACTCAGGAGGCTGAGGCATGAGACTTACTGGAACCCTGGAGGCAGAGACTGCAGTGAGCCAAGATCACACCACTGCACTACACCCTGGGCAAAACAGTGAGACCCTGTCTCAAAAAAAAAAAAAAAAGAAGGGGGACCATATTCCAGGTCGTAAAAAAAACAAAAAAAATTTTTTTTCTTTTTTTTGAGATAGAGTTTTTTTTGCTCTTGTTGCTGCTCTTGTCGCCCAGGCTGGAGTGCAGTGGCACAATCTCGGCTCACTGCAACCTCTGCCTTCTGAGTTCAAGTGATTCTCCTGCCTCAGCCTCCCGAGTAGCTAGGATTACAGGCGCCCGCCACCACACCTGGCTAACTTTGTATTTTTAGTAGAGACGGGGTTTCACCATGTTGGTCAGGCTGGTCTCGAACTCCTGACCACAGGTGATCCACCGACCTCAGCCTTCCAAAGTGCTGGGATTACAGGTGTGAGCCACCGTGCCCGGCCAAAAAAACAAATCTTAACAAATTAAAAATAACAAAGTTCAGCTGGACATGGTAGCTCATGCTTGAGGTTAGAGGACGGCTTGAGCCCAGGAGTTCCAGGCTGCAGTGAGCTATGATCATGCCACTGAACTCCTGCCTGAGTGTCCCTAAAAAAATGTCGTGGAAAATACATTTTTAGGCTATAACAGAATTACAAATCAATGACAAAAACATCTGGAAAATCCCCTAATACTGAGAATTAAACAACATAAAATATGTATTTTGAGACAGGGTCTCACTCTGTTACCCAGGCTGGAGTGCAGTGGCTCACACCTGTAATGTCAGTAGTTTAGGAGGCTGAGGTGGGAAGACTGCTTGAGGCCAAGAGTTTGAGATCTCCCTGAGCAACAAAGCAAGACCTCTACTCCACAGAAAAAAAAAATTAGCCTGGCATGGTAGTGCATGTCTGTAATCCTAACTACCTGGGAGGCTGAGGTGGGAGGATCCCTTGAGCCTAAGTGATTGACGTTATGATGAGCTATGATCACGCCATTGCACTCCAGGCTGGGTAACACAGCAAGGCTCTGTCTCTGACCAAAAAAAAAAAAAAAAAAAAAAGAAAGAAAAGAAAAAAAGAAAGAAAGAAAAGAAAAAGGTAAAAGTCTTCTATTCATGCATGCCATGATTGTCAACGTTAAAAACAATATATAGCCACCAACTGAAGAGGCTCTAGTGGAAACAGTAGCTTCAGGGAATAGTCATGTTTGAGTTAGAAGTTGAATGGAGGCCGGGCGCGGTGGCTCAAGCCTGTAATCCCAGCACTGTGGGAGGCCAAGACGGGTGGATCACGAGGTCAGGAGATCGAGACCATCCTGGCTAACACGATGAAACCCCCTCTCTACTAAAAAACACAAAAAACTAGCCGGGCGAGGTGGCGGCGCCTGCTAGTCCCAGCTACTCGGAAGGCTGAGGCAGGAGAATGGCGTGAACCCGGGAGGCGGAGCTTGCAGTGAGCTGAGATCCGGCCACTGCACTCCAGCCTGGGGAACAGAGCGAGACTCCGTCTCAAAAAAAAAAAAAAAAAAAAAAAAAAAAAGAAATTGAATGGATAAAGAGGTGTGGTGATAGTTATTCTACTCCAAGCTGTTTTTTGTTTTGTTTTTGTTTTTGTTTTCTTGAGACGGAGGTCCGGTAGCTCACGCCTGTAATCCCAGCACTTTGGGAGGCTGAGCTGGACGGATCACAAGGTCAGGAGTTTGAGACCAGCCTGGCCAATATGGTGAAACCCCATCTCTACTAAAAATACAAAAGTTAGCCAGGTGTGGTGGTGGGCGCCTGTAGTCCCAGCTACTTGGGAGGCTGAGGCAGGATAATCCCTTGAACCTGGCAGGGGGAGGTTGCAGTGAGCCGAGATCGCACCACTGCACTCCAGCCTGGGTGACAGAGCAAGGCTCTGTCTCAAAAAAAAAAAAGAAAGAAAGAAAAAAAAGAAAGTTGGAGAAGAAATTTATAGATTTTTTTTTTTTTTAACTTCAGTGATTACTTTTAAAATTCCTAACAGCTCTTATTTTCTTAAAATTCCTTTTTATAGCATCCTGTTTCTGTATGGGTGCAATGACTTCTTCGATGTCAATAACTAGTTGGTTTTTTTTTTTTTTTTTTTTTTTTTTTTTTTTTTTTTTGGGACAGAGTCTTGCTCTTGTTGCCCAGGCTGGAGTGCAATGGCATGATCTTGGCTCACTGCAACCTCTGCCTCCAGTGTTCAAGCAATTCTCCTGCCTCAGCCTCCAGAGCAGCTGGGATTACAGGCGCCCGCCACCACACCCAGTAATTTCTTTTGTATTTTCAGTAGAGACAGGGTTTCGCCATGTTGGTCAGGCTGGTCTTGAACTCCTGACCTGGTGATCTGCCCATCTCGGCCTCCTGAAGAGCTGGAATTACAGGCATGAGCCATGGAACCCAGCCTGGATTTTTGTTTTAATTATTCTGATCCCTAGATTAAGTTTCATCCAGGTTATTTTTCTTCTTGATTTCTTTTATGTTGAAGGCTCTTCTAAAAAAAAATTTTTTTTTTTTTTTTACATTTTTTTAATGAGATAGAGTCTTGCTCTGTCCCCCAGGCTGAAGTGCAGTGGCAACATCTCACCACACCACAGCCTCGACTTCCAGGCTCAAGTGACCCTCCCATCTCAGCCTTCCTAGTAGCTGGGACCACAGGCACACACCACCACCACACCTGGCTAACTTCTTGTAGAGACGGGTTTTTGCCATGTTCCCCAGGCTGGTCTTCTCAAAGTTTTCATCTTAGTTCCCCTTATGGTTAAGAGTGAGGCACTAAAAGGCTGATTAAGAGCAGTATGACTATAAGATAATCATGGAGCGTGGGGAGTAATTCCAATTTTCAGTTAATTCTTTTCTTTTTTTTTGGAAGACAGGCTCTCACTATGTCATCCAGGCTTGAGTGCAGAGGCCACAGTCCTCTGGATGCGTGGAGTGCAGTCTTGACGTCCCGTGCGCAAGCAATCCCATCACCTCAGCCCTCCAAGTAGCTGGGACTACAGGTGCACGCCATCACACCTGGCTCTTTTAAAAAACTCTTGTAGAGAAAAGGTCTCACTATTTTGCGCAGGCTGGTCTTGACCTCCTCAGCTCAAGGGATCTGCCCCCTCGGCCTCCCGAAGTGTTGGGATTACAGGCATGAACCACCGTGCCTGGGCCAGTAGCAAGAGTTGTGGTTTCAGGAAGTTTGAAACCTGGTTTGGTCAGGTTACGCTTTGTTGAGTTCTGGTGAATTGTATATACTATTTCTTCAGTTGTAAAAAGACTATAATAAAAAAAAGTACTGATATATTCAGCCACACCAAATCTTCACTTAAACACAAATCCCCATTACTGTCACCTTCATATGAACTTTTTTTTTTTTTTAGATAGGGTCTTGTTCTGTCGCCCCGGCAGGAGTGCAGTGGTGCCCTCACAGCTCACTGTAGCTTTGACCGCCCACCTCAGTCTCCATAGTAGCTGGACTACAGGTGTGGTCCACTATGCTCAGCTAATTTCTAAAATATTTTTAGAGATGAGGTCTCATTACGTTGCCCAGGCTGGTCTCAAATTCTTGGGCTCAAGCAATCCTCCCACCTCAGTCTCCCAAAGTACTGGGATTATAGGTGTGAACCCACCATGCCCAACCATGTGAGTATTTTTGAAGAGAATACTTATATTTGCCATGAGTAGTGTGAACCTTTCATATATATGAATGGTTTTATATATACATATATATATACACACATATAGTTTTTTTTTTTCTTTTTTTTTCTTGAGACAGAGTTTCGCTCTTGTTGCCCAGGCTGGAGTGCAATGGCACAATCTTGGCTCACTGCAAGCTCCACCTCCCCAGTTCAAGCGATTCTCCTGCCTCAGCCTTCTGAGTAGCTGGGATTACAGGCGCCCGCCACCAAGCCAGGCTAATTTTTTGTATTTTTAGTAGAGACGGAGGTTTCACCACGTTGGCCAGGCTGGTCTCAAACTCCTGACCTCAGGTGATCCACCCACCTCGGCCTCCCAAAGTGCTGGGATTATAGGCATGAGCCACCGTGCCCGGCCATGAGTGGTAATATTTACTAGTACAACACGATGGGGAAATACTGTCAATAAAGGAAGGTTCTGAAGAGTGCCCTTAAGGAAATAATCTGAAATGCACACAGTGGTTCAAGACAGCATTATTTTTTGTTTTATCAAAGGAATACATAAATTTTAAAAGTCAAATATTGCTAAAATATTATTTTAAAAAACAAAAGCATGACTGCCAAGGGGTGCTGGGTTTCTTTTTCAAGCAATGAAAATTTCTAAAGTTGATAGTGGTGATAGATGCACAACTTCGTGAATATACTAAAAGTCATTGAATTAAACTTTTTTCTCCAGCTTTATTAAGGTATATAATTGCCAAAAATTATGGATACAGTGTACAATACGTCTCAATGTATTGTGTACAATACGTCCCAATGTATTGTACACTGCATTTAAAAAATTTTAATTTGTAGAGTCTCGCTTTGTTGCCCAGTCTGGTCTTGGATTCCTGGCCTCAACAGATCCTTATCAGCCTCCCAAAGTGCTGAGATTACAGGAATAAGCCACCATGCCTGGCCTGTATTGTACTTTATTTTTTGAGACAGGCTCTCCCAGGCTCAAGTGCAGTGGTGTGATCACAGCACATTGCAGCCTGGACCTCCTGGGCCCAGGTGATCCTTTCACATCAGCCTCCTGAGTAGCAGAGATTACAGGTGTGCACCACCACACCCAGCTAACTTCTGTGTGTGTGTATATATACATATATTATATATATATATATATATTTTTTTTTTTTTTTTTTGGTGAGACAGAAGACAGAGTCTTGCTTTGTCGCCCAGGCTGGAGTGCAGTGGCACGATCTTGGCTCACTGCAAGCTCCGTCTCCCGGGTTCATGTCATTTTCCTGCCTCAGCCTCCTGAGCAGCTGGGACTACAGGCGCTTGCCACCATGCCCGGCTAATTTTTTTGTATTTTTAGTAGAGATGGGGTTTCTTTTTTTCTTTTTCTTTTTTTTTTTTGAGACAGAGTCTTGCTCTGCCGCCCAGGCTGGAGTGCAGTGGCCGGATCTCGGCTCACTGCAAGCTCCGCCTCCCGGGTTGACGCCATTCTCCTGCCTCAGCCTCCCGAGTAGCTGGGACTACAGGCGCCCGCCACCTCGCCCGGCTACTTTTTTGTATTTTTTTAGTAGAGACGGGGTTTCACCGTGTTAGCCAGGATGGTCTCGATCTCCTGACCTCGTGATCCGCCCGTCTCGGCCTCCCAAAGTGCTGGGATTACAGGCTTGAGCCACCGCGCCCGGCCGAGATGGGGTTTCATCGTGTTAGCCAGGATGCTCTCGATCTCCTGATCTCATGATCAGCCCGCCTCGGCCTCCCAATACAGGCGTGAGCCACTGCACCCACCCTAATTTTTGTATTTTTTGTAAAGATTGGGTTTCGCCATGTACCCAAGCTGGTCTCCTGGATTCAAGCGATCCACCTGCCTCGGCCTCCCAAAGTGCTGAGATTACAGGCATGAGCCACTGCACCCTGCCCTTTTATTCACTGGATTTAAAACATACTTTTTGAAGGTAGTTGAGTACTTACTTGATTCTTTTACATGGTCCACCCTCACTTCCATTCTTCTTACATTATGACTAATTATTGGTTGTTTAATGAGCATACTAAAAATGGTTCTTTACATCTTTTTCTATTTGATTAGTTTTCTGTTTCTACTAGTTCTTCCTATTTTTGCTAATTCCTTCTTTGCACTTCATCGCAATGTAATTACACACATAAGATATATGTGATAACCCATTAATTTCTTTTGTTGATCTCCATTCTGGAGTATTTTACAGTTCTGGTCCTATAGACGGGAATAGCTGCATGTAAGGCTGCTGCACAGCTGGCATTCTGGACTTCACTCATCCCGGAAACAGCCAGCTCCTGTGTTGTATCCCGTTTCATTTGCATGACTTACTCTCCTCCTTTTTGGTGGAGTATATCACTCAGGTGCTTCCTGAGAAAATCCAAATGGAAGATAAAATTTGAGATCTTGAGTATCTGACAACATCTAACTTTTCACTCAGAACTTAAACATTTTTTATATATTTTTTAAGAGACAGGGTCTCTTAAACACTATGTTGCCCAAGCTGATCTTGAACCCCTGGCCCCTAACACTCCCCCTGCCTTGGCCTCCCAAAGTGCTGGGATTACAGGCGTGAGCCACCACACTTGGCCTCACTCAGAACTTAGAAGTCATTGCTTCCTTGTCTTGTAGCTTCCCATGTTGTTGAGAAAGTTGATGCCATTCTCATTCCCAATTCATTTAGCTCTTTTTTTTTTCATAGACGTAGTATTTTACCTTTGAAGATGGTTGTCTTTTCAGGTTTTCTTCTCCCTGTAGTTGAAACTATTTTGATCTTGGTTATTAGTGTTGGAAAACAATCTTTAAAAATCTAGTGACATTTAAAATTGCTCATGTTTTGGAATTCACCGGGTGAAAACTCAGCTTTCTCACTGGAAAAACTTCTCTTCTAAAGTCTGAATCCCTTTGAAGTTCTTTTCTCTGGGAACACCGAATTTCTACAGAAAAGGATCTTTCCTCCTCCCTGAGACTTAACTGCAAGCATTGTAGAAACTAAGAATCTACCATCCTGTATAGTTAGTTGATCTTCATTTTCAGTTTATGCCTGGCATTTCTCAGTCTGAAGATTTCTGTTTCAAATTCTCAAAAGAGCAATTTTCCTTCCATGTTAAGAGCACAGTAGTAACCTAGTTACCTATCTCACTGGGTAGGAAGAATACAAACTTTTTTTTTTTTTTGAGATGGAGGCTCGCTCTGTCGCCCAGGCTGGACTCCAGTGGCGCCATCTCAGCTCACTGCAAGTTCTGCCTTCTGGGTTCACACCACTCTCCTGCCTCAGCCTCCCGAGTAGCTGGGACTACAGGCGCCCGCCACCACACCAGCTAATTTTTTTGTATTTTTAGTAGAGACGGGGTTTCACCGTATTAGCCAGGATGGTCTCCTGACCTTGTGATCCGCCCGCTCTGCAGGGCCTGTTTTTCTCCACTGTCTAGTTCTAAGTTGTAAGGAGTAAATTGGCTTGCTTCTAATCAGTATTCCTACAATTAGGTTTGAACTTCCTCTACTGTACTATGTCAGTACCTACTTTCCGTCCACTTTTCATCTCCCAAAAGTATTTTGACCTTTTAGCTACCATTCTTTGTCCCTAGAACTTTGTACCTCTGAATGTCATTTTGCTGAAGTCTCAAGACACAACTATAGTATTAAAACATTTGTGCTATCCACCATGTTTAATCAGAAGTCCATGGACCAATATTGTAATAGAGAAAAATCAGAAACCATCTAGATATCTAATAGGTTAACTGCCATAAAATATAGCAGCCCTACTCAATGGTCTCCTTATAGTTCAATGTTTATGTAAAGAAACCTTACATAAACCATTTGAATGTTTATGTAAAGCAACTTTAAAGAACTATAATTTTCATGGTTTTAAAAGATGAATATTAACAATTATATGCCCAGGCTGGAGTATTAGCTCACTTGTACTGAGCTAAAAATAGTACAATGAAAGAATACTTCAGAATACTAAGTGAATTCAAGGAGGTATGGTTAGAACTTATGATTTCTGAAAGGAGCACATTTTTATTACTAAAATTGCTTAGGAAAATAAAAGCAAAGCAAGCAGTTTAAGAGACAGAAAACCTGAGTTCTTAGTTTGACAATGCCAGTCATCATCATCTGGAAGGGCAGCAGAATTTTCAGACCAATTTTAGTATCATGATGCAGGCCAGGCCCAAATTGTAAGAGATAAAGAATAAGAAAAGGGGCCAGGCTGCCGGGCGCGGTGGCTCAAGCCTGTAATCCCAGCACTTTGGGAGGCCGAGACAGGCGAATCACGAGGTCAGGAGATCGAGACCATCCTGGCTAACACGGTGAAACCCCGTCTCTACTAAAAAAATACAAAAACTAGCCGGGCGTGGTGGCGGGCGCCTGTAGTCCCAGCTACTCGGGAGGCTGAGGCAGGAGAATGACGTAAACCCGGGAGGCGGAGCTTGCAGTGAGCTGAGATCCGGCCACTGCACTCCAGCCTGGGTGGCAGAGCCAGACTCTGTCTCAAAAAAAAAAAAAAAGAAAGAAAGAAAAGGGGCCAGGCGTGGTGGTTCATGCCTGTAAATCCCAGCACTTTGGGAGGACAAGGCAGGCGGGATCACCTGAGGTCAAGAGTTCAAGATCAGCCTGACCAACATGGAGAAACCCCGTCTCTACTAAAACTAAAAAATTAGCCAGGCGTGGTGGCACATGCCTGTAATCCCAGCTACTCAGTAGGCTGAGGCAGTAGAATCGCTTGAACCTGGGAGGCGGAGGTTGTGGTTAGCCGAGATTGAGCCATTGTACTCCAGCCTGGGTAACATGAGCAAACCTCCATCTCAAAAAAAAAAAAAAAAAAAAAGGATAAGGAAGCAATCTATTCAGGACGCAGTATTTTTCAAATGTGATGGGAAACAGAGTAGGGAAAAGAGGAGAAATACACAAACATATTTAAATAGTTTAGGGGATGAAGTACTGGAGGGAAGAACATCTAGATGAAGGAAAAAAAAAAAAAACCTGAAATAAGACAATGGAAAGTAGTAAAGAGTACAATAAGTTATCCTTCGAAAAAGAGAAAGCTTCCCAAAGAGAAAAGGCCCAGTGAAGAGTTATCTTGTCTGGAGACAGGGTCTTACTTGGCACTTTGTCCAGGCTAGAGAGTAGTGATGCAATCACAGTTCATTACAGCCTTGACCTCCTGGGCTCAGGTGATCCTCCCATCTTAGTCTCCTGAGTACCTGGGACTACAGGTGCCCATCACCCTGTACGACTAATTTTTGGCTAATTTTTTTGTAGAGACAGAATTTCACCATGTTGCCCAGGCTGGTCTTAACTCCTGGGCTCAAGCAATCCACCTGCCTCAGCCTCCCAAAGTGCTGGGATTACAGGCATGAGCCCCAAGAGAGTTTTACTGCACTGAATGGGGGATAGAAAGCAGTACTGGCAACATTTTAATCAACTAGACTTTAATAATTTTTTTTTTTTTTTGAGATGGAGTCTCGCTCTGTTGCCCAGGCTGGAGTGCAATGGCGTGATCTTGGTTCACTGCAACCTCTGCCTCCCCGGGGTCAAGCCGTTCTCCTGCCTCAGCTTCCCGAGTAGCTGGGATTACAGGTGCCTGCCACCGTGCCCGGCTAATTCTTGTATTTTTTTTTTTTTTTTTTGTTTTGAGATGGAGTCTTACTCTGTCGCCCAGGCTGGAGTGCAGTGGCCGGATCTCAGCTCACTGCAAGCTCCGCCTCCCGGGTTCATGCCATTCTCCTGCCTCAGCCTCTCAAGTAGCTGGGACTACAGGTGCCCGCCACCTCGCCTGGCTAGTTTTTTGTATTTTTTAGTAGAGACGGGGTTTCACCGTGTTAGCCAGGATGGTCTCGATCTCCTGACCTTGTGATCCGCCCGTCTTGGCCTCCCAAAGTGCTGGGATTACAGGCTTGAGCCATCGCGCCCAGCCTAATTTTTGTATTTTTAGTAGAGACAGGGTTTCATCATGCTGGCCAAGCTGGTCTCGAACTCCCGACCTCAGGTGATCCATCCACCTCGGCCTCCCAAATTGCTGGGATGAGCCACTGCGCCCGCCCTTTAACGATTTTTAACAAATTAAAAGGATTAGCAAAGCATTTGGGGCCAAGATTTTTACTTGTACTCTCTACGCAGAATCTTCCTACATAAGCACTTTTATCCTTCCTACTCTGCCCTCAATAGGAACCTAGATTCTTTTACCACACCTTGCCTTTTTGTTCTTTTTATAATCTCTCACCTAGCAATCTTTTTTTTTTTTTTGAGATGGAGCCCTGCTCTGTCACCCAGGCTGGAGTGCAGTGGCGCGATCTCAGCGCACTGCAACCTCCACCTCCCGGCTTCAAGCGATTCTCCTGCCTCAGTCTCCCGAGTAGCTGGGACTACAGACGCACACCACCATGCCCGGCTAATTTTTGTATTTTTAGTAGAGACGGAGTTTCACCATGTTGGCCAGGCTGGTCTCGAACTCTCACTGTGTTGCCCAGGCTGGAGTGCAGTAGCATGATCTTGGCTCACTGCAACATCTGCTCCTGGGGTTCAAGCGATTCTGACTCAGCCTCTAGAGTAGCTGGGACTACAGACGCCCACCACCACACTTCGCTGATTTTTGTATTTTTATTTTGAGATGGAGTCTCACTCTGTCTCCCACGCTGGAGTACAGTGGCATGATCTTGGCTCACTGCAACCTCTGCGTCCCAGATTCAAGCAATTCTCCTGTCTCAACTTCCCAAGTAGCTGAGACTATAGGCGCACGTCACCACACTCATCTAATTTTTGTATTTTTAGTAGAGATAGGGTTTCACCATTTTGGCCAGGCTGGTCTTGAATTCCTGACCTCAGGTGGTCTGCCCGCCTCAGCCTCTCAAAGTGCTGAGATTACAGGCATGAGCCACTGTGCCCGGCCTGATTTTTATTTTTAGTAGAGACGGGGTTTCACCATGTTGGCCAGGCTGGTCTTGAACTCCTGACCTCAGTGATCCACCTGCCTTGGCCTCCCAAAGTGTTGGGATTACAGGTGTGAGCCACAGCACCCGGCCTATCTCTTCATCTTTTAATTACCACCTTTATCTAGGTACCATAGTCCCCTTGTTGCAGTTACTCATTTTCCTTTCCTCTGCCCTCAGTCCAAAGCAATTTTACTTCAGTGAGTAGGTGCCCCTTAGCTATACATACTTGCCCCCAAAACCATCTGATTTTCTCAAGGTTTTTCTGCATATGACAGCCCTCCTTTAACCTAAACTCCACTGCTGAGTGAAGATAAAGTTGGGGATAAAAACATGGAGTCAAGAGATAAGCAGGTGTAACCAACAGAACAGAAATGAGTTACTGAAACAGGAATAAGCACCTTATTTAGTGATCTGGAGGTAACCTAAAAACAAAAATCCATTATTTAAAAACTGTTCTGTGTACTAGTAGTAGAGTTTCGTAGACAGTTTTTTTCACTATGAACTCTTACTACTGACTTTTAAAAAGCAATGTTTATTTGGAATAACAGTATTTTTTTGAGACGGAGTTTCGCTCTTGTCGCCCAGGCTGGAGTGCAATGGCGCGATCGCGGCTCACTGCAGCCTCTGCCTCCCAGGTAGCTGGGATTACAGGCGTCTGCTACCATACCTGGCTAATTTTTATGTTTTTAGTAGAGACGGGGTTTTGTCATGTTGGCCAGGCTGGTGTAAAACTCCTGACCTCGGGTGATCCCCCGGCCTCCCAAAGTGCTGGGATTACAGGTGTGATTAGGCGTTAGCGATTGTGCCTGGCCTAATACTTTTTTTTTTTTTTTGAGACAGTGTCTTGCTGTCGCCCAGGCCGAAATGCAACGGTGCAATCTCAGCTCACTGCAACCTCTGCTTCCTGGGTTCAAGCAATTCTCCTGCCTCAGCCTCCAGAGTAGCTGGTATTATAGGTGCGTGCCACCACGCCTGGCTAATTTTTGTTTTGTATGTTTAGTAGAGATGAGGTTTTACCTGGTCTCGAACTCCTGACCTTATGATCCACCCAGCTCGGCCTCCCAAAGTGCTGGGATTACAGGCATGAGTCGCCATACCTGGCCAAGAATAATTAAAAAAAAAAAATTATTTGGAGGCAGGGTCTTGTTCTGTTGCCCATTCTCATGTGCAGTGGTGGATCATGGCTCACTGCAGCCTTCAATTTGGGCGTAAGTGATCCTCCCTCCTTAGCGTCCCAAAGTGCTGGGATTACAGTTGTGAGCCACCACACTGGCGAAGAAAATCAACCATGCTCCAGCTAATAATCACCTCAGCAATTATCCTGAATTAGTGTCTTTTGCAAATTTTGCCATTTGACTTTATCTGATACCTTAAGTTATCCTTAATAACCTGCATATTATCCACTAAAAAAAACTAATTCACTGATGATCAAAACAAGTACCAAATGTCTGATGCTCTTTAAATTTGACTACTGCCAGGGCATGAGAGCTCCTTAATTCTCACTGTTGCCCAGGCTGGAGTTCAGTGGTGCAAATTTGGCTCACTGCAACCTCCGCTTCCCGGGTTCAAGCAATTCTCCTGCCTCAGCTTCCAGAGCAGCTGGGATTACAGGCGTGCACCACCATGCCCAGGTAATTTTTATGTTTTTAGTAGAGATGAGATTTAACCATGTTGGCCAGCCTGTCTCAGATTATCCACCTGCCTCTGCCTCCCAAAGTGTTGGGATTACAGGTGTAAGCCACCACACCCAGCCTTGAATTCTCCTTGCTATCCTAGATTTTTAGTACCTAAAGACCCAGTCTTGCTCCACAAAAAGAACACTTTATATTGGTATTCCAGGTCAGGAGGAATTCCATTTCTTGGCAAAGAAACCTATAGGCCTGCTGTTTGTTGGTTACAAATACCATAAAGACACAATCAGTTTTGCCATGTAAAATAATTTGTACAAACCCTGACAAAGTGTCTTCTAATTATCAGCATTTATGGAGGAAGGGGCAATCTACAGATAATAACCAATCAATCGACCTTTGAAATAGACATAACAAAAAATAGCTACTTTGCCAAACAAGAACAATTTTCAAACAAGGTATCCTCTTGGTGGTTTCAGATTAGGAACAGAGTAATCCTTTCATAGTTAAGCCAAAATTTAGTGTTAGAATTATATTAACATCTATAACAAATATATTAAGGGCCGGGCGCGGTGGCTCAAGCCTGTAATCCCAGCACTTTGGGAGGCCGAGACGGGCGGATCACGAGTTCAGGAGATCGAGACCATCCTGGCTAACACGGTGAAACCCCGTCTCTACTAAAATAACAAAAAAAAAAATTAGCCGGGCGAGGTGGCGGGCGCCTGTACTCCCAGCTACTCGGGAGGCTGAGGCAGGAGAATGGCGTGAACCCGGGAGGCGGGGCTTGCAGTGAGCTGAGATCCGGCCATTGCACTCCAGCCTGGGCAACAGAGCGAGACTCCGTCTCAAAAAAAAAAAAAAAAAAAAAAAAAAAAACAAAAAAAAACAAATATATTAAGTACTTTCCTTTCATAGTTAAGCCAAAATTTAGTGTTAGAATTATATTAACATCTATAACAAATATATTAAGTACTTTTATAGCTACATCAATCATTTAATTTGATCTTCACAAACATGCTACAAAGTACTGGGCAAATATCTTACCTAGATGAGGAAACTGAGGCTCAGAAAAGTCCAGGTTCTCTGCTCTTGAGTAAAAGCTGGGATTAAACTCTGGACTTTCTGAAACAATTCAGTCTTTTTGATAGTACCATGCAACATTTCCAGAAAGCATATACGGAAACAGAATACAAAGTATTACTTAACTAACTCTTAATTACTCTGCATTTTGGATTAGAACCTAAGCAAATATGTTCTACTTTTAGTAAGTTTAATTAGAACTAAATTTCAATGTTTTTAAATTCAAAGATCTGATACAACTTACTGCATTTATATGTCAATCACTATGAAATCTGTGAAGGAGAAATATCTGCCTAGTTCTCTTATTCTTATTTAGAGTAAGACTTAATTGCTTGTCCACAGATGAGTACCCAGAAATAAGATATAAACCATTTTCAGGGGAAAACATGCATGCATTTATTTTTAAGAATTCCCAATAAGGGGGGAAAAATTCAACATCTTTAAAAATGTGTTTATTTTTTAAAAAATCAGTTGTGTACAAAAGTGTTTCGTAGTTTTTAATTCTCAAGACAAATACCCCAACCCTCCACCCACAGCCCACCCTGCTTCCATGGTATTTCTGGTGACCCACCCATTTTCCCCTTACAGGAAGTTAACGGCTCAGAATAGACCCTCCTACAGAATTTATCGTCACTAACAGATTGTTTAGAATAGAGATCTAGAGAAGCTAACAAGCAAGGTTCCCTATAATGGCAGTAAACTTCCAGCAGACACCACAACAAAGCACCATCAATTGCTGAAAGCTAAAAAATAGATATTATTTTCAATAATATTTCATTTTCTATTGGAAAAGTTTTTTAAATTACATTAAATAAGTCTCTTTCCCCCCAAAGAAATAGTCTAGCTTTTATTATGATGCCTGTAAAAAGTAGGTAACAGCAAGCAGACAAGGATCGTTAACAGCACAGTGTAATGATTTCTCTCCACTCACACCTAGAATCAAACTGACAAACTGTGCCACACCTGATTATATATAGCAGCATGGTTGAAATAACCAAGCAAAAGGTGACACATTCAAGACTCCATTTAGGTGATTGCAAGTTCATGAGGGTAGATCAGTCCAATGAAGCAGTAACAGAACAAATGGGACAAGGGAGATAGTAACACTCCCTTACCCCTATGCCACAAGATCTTTGATCTATATTGCAGCAGTGCAAATAGAACGTGTGACATAATATGTAGACACTGAAGAAAAGTCACACTTGGGAATAAAGGCTATTTATCAGTAAATACTTCAAGTTGCCTTCTTCCCAGTGACAGCAACTGGCTGATGGTAAGCATTTACTTTAAACTTGTACTAAAAATAATGGAAACGTAATTTTTAAATCAATGGTTTGTACCCTGGAATTGAAATTCCTTGAACTAGAAAAAGTGATTAATACAACATTATTTTGTAGAAGTCCATGAAATAAAGTTAACTGTAAACAGATGGCTTCCTTTTTCACATCTAAACATTGTTTCCCTCTACATACTAGAAGGTATACCTGGCTCCAGCTGTTCCCTACCCAATCCATCTTAAATCTTTAAAACAACAACAACAAAAATTCATAATTTCCTATTTTGCTACATAGGATTGTAAAACATTACCATACACCTACTGCACAGTTTTAAAAGCTCAAATCAGGCATACACTTATGCCCAAGATCTGCTTTTCACATTGGTAAACTTATTAAGCAGCCTCAACAGTAATACAGTATGCTGCATTCTGTAGTGCATAAATAAGCAAAATCCGTTTAAACTGCCAATTCTTTCTTACAGATACTTAAAAAGAATTATTTTGCATAGTTTTATGTGCCACCAACAATCATAAATGTGTATAACTTCTAAAAAATGGAAAAAAAACCCATTCTTTCATTTCATAGATTATTCTCTTCAAAAGCAAAATACAAAATCCAAACATTTATATATCCTTGAACGTGTTACAAGGATATAAGTAAATCATAGTTGTAATTCTAAACATTTCGGGGTGCCAACTCAGAGCATCTAATTCAGTACCTAGTCCCTCAAATATTTATATACCACTGAATACTTATTTGGGTCCACTAACTGCCATTCATTCATTCATTCATTCATTCATTCATCAGTACTGAAATACTATACAGCTAATTATTTCTTCTTTTAAAAGAGGCACATACTCAGGAAACAGGCCTGATTACAACAAAAGCCTACTGGAGTATCAATGACTTCTAACAAATCGGCCTGCCCTAAATGGGATTTCACTGGATTTTTTTTTTTAACATAATTTTTGAGACTTTTAAAACTGACAAACGGAGCCAACTCAAAAATATTAAGAATTACAAAAATAATTTCCACCAGGGTACTTTTCCCCTAGGCCTGATCTTTTAGTGTCTTTTTTTCCAAACATATTTAAGAACAGAGGAAAAAAGCAATTGCTTTAGTTTCTATGTTTGGGTAACTAAATCTACCCACACACAAGAGAATAACAAAAGCAAACAGTACACTGGGAAATATACCAGAAAGCAAAAAAAAGATCATCACATTAAATGTAAATGAGGTACATTTTTATAATAAAGAATCTTTTATGAAGATGTCTCAAACCAAATGTACTTTCCAATTTCTTGGGCACTGGGGATGTTGAAGTGTAGTCAGATGAGTATATAACCCTATAGGGCTCATGTGCATAAAAATCAAAGCAGGATATAGCTGCCTCCAAGAGCATGTACGTATGTATGTAATGCCTGACCTTTAGAAACCTCTGAGCTCTCTCACCTTTGTCTAACCACAGGACATTAAATATACCCTGATAATACAGGCAAAAAAAACCTGGGTAGATGTGTCTGATATTTTTAAACCCAAATTCTACGAATAGTACCAAGTTGCCCTCCACTTAAAAAAAGTAATTCTAACCAATAATGGAGAAAAACCATCCACATTTTCACACAATCCCACCTTACTTCAAAATATAAAGTACAAGGTTTCAGGTATTTAAAATAAATAAAGAAAAATCTTGTTTCCTTTGGCATCTTTAGAAAATAAACTACAACAATAAAAGGAGATGGTTATATAAAGACATGCTT
This sequence comes from Macaca fascicularis, assembly GCF_037993035.2. Taxonomy (NCBI): domain Eukaryota; kingdom Metazoa; phylum Chordata; class Mammalia; order Primates; family Cercopithecidae; genus Macaca; species Macaca fascicularis. Next base: position 39,075,483 of record NC_088379.1, on the reverse strand, counting down.
AAGCAAACATATGGGGAAAAAACAGCAACTTGTGTTTAGTATGCAATAATATCAACTATAAGAGTTTACTGTTAATTAGGAAAGCCTTACAAATTTTTGGAAGAACCTTCACATCTTTAACATTACAATATATTTAATAATGGTTCTTTTATTGCTTCTAGTATCAAGATTATTGAGAAGTCAAATGAAGTTATGCTGACGTTATGATTCAAAAATTATCTTCCAAACACTTAACGATTATAATTTAAGATAAATAACACTTAAAGAAAGCAAACCTTTTATAATATTACTTTCAATATACAGCCTTACTTTAATTCAGTCTGATTCCATTACATTTTTGTTATTTTGTATTGGTCCTAAAAATTTAAAAAGAATTGTATTTCTATATATAGAACTGCCTGCATAAATCCACTTCAACCTTCATAAAATGGTCACATTAGTGTTTGATCTTGCAAAACTAATAATTTTCAAACTTTTGAACTTAGAATGAAATGAAAATTTAATACAAATAGTCTGACTATGTACAAGAGAAGGTAAAGTTTTCAATTCTCATATTATCAGAAACATCATAAAGAAAGCTAGATTTATAACACACTTCTATTCCTATGTGCATCTGAAGTATGTACAATAAAACACCAACACAGCTTTCATGTGTCAATAGGGGAAGTGCAAGCAAGAATGACTTGAAGTATCCAATAAAGCAATCGCTATAGACCCCAAAATCAGGCTAAAAACTACTGGAAACAGCTGACTGCATCCTTGCCAGTTCTCAAAGAAAAATTTCATCGTTTAAAAAACAGGTGTCAAATTCACTGAAAAACTAAGTTGGGTTCTTTCATTAAACCTGGGAATAATGTAACACCAAGTATTTACTATTTTTGCAAGAGAAATAAAATTGGCAGTTCCATTTTTACATTACTTAGGAAAAATTTAAGAGTGTTTGAAGAACTGGGACAAAACATTCCAAACCTACGACCGAAAAATGAAGCAAGGGATACATACTGTCCTTCAGCACATTTCCCCACCAAATACAGAGAAATTTACCATTAGAATATTAGCTTGTGTGGCAAGGTGGGGGTGGGGAAAGGGGTGGGAAGGGGGGAAACAGACACTATGTCCCAGTCTGTTGACAAGGACAAAAAGGCTCTGAATAGGTCACCATCTTCAATTCTGAATAAATTTCATATTTAAGAATTCTCAAATGCTTAAAATGGTGGTCTTTTCAGCTACCCATCCTAAGAAGTCAAGTACAAGCATGCAAGTAAATTCACAGGCACAGAGGATCCATGTTAAAAACAGTTAAGGTAGCTGTGATGCAACACCAACAATTTGAATGGCCCTGACACACTCAAAGTATTATCTTAATTATTCAACAAAATCCTGAAGCAAACTCTTGCTAGTCTTGGTACACTGCTAAACACTAAAGTAGCATGTTTCTTCCATGGTTTTAGCTTAGCTCAAGGAATTTTTACACTATTAAGAAAAAAAAAATTAAAGTATTTCCCCTTTTTAAATTTACACAGACGTTTAATTAGCTTTATTTACAGAGCAGGGATTTTTTTTTTTTTTTCAGTCTCCAATGGTGCCTAGATAACATCATTAGGCAAGAATGCCAGTTTAAAAGAAATCTATGCAGAATCCTAAAAATAACAGATGTTGGTGCTCCTCAAGAAGAGGCAAGCTTGACTATATCAGCAGCTCTCTATGCCTCAGTTACTCAGAAGCAATTCTGTTGCAGTCTCTACATCCCATGATTTTGAAGACAAGGCCACTATTACTGCATTCTGTAGAGAAGAAAAGGGGACAAGAAATTAAATCTCAAGGAAACATTTAAACAATACTGAATCATTCACTCTTTATATTGGGAATTAACACCTTGTTTCTTTTCTGTAAGTTGATTTACATTTGCAGTGCATGAAAAGCTTCTAAAATCAATGACAGTGATCAGTAAAAATTAAAAAAATCACTGATTTCGAAAACAGAAAATATGTTTACCAAAACTAGATTTTCTCTTATTTTCCTTTTTTTTTTTTTTTTTGAGACAGGGTCTTGCTCTATCATCGAGGCTGGAGTGCAGTGGCATGACTATCGCTCACTGCAGCCTCGACCTCCTGACCTCCTGGGTCCAAGGGATTCTCTCACCTCAGCCTTCAGAGTAGCTGGGTTACAGGCACTCACCATCACGTCCAGCTAATTTTTGTAGAGATGCGTTTTGCCATGTTGCTCAGGCTGCGAATTTCTCTTAATTTTCTAAACCACTTTTGTCAGTCAAGAATTTGCAATAATTTAAAATCAATCAATATATCAAAATCAACATGCCCTTATGTACTTACCCTATCAAAGCCCATAGCACATAGGTTTTCTATTTTTTTGGTGTATTCTGGACTAGAAACTGGTGCTCCAGCATACACATGTGCCCAAAGTCGAGCTGTCTGTTTGAACATTTCGGGATTTTGTTTGTACTATATGGGGGGGAAAAAATTGATTGACATGACATTACAGTTATAATATTTGATATGGTATTTCAGCTCTTAATTGCCTACAATCCTACTTTTTCCAAATAAAACAAATCTACACTTAAAATGTGATTCACTTTGCATTATAGACAACCTATGTCACTCGAGAAAAGACCACTTAACCTGAAGCTTTGACTCACAATTTGTGTTGACAATAATAAAGACAAGTAACATTAATCTACTTTAATCTCCAAATCCAACAGATATAACTAGCAAAAGACTAAAATTAGATTAAGTGAAGTATTAAGAGATGTTCCAAACACTGTAAAGCAGCAAACATTATACAACTGAACACAGATTACTAGCTTATAAAAATATGTGGACATTAGCATAATTTTTTTTTGTTTGAGACGGAGTCTTGCTCTGTTGCCCAGGCTGGAGTGCAGTTGCCGGATCTCGGCTCGCTGCAAGCTCTGCCTCCCGGGTTTACGCCATTCTCCTGCCTCAGCCTCCCTAGTAGCTGGGACTACAGGCGCCCGCCACCTCGCCCGGCTAGTTTTTTGTATTTTTTAGTAGAGACGGGGTTTCACCGTGTTAGCCAGGATGGTCTCGATCTCCGGACCTCGTGATCCGCCCGTCTCGGCCTCCCAAAGTGCTGGGATTACAGGCTTGAGCCACCGTGCCCGGCCGACATTAGAATAATTTTTTACAATGTGACCAGCTTTTGTATAACCCACAGCCCAGGCTAGAATACAACTAGATTCTTCTGTTTTCTTACAGCTGCATTAGTGTACAGTGATTTATGGAAACCCACATGCAAAGACCTAATTTATTACATAACTTGAGATGATCATAAACTCACAATAGAGTAATTTTATTAAAAGACTTCCCATATGCATTGGAAAGAGGTAAATTTATCAAATACTTTGGAACCACCATTACTTAGTAAAGCAAAGTATAAATTACTAACGCTTCAATTCACTTTAATATTTCTTTTAAAAGTACTTTATATATTTAAATCTATTACATATTAAAATGATAAATCTACTTTCTACCACTGATTCATCACAAGAAAATAAGTCAAATTATTGAACTATCTTAGGAGCTAGAAGAAACCCTTGAGTCCAACCTTAGCCTGTAAGGCTTAGAATTCAACAGGAAAGCAAAGCTGGAATACAAGCCATGCTTTTAACAACCAAATATGAATAAATAGCACATATATAAAAAAACATGGAAAATCCGAATTGGAAGTACTCTGAGGCAAATAACAGAATATACTGACAAGGATATATACATAAAGCAAGGAGTAAACAGATCTTCAAGGGAAAAGAAGATAATACATAAATTAAAATCTTATAGGTTAAAGAAATTTGCCAAGAGGAAGTTTCCTCAGGCAGAGGAAATATGGCAGATTGGATACAATATGTAAAAACGAATGCAATGCTTGAAAAAGCATGAGTTTGAAGAAAAGAATTTAGGAAATAAAGCTAGGTTTGCAGAGAGTTCAGATCATGGAAAAACTCTATGAACTAAAGAATTTGGACTCAAGTAGGTGACAGTAGAGCTACTAACAAGTTTTTGTTAGTGAAGTAAGATTTGCACTTTATAAAGCTACCTGATAGCAACGGAGAAGACGGAGAAAGGAAGAAAGAGGTTGAGAAAAGATCTATCAGAGCAGTTGAAAAGAATTTTTAAAAATGATCAGAGTAATTATGTAAATATAGTAACAGAATGATACAGGGAATGGTTATCAACAGGAGCAAAGGAGACAGAGAAAAACTCCAAAGGCTGTGACTTGGGTGGTTAACCATATGAATGTTCCTTAGATACCTGAGTGTAACACTGCCAAAACTGAATGCAATATCATAAATCCTACAAACCTATCATTCTATGATACCATCACCTACTAATTTAGTTAAACATCAGGCTCTCGTGAGAGAGGGCAAGCCTACACATTTCATCAATGTACGGGTGGTAACATCAGTATAGATACGATCATCCAAGTGTCAATGTGTACAGAAAGTAAAGGTAACAAGGTCAGAACTGAGGAACTACATTTAAGAAAGACGAGTAGGAAGGGAAATAATTGTGGGAACTAACAAAGAACAGCTATGAAGTGAGGAAGAAAAGTGGGTAATATCTTAGAAGTCAAGAGAAGAAAAACTAAGGTTTAAAAAAAAAAAAAAGAATGTTCATTATATTCCAATTGCTTAAAGTAGGTATTGGCAAACTTTTTTGTTTTTTGAGAAAGGGTTCCGTTCTGTCACCCAGGCTGGAGTGCAATGGCGTGATCTCGGCTCACTGCAACCTCTGCCTCCCAGGTTCAAGCAATTCTCCCACTTCAGCCTTTCAGGTAGCTGGGACTACAGGTGCGTCCCACCACGCCGGGCTAGTTTTGTGTTTTTTGTAGAGATAGGGTTTCACCACCTATTGGTCCTGTTGGTCAGGCTGGTCTGGAACTCCTGACCTTAAGTGATCCACCCACCTCGGCCTCCCAGAGTGCTGGGATTACAGGCATGAGCCACCGCACCTGGCCAGCAAACTGTTTCTTAATGGGTCAGATACTAATAACTTAGGTCCAGTCTCTGATGTAATTATTAAACTCAGCCACTGTAGCTAGAAAGTGAAATGAAAAATATTTATTCCATTCAACAAATTACCAGGTCATTGGAGACTGTGCCATGCCATGTCAGTGCCATGATAGGAGGTGATTAAAATTATTAGCAGGAGGGATCATCCTTCCTGAATAGAAGGATAAAAAGATGGATACATACACCAGCATTAATCCTAGAATCTAGATGGTAGGAATATGGGTGTTCACTGTGTAATTCTTTTGACTTTATGTGTTTGAAAATACTCATGTTAGGAAAATAGCATCTATATCCAACTAAACTAGATGTTAAAAGTCGATTAAGTTTTCACTATTACACCTGACAAAATAATCCTACAAGAAAGAAAACCATTTCAAAATTTAGTTTCAATAGAGTATGCTCATGTGTTAATGTGCAAACCATTAAAGCGGTTAAAGACTCACACATAATGTAAGGAAGTCTTTCAAAAGCAGCCATCTTACCTGATTTGCTACTACAGCATCCTGTGGATCATCTGGTTCTGCAGCTGCCAATAGTGCTTGCAATGACAATAATACCGTGCGGAGAGTCATTGCAGCTGCCCTAAAATTCAAATATGAAAATATCCCAATTAAGAGGGCTCTGCAGGCAAAAGCAATTAAGTACTTTCTTAATAAAAATTAAAAAATTGTGGAGCTAAAAGTTACTTAGATCTTTATCTTAATTATACAGTTAAGTAATAGACATTTATAATTATGTATCTGCCTATCATTTATTTTCTTCCTTACTTTACAATTTGCCTATTTCTTTTTTCTTTTTTTTGGAGACAGGGTCTCACTCTGCCGCTCAGGCTGGAGTGGGCAGTGGCATTATCTTGTCTCACTGCGACCTCTGCCTCCTGGGTTCAAGCGATTCTCCTGCCTCAGCCTCCCAAGTAGCTGGAACTCCAAGCACACACCACCACACCCAGCATTTTTTTGTTTGCTTTTTCCTTTTTTCGTAAAGACCGGGTTTTGCCATGTTGCCTAGGCTGGTATCCAACTTCTGAGCTCAGGTGATCCATCCACCTTGGCCTCTCAAAGGTCAAGGATTACAGATGTGAGTTACTACACTCGGCCAGCTTTTCTATTTCTTAAGACAACTCAAATTCTGAACTGTCCTTGTTTTTCTTGTTGTCAAGATCTTGTTAATTTTATCCACTCACTTATTTTCTATCCATTTCTCTAAACACAAAGTTAAAGTGATAAATCATTAGTACCAATAGTTTGTGAGACTTTCTTTCAATGGCACTCTAAAAACAAGATACTATGAAGCAAATATATTTTTTCTTTCTTTTTTTTTCTTGAGATGGAGTCTTACTCTGTCGCCGAGGCTGGAGTGCAGTGGTGCAATCTCGGCTCACCGGAAGGAACCTCTGCTTCCCTGGTTCAAGCAATTCTCCTGCCTCAGCCTCCCAAGTAGCTGGCACATGCAACCACGCCCAGCTAATTTTTTGTAGTTTTAGTAGAACAGGGTTTCACCATGAGAGACAGGATGGTCTTGATCTCCTGACCTCGTGATCCGCCCGCCTCGGCCTCCCAAAGTGCTGGGATTACAGGCTTGAGCCACCGTGCTTGGCCATATTTTCAAGAAAATATGAAATCATTCCATAACATTTTGAAATAGGATAACATTTTTGGCTTAAACTACATCACTTATGATTTTAAATGTATTTATAAGGAAAGTATCTTTATAAAGCTAATATTTGTCTTAAAAATAGTATCTACTTGTCTAGTAGTAATTCTTGGCATTTCTATTAAAAAGTTGTTTTGGCCGGGCGCGGTGGCTCAAGCCTGTAATCCCAGCACTTTGGGAGGCCGAGACGGGCGGATCACTAGGTCAGGAGATCGAGACCATCCTGGCTAACACGGTGAAACCCCGTCTCTACTAAAAAATACAAAAAACTAGCCGGGCGAGGTGGCGGGCGCCTGTAGTCCCAGCTACTCAGGAGGCTGAGACAGGAGAATGGCCCGAACCCGGGAGGCGGAGCTTGCAGTGAGCTGAGATCCGGCCACTGCACTCCAGCCTGGGCGACAGAGCGAGACTCCGTCTCAAAAAAAAAAAAAAAAAAAAAAAAAAAAAAGTTGTTTCACTGGCGAGGCTCAGTGGCTCACGCCTGTAATCCCAACACTTTGGGAGGCCGGGGCAGGCAGTCATCTGAGGTCAGGAGTTTGAGATCAGCCTGGCCAAAATGGTGAAACCTCATCTCTACAAAAAATGCAAAAATTAGCTAGGCATGGTGGCATGTGCCTATAATCCCAGCTACTCAGGTGGCTGAGGCAGGAGAATTGCTTGAGCTTGGGAGGCGGAGGTTGCAGTGAGCCAAAATCACGCTATTGCACTCTAGCCTGGGCGACAGAGTGAGACTTCATCTTAAAAAAAAAAAAAAAAAAAGTTGCTTCACCAATAAGAGGTATGTATAAATACAATGTGGACATATTAAAAATGTTGCATGTAAAGAGAATGACCATTTTTACCATGCAAATTAGATCATTCTTTTTTTTCTTTTTTGAGACAGGGTCTCACACTACCTAGGCTAAAGTGCAGTGGCACAATCATGGTTCACTGTAGCCTTGACCTCTTTGGCTCAGGTGATCCTCGTACCTCAGCCTCCTGAGTAGCTGGGACCACAGGCACATGCCAACACGCTCAGCTAATTAAAAACAAATTTTTTTTGCAGAGACAGGGTTTCACGATGTTACCCAGGCTGGTCTCGAACTCCTGAGCTCAAGCAATCCTCTCACCTCAGCCTCTGAAAGTGCTGGGATTATAGGTGTGAGCCAGAACAACTGGCCAATTACTCTAAACCAGCCTTTTTCAACTGGGTTCCTGATTTGAGCCACAGAATAGAAAAGACTGGTGACTGTTCTCTCAATTTTCCCAAGTTTGGTACATAAATAGTACGTCCCTAGATGTCTACAATAAAAGTTAATTTAGGCTGGGTGCAGTGGCTCACGCCTGTAATCCCAGCACTTAGGAAGGCCGAGGTGGGCAGATCACTTGAGGCCAGGAGTTTGAGACTACCCTGGGCAACACGGTGAAATGCAGCCTCTGCTAAAAATACAAAAATTAGCCAGATGTGGTGGCACATGCTTGTAATCCCAGTTACTTGAGGGGCTCAGGCAGGAATCGCTTGAACCTGTTAGGCAAAGGTTATATGAGTCCAGATGGCACCACTGTACTCCAGCATGCAGGACAGAGCCAGACTCTGTCTCCCACACCTCCACCCCTAGCCAAAAAGTTAAGTTATTAAGCCAACAACCAACAATGGACGTCTTAAGGCAATGATCTCACAGTGTTGTTCATCCAACCAGCAGCATCAGCATCCCTTGGGAAGTTATCTCTACCCCAGAGCTACTGAATCAAAAACTCCAGGGTTAACAGGTACTGCAGGTGATTCTGATGCACATTAATATTTGGCAAATACTGTTAATTAGGGTGGGCATGGTGGCTCATGTCTGTAATCCCAATACTTTGGAAGGCTGAGGAGGGCAGATCACCTAAACTAGAGGTCAGGAGCTCGAGACCTACCTGGGCAACATGGCGAAATCCCGTCTCTACTAAATATACAAAAATTTCCTGGGCATGGTAGTGCACACCTCTAATCCCAGCTATTCAGGAGGCTGACGTTGCAGCGAGCTGAGATGCCACTGCACTCCAGCCTGGGTAACAGAGTGATACTCTATCAAAAATAAATAAATAAAATAAAACAAACCAAAATGAGGTATTACCTAGCACTCGTTAGAATGGCTATTATAAAAACGATGAACAAGTGTTGCTGATGATGTAAAGGAAAGGAAACCCCTGCACACTGCTGGTGGGAATGCAAATTAGTACAACCATTATGGAACACAGTATGGAGTTTCCTCAAAAAAATTAAAAATAGGGCCAGGCGCGGTGGTTCATACCTGTAATCCCAGTACTTTGAGAGGCTGAGGCAGGCGGATCGCTTGAACCCAGGGGTTTGAGACCAGCCTGGGCAAGATGGCAAAACCCCATCTCTTTAAAATTGACAATATTCTTTTCTTTTAAGACATGAATCAAAACAAAAAGCCAACCTCAATCCTCAAATGTTCATTCTTGTCTTTCAACTCGCCTTTTTTTTTTTTTTCTTTTGGAGACGGCATCTCACTCTGTCCCCCAGACTGGAGTGCAGTGGCGCAATCTTGGCTCACTGCAACCTCTGCCTCCCAGGTTCAAGCAATTCTTACAACACTTAAGTGCACTACTTAATTTTCCAATGGACTTTCTAAGCAACCTAATTTTAAAATCCATGGTGTTGCCTGAAACAAAATCTTATGTTATATAATTTTTAATAAAATTATTTATTTAAAGGAAATTTACCTGAATAGCAAAGAAAAGTTTTCACTCAAAGGAAGTATTTAATACTAAGGCAATTACTAAACTCATACTTATTTTAATTTGAAATAAAAACATAAAGGCATGTCCAAATCTTGCAAGTCCTTCATACTATCACATAGGTAGTCTAACAAATATCTCAACAAGGCAATTAACACTTTTCTTGAAAACTGATAATCTCGGGCCGGGTGTGGTGGCTCACGCCTGTAATGCCAGCACTTTAGGAGGCCAAGGCGGGCGGATCACGAGGTCAGGAAATTGAGACCATCCTGGCTAACACAGTGAAACTCCGTCTCTACTAAAATACAAAAAAATTAGCCGGGCGTGGTGGCGGTTGCCTGTAGTACCAGCTACTCGGGAGACTGAAGCAGGAGAAAGGCGTGAACCCAGGAGGCAGAGCTTGCAGTGAGCCAAGATTGCGCCACTGCACTCCAGCCTGGGCGACAGAGCGAGACTCCATCTCAAACAAAGCAAAACAAAACAAAACAAAACAAAACAAAGCAAACTGATAATCTCTCATGTTAACGAAGTTGGACCCTTACCTTATTATACCATATATAAAAATTAACTCAAAATGGATCAAAAACCTAAATGTAAGAGCTAGGAAGCAAAACCATAGGGGGAAAACTTCATGACACTGAATTTGGCAATGATTCCTTGGATATGACATCAAAGGTAGAAGAAACCAAAGAAAAAAATAAGGGAATATGCACGACAACTTTATCAAAGTTAAAAACTCCTGGCCGGGTGCAGTGGCTCACACCTGTAATCCCAGCACTTTGGGAGACTGAGGCAGGTGGATCACCTGAGGTCAGGAGTTCGAGACCAGCCTGGCCAACATGGTGAAACACCATCTCTATTAAAAACACAAAATTAGCCAGGCATGTTTGTAATCCCAGCTACTTGGGAAGCTGAAGCAGGAGAATTGCTTGAACACCCAGGAGGCAGAGGCTGCAGTAAGTCGAGATCATGTCACTGCACTCCAGCCTGGGCGACAAAGCGAGACTCCATCTCAAAAAAAAAAAAAAAAAAAAAAAGAAAGAAAAAAAATAATAAAAATTAAAAATAAAAATAAACACTCCTGTGAAGCTGGTGTGGTGGCACACACCTGTAGTCCCAGCTACCTGGGAGGCTGAGGTGGGAGGATCACTTGAGCCCAAGAGTTCGACGCCAGCTTGGGCAACATAGTAAGACCCCACTACTTAAAACAAAAAAGCTTCTGTGTTTCAGGAGAAAATATTTCCAAATCATTTATCTGGTGAGGGCTTAATATCCATAATATATAAAGAACTCCTACAACTCAGTAACAACAAAAAACAAACCTGGTTAAAAAATCGACAAGGGATGTGAACAGACGTTTCTCCAAAGAAGATATATAAAGTGTCAACACATGAAAAGATGCTCAACACCATTAATCATTAGGGAAATGCAAATTGAAACCACAATGACCTATCACTTCATATCCATTAGAATGGCTACCATATAGGCTGGGTGCAGTGGCTCAAGCCTGTAATCCCAGCACTTCAGGAGGCTGAGATGGGCCACAAGGTCAGGAGATCGAGACCATCCTGGCTAACACGGTGAAACCCTGTCTCTACTAAAAAACGCGGGTGCCTGTAGTCCCAGCTACTCAGGAGGCTGAGGCAGGAGAATGGCGTGAACCCGGGAGGCGGAGTTTGCAGTGAGCTGAGATCCGGCCACTGCACTCCAGCCTGGGCGACAGAGCGAGACTCCGTCTCAAACAAAAAAAAAAAAAAAAAAAAAAAGAATGGCTACTATAAAAAAAAAAGTAATTGTTAGCCAGGTTGTGGAGAAATGGAACTCTGTGCACTACTTGTGGGAATGTAAAATGGTGAAAACTCTATGAGAAACAGTACGACAGTCCCTCAAAAAAAACACAAAAAACAAACAAAAAAACAAAAAAAACCCACAGTTACTATATAATCCAGCAATTCCACTTATGGATATACACCCAAAAGAACTGAACGCAGGAACTGGAGTAGGTGTTAATATATGCATGTTCATAACAATATTATTCGCAACAGCCAGAAGGCAGAAGCAACTTAAGGTTTCCATGGATGGATGAATGGATCAACAAAATGTCTGGCTTTTGTATACGTATATGCGTATGTGTGTACATATATATCCTGACCTCAGGTGATCCATCCGCCTCAACCTCCAAAAGTGTCGGGGTTACAAGCGAGAGCCACCATGCCCAGCCTACTTACTTATTTATTTGAGAGAGAGTCTCCTTCTGTTGCCCAGGCTGAAGTGCGGTGGCACAATCTCGGCACAATCTCGGCTCACTGCAACCTCTGCCTCCCAGGTTCAAGTGATTCTCCCTAGTATCTGGGACTACAGTTGCATGCTATCACGCCTGGCTAACTTTTTTATATTTTTGGTAAAGACAGGATTTCACCATATTGGTCAGGCTGGTCTGGAACTCCTGACCTCAGGTGATCCATTCACCTCGGCCTCTCAAAGTGCTGGGATTAGCCCGGCCCTGCTTATTTGAGATAGGGTCTCATGGTCACTTAGGCTGGAATGCAGTGGTGTGATCACAGGTCCCTGTTGCCTCAACCTCAACCTCCTGAGCTTAAGTGATCCTCCAACCTCAGCCTCCCAAGTAGCTGGGACTACAGACTCATGCCACCATGCCTGGCTAATTTTTGTATTTTTTGTAGAGATGGAATTTCGCCATGTTGCCCACGCTGGTCTTGAACTCCTGAGCTCAAGCAATCCACCCGCCTTGGCCTCCCAAAGTGCTGGGATTATAGGCATGAGCCACCATGCCTGGCCTAGTAAATTTTATGCTGTGTACTTTACAAAAATTTTCTGAAGGCCGGGCGCGGTGGCTCAAGCCTGTAATCCCAGCACTTTGGGAGGCCGAGACGGGCGGATCACGAGGTCAGGAGATCGAGACCATCCTGGCTAACACAGTGAAACCCCGTCTGTACTAAAAATACAAAAAACTAGCCAGGCGTGGTGGCGGCGCCTGTAGTCCCAGCTACAAGGGAGGCTGAGGCAGGAGAATGGCGGGAACCCGGGAGGCGGAGCTTGCAGTGAGCCGAGATGGCGCCACTGCATTCCAGCCTGGGCGACAGAGTGAGACTCCGCCTCAAAAAAAAAAAAAAAAAAAAATTTTCTGAAAAACTTTTAAGTAGGCCAGACACAGTGGCTCACACCTGTAATCCTAGCACTTTGGGAGGCTGAGGCAGGCAGATCACGAGGTCAGAAGATTGAGACCATCCTGGCTAACACTGTGAAACCCTGTCTCTACTAAAAATACAAAAAATTAGCCTGGAGTGGTGGCGGGCACCTGCAGTCCCATCTGGTAGGGAGGCTGAGGCAACAGAATAGCGTGAGCCCAGGAGGCAGAGCTTGCAGTGTGCCACTGCACTCCAGCCTGGGCGACAGAGCGAGACTCTGTCTCAAACAAAGAAACAAAAATCTAAGTAATAAGTTCTTACCTTAGAGACTCAAAAATCTTTATTATAAATACTGTCTATTTCCTCTATTTGTACTGTCTTCCTATTGTGAAGACACAGTCTCCTACAGACTCTAGATTACCATTGCAAGAATCAGAAACTTGAATGAAGAGGAGGTTAAAGAAAAAGAATCAGCCGGGGGCAGTGGCTCATGCCTGTAATCCTAGCACTTTGGGAAGCTAAGACAGGGGGACTGCTTGAGCACCAGCCAGCATGGGCAACATGGCGAGACCTCTCTCTATAAAAAATAATTTTAAAAAATTAGCCAGGCATGGTGGTGTGCACCTGTAATAGGCTGAGGTGGCAAGAATGCTTGGGGCCTAGAAAGTCAAGGCTGCAGTGAGCTGTGATCGTGTCACTGCATTCCAGCCTAGGCGACAGAGCAAAACTGTGTCTGGCAGGGGCGCCAAAAAAAAAAAAAAAAAAAAGGGCAGTTTGCTCTCAAAACCCTCAAAATTGAAAAAAAATCTAGAGCTATAAATTTATATACAATTCATAACAATGTCAAAGAGAAAAAGTTGTCGCTTTTCTGCATGATTGAATTTTCACAGAATGTGTGAACACAGCTCACTGCAGCCCTGACTTCCAAGGCTCAAGTGATTTTCTCACCTTAGACTACAGGCACGCAACACCACGCCCAGCCAATTTTAAAACTTTTTGTATAGACAGGGTCTTGCCACGTTGCCAGTGCAGGTCTCAAACACCTGAGCCCAAGAAATACTCCTGCCTTGGCCTCCCAAATGCTAGGATTACAGGTCTGAGTCACCGCGCATAGCCAGTTTTAATCATTAATTGTAAGAAAATTAGTTCAATAACTGAGGTCAGGCGGGATGGCTCATGCCTAGTCCCAGCACTTTGGGAGGCTGAAGCAGGTAGATTGCTTGAGTCCAGGAGTTTAAGACTAGACTGGGCAATGAGTTGAAACTCTATCTCTACAAAAAATTAGCCAGGTGTGGTAGCACATGGCTGTAGTTACAGTTACTCGGAAGGCTGAGGTGGGAAGACTGCTTGAGCCTGGAAGGTTGAGGCTGCAGTGAGCCACAGCACTTTAGCCTGGGTGGCAGAGTGAGATTCTGTATCAAAAAAAAAAAAAAAAAAACCAAAACCAAAACAAAACCTATTGATATAGTTTGGATATTTGTCCTCTCCAAATCTCATGGTGCAATGTAATTCCCAGCGTTGGAGGTGGGGCCTGGGGAGAGGTGTTTGGATCATGGGGGCAAATAGCTCATGAATGGCTTAGAGGAACACCATTGGTCATGAATGAGTTTATGTGAGAGCTGGTTGTTTAAGTATTTTGGCCGGGCATGGTGGCTCATGCCTGTAATCCCAGCACTTTGGGAGGTCAGGTGGGTGGATGATCTGAGGTTGGTAGTTTGAAACCAGCCTGACCAACATGGAGAAACCCTGTCTCTACTAAAATTACAAAAATTAGCTGGGTGTGGTGGTGCATACCTGTAATCCCAGCTACTCGGGAGGCTGAGGCAGGAGAATCATTTGCACCTGGGAGGTGGAGGTTGCAGTGAGCCAACATCATGACATTGCACTCCAGCCTGGGTTAACAAGAGTGAAACTCTGTCTCAAAAAAAAAAAAAAAAGTGTTTTAAGGCTGGAAGCAGTGGCTCATGCCTTTAACCCCAGCACTTTGGGAGGCCAGGGTGGGTGGATCACTTGAGCCCAGGAATTCCAGACCAGCCTGGCCAACATGGTAAAAGACCATCTGTACTAAAAACACGAATATTAGCTGGACACGGTGGCACGCACCTGTAATCCCAGCTACTCAAGAGACTGAGGCATGAGGGCACGAAAAGTGCTTAAACCTGGGAGGTGGAGGTTGCAGTGTGCCAAGATTGCACCACAGTACTTCAGCTTGGGCGACAGTCTTCAAAAAAAAAGTGTTTTTTGGCTGGGCACAGTGGCTCACACCTGTAATCCCACCACTTTGGGAGGCCAAGGCAGGCAGATCATGAGGTCAGGAGTTTGAGACCAGCCTGGCCAACACAGTGAAACACCGTTTCTACTAAAAATACAAAAATTAGCCAGGCGTGATGGCACGTGCCTGTAGTCCCACCTACTCGGGAGGCTGAGGCAGGACAATCGCTTGAACCCGACAGGCGGAGGTTGCAGTGAGCCGAGATCGTGCCATTGCACACCAGCCTGCACAACAGTGTGAGACTGTCTCAAAAAAAAAAAAAAAAAAAAGTGTTTTAAAAGTACGTGGCAACTTCCTCACTCTCTGTTGCTTCCACTCTGTTCTCTACCCTCACCATGTGAAACAGGCTCCCCTTTCATCTTCCACCGTGATCATAAGTTCCCTAAGGCCTCACCAGAAATTGAGCTGATGTTGGCACCACGCTTCCTATATAGCCTGAAGAACCACAAGACAAATGGAATTTCTTTTCCTTATAAATTACTCAGTTTCAGGTATTCCTTTATGGCAATGCAAAAACAGCCTACCACACCTATTTTTCTAATCCTAAATACTATAGGCCAGGTGTTGGGGCTCAAGTCTATAATCTTAGCACTTCAGGAGGCCAAGGCGGAAGGCTCATTTGAGGCCAGGTGCTTGAGAACAGCTTGGGCAACATAGCAAGACCCTATCTCTACAATAAATAAATAAATTTAAAGCTTTATTTTATTATTATTATTACTATTATTTTTACTGAGATGGAGCCTTGATCTATCGCCCATGCTGGAGTGCAGTGGTGCAATCTCAGCTCACTGCAACCTTTGCCGCCCAGGTTCAAGTGATTGTCGTGCCTCAGCCTCCCGGGGAGTAGCTGGGACTACAGGTGTGCACCACTACACCCAGCTTTTTTGTAATTTTAGTAGAGGGTTTTGCCATGTTGGCCAGGCTGTTCTTGAACTCCTAACCTCAGGTAATCGCCCGCCTCAGCCTCCCAAAGTGCTGGGATTACAGGCATAAGCCATTGCACCCGGCCTAAAACTTTTTTTCTTTTTTTTTGAGACGGAGTGTCGCTCTGTAGCCCAGGCTGGAGTGCAGTGGTGCAATCTCAGCTCACTGCAACCTTCCTCCCCTCCAGGTTTAAGCAATTCTCTGCCTCGGCCCCCCAAATAGCTGGGATTACAGGCGTGTGTCACCATGCCTGGCTAATTTTCTTTTTTGTATTTT
The DNA here is from genome assembly GCF_037993035.2 of Macaca fascicularis. Lineage (NCBI taxonomy): Eukaryota > Metazoa > Chordata > Mammalia > Primates > Cercopithecidae > Macaca > Macaca fascicularis. Next base: position 39,059,438 of record NC_088379.1, on the reverse strand, counting down.
TAGTAGATACAGGGTTTCACCATCTTGGCCAGGCTGGTCTTGAACTCCCGACCTCATGATCCACCCAACTTGGCCTCCCAAATTGCAGGGATTACAGGCATGAGCCACCGCATCCGGCCAGCACCCAGCCTAAACCTTTAAAAAATGAATGAAAACTATAGAAACTGTATCTTTGATAATACAAAGAAATGTGTGCAATTTTGGACTGCTCTAATCTAAATTCAGTAATGTGAAAAAGTATATAATTCAAAACATTCTTTTGTTCTATTTCTTCTATTTACAAAGTAGTGATCAAATCTATATTGTACTGAGATCTTTAGGATCAGTATATACAATCAACTTAAATCTATTATAACAAATCCTAACAGGCAAACAGGAGTATGAAATTTCAAAAAATGTGTCAATCTTTATAATTAGATAATGTGAATAAATCAGTACCTCGTAAATCTATCTCCAGTAAATTAATTTTGCTCCAGTCTCAAATCAGTAAGACATAGTTAATGTGGCTATGTAAATATTCATATATTCATTGATAAGGACTCAGTAGGGCCTTACTATGCAGAATAATCATGTGAATTGTTCATACCGTTGAGTAACTTTTCTGTTAAGGATCTTCCAACAGATCATCAATAATTAAACCATGTTCATTCAAAACACTAAATGCTACTTAAAGAGAAAGGAAGCTTTTATACTAAATATTTTATTTTTTTATTTTATTTTTTTTTTGAGACGGGAGTCTCGCTCTGTCGCCCAGGCTGGAGTGCAGTGGCACGATCTCAGCTTACTGCAAGCTCCGCCTCCTGGGTTCACGCCATTCTCCTGCCTCAGCCTCCGGAGTAGCTGGGACTACAGGCGCCGGCCACCTTGCCCGGCTAATTTTTTTGTATTTTTTTTGCATTTTTAGTAGAGATGGGGTTTCACTGTGTTAACCAGGATGGTCTCGATCTCCTGACCTCATGATCCGCCCGCCTCCGCCTCCCAAAGTGCTGGGATTATAGGCGTGAGCCACTGCGCCCGGCCAAGATATTATTTTATGTTATTTTATTTATTTTTATTTTTATTTTTTTGAGACGGAGTCTCACTGTGTCGCCCAGGCTGTACTGCAGTGGCTGGATCTCAGCTCACTGCAAGCTCCGCCACCCGGGTTCACGCCATTCTCCGGCCTCAGCCTCCCGAGTAGCTGGGACTACAGGCGCCCGCCACCACGCCCGGCTAGTTTCTTGTATTTTTTAGTAGAGACGGGGCTTCACCGTGTTAGCCGGGCTGTTCTCGACCTCCTGACCTCGTGATACGTCCGTCTCGGCCTCCCAAAGTGCTGGGATTACAGGCTTGAGCCACCGTGCCCGGCCTTATTTTTTATTTTTATTTATTTTTATTTTTTTTGAGACGGAGTCTCGCTCTGTCGCCCAGGCTGGAGTGCAGTGGCCGGATCTCAGCTCACTGCAAGCTCCGCCTCCCGGGTTTATGCCATTCTCCTGCCTCAGCCTCCCGAGTAGCTGGGACTACAGGGGCCCGCCACCTCGCCCGGCTAGTTTTTTGTATTTTTTAGTAGAGACAGGGTTTCACCGGGTTAGCCAGGATGGTCTCGATCTCCTGACCTCGTGATCCGCCCGTCTCGGACTCCCAAAGTGCTGGGATTACAGGCTTGAGTCACCGCGCCCGGCCAAGATTTTATTTTTTAAAGAGATTGGGTTTCACTATGTTGTCAAGGCTGGGATGCAGTGGCTATTCACGGGTGTTATCTCACTAGTGCTTAGCACAGGAGTTTTGACCTGCTCTGTTTCCAACCTTGTCTGGTTCATATCTCCTTAGGCAATCTGGTGGTCCTCTGTTCCTAAGAGGTCACCATACTCATGCGCAATTTAATGTGGACACCTGACTGGCATAGCACACTTCAGCCCAGACTTGCTGGACTTAAGCAATCCTCTTGCCTCAGCCTCCTGAGTAGCTGGAACTATAGGTGCACACCATTGTACCCAGCTGCTATAAATTTTTTTGTTAAAGTTTAAGCAAAGTTAAGATATCATGCAGCTGGATGAATTTTTACATATGTATATATCCATGTAACCACCGCCTGGATAAATATACAGAGTATTTTTAGCACTACAAAGCCTCATTTTTGTTCCTCCTACTCACAACTCCTGCCCACCCTCATCACTACCGTATTTTTTTTTTTTTTTAATTTTTTGAGACAGTTTAGCTCTGTTGCCCAGGCTGGAGTGCAGTGGCGCAATCTTGGCTCACTGCAAGTGCCGCTTCCCGGGTTCATGCCAGTCTCCTGTCTCAGTCTCCCGATTAGCTGGGACTACAGGAGGCGCCCACCACCACGCCCAGCTATTTTTTTGTATTTTTAGTAGAGATGGGGTTTCACCGCGTTAGCCAGATGGTCTCTGACCTTGTGATCTGCCCGCTTCGGCCTCCCAAAGTGCTGGGATTACAGGCGGGAGCCATCATGCCCAGCTATCGTATTTTTTTATCACCATAAATTCTGGATCATCTTCAATTTCATAAAAATTGAACCATACAGTATGTATTCTTTTGTGTCTGGCTTTTGTCACTCAACATATCTGAGTCTCATCCATGTTGTTTGTGTCAATGATATGCTCTTTTTTACTGTTACGTGGTGCTCCAATGTGTGATCACAATATATCAATTTTCTTGTTGATGAGACATCTGAGTTATTTCCCATTGGGGCTATTAATAAATTCGCCATAAAAATTCTTTCATACATGTCTTTCAAAAAGTAGGCATAGGCACTAATTTCTTTTAGATATATACCTAGGAATGAAGCTGATAGGGCATACTGAAGGTGTGTGTTTAGCTTTGGTAGATATTACTGGCTTTAATTGGTTAAACCACATTCTTTGTTTTCTGTTGTTTTTTGAGACGGAGTCTCGCTTTGTCACCCAGGCTGGAGTGCAGTGTCGTGATGTCAGCTCACTGCAACCTCTGCCTCCCAGGTTCAAGAGATTCTCCTGTCTCAGCTTCCCGAGTAGGTGGGATTACAGGGGCCCACCATCATGCCTGGCTAATTTTTATTTTTAGTAGAGATGGGGTTTCACTACGTTGGTCAGACCGGTCTTGAACTCCTGACCTCAAGCAATACACCCACCTCGGCCTCCCAAAGTGTTGGGATAACAGGCGTGAGCCACTGTGCCCTGCCTGGTTAAGCCACATTCTTACCAGCAATGCACGAGGTATTTATGTTTACATGCATGCAGTGGTATCTAATTATGATTTTAATTTTCATTTCCCTGATGAGTAATGATGCTGAGCATACGTTATTGACTGGGCAGATATTCTGTGCCTGTTTGTGTCTTTTAGAAGGGCAGCATCACTGAGTGAAATTTTTGTGTTGTCATTTTCTTCTCCAGGTAAGTAGACACCATTAGTCATAGTGTCAGTGGAAAACATTAGAAAATCGTTTCCACATAGCATAAGTTGTGAAATTAAGAAATAAACCAGGGGCCGGGCACAGTGGCTCACGCCTGTAATCTCAGCACTTTGGGAGGCTGAGACGGGGGGATCACCTGAGGTCAGGAGTTCGAGACCAGCCTGGCCAACATGGTGAAACCCTATCTCTACTAAAAATGCAAAAAAATTAGCTGGGCATGGTGGCACATGCCTGTAATCCCAGCTACTTGGGAGGCTGAGGCAGGAGAATCACTTGAGCCTGGGAGGTGGAGGTTGGAGTGAGCAGAGATCGCACCATTGTACTCCAGCCTGAGTGACAGAATGAGACTTTGCCTCAAAAAAAAAAAAAAAAAAAAAAAAAAAGATAATAAAAATAATAAATATACTAAGTTGTTAAATATTAATAAAGGTATATCACCACCCCTAGATGCCATTAATAAAAGACCAAGATTAACCATGTATTTTCTAGTATGCCTGCAGAAAATTATTTAATGTTTATGTAATTCATTTTTCCTATGATTAAGACCCTGTATTTTTCTCTATCAAATTCCAGTTCTGAAACCTAAACATTCACATTTAAATATGGATATGCACTAAATGCCAATTATACCTCAGTAAAGCTCAGGGAATAGAGTAATGAATTCATGAATATCTAGTCTCACCTATTTTATCTAATGTGTCTTTGGTATATTTTAATATTTCAATTGTACAAAGCAAGATTATTCACCTGCCTTAGGAAAGGAACAGTTGATGTAAAACATGTTATGTTCCTGCACATCATATTAGGAGAAAATGTTTTGGTATAAAAATTCAATTTCTCTCTCTATATATACACACCATAATCTTTCAACTAGCTACATAGGGAGATAATTACAAGTAACAGTACTGTTGGCTTAACTCTGGGCAAAAAGCAAATCAGTGGGAAGTTTTCATCTCCAAGCTTTTTCTTTCTTTCTTTTTTGAGATGGGGTCTCACTCTGTCACCCAGGCTGGAGTGCCATGGCATGATGTGGGCTAACTGCAACTTCCGCCTCCCAGGTTCAAGCGATTCTCCTGCCTCAGCCTCCCAAGTAGCTGGGATTACAGGTATGCACCATCATGCCCAGCTAATTTATTTATTTTTGGTAGAGATAGGGTTTTACCACGTTGGCCAGGCTGGTCTCGAACTTCTGACCTCAAGTGATCTGCCCACCTCCGCCTCCCAAAGTGTTGGAATTATAGGAATGAGCCACCACACCTGGCTGCAAGCTTTGTTTTTAAGGTCGTCATTCTGGGTGCTGAGAATAGCCTGAGTAGGGAGAAGCCAGAAGCAGGGAGGCAGACTAATGCAATCATCCAGGCTAGAGGTAACGCGTTTGTTTGGAAAAATGTGGTAGTAAAGCTGCTGTTAAGATGTTGGAGGTTTTGCCAATAGATCTGCAGACAGGGCATTGGGTGCCAGAGAAAGAAACGCCAAGGATCATGATGTGATTTTGGCTTGAGAAAATGCAAGGATGTATTTGCCAATAACTTAGTTGGGGAAGACTACAGAAACAGGTTTCAGGTTAGGAGACTATCAGTTCAGTTTATGTTTGATATGTTCATTATATAGTCAAGTAAAGATGATAAGCAGGCAGCAGGATAAGTGTCTCAAGTTCACGGAAGATAATTTGTGAGTTTGCAGTATATAAAGGTGAAGTTATGATGAAATCAGATGAGGTTACCAAGGAAGTGAGTGCAGCTAGAAAGAAGCAGAAATCCAAGACTTATCCCTGAGGTATTCTAATACACAAAGATCGGGGGATATGCAAGGAACTAGTTAAGGAGTCTGGGAGTGAGCGTGGTGGGAAAGGAAGAATAGAAAAACTAATGTCCTAGAAACCAAATGAAAACAGTAAAATGTCTCGAATACTGCAAATACGTACTCATATCACTGAATCTTAGAGCTTTTAGAGGCCCTGGCTATAACCTAATGGATTAAAAACACTGACACTTAAGACGTTCAATAAATTGGCAAGTCACAAATCAAAAGAGTAACAGAGAAGATAAAAGTAAGTCTATTCCACACGGCTTTATGTTTGAAAGTCTTGATCTATATGCAACATAGAATATATTGAAATATAGATCAAGAAACCAGATCTCAAGAGATGATCTATAGAGGGACAGGATTTACTCAGATATACTACTGGAACAGAAAAAAAACAAAATGAAACGTGTAACTCTAGTCTGTTCATCCAGTTACTAAGTAAACCAAATTGGCCATACACTAAATGCTGTCATTCCTATTTCATTTTCTTTCAGGTACCTTTTTATCCCCCCTTTCTTAACAAATCAAACACATAGCTTAGGCCGGGTGTGGTGGCTCACGCCTGTAATCCCAGCACTTTGGGAGGTCCAGGGAAGAGGATCACCTGAGGTCAGGAGTTCGAGACCAGCCTGGCCAAGATGGTGAAACCTCATCTCTACTAAGAATATAAAAATTAGCTGGGCGTAATGGCGCACGCCTGTAGTCTCAGCTACTCAGGAGGCTGAGGCAGGAGAACTGCTTGAACCTGGGAGGCAGAGATTGCAGCGAGCCGAGATTGCGCCACTGCACTCCAGCCTGGGCAACAAGAGTGAAACTCTGTATCAAAAACAAACACTACCCAAAAAAACATAGCTTAAAAATTCTAGTACCAACAATAATATATAATCTTTAGAAGATTAGGTAGCCAGGCTGGGCCCATTAAACACAGTTTTGGCTCCAAGTGTTCTTACCAACTGCTGTTTTGTTTTGTTCTGTTATACCTTCTCTTGTAAAAGAGTAAAATCAGAAGAAAAGGTTGTAATACACACTCACTCAACTGATTTTTTTCTAGTTTTATGGTTTTCTCCCACTCCAATTAATTTTTATACCTTTGGTCTTAGTTTTTCCATCTATAAAATCACGTGCTAGGCCGGGTGCAGTGGCTCAAGCCTGTAATCCCAGCACTTTGGGAGGCCGAGACGGGCGGATCACGAGGTCAGGAGATCGAGACCATCCTGGCTAACACGGTGAAACCCCGTCTCTACTAAAAAAACTAGCCGGGCGAGGTGGCGGGTGCCTGTAGTCCCAGCTACTCGGAAGGCTGAGACAGGAGAATGGCGTAAACCCAGGAGGCGGAGCTTGCAGTGAGCTGAGATTCGGCCACTGCACTCCAGCCTGGGCAACAGAGCGAGACTCTGTCTCAAAAAAAAAAAAAAAAAAAAATCACGTGCTAAATAATTAACTATCATCTTTATCATTGTTACACAAAGCTTCCAGCCTGGGCAACAGGAACCCTGTCTCTACAAAAAAATACAAAAACTAGCCAGGTGTGGTGGTATGTGCCTGTATTCCCAGCTACTTGGGAGGCTGAGGTGGTAGGACTACTTGGGCTTTAGAGGTCACGGCTACAGTGAGCTGTGATTGCGCCACTGCACTCCTGCCTGGGTGACCAAGGCAAGACCCTGTCTCAAAAAAACAAAAACCAAAAAACAAAAGCAAAGCTCTAATTTAAGGGAATTACATAAAGTAACTTATTTAATCCTCTCAGCTCTATGAAGTGGGTGTCAACCCATTTTGCAGACGAGGACACGAAGGCACACAGAATTTAGGTAATTTGCTCATGACCATGCAGCTTGGTAAATTGGAGAGCCAAGATGTGAACCTGGTGGCTCCAGAGCAGAAACTCTTAAAACACTTAATGCTGTGCAGAGCAAATCAGACAAAAAATGTGAAAGCACAATACTGCTATCCAAATGAAGACATCACCTACAAAGGTGCTCCTTGTTAGAATTCATAAACCAAAGTCATAACTGTGCTCAAACTGTGCTCCATTAACACAACTTGCAACAATTTTGTAACTTACATTCCATCCAAGGGGGATATGACTACTTCAATACTTACTTTCTACTTTTTTAGTCTTTCACAAATATCTTCTTAAGATAGCAAATAATCAAATTTACCAAAACAACAAATGAAACCCAAGACTTTTCAAAGTGTAAAGCTAGCATTTAACATTATCTAACAAGTCTCTATTTAAATATGGATTGTGATCTTAATTATATTGCATTTTCAATTATGTACTTGAGACTTTATAAAGTTACTGCCCAAACAAGATAAAATATAATATATGTTTTGAGGCAATTACACATTTAGCACTCTTATAGTCTTGGTATTCACATGAGAAGGAGAGAAGGTGAATTCAAAATCTCTTACCATTGATCTTTCAGGATATCCAAACAAATAGCCCCTGTGACGGAACTAATATTAGGATGCCATATTTTAGTGATAAACCGGACCTAGAATATAAAGCACACTTGAGTTTTTCAGTAACAGAAATAAAACAGTTTAAGCAGAACTACAAGAAAATGAAATCTTCAAACTAAAAAAAGAAAGGTCCCTATATCTATTACATCATTTTGCCTAGGTGAAAGAAGGGGTGTAGAAGACAAAGGATCCAGTAAGCTGAATGTTGTCACTAACCTATATTGTTTTTAAACTCTTTAAATGTTCCTCCTTTAAACAAACCCAACAATTACTAGGAGATTACAATTTACCTAGAATAATGGTAGATGCTATGAGAATACAACAGAGAATAAAATCCATTTTGGTAAATAAAATAGTATATAAAATAAAAACATAAATAGTAAATGGCACTTTCTTCATGTGAGGCAGGGTGCAGAATAGACTTGAGGAAAAAAGTAAGTAAAACCAGTGAATGAAAGCACAAACAGTAAGTGACTGTGCTTTTTTTTCTGTATAATTTTTTCTCAAATTATTTTTATTGAAATGCCTATTATGATGTAGCAAACACTGAGGAGATACTAAGGCTTAGAGTTTAAGAAACCTAATCAAACAGCTAAACAGAGCACAATGTAAACTCCCACAATCTGATTCCAGATTCTGAGTCTAATCATCTCATTATTTGTGTCATTATGGAAGAAGAATAAATCAACAAGTGAAAATTAAGAAAATGCTAAAACACCATGAAATTAAAAAGTTCATCAGCTCTTACTCATGAACTTTTGGAGGGTCTTGTATTCTTATCTCTGACACATATGACAATGACCAGTTGAGCCCAAATTCTTTGACACTTAATAGATTAATTACTATGTGCCAATTAATGTATATAGTACATTATGTACATTAATATGTAATGGCACATTAATGTTCTAAGAACTTTACAAAAATTAGCACTCATACACTGTAATCCCAGTATTTGGGAGAGGTAGGCAGGAAGGATCCCTTTAGCTCAAGAGTTTTGAGACCAGCCTGGGCAACACAGTGAGACCATGTCTCTACAAATAAGAAAATTAGCTGGGCATGGTGGCACACACCTGTACTCCCAGCTACTAGGGAGCTGAAGCGTGAGGATCACTTGAATCTGAAAGGTTGAGGCTGCAGCAAGCCATGATCATGCCACTATACTACAGCCTGGCCAACAGAGCACAACCAACTGGAAAAAAACTGACTCTTTAATATATGCCCCTCAGCTATTTATGGAAAAAAGCTAAGTTTCCACTTCTCTCTTCTCTTTGTGACTTCTTGATTTGTCTACACTATTTCTACTTCCTTACCTCCTGCTCACTCACTAACTCATATTCAATCTAAAAAGGCACTTTAATTCGCCAATGACTTTAAAATACCGAAAACTAACAAGATACTTTCCATTCCTTCATTCTTGCTATGCTTGATTCTTTTCAGTCTTAATAATCTTACTACTTTCAATGATACCTACTTCTCTCCATCTTCTCATTAAAGGAGACAATCATTCATCACCTAGGTTACTACATAGTCTCCTGACTTTACTGCCTTCCCTTCTGTTATCTCCAATTTATTTTCCCAACCGAAACTAAAGAGAGCCCTTTAAAGTAAATCTGATTTGCATCACCATGCTGCTCTAAGGACCATTAATGACCTCTCATTCCCTTCAATGCGGACCCACTCTCTCTCTCTCCCTGAGTCTCCCGCTGTCGCTCAGGGAGTGCAGTGGCACGATCTCGGCGCGCCAACAGGGTGAGACGGGGTTTCGCCATGTTGGCCAGGCTGATCTTGAACTCCTGACCTCAGGTGATCCACCCGCCTCGGCCTCCCAAAGTGCTGGGATTACAGGCATGAGCCATCATGCCCAGCCAAGCCCACACTCTTAACCTGGCCCTAGACTACCCCTGAAATCTGGTTTTTTTGTTTTGTTTTGTTTTGTTTTTTTTGAGACACAGTCTTGCTCTGTCGCCCAGGTTGGAGTGCAGTGGCACGATCTCAGCTCACTGCAAGCTCTGCCTCCAAGGTTCACGCCATTCTCCTGTCTCAGCCTCCCGAGTAGCTGGGACTATAGGCGCCCGCCACTACACCCGGCTAATTTTTCTGTATTTTTAGTAGAGATGGGGTTTCACCGCATTAGCCAGGATGGTCTCGATCACCTGACCTTGTGATCCTCCCACCTTGGCCTCCCAAAGTGCTGGGATTACAGGCGTGAGCCACTGCACCCGGCGGAAATCTCAGTTTTTACCTCTATTCCCCATTCCACTCTCCTGCTCAAAAAGTCATAATAAACTTTTCCCCTGCTCTGGGCCTTCATACATATTTGTTTTCTCAATAACATACCTCTGTGCCCTCTTCTCCCAACTAACTCCTACTCTTCAAGTTTCACTTTCCATATCACTTCTTCCTGATCTGTTCCACACACCTGTAGTTTCCTTTGTCATAGTATTAATTACATTTCTGTGATTTCTGCCTTATTTGTCTGGTCTTCCATAAAAGACATTGTATCCATCCTGCTTAATAAAGCATCCCCAGATATAAGCGACTCACACTAAATGAATGTGCACTTAACATTACAGCAAAAATGTTATTATAAGGCTAAATATCAAATACAATGCAAGTTAAGTAAGACAGTAATATAGGGCTTATGTACAACAAACATTTCTCCCTTTTTCCTTTTTCTTCCCCAGAGAAGGTCTCACTCCTATAAGCCCAGGCTTGAGTGCAATGGTGTAATCTCGGCTCACTGTAACCTCAACTTCCCAGACTCAGGTGATCCATCTTAAAAGTAACCGTGACTATAGGCACACACCACCACACCCAGCTAATTTTTTTATTTCTAATAGTGTTGGGGTTTCACCATATTACCCAGGCTGGTCTTGAAGTCCTGGGCTCAAGAGATCTGCCCGTCTTAGGCTCCTGAAGTACTAGGATTACAGGCATAAGCCACTGAGACCACATCAAACACTGCTTTATAAGAGATATAACCACACATTTCACATCTTAATACAGGTTGAGTGTTTCTTTTTCTTTCTTTCTGTTTTTTGGAGGCAGGGTCTCACTCCCGTCGCCCAGGCTGGAGTGGAGTGGTGCGATCACTGCTCACTACAGTCCTAACCTTCTGGGTTCAGGCAATCCTCCCCTCTTGGCCTCCAAAACTGCTGAGATTACAGGCATGAACGAGCCACAGTGCTTGGCCTATGCTGAGTATTTCTTATCTGAAAATCTGAAATCCAAAATGCTTCAATGAGCATTTTCTTTGAGTGACATGTAGACACTCAAAAAGTTTCAGATTTTGGAGCATTTCGAATCTCAGATTTTTGAATTTTTAATAATCAATCTCCATTTACTATTCAATGAGTTCAATTCATAAACAATCATATGCCATAATGTCAGTAACTCAAGGAATTCACAGCATTTTATAACTTTAAAACAATGTGGTGGCCGGCGTGGTGGCTCATGGCTGCAATCCCAGCACTTTGGGAGGCCGAGGCAGGCAGATCACAAGGTCAGGAGATCGGCCTGGCTAACACGGTGAAATCCTGTCTCTACTAAAAATACAAAAAATTAGCCGGGCGTGGTGGCGGGCGCCTGTAGTCCCAGCTACCATAGTCCCAGCTACTCCCATGGCTGAGGCAGGAGAACGGCGTGGACCCAGGAGGTGGAGCTTGCAATGAGCTGAGATCGCACCGCTGCATTCCAGCCTAGGGGACAGAGCGAGGCTCCATCTCAAAAAAAAAAAAAAAAACCACACACAAAAAACCCACTGTGGTTTAGTATTTTCAACAAGATTAGAAAATGTAATTTTGGCCAGGGGTGGTGGCTCACGCCTGTAATCTCAGCACTTTGGGAGGCCGAGGCAGGCGGATCACGAGGTCAGGAGATTGAGACCATCCTGGCTAACACGGTGAAACCCCATCTCTACTAAATATACAAAACATTAGCCGGGCGTGGTGGCGGGCGCCTTTAGTCCCAGCTACTCGGGAGGCTGAGGCAGGAGAATGGTGTGAACTCGGGAGGCTGAGGCAGGAGAATGGTGTGAACCCGGGAGGCGGAGCTTGCAGTGAGATCGCGCCACTGCACTCCAGCCTGGGCGACAGAGCGACACTCCGTCTCAAAAAAAAAAAAAAGAAAGATAATATAATTTAAAAACACTATTGGAGATGTCAGAAGGATTACAGTTTAGTCAAGTGAGCTGAAGATATATGAAATATATCTTGCCTTTTGTTTTAATTTTACTTTTTTACTACTCCTGGGCTGGAGTGATTCTCCCGTCTCAGCCTCCCTAGTAGCTGGGACTACATGTTTGCGCCACCATGCCCGACTAATTTTTGTATTTTTTACTAGTGACGGGGTTTCACCATGTTGGCCAGGCTGGTCTGGAACTCCCAAGTGATCCGCCTGCCTCAGCCTCCCGAAATGCTAGGATTACAGGCATGAGCCACTGTGCCTGGCCTTTTCTATTTATTTTTGAGACAGGGTCTTACTCTGTCACCTTGGCTGAAGTGCAGTGGCATAATCTCGGCTCACTCATCCTCGAGCTCCTGAGCTGAAACAATTCTCCTGCCTCAGCCTTCAGAGTACTTGGGACTACAGGCGTGTGCCATCACTCCCGGCTAATTTTCATATTTTTTGTGGATACAGGAACAGGGTTTCACCATGTTGCCTAGACTTTTCTCAAACTCCTGGGCTCAAGTGATCCACCCATCTCAGCCTCCCACAGTGCTAGGATTACAGGTGTGAGCAAAAAGCAGGATATGGCATTCAGCATTGCTTTTTAAAGAAGGGTCTTCTATGCAGAATTCTCTGTAGATACATAGGAAAAATGCCGACACAATTAAATTACTGAACTAATTCTTACTTTGTACTATAATCTATAGTTAGAAATAAATAATTTTGAATTTGGGCTGAGAATGGTGGCTCATGTCTATAATCCTAGCAGTTTGGGAAGCCAAGGCAGGGGGGTTGCTTAAGCTCAGGAGTTCGAGACCAGCCTGGGCAATATGGTGAGATCCCATCCCTATTTAAAAAAAAAAAGAAGAAGGTAAAAAAGAAAAAGAATAATTTTGGATTTGCAGATGACCCACTAAAGAATTTAATCTTCAAGGCCAGGCATGGTGGCTCAGAAGGCTGAGGTGAGAGATTGCTTGAGCCTGGAAGGCAGAGGTTGCAGTGAGCCATGATCACGCCACTGTACTCCAGCCCAGGCAACAGAGCAAGAACCTGTCTCAAAGAATAAAATTTTTAAAAAAATTTTGTAAAAAAAAAATTTAATCTTCAAGATTATCTCCATGGCCTAGCACAGTGAATCAAGCCCGTAATCTCAACAATTTGGGAGGCCAAGGTGGGAAGACTGTTTGAGGCTATGAGTTTGAGACCAGCCTGGGCAATGTAGCAAGACCCTGTCTCTATTAAGAAAATAATAATAATGTCTCCTTATTTTTATATACAAAACTAGTACTAGCATTGTCTGGGAACTTCAGAACACTCAATAGCTTCGGAAAGTACTCAATAAATAAAAACAGAAATCTGAACACTACGTAACAACAGACACTAAAAGTTCCCAGACAGAAACGAAGGAAACTATTCTTAAATTATCAACATTGGCATAACATCAATGGTTCTTATCTCCTCCTCCAAGATGCACTGTACATTTCATTCACTCTTTAACAAACACTTCAGCTTCCACTTCATGGTAGATTTGAGTTCATATTTCCATTTGTAACTTCCAGTTTTAAGATCTGAAGATATGTGAAGTGTGTTTCTTGCTTTTTTTTTTTTTTTTTCCAGATGGAGTTTCACTCTGTCGTCCAGGTTGGAGTGCAGTGGTGCGATCTCAGCTTACTGCAACCTCTGCCTCCTGGTTTCAAGGGATTCTCCTGCCTCAGCCTTCTGAGTAGCTGGGATTACAGGCGCGCACCATGACACCTGGCTAATTATTTTCAGTAGAGATGGGGTTTCATCATGTTGTCCAGGCTAGTCTTGAACTCTTGACCTCTGGTGATCTACCGTGCTTGGCCGTATCTTGTTTTTTATTTTATTTATTTTTGAGACAGGGTCTCAAAACATATATTATTAAACCAGCTTTAACTCTCTTATCATACAAAAGAAAATGTTATTTTATTTTGAATATGCATGTACAGATGAGCATATGCTCATTAAAGATTATTAGCATTGGTATGTATATACAACTTAACATGTAAAAAATATGTTGATAACACCAAGAAAACAAGAGCAAAATTCACAACTTAATTTATTTTTTTTTTTTTGAGACAGAGTCTCACTCTGTAGTCCAGGCTGCAGTGCAGTGCCACGATCTTGGCTCACTGCAACCTCCGCCTCCCAGGTTCAAGCAATTCTTGTGCCTTAGCCTCCTGAGTAGCTGGGACTGCAGGCTCATGCCACCATACCTGACTAGTTTTTGTTTTGTTCTGCTTTTTGCATTTTTAGTAGAGACAGGTTTTTGCCATTTTGGTCATGAACTTCTGAGCTCAAGCCATCTACCTGCCCCCTGCCTCCCTACGTGCTGGGATTATAGGCATGCAAACCATCGCATCCGGCCTACAACTTAATCTCTATTCGAACAGGACACACCATTGGGCTAGAATTTTACTAATGATTTTTTCATTAGCACAACACACATTACAATTTAACACTAGAAATCATATTGGTTGTATGCATTTAATCAAATTCCTTCTACAGTATTATCATCTGATTTAAAGATATATTTTTCTCTGTTTAGAAGTAAGCCTACTCTTCTGGTCAATGATATATTGCATAATAATAAACAAAATATTCTGTGACCATGGTAAGACAAATGTGAATTTTTAATCTTTTCTCAAATTTTAGCTGCATAGTAGTAATGAAAATATAACCAGCTACTTTGATACTTTTACCTCATAAGACTTAAAATTAAGCCTGAGTCCAAACATATGTGAACACACAATTCAGCAAGAAATTTACATAAATATTCTCCATTCTTCTCATTTTATTTACCCATCAGTAAAAATTCAAATCAACTTAGTATACATCTAGAACATATTTATCATGTTCATTAACATTTACTGCAAGAGCAGCACAATGCCACAAGTGGGGTATGTATCATATTTATTTTCTTGTTTGTTCTTTATTTTTTTGTTGTTTTAAAAAATTTTATTTTATATATACCATATTTAAAGAACACTAAACTGTAACTATGACTAACTGGTTGAAGTCACAGTAATACAAATTGGAGTTGAACCTAAGATGTTTCTAAACGTCAAAGCTACCTCCAAATGGAACAGCTGGAATTAAGAGATGTAGAGGCCTTTTTCTTCTTTCTTTCTTTTTTTTTTTTTTTTTGTGTGTGACTAGAGACAGGGCCTTGCTATGTCGTCCAGACTGAACTCAAACTCCCAAGCCCAAATGCTTCTTCTGCCTTGACTTCCTAAAGTGCTGGGATTATAGGCATGAGCCACCATGCCAAAGCAGGTAACAGTGGCCTTAACAGCAAGATGAAGTAGTAGCAAAAACGTCAGACATACTTCAGTTCTTATGTTTTGAGTCTATTTTTCTCATTTTAATAAAACAGGAGTGTGGGTGTGGTGGCTCATGCCTGTAATCCCAGCACTCTGGGGAGGCCAAGGTGGAGGGATCACTTGAGCCCAGGAGTTAAAGGCTGCACTAAGCTATGATTGTGCATGCCAGAAGACTCCAGACTGAGCAACAGAGTAAGACCCTGTCTCTAAAAAAAGTGGGGATGAGGTGGGAGAGATTTAATAAAATATTTATTTCAAGAATTAAATGAAGTTACAGGTCAAAGTGCCTAAAACAGAGCCACAATTATGCAATTACTAGCTGGGATTACAGGCACGTGCCACCACACCCAGCTAATTTTTGTATTTTTAGTAGAGATGGCGTTTCACCACATTGGCCAGGCTGGTCTCGAACTACTGACCTCAGATGATCCACCCACCTCAGCCTTCCAAAGTTCTGGGATGACAGGCATGAACCACCATGCCCAGCAACTGTACAGCTTGCTAACTTTTAGTATTTTCACGGACTTGTGCAACTATCACCACAATCTATTTTTTGACTATTTTATCACCTCAAGAAGAAACCTGGCCAGGCACGGTGACTCACGCCTGTAATTCTAGCACTTTGGGAGGCCGAGGCAGGAGGATCACAAGGTCAGAAGATTGAGACCATCCTGGCTAACACAGTGAAACCCCGTCTCTACTAAAAATACAAAAAATAAGCTGAGCATGGTGGCGGGTGCCTGTAGTCCCAACTACTTGGGAGGCTGAGGCAGGAGAATGGCCTGAACCCAGGAGGCAGAGCTTGCAGTGAGCCGAGATCATGCCACTGCACTCCAGCCTGAGCGACAGAGCGAGACTCTGCCTCAAAAAAGCAAAACAAAACAAAAGAAACCCTGTAACCATTGGCAGTTACTTCCCCATTCTTCTATCTCTAAGCCACCACCAAATTCCTTTCTGTCTCTAGTCTCTAGGATTTGCTTTTTCCAGTATTTCATAAAAATAATACAATGTGAAGCTTTTGTGTCTGGTTTCTTTCACTTAGCATAATGTTTTCAAGGTTCACTGATACGTTGTATCATTTATCAGTACCTCATTCTTCTTTATAACCAAATAGTATTCCATGATATGGATATACTGCATTTTATTTATCCATTCACCAGTTGACGAACATTTTTGATTGCTTCCATTTTTTTGGCTGTAATGAATAGTGTTGGTATGAACACCTGTGTACAAGTTACTGTGTGGATAAATGTTATACCTGGAAGTAGAACTGCTGAGTCACAAGGGAACTCTAAGTTTGCCATTTTGATCAAACTGTTTCCCAAAGAGGCTGCAACATTTTACATTTCCCCCAGCAATGTATGAGAATATGAATTTATAGAGAAAATTTAAGTGTCAATACTACTGTATTTTAAAATGCTATTATAAAGGAAAGCCAACAGACTACTTTGGAAAGGGCCTCCCTCACTTGGGGTGGCAGTCATTGGTTAATGCTGTCTAACATTTACCAAGTGCTTACTACTATTCCAGGCACTTGTAACTTACATTTCATCAAATATCAGGCACCATCAACTATTTAACATAACATTGTTTTATGTACCCTTATGATACAGTTTGGATTTGGGTCCCTGCCCAAATCGCATGTCAAATGGTAATCCCCAGTGTTGGAGGTGGGGCCTAGTGGAAACCGGATCATGGTTTCTCATGGCTTAACACCATCCCCCTTGGTGCTGTCATCGTGTTAGTGAGTTCTCATGAGATCTAGTTGTTTTCAAGTGTGTAAGCATTTTCCCCAACTCTCTCTTGCTCCTTTTCCTGCCATGTAAGACGTGTCTGCTTCCCCTTGGCCTTCTGCCGTGATTATAAGTTTCCTGAGGCCTCCCCAGAAGCAGAAGCCACTGTGCTTCCTGCACAGTCTACAGAACCACGAGCCAATTAAACCTCGCCCAGGCTGGAGTGCAATGGCGCATCTCAGCTCACCGCAACTTCCGTCTCCCAGGTTCAAGCCATTCTCCTGCCTCAGCCTCCCAAGCAGCTGGGATTACAGGCATGCGCCACCATGCCCAGATAATTTTGTATTTTTTGTAGAGTCAGGGTTTCTTCATGTTGGTCAGGCTGGTGTCAAATTCCCGAACTTCAGGTGATCCGCCTGCCTCAGTCTCCCAAAGTGCTGGAATTACAGGACTGAGCCACTGCACCCGGCCTTAAACCTCTATGTTTATAAATTACCCAGTCTCAGGTATTTCTTTATAGCAGGGTGAGAACATACTAACACACCTTGGGAAACAAAAACCTCTGCCAATTAAATTATGACATGCCATCCACCAAAAGATGTATCCTGATTTCACAGATGTTAAAAATGTGGGGAAAAAATAGATCATAGAATTAATGAAATACAGTTATCTATACCGATTAACTTCTTTAGTCTTTGTAACCCTAGGAAAAGATTTTGCAGGTGAAGAACCTGAGGCACAGAGATTACATAAGAAAGATTTGAACTCTGGTTGATTGTTCTTAAATACTCACAGGTTGAGAGATTTTGTCCTTACTTTTTCCTTATCAGAATAAAGGAAGTAAAGCCCAGTGACTTAACATATGGGCTTATAACAGCCATATGGAATCTGGTTCCATTTAACTTCTAAGCCTCAGCTCACTCATTTATTAGGGTGGTTATGAAGACTTCTGGGAAAAGCATATAAAATTCCTAGCACAAAACAAGTGACAGCTGCTACCGTCATTATTTAATAGTAAAAATAAACTTTTTTTTAATTAATAGTAAACATATTATTTTACTACATATAGTAAATAGTAAAATAGAGAACGGTTCCTATAAGAGCTCTTTTCTTCCTTTCTCCTTATTTCCACGAAAAAAACAAAAAACAAAATAAAACAAAATCCAAGGCTGGGCACAGTGGCTCAAGCCTGTAATCCCACAGTACTTTGGGAGACCAAGGTGGGCAGATCACGAGGTCAGGAGATCGAGACCATCCTGGCTAACATGGCCTGAACATGGGAGGCGGAGAATAGCCTGAACCCGTGAGGCGGAGCTTGCAGTGAGCTCAGATCGCGCCACTGCACTCCAACCTGGGCGATAGAGCAAGACTCTGTCCCCAAAACAAAAAACAAAAAACAAAAACAAACAAAAAAAATTAGCCGGGCGTGGTGGCAGGCGCCTGTAGTCCCAGCTACTCAGGAGATTGAGGGAGGAGAATGGCGTGAACCTAGGAGGTGGAGCTTGGAGTGAGCTGAGATTGCGCCACTGCACTCCAACCTGGGCGACAGAGCAAGACTCCGTCCCCCAAAACAAACAAACAAACAAAAAAGTCCAACTGTCCATCAACAGCTGAATGAGAAAACAAAATATGGTCTATACTTAGAATGGAATATTATTCAGCCTTAAAAACAAATTCTGACACATGCTTTAACATGAATGAACCTTGATGACATTATGCTAGGTGATATAAGCCAGACACAAAACGACATTTTATGATTCCACTTACATGAGGTTTATGAATTAATCAAATTTAGAGAAACAAAAACAGTGGTTACCAGAAGCTGGGAGCAGGGAATAATGGGGAGTTATTGCTTAATGGGTATGAAGTTTCAGTTTGGGAAGGTGAGAAAGTTCTATAGACAGATAATGGTAAAGGTTAAACAACAAGGTAAATATACTGCCACTGAACTGTACACATAAAAATGATTACAATGGTAATTTTATGTCATGTATATTTTA
This sequence comes from Macaca fascicularis, assembly GCF_037993035.2. Classification (NCBI taxonomy): domain Eukaryota; kingdom Metazoa; phylum Chordata; class Mammalia; order Primates; family Cercopithecidae; genus Macaca; species Macaca fascicularis. The sequence continues at coordinate 39,040,531 of NC_088379.1, read as the reverse complement.
TTATAATAAAAAAATCAACCAGACTTATCAGAAAATAGATGTACATAAACAATAGACTAATAGGCACCCCATAATGCTAGGTGAGCCAAAATCACCCTGGAACTTTCATTATCATATCTATTCTTAAACTGGAACAACCAATAGGTTGAATGAACAAATTCTAGAACATTCTGAGTGACTGCTATCATGCTCAAGGGACACTACACTATTGGAAACTACTGATAATATATAGGTGTATAAGACATGGTCCTTGACTCAGGAGCATAGAAGCTAAAAAAAGATACATATCCAAAATAATACATGATTTGGAACTATATTTGTGTTGTCACTATATAAACTGTATAAAATGCTATTGAGAGAGGAGAGGGAGAAACACTTGATGAACTCAGCTTAAAGAAGAAAGTGATACTCGGGCCTCATAGAAAACTACAATTTTAAATAATAGGGGCAAAGAATTAAGCGAAACTGATAGAAAGCTGTGGAAGAATAAGCATCATCTACAAATAAACAATCTAAGATGGAAAATGAGACCCACATTGTGGGTGGAAGTGGTAGAAGATTAGAGTGGGAAACAAGATTGGGGTCAGGTTCTAGGAGGTTTAAAGTGTCAAGCCATGGAGTTTAGACTTTATTCAGGGAAAGAAAAGCAGCATGATCAAAACTGCACTCTAGGAATATTTCTAGACCAACAGTGCAGAGAATGAGTAGAAGTGGCAAAGATGGAAGGGTGATTAAATAACAGACAAAATAGGGAATAAAGTCGAATGCCTAAAGTGCTGATGACAGTAAAAGGAGAGACATAAAGGAAGTGGTTCAATCAAAAAATAAGTTTAGGTTGGGTCCCCATGTTGTACATGATCTTAGGGTATTCCATTCTCCCTTTCAACATTTATCACAGTTGCAATTCCATGCTGTTTTTTCCCCACTATAATGTGAGCTCTATGAAAGGAGGAACAGTGTAAGTCTTAGTTACTGCTATATTCCTTGGCACAAAGTACTCAAATAATGACTGAATGAAGAAGCTAGTCTCCTAAAACGCATACTTCTTTGAGTCAAGTAAGAACCTCTGTCTATGTGTAAAAGGGCTCTCTAAATTTGGGAACACTGACAAGTATTTCTAGATCTAGCATATGAGCCATTGTCAGATGTACATCCTATTCCAGTTTTGAGCCATTAATGGCTGCCTTTGGGTAAGTTTGCTTTTCATTCTAATTTCAGAAGCAAGCCATCTGCCATTACCTAAAATACCGTCCACATCAAATTTACACAGTAAACAACTCATAAAGCTGTGACTTTAATAAGCCCTAAAATATATATTAATAAAAAGAGGTCAGAAATATAAAATATTTTATAAGTTCATGCACAAAAATAGGCTTACAGTACCTTAGGGGGATTAAATGGGTATGTTTCTGGTATTTTTATCTCTAGTTGATATCTTCCTCCTAAAAAAATGGGGAAAACAAAGTTAAGAATGCTGCTCAATTCAAATATGTAAAACAAATATATTGATGAACTTTTCAGAGCAGCTATTTCATATTCAATTAAAGAAATTCATTTTAAAGTTGAAACCCAGAAAGTAAGTAATTAAAAGCACTGGTTTTTAATTTAAAGGTTGTTTAAAGCATACAGAATATCCACTTCATACAACTATATTAGTTTATCAGTGAGTAACAAGGCTAGAGATAAATACATTAAATCCAGACAATGCAACGTCAACATTTCATCAGGACAATTAACTATTAGAGTTCTAATCTCCCACTGTGTCCTCTAATCCACCCTGTTAAGAATTGCTAAATAACAAACAAAAAAAGGGTCAGAAAAAAAAGAAGAAAGAAGGCAAGGAGGGATGAAAGTATAGATGATACGAAGGACAGAGATTATGCCATAAACAAAATTCTACTTCTGGCTGCTTCTTGCAAATGAAATAAGGTCCCAATCTTTTCATTTGTGCCCTAAATTAAATGTCAATACTTATTTGTTAACATTTTATTTGTGCAATTAAATTGTAATTACTTTTGTACCAGCCTAAAAAAAACAAGCTAGGTCCATGGCTAATTAATGCCTGCAGTCCCAACACTTTGGGAGGCCGAGGTGGGAGGACTGCTTAAAGCTAGGCCAGGAGTTTGAGTACAGCCTGGTCAATACAGCAAGACCTTGTTTCTATTTTAATATAAAAAACTTTAAATATATTTTTTATTTTTTAAACAAAATTCAACAAGACAGACAGACATAAAGACAAACTATTCCTTTATTTATTTATTTTATTTATTTATTTATTTATTGAGACGGAGTCTGACTCTGTTGCCCAGGCTGGAGTGCAGTGAAGCGCAGTCTCTGCTCACTTCAAGCTCCGCCTCCTGGGTTCACGCCATTCTCCTGCCTCAGCCTCCCAAGTAGCTGGGACTACAGGCACCCACCACCACGTCTGGCTAATTTTTTGTGTTTTCAGTACAGTTGGGGTTTCACCATGTTACCCAGGCTGGTCTCGATCTCCTGACCTCGTGATCCACCCGCCTCAGCCTCCTAAAGTGCTGGGATTACAGGCGTGAGCCACCGCACCTGGCCCAAACTATTCCTTTAAATGGGTTTATAAAATGCAAAATTTTACCAAGGAGCTTTTCTAACCAGTAATATACAAATAGAAGGCAACTTTTTGTTTTGTTTTGAAGTTATCTGGAGCAACTAGCATCTATACAGCATTTTTAAAAAGCTTATCTAGGCCGGGCACAGTGGCTCACACCTGTAACCCCAGCACTTGGGAGACCAAGGGGGCGGATCACAAGGTCAGGAGAGTGATACTATCCTGGCTAACATGGTGAAACCCCATCTCTACTAAAAAATAGAAAAAATTAGCCAGGCATGGTGGCAGGCACCTGTAGTCCCAGCTACTTGGGAGGCTGAGGCAGAAGAATGGCGTAAACCGGGAGGTGGAGCTTGCAGTGAGCCGAGATCGTGCCACTGCACTCCAGCCTGAGCAACAGAGCAAGACTCCATCTCAAAAAAAAAAAAAAAAAAATTATCTAGCATCTAGCTTCTCACAACTGGGGTACTCAAGACTCAAGGAGAGGATAACTGCCTCTTAAGAAACTCTGGGCCGTGCACAATGGCTTATGCCTGTAATCCCAGTACTTTGGGAGGCTGATGTGGGCAGATCACTTGAGGCCAGGAGTTCAAGACCAGCCTGACAAACATGGCGAAACCCCATCTCTACTAAAAGTACAAAAATTAGCTGAGTATTGTGGCATGTGCCTATGATCCCAGTTACTCGGGAGGTTGAGGCACAAGAATCGCTTGAACCCAGGAGGTGGATATTGCAGTGAGCCAAGATCGCACCACTGCACTCCAGCCTACGTGACAGAGCGAGAATCTGTCTCAAATAATAAATGGAACAGAACAGAAAAAAGAAAAGAAAACTCTGAAGGGGTAAGTCTTGCACTGGATGAGAGGCTGGATTCAACTCTTAACTCTTAAGAGTTTAAGCATCTTCTAAGATTTTATGACCAATTACTAATAACAAAATACTATTACAAAATATAGTAAATAAAACTGTTCTATTGAAATATTTATATATAAGACTATGAGATTTCATTTCAAGATAAACAAAGAATACATTAGATCAAAGATGGCCATGAGCTGATAGTTATTAAAGCTGGCTGAAGAGGTTGCATTATATTCTTTTTTTTTTTTTTTTGAGACGGAGTCTCGCTCTGTCACCCAGGCTGGAGTGCAGTGGCGCCATCTTGGCTCACTGGACGCTCCACCTCCCAGGTTCACGCCATTCTCCTGCCTCAGCCTCCCGGGTAGCTGGGACTACAGGCGCCCGCCACCATGCCCGGCTAACTTTTTTGTATTTTTAGTAGAGACAGGGTTTCACCGTGTTAGCCAGGATGGTCTTGATCTCCTGACCTCATGATCCACCTGCCTCAGCCTCCCAAAGTGCTGGGATTACAGACATGAGCCACCTCGCCCGGCCTATTCCTTTTTATATATCTGAAACTCCCTGTAATAAAAAGTAAAATTAAAAACTGTGTGCTAGTAGCATTATTATCTTCAAAATTCTATACACTCAGTTATTTAAAAAGTCAAACAGGAGACTTTCTTCAGTATATTCTAGACTCTCTCAAATATATCTCCTCACTACTCCATTGTTATGAATGGATGGATGACTATGAATCTGAGGAAAAAATAAAAGTGGTACTATTTTCTTCAAGCCCTTTTTGGTTTGAATCCTTCTTTTCTTCTTCTTCCTCTTTTTCTTTTTTTTTCTGAGACAGGGTCTCATTCTGATGCCCAGGCTGGAGTGTAGTAGTAAAATCTTGGCTCACTATAACCTCCATCTTTCAGGTTCCAGCAATTCTCATGCCTCAGTCTCCTGAGTAGCTGGGATTACAGGTGCCCACCACAACGCTCAGCTAATTTTTGTATTTTTAGCAGAGATGGGGTTTCACCATGTTGGTCAGGCTGGTCTTGAACTCCTGGCCTCAAGTGATCTGCCCACATCAGCCTCCCAAAGTGCTGGGATTACAGGCAAGAGCCATTGTACCTGGCTTCTCTTCTTGCTATTTTTGAGATGGATTCTCACTCTGCTGCCCAGACTGGAGTGCAATGGTGCGATCTTGGCTCACTGCAACCTCCACCTCCCAGTTACAGCAATTCTCCTACCTCAGCCTCCTGGGTAGCTAAGACTACAGGTGTGTGCCACCATGCCAGCTAATTTTTTTATTTTTTAAAGTAGAGATGGGGTCTCACCACGCTGGCTAAGCTGGTCTCGAACTCCTGACCTCAAATGATCTACTCGCCTCAGCCTCCCAAAGTAATGGGATTACAGGCATGAGCCATTATGCCCAACCACTAGTTCTTTTTAATATAATCCCATAGTGATTAATGCATGAGTTGAACTAAATGCCTGAATTGCAGAACATATAGTAACAATAATGAAATTTAAAGAAAAGTAGTGGAAAGAAAAAAAAAAAAAAACTGACACATAAGAGAAGGGTACCTGAAGAAATTTTGTGACTATAACCGTCTATACCCAGAATTAGAAATGCTAGCTTCAAATATAGTTATAATAAATTTGGCTTCAGCACTACATAGGCTTTTCTTTTTCCTTCCTAAGAATTATTTTTTTCTGATTAAACTCCAGATTACCATCTCTATAACCCATCATACAAAGTTCTTCGTTAATGGCCAAAATAATCTCTTAGGAGCAGTGTGAGGGCCCAGAGATATTATATAAATAATGCTGGACTCACGAGTCTCTAAAATCTTATTTCTATTTCTATCCCTTATGTTACATGCTCTGACAACTTTCAATATACGACCACTTAGCATTAATCATAGCATCATCTGATCAGGGTAATACAACTAATGATAACTATATTATTCACATTATAATAGTTTTTACTATAAAACATTAACTTCTTGAAGAATAGCTTTTAATATTAAAAATTAACCATCTTTAAATTTAACTTAACCCAAAGAGGAGATGGGGAAGGAATGAGAATTTTTAAGCTGTCAACAATGATTCCATAAACCTAAAAGAAATTTTAGGAAGAAAAGCTCAAGAACTAAACTGTTCCTTTGTCACTGAATTATTAAGGCAAAAGAAGTGAAGAAAATTGAGTTAAGTAATATCTACAATATGGCATTTTCCCATGAGTACTCTACTTCACAATCTGATTCTTTAAATACTATAAAACAGCTGCCTCATTACTTAATAATGGTCATAAATAGTTTAACATTCCACATGTAAACTTTTGCCTTAGCATTTAAGTTTAGATTTTTAAAAACTCAAAAAACTGCAACATCCTTGCAATAAATATTTAACCTACCGTTATATTTAAAAGAAAAAGCATTAAAGTTTATGCCCTTGAATGGTACTTTTCCTTAACAAAATGAACTTCTCTCAACAGTTTCACATAAAATAATAGAATTAAAGTTACTCTACCTCAAACATATACCAAAAAGCATATTAAATCTAATCTCATCAAGATACTCATTTAGCAGCAGCAGCAGCAGAAATAAGCACTTTTTTTTGAGACGCAGTCGCCTTCTCTCGCCCAGGCTGGAGTGCAGCGGTGAGATCTCAGCTCACTGCAACCTCCGTCTTGTGGGTTAAAGGGATTCTCCTGCCTCAGCCTCCTGAGTAGCTGGGATTACAGGCGCACACCATTGCACCCAGCTAATTTTTGTATTTTTAGTAGAGATGGAGTTTCACTACGTTGGTCAGGCTGGTCTTGAACTCCTGACCTCGTGATCCACCTGCTTCAGCCTTCCAAAGTGCTGGGATTACAGGCATAAGCCACCCCGCCCAGACAGAAATAAGCACTTTTAAATGACCAAACTTTTGGCCCCATTCTCGGTATCGGGAAAAAGAAAAGAAAAAAATGACCAAACTTGCTTCTAACCAATAAAGAATATATCTTTTTTATTTTTTTTTTTTTTGAGACAGAGTCTTGCTCTGTCGCCCAGGCTGAAGTGCAGTGGCATGATCTCCGCTCACTGCAACCTCTGCCTCCCGGGTTCACACCATTTTCCTGCCTCAGCCTCCCGAGTAGCTGGGACTACAGGCACCCACCACTACACCCGGCTAATTTTTTTGTATTTTTAGTAGAGACGGGTTTCACCGTGTTAGCCAGGATGGTCTCGATCTCCTGACCCCGTGATCCACCCGCCTCGGCCTCCCAAAGTGTTGGGATTACAGGTGTGAGCCACCGCACCCAACCATAAGAATATATCTTAATATATCTTAATGTATATAAGTATACATTATCCATTTTAAAAAATTAATCTACCTATTAAATATTGCTTCTATCTAATTTGGCTCAGGAAGTGCCTTGTTTATAAAAATCAGTTAAAAAATTTAAAACTTTGCCGGCAGACCTCTAAAATAATGTCATTGCCCTACTATCTTCCAAAAATATTTCAAAACAATCTAAAAAAAAAAAATTCAAGAATAACTGTAAGGCTTGTCTTCAAGAAGCAGCTAATATATTATTACATAAAAACATCTGCTATTAGGACAACCACCTGATTTTCGTAAGATAACTATAGGTCTCCTCTACATTTAATGATTGTAAAAAGGACTAAATGAAATAGCATCCATGAAAACGGCCAGACCAAGCAAGGCAGATAGGAAGCACTCAATAAACAGCATAAAAAAGTAAATATCTAGAAATGGCTCATATTAACTATAAAACAACAAATAAAATTTTATCACTTAAGAATTGGTACAAGGTTGGGCACAATGGCTCATGCCTAGAATCCCAAGACTTTGGGACACTAAGGCAAGAGGATTGTTTGAGGCCAGGGGTTTGAGACCTGCCTGGGTAACTTGGCAAGATGCCATCTATCCAATAAAGAAAGAAAAAACAGGCCGGGCGTGGTGGCTCATGCCTGTAATCCCAGCACTTTGGGAGGCTGAGGTGGGCAGATCACAAGGTCAGGAGTTCAAGACAAGCCTGGCCAATAATGTGAAACCCCGTCTCTGCTAAAAATACAAAAATTAGCCGGGCATGGTGGCGGGCGCCTGTAGTACCAGCTACTCGGGAGGCTGTCAGGAGAATCACTTGAACCCAGGAGGTGGAGGTTGCAGTGAGCCAAGATCGCACCACTGCACTCCAGCCTGAGCGACAGAGTGAGACTCTGTCTCAAAAAAAAAAAAAAAAAGAAAAAAATGAATAAACAGAATTGGTATAATATGCTAAAGACATTCTAGGGTCTTCAACAATCTGGATTAAGAACAAGAAAATATTCAAAAATACTAGATTTTAAAAAAGTGTTTTGGGTAGCTGGGCGCAGTGGCTCACACCTATAATCCCAGCACTTTGGGAGGTTGCGGTGGGTGGATCATGAGGTCAGGAGATCGAGCCCATCCTGGCTAACAAGGTGAAACACCATCTCCACTAAAAAAACACACAAATAAAATTAGCCAAGTGTGGTGGCGGGCACCTGTAGTCCCAGCTACTCGGGAGGCTGAGGCAGGAGAAAGGCATGAACCTGGGAGGTGGAGCTTGCAGTGAGCCAAGATGGCGCCACTGCACTCCAGCCTGGGCAACAGAGCAAGACTCCATCTCAAAAAAAAAAAAAAAAAAAAAAGGGTTTTGGGTAAACTGTTCATTACAGAATTATAGAACCACTCAAAAGTATTTAGCTGGCAGCCGGGAGTGGTGGCTCATGCCTGTAATCCTAACACTTTGGGAGGCTAAGGCAGGCGTATCACCTGAGGTAAGAAGTTCAAGACCAGCCTGGCTGTTATTGTGAAACTCCGTCTCTACTAAAAGTGCAAAAATTATAGCCGGCATGGTGGTGCACGTCTGTAATCCCAGCTACTCAGGAAGCTAAGGCAGGAGAATCACTTGATTCTGGGAGGTGAGGTTGCAGTAAGCCAAGATTTCACCACCGCACTCCAGCCTGGGCAAAAGAGACTCAGTCTCAAAAAACAAACAAAAATTAACAACAAACCCACACGAAGTATTTAACTGGATGTGGTGGCATGCACCTGTAGTACTAGCTACTGAGGAAGCTGGAGGATTACTTGAGCCTAGGAATTCAAATTTATAATGAGCTATGACCATGCCACTGCTCTCCAGCCTGGGTAACAGTAAAACTTTGCATCTAAAAAAATAGATAACAAAACAAAATAGACATCACCACCACTTCCAATATTAAGTGAATTCTGATTTACATAAAGTGATTAAAAGCACAGGCTTTGAAGGCAAAGCCTATCAGCTGTGCTAAGATGGTTGACCTTAGACAAGTCACTTCTCTAAACTTGTTTCTTCATCTATGAAACAGCAATCATTGTATTTACCTAATAAGATTTGCTGAAAGGATTAAATGAGAAAATACATGCAAAGATTGCATAATTAGGGTTACCATATATTCTGTTATGTTTTCTAATAAACAAATATTTGAATAGCTATTAATGCAAGAACCTTGGTTATATGCTGTATAACCTAAATTTACAATAATATTAATTAACGAAGACTCACCTAATAAGAAAGTAAAATGCTATAAGGCTTATTTCTGTATCTTACCACCCAACTCCATGGTCTAAAGTAGCTACAGAGTTAATTTGTGAACACCAAGTTCAGCAAAGCCACCTCCTTTCTATGTGTCTTGAAATGATCACTAAAAGCTTTCCTGAATAAAGAAAACATTTGGACTACAGCCTGTATGAAGACATATGAGTGAATGAAATGCTAAATGACAGAAAGAAGAACTTTAAAAACAAAAGCAACATTTCACCAGTGAGATATTTAAGGGAAGGTCTGTTTTAGATACCATATGAAGGGTAACTGAGTGTCTATAGTCCATATAATTTAGAGGTTTACCATGCCAGATCTTTTATTCTATTAAATTCTAACCTATAATACCTGTAACAAAGCTCTGCTAAACTTTTTGTGGAAAGAAAAAAATTAGCTAAAATTCAGTAAGAAATACCAGTCTATATTAAGTATCTAAATTTAGTATTTTTAAAATTGCTGTTTATCTAAACCAAATGAAGTTACCCTCCATATAATTTATAGATGTTTAAGATTATTCTGATTTAATGTTTTAGACAAGTTCTAATACGCACAATATTTTGATACAGAAAAAAGTACTTGCCTTCATATGGTGTGTCTGGAGGTCCCGCTATTTCTCCTCTTAATTCTGTAAAATTCTCATCTACAAGATCTACTTTAATTTGATTTTTGCTCGTCTTAAAAATAAACAGAAAATAAATGTTAGTATGTCAGCAAGAAAAACGCCTAAAGTATTACCTATAAAAATTTTTGAAACTCCCCCCTTTCATAAACTTGATTATCTGCTCTAGTAAAATAAGTCTGGGCTTTTCTAGGACTTAATTGGCCAGTTTTAAGAATATTTAAAACAAACTTAATAAATTTTAACTTCAATGTTTTAAATGAAATAACACCACTTTGAACAATACAATGGCTTCTTGAATTTCTAGGAATGTTATGAGAGAAAAATAGTATAAAACCTATTTTATGTTTGCCAATTCCATGTATATTAGGTCCAAAGTGATTAATCATCCACAGATGAACGCTAAGATACTATATTCTGAACTATACCCCCAGGATACATGAGTTCTGCTTATATAAACAGAAAATTCAGGGTAATTAAAAGCCATTTAGGCCATAAACTCTCACTTGAACTAACCATAACAACTCTAAATGTTTAGTTTAACTGACTGAAATAGTACACTATCCACCAGAATGATGAAAGCTCTAGCTATGTAACAGATTCTCCTTTCCATGAAAATTCCAAAGGACTAAATGCCTCAAAAGAATCTAAGGCCTTCTTCAATTTGTTTTTCTGCTTAGTTTATTAAAATGGCAACTACCTACTTCCAAAAACCAGATTTCTACTTTAAATTTATCTACACTGACTTATTTTGCACTTTATACTACTCCAAGTACTTTCCTATCTATAGCATTACTGAGTCTCTTAATCTTATGACAGTCCATTCTCAGAGCCATGATAACCTTAAATGAGTCAGAAAACCATCCCAGTGGGATTCACATTAACATTCATAAGTGCCTGCCTGCAAATGGGCTCTCCACTTATATTCTCAAACCTATGTTAAAAATACAGTAAATCCTCTCCTCTCAATTTTTTAAACCAAAATCCCTAAAGTACAAGTTATATCTTCTTTTTTTTTTTTTTTTTTTTTGAGACGGAGTCTTGCTCTCGTCACCCAGGCTGGAGCGCAATGGCACGATCTCGGCTCACTGCAACCTCTACCTCCTGGGTTCAAGCAACTCTCCTGCCTCAGCCTCCTGAGTAGCTGGGATTACCGGCACCCACCACCATGCTCAGCTAATTTTTGTAATTTTAGTAGAGACGGGGTTTCACCATGTTGGCCAGGCTTGTCTCAAACTCCTGACCTCATGATCCTCCCACCTCAGCCTCCCAAAGTGCTGGGATTATAGACCTGAGGCACTGCGCCTGGCCTATATCTTCATTTTTTTGGTTAGGATTCCATATTGTTACCTGATTGACACAACATATCTACTCTTATGAAACAAAGCCTCACTCAAGATTTCAAAAGTGAAGTTTTTTGCTTTTAGATTGACTTTCTTAAACTTGATTACTGGATGAAACGGTGTAAGAATTACTGTTTTAAAGGTCTTTGGCTTCCTCCTCCAACCCAAAAAAATACACAATTTTTACTCTTTTACTATGTTAAATATTTTTTAGTACAGAACATTTAGTTCAGAAACAATACATTACTTAAAATCCTAATTTTTCAAAGTTCACATCATTCCTAATTAATCCTGTCTTTTAATAAAAACACAGGATTTAAAAACTTCCTTTCTAATTAGTATTGTTTTTTCACGTTTTTCTGAAAAAATTTTTATCCAAAAACTAAATTTAACTATAAATATGTACAATAAGAAACTACTTCTTATGCCCTAAAAAATCATTAACAACCTTGGTATTTGTGGTAGAGGAGAAAATGTACATTTTAGCAACAGTAAAAATACTTCGATGGCCAGGCACGGTGGCTCACAAGGTCAGGAGATCGAGACCACGCTGGCTAACACGGTGAAACCATGCCTCTACTAAAAACACAAAAAAATTAGCCAGGCGTGGTGGCGGATGCCTGTAGTCCCAGCTACTCGGGAGGCTGAGGCAGAATGGCATGAACCCGGCAGGCGGAGCTTGCAGTGAGCCAAGATCGTGCCACTGCATTCCAGCCTGGGTGACAGAATGAGACTGCGTCTCAAAAAAACCAAAAAAACCCAAAAACTTAATTGGGTGTGGCGGTGCACACCTGTAGTCCCACCTACTCGGCAAGCTGAGGCAGGAGAATCGCTTGAACCCAGGAGGCGGAGGTTGCAGTGAGCCGAGATCGTGCCACTGCACTACGGCATGGCCTGAGTGAAAGAGCAAGACTCCATCTCAAAAAAAAGAAAAAAAGGCCGGGCGCGGTGGCTCAAGCCTGTAATCCCAGCACTTTGGGAGGCCGAGACGGGCGGATCACGAGGTCAGGAGATCGAGACCATCCTGGTTAACACGGTGAAACCCCGTCTCTACTAAAAAATACAAAAAATTAGCCGGGCGCGGTGGTGGGCGCCTGTAGTCCCAGCTACTCGGGAGGCTGAGGCAGGAGAATGGCGTGAACCTGGGAGGCGGAGCTTGCAGTGAGCTGAGATCCGGCCACTGCACTCCAACCCGGGCGACAGAGCGAGACTCTGTCTCAAAAAAAAAAAAAAAACAAAAAAAAAAAAAAAAGAAAAAAAAATTGTCTAGTTAAATTATGCATAAATAATGTTAAAAAGAAAATTGGAGGCATTTAACTTTCACTGACCAATTTAAGAAGCCAGTGTTAACTTAGAATACACTTAAATTTCTCCTCTTAAGGCTTCTTACAAGAATAATCATCTTGCTAATCATCAATGCTTTCAAACATCTCGATAGCTTTCCATAATCTCCCCTCCAAAAAGTAGTATGTAAATAACCCAAAGATATTAGGATATTAAAGGATCTGATTAACGTTTTTTGGGAAAGGAGGAGAGGGAGATTAGAAAAGCTGCTTTTTGGGACTGCCCAAATCTCTGGGTAACAAAATGCTAAATAATTATTCATTGGCCGGGTGCGGTGGCTCAAGCCTGTAATCCCAGCACTTTGGGAGGCCGAGACGGGTGGATCACGAGGTCAGGAGATCGAGACCATCCTGGCTAACACGGTGAAACCCCATCTCTACTAAACAAATAAAAAATAAAAAATAAAAACTAGCCGGGCGAGGTGGCGGGCGCCTGTAGTCCCAGCTACTCGGGAGGCTGAGGCAGGAGAATGGCGTAAATCCAGGAGGCAGAGCTTGCAGTGAGCTGAGATCTGGCCACTGCACTCCAGCCTGGGCGACAGAGCTCCATCTCAAAAAAAAAATAAAAAATTATTCATTTTCATACCTCTGTCCTTATTTCTGTCTACATCATCCCCAAATTATTATTATTTAAGACAGGGTCTCACTCCCATCACCCCGGCTGGAATGCAGCAGCGTGATCTCAGCTCACTGCACCTCAACTTCCCAGGCTCAGGTGATTTCTCCCACCTCAGCCTAACCAGTCACTGGGACTACAGGTGTGCACCACCATGCCTGGCTAAATTTTTAAATTTTTAGTAGAGACAGGGTTTTGCCATGTTGCTCAGGCTGGTCTTGAACTCCTGGGCTCAAGTGATCCACCAGCTTTGGCCTCCTGCCTTGGCCTCCAAAGTGCTGGGATTATAGTCGTGAGCCACCACGTCCAGCCCCCAAATGATAAGTCAGAAAAAAATTGCTCATTTTTCACTCTAGAGAAAGAATATTATTACTGTATGAAAAATGTACTAAATAAGCTCAAGAAAATACCCATCATCATGATGAATTACATTACGAAAAAGCATTCTGGTCAGGTGCGGTGGCTCATGCCTATAATCCCAACAGTTCGGGAGGCCGAGGCAGATCACTGAGTCAGGAGTTTGAGGCCAACATGGTGAAACCCCGTCTCTACTAAAAACAGGAAAAATTAGCCGAGCATGGTGGTGCGTGCCTGCAGTCCCAGTTACTTGGGAGGCTGAGGCACGAGAATCGTTTGAACCCAGGGGGTGGAGGTTGGAGTGAGCTGAGATTTCGCCACGGCGCTGCACTCCAGCCTGGGTAACAAGAGAGATACTCTGTCTCGAAAAGCCAAAAAAAAGAAAAAAAAGTATTCTATAGAGGTTAGAGTAGGGTCTTTACTTGCAGATAACTAAAGATAAAAAGAAAACAGAAAGTCAAAATTTCTTCAAAGCTCAATTTTCCATCAAGCAACAATTATTCTTTATACCACCACAGTTTAATTCAAACATCCAGTTATTTCACAATCTAAAACAACAATCCCACTGCTCCCACAAGCGAACTTAAAGTCTCACTTTAAGAGTCAGGAACTATAAGCAAGACACGGAGAATGGTGAAAGATGACAGTATTACAAAAGGGATGGCCTTTGGAGTAAGACATATGTCTTATGTGCTGAATCCTAGTTCTGTTCTTGTGGTATTCATTCAGGTATACCACTTAACACCTAACTCTCAATTTTATTACTGTAAAATAAGAATACTTTCAGAATTAAGTTTCTTGTATAGAAGTAAGCAGCGTAGTTCCCCTTTTCCTAACAACATTAATTATAAAACCTTTAATTTGGCTGGGTGCAGTGGCTCACGACTGTAATCCCAGCACTTTGGGAGGCCAAGGCGGGTGGATCATCTGAGGTCAGGAGTTTGAGACTAGCTTGGCCAACATGGTGAAACCCCATCTCTACCAAAAATATAAAAATTAGCCAGGTGTGCTGACAGGCACCTGTAGTCCCAGCTACTCGGGAGACTGAGGCAGAAGAATGGCTTGAACTTGGGAGGTGGAGGTTGCAGTGAGCCGAGATTGCACCACTGCATGCAGCCTGGGTGACAGACCTAGATTCTGTCTCAAAAAAAAAAAATTAAAGCCCGATTTTACAAAATTAATTTCACAGTTCTGTTTCCACAGTCTAAGAAAAAAATGTAGTATCTAAAAATAAATAACAAAATAATGTGTTATTCACTTCAATGACTGCAACAACCAAGGCAGCTGAAGCTTTTGGGTGAAATTCTGAAGAACTGTGTTATCACTGTAAATCTTTCATGAGGATAGGTGAAAGATTGCTTTTCTAAACTTTCTTCTCCCACCTCAGCTAAACACACAGTAGGACCTCTGGTAGTCTTTTTTTTTTTTTTTTCCCCCTGATGTTCCCTGGGGGTTTCAAGGCATTTCTAATGCACAAAAGGAATAGAGATATACAGAAGCTATAGCAGCTAGGCCGGGCAGGGTGTCTCAACCCTGCAATTCCAGCACTTTGGGAGGCTGAGGCAGGTGAAATCACTTGAGGCAAGAAACTTGAGACCAGCCTGGCCCATATAGTAAAACCCTGTCTCTACTAAAAATACAAAAATTAACTGGGCATGGCAGCACATGTCTGTAATCCCAGCTACTCAGGAGGCTGAGGCATGAGAATTGCTTGAACCCGGGAGGCAGAGGTTGCAGTGAGTCAAGATTACACCACTGCACTCCAGCCTGGGCTACAAAGCAAGACTGTCACACACACACAAAAAAAAGAAAAGAAAAAAAAGAAAAAGAAAGAAAGAAGCTATAGAAGTTAGCAATTTTTAAATCAACTATTTTATTAAGATATACATGAAGCATACAAAAAACAGCACATAATGTTGAAGCTAATTTGAATGAGATTTAAAAAAATTATTGTCAACAACCAATAGTGAAGAACTCAAAGCGGTTCTAATATATTTCCATTTCCAAGGCCACCTCTCAGTGAAATGATATTGTCATTGTTACCACCATCACTGTAAAAATTCTTTCAAATAATGACTGGAGTCTAATATATGCTATCTCAAATGTTACTAAACAAAACCTAAGTCCCTGCCCACTTGGGGCTTACACTCTAGTGGGAAAAACTAAACACTGGAAGATTTTTATCATTTAAGGACTAAATACAAAGTATATAGTTGTGTAACCTTTTTAAAACTTACTAGCTATGAACAAGTTAATTAACCACTTTGTACTCCAGTTTCATCCTCTGTCAACTAAGGATAAGACAGTTCCTCATAGGGTTCGCTGGTGAATTTAACGAATAAAGTATATAGAACAATGCCTGCCACACAGTAAGTGCTGAATTTATCACTGTAATATGCTGACTCTTGATAATGATGTTGGGGCAGAAAACTTTAACCCAAAGCAAATATTGTATTTTTTAAAAAAGAATAATTAACAATATTAGCCTCACTTCTATTTATTATAAAAAAAATGCTCTAAAATGAAATTTAAATCCAAATCTCAAATAAGACAAATAGAATTCTAAATGCCCCTAAATGCCCCCTAAAGTTATAAGTAATTCTCATTGATATAAAGAAATTACTATTTGTTTCCTAATCAAGCCACAACTATTTTAGGAGCCCTGCTCATCATTATCATGCATATAAAAGTGAAATTTAGTTCTTCCTAATTTGTTGGGAATAATACTTTGAAAGCTTAACAGTTGCCATTATTTTCTCATAATTTAATATAATATCCTTCCCCTATTATTCAAAGGCCTAAGAAACAAACACAATTTCTACCTTCTAGGCAGTTAAATTTATTTTTTTATTTTTTATTTTTTTGAGATGGAGTCTTGCTGTGTCGCCCAGCTCACTGCAACCCATCTCCTGGGTTCAAGGAATTCTCCTGCCTCAGCTTTCCAAGTAGCTGGGATTACAGGCGCCTGCCACCATGCCCAGCTAATCTTTTTGTATTTGTAATAGAGACAAGGTTTCACCATGTTGGCCAGGATGGTCTTGAACTCCTGACCTCCAGTGATCCGCCTGCCTCAGTCTCCCAAAGTGCTAGGACTACAGGTGTGAGCCACCATGTTTTCTGAAGCTTATGGCACATAACAGTCCCAAAGCAAAAAATGACATGATAACAAAGGGATTGGGAGAATGAAAAACTGAGGCCATGGAGACACATGTATGATCCTTACTAAAAACAAGTTCTAGACTAGCAGTATCCAATACAATATAACGTAAGCCACATATGTAAATTTAAAATTTTCTGGTATTCACATTGAAAAGACTACAAGATGGCCAGTTGCGGTGGCTCATGCCTGTAATCCCAGCACTTTGGCAGGCTGAGGCAGGTGGATCACCTGAGGTCAGGAGTTTGAGACCAGCTGAGGCAGGAGAATCGCTTGAACCCAGGAGTCAGAGGTTGCAGTGAGTTGAGATCGCGCCACTGCACTCTAGCCTGGGCGACAAAGCAAGACTCCGTCTCAAAAATAAAAAAATAAAATAAAAATAGTACCAGAGACTGGACATGGTGGCACACTCCTGTAAATCCCAGCTACTTGAAATTCTAAGGCAGGAGAACTGCTTGAACCTGGGAGGCGGAGGTTGCAGTGAGCAGAGATCGCACCACTGCACTCCACCCGGACAACAAAGTGAGACTCTGTCTATAGCAGCTAGCTTTTTTTTTTTTTTTTTTTTTGAGACGGAGTCTCACTCTGTTGCCCAGGCTGGAGTGCAGTGGTGCAATCTCAGCTCACTGCAACCTCCACCTCTCGGGGGTTCAAGCGATTCTTCTGCCTCAGCCTCCTGAGTAGCTGCGATTACAGATGCCCGCCACCATGCCTGGCTAATTTTTGAATTTTTAGTAGAGATTGGGGTTTCACCATGTTGGCCAGCTGGTCTCGAACTCCTGACCTCAAGTGATCTACCGGCCTCAGCCTCCCAAAGTGCTGGGATTACAAGCATGAGCCACGACGCCAGGCTGCAGCTAGCATTTTTAAAATCACACCTGTAATCCCAACACTTTGGCAAAGGAGGGAGGATTCACTCGAGCCCAGGAGTTTGAGCCCAGCCTGGGCCACATAGTGAAACTCCCATCTCTACAGGGGAAAAAACAAACAAAACAAAACACGTGTGCCTGTAATCCCAGCTATTCAGGAGGCTGAGGTGGGAGAATCACTTGAGCCCAAGAGGTCAAGGGTGCAGTAAGCTATGATTGTGCCACTGCACACCAGCCTGTGTGACAGAGTGAGACCCCATCTCTTAAAAAAAAAAGTTAAGTTCTGGACTTCTATCAAACTTTACACAATCTACAATGAAGAGTAATTCAAGCCTGAATTTATCAATTCCATGAATATTTACTGAGTACTGGCTATTTGCAAGGCATTGTAACAGAAACTCGTAGTGTAATGATCAACTAGAAATTTTCTCTACCGTGCATCAATAGTTATTTCATTCTAAGGTACTGAACAACTAATTATATAATTTTTAAATGAAATACAGGATACTATGAAGAACAATTTAGCAGAGAGAAAATCTAGAAAGTAAGAGGAAGTTTCCTTGAGGAAACTAATGTTAAAATACTTTACTTTAGGTAAAGCCAGCACTTAAGGCAGAGTGTACACGCCATGCAAAATAGAGGCAAAGGAGGACTTGACAGGTTTAAAAATTGAAAAGCCGCCAAAATGACTACAATACAAAGAATGAAAACGTAGAGATGAGGCAGGAGAAGTAGTCAAGAGCCAGATTATTCAGGGTTAAGAAGAATAATAAAAATTTGAAGTATTATAACAATCAGATCTGGGTCTTTTAGAGATCACCCGGCTGGAGTAGGGGGAAATAGCTGGAGGAGGATTAGAGAAAATACTTAGGAATCCAGTGAGAGATGCCAATACGGTCCAGTGCAATGAAAAGAAGTAGATGAATTAAGGCAGACAGGAAGTCAAATCTAAAGGACTTAGTTACTAACTAAAAGCGTATGATCTTAGAGGAGGGGATTTTTTGCTGGGTGGATGACAGTGTAATAAACTAAGATAAGGAAACAAAGAATTGAGGAGTCAGGGTTTGAGGAGGAGGGGAAAAATCAGTTTGAGATATGTTGGATACAAGGTATCTGTGAAAATACAAAGAACCAAGTAGGCAAATGAAAATTCAGGTCTCGGGTTCAGGAGTGATCTGGTCTGAAGATATAGTTAGAAAGATAGGAAAGACCAGGCGCCACGGCTCACACCTGTAATCCCAGCACTTTGAGAGGCCAAGGTGGGTGGATCATCTAAGGTCAAGAGTTCGAGACCAGCCTGGCCAACATGACTCTACTAAAAATTCAAAAATTAGCTGGGGGCATGGTGGTGCATGCCTGCAATCCCAGCTACTCTGGAGGCTGAGGCAGGAGAATTGCTTGAATCCAAAAGGCAGATGGAGCAGTGAGCCGAGACGGAAAGCACCGTACTCCAGCTTGGGTGACAAAGACTCTTTCTTTAAAAAAAAAAAAAAAAAAAAAAAAAAAAGTGGTGGGGGGGAGTGCGTGGTGGCTCACGCCTGTAATCCCAGCACTTTGGGAGGCTGAGGCGGGCAGATCACGAGGTCAAGAGATGGAGACCATCCTGGCTAACACGGGGAAACCCTGTCTCTACTAAAAATACAAAAACAAACCAACAAACCAACCAACAAACAAAAACTAGCCGGGTATGGTGGTGGGCGCCTATAGTCCCAGCTACTCGGGAGGCTGAGGCAGGAGAATGGCGTGAACCCGGGAGGCGGAGCTTGCAGTGAGCTGAGATGGCGCCACTGCATTCCAGCCTGGGCGACAAAGCAAGATTCTGTCTCAAAAAAAAAAAAAAAAAAGAAAAAAGGAAAAAAGGAAAGGCAGGAGGGAGGTGAGGGAAGGGGAAAAGGGAAAGGAAAAAGGAAAGGAAGAAAAAGATATTTGGATAGTCTGATATCACCGACACTACAGGAAGAATAATATTTCAAGGAAACAGTGGGTAATGTTGCTGAACGATCAGTATCTAATACATTGCTTTATCATCCAGGCAAGAGGTACAGTGGTACAATTAGAGCTCACTGCAGCATCAAACTTACGTGGTCAAGCAATTCTCCCGCCTCAGTCTCCCAAACTGCTGGGATTAGAGGCATAAGCCACCACTTCCAGCTCAATATTTATATGTAATTTACGGGCAATATTTTAACTGATGTATATTAATAACTCAATCTTATAACAAACTTACATGCTTACCAATAAGGAAGCTGAGGCAACAAAGTCACAAAGCTAATAATCAGTGAAGCCAGGTTTTAAAACTGATTCAGGAGTCAAGATAGAGCTTTTCTTTCACTTTTTTTTTTTTGAGATGGTGTCTTGCTCTGTCATCCAGGCTGAAATGCAGTGAGGCAATCTCGGCTCACTGCAACTTCCACTACCCGGGTTCAAGCAATTCTCCTGCCTCAACCTCCTGAGTAGCTGGGACTACAGGTGCGCACCACCATGCCTGGCTAATTTATTTACCGTTTTTTTAGTAGAGATGGGGTTTCGCCAGGCTGGTCTCGAACTTCTGACCTCATGATCTGCCTGCCTCAGCCTCCTAAAGTGCTGGGATTACAGGCATGAGCCACCGCACCTGGCCCACTTCTAAGATTTCAGTTAGAAGACATCTCAATGTATGCCAGTAAGAAAAAAACACTGCCATTTACACTATGACACAATAATTTATCACTCAGAGTTTTTATTTTACACTTACTCAACTTTTAGAATTTATATACTTCATTCTTTAGATTAGGCCAGGCACGGTGGCTCACACCTGTAATCCCAGCTCTTTGGGTGGTGGAGGTGGGCTGATCATTTGAACCCAGGAGTTCAACACCAGCCCATCTCTATCCTTATGGAAAAGAAAAAAAAAAAAAAAAAAAAAAGATCAGTCCGGGCAACATGGTGAAATCCTGTCTCTACAAAAAAATTAGGTAGGTGTGGGTGTGGTGGTGCATGGCCATATTCCCAGCAACGCGGGAGGCTGAGATGGGAAAATCACCTGAGCCCAGGAATCCGAGGCTGCAGTGAGCCGTGATCTTGCCACTGGCACTCCTGCCTGGGTGACTAGGGTGTATCCTGTCTCAGCACTCCCCCCATAACAGACTTTTAAGATTATTAAAGAAAAAAGAAAAACAGTCAAAGCTACTCCTCAAACTTTTTCACATCAAGTCCTACTCTCCAGTATCACCTTTTCAATTCAGTCTTCATTGTCCATGTTTTTCCTACACAATATGATCCTCTGTATGTGATAAAACATCTGTACTCTAAGACTGCTTGTGAGATAAAAGGACTAGAAAGTAAACTCAATGACTACAACCATTAAGAATAAAAAGGAGGCCGGGCGCGGTGGCTCAAGCCTGTAATCCCAGCACTTTGGGAGGCCGAGACGGGCGGATCATGAGGTCAGGAGATCGAGACCATCCTGGCTAACACAGTGAAACCCCGTCTCTACTAAAAAATACAAAAAAAACTTAGCCGGGCGAGGTGGCGGGCGCCTGTAGTCCCAGCTACTCGGGAGGCTGAGGCAGGAGAATGGCGCAAACCCGGGAGGCGGAGCTTGCAGTGAGCTGAGATCCGGCCACTGCACTCCAGCCTGGGCGACAGAGCAAGACTCCGTCTCAAAAAAAAAAGAAAAAAAAAAAAAAGAATAAAAAGGTAACTGTAAAAAGACACGTCAGAAGTCAAGGAAACCTGAGCATGTACTATGTTATTACATATTAAAAAATTAGTGTTTCTTTTGTTGAACGTAATAAGACACTTGATGGGGTTTCATAAAAATGTCCTTGTATGTTAAAGACCCACAATGAATTATTCACTGTACAATGACAGAATTCTAGGGTTTGCTGCAAAATAACTCAGAAGATTTGTTTCAAAATAATCTAGAAGGGGACAGGCACAGTGACTCACGCTGGTAATCCTAACACTTTGGGAGGTCAAGGCGGGTGGATCACCTGAGGTCAAGAGTTTGAGACCAGCCTAACCAACATGGTGAAACCCTGTCTCTACTAAAAACACAAAAAATTAGCCAGGTGTGGTGGCAAACGCCTGTAGTCCCAGCTACTCAAGAGGCTGAGGGAGGAGAATCGTCGGAGCCTGGTAGGCAGAGGTTGCAGTAAGCCGAGATCGTGCCACTGCACTCCAGCCTGGGAGACAGCAAGACTCCATCTCAAAAAACAAACAAACAGCAAAATAATCTAGAAGGGAGTGGGAATCTGACAGACAAAACTGGCCACATGTTGACAACTACAGAAAGTGGAGGCCAGGAGTGGTGGCTCACACCTGTAATTCCAGCACTTTGGGAGACTGAGGCAGGAGGATTGTTTGAGCCCAGGAGTTCAAGATCAGCCTGGGCAGCAAAGTGAGATCTCCGTCTCTACAAAAAAGAAAAAAAAAAGAAAAAGAAACTGGATGATGATGTCTATTATGCTATTTTCTCAACTTCAGTACAAGTTTAAAAATTTTAACAGAAAAGTTAAAAAATAAAAACAGGCCAGGCATGATGGCTCACACCTGTAATCCCAGCACTTTGGGAGGCTGAGGCGGGTAGATCACCTGAGGTCAGGAGTTAGAGACCAGCCTGGTCAACATGTTAAGACAGACACACAGGGAGGATACCACATGAAGACAGATAATTGGGGTGATGCATCTACAAGCCAAGGAACACCAAAAACGTTGGCAAACCAACAGAAACTAGGAAGAGGCAAGGAAGGATTCCCCAGAGGTTTCAGGGGGAATTTGACCCTGCTGACACCTTGATTTCCAACTTCTAGCCTCCAGAACTCTGAGAATAAATTTATTTTATTTTAAAAACCCAAATATTTACAATACTATTAAAAAAAAAAAAAAGGCCAAGTTTGGTGGTACACACCTGCAATCCCAATACTTTGGGAGGCCAACATAGATAGACTAAGCTTGAGCCCAGGAGTTTGAGACCAACCTGGGCAACATGGCAAAACCTGGTCTCTACTAAAAATACAAAAATTAGCCAGGTATGGTGGTGCGCGCCTGTAGTCCCAGATACTCAGGAGGCTGAAGCAGGAGGGTCACTTGAACGCAGGAGGCTCTCACAGTGAGGATGGAAGAAAATTCCCTGCATGCTTCTGGCAGGGGGAAGGGGAAAATTAGCCATTCTGAAGTAATTCCAAAGTATTCTGTTCTTCTTAAAAAGGCCTGCCTTCAAGAGAAAAGATTTCGCCAGAGGTTAACCAACTGGAGTTTTATCAGAGCTAACTGACCTGAGGGAAGTGAAAAACCCAATCCCAGCCTTCCAATCTCATCTAAGGAGGAAGTGTGAACTGAGAAGCAACTGTGAGTATCACAGCCCAGGTACACAGATTCACCAAAAGACTAAAACCCAATTATGAGAAACAGAATACTGAAACCTTACCATCAAGAGGGGTTTTTTTTGTTGTTGTTTTTTGGTTTTTTTGGGACAGGGTCTTGCTCTGTCACCCATGCTGGAGTGCAGTGGCACGATCATGGCTCACTGCAAACTGCCTCCCGGGTTCAGGTGATCCTCCAACTTCAGCCCCCTAAGTAGCACCTGTGAGTACAGGTGCACGACACCATGCCTGGTTAATATTTGTATTTTCTGTAGAGACGGTTTTGCCATGTCTCTATTTGTCTACAAATCTCGAATTCTTGGGCTAAAGCAATCTGCCAGCCTCGGACTCCCAAAGTGCTGGGATTATTGTTGTCAGCCACCATGCCTGGCCAAGGAGGCTTTTGTATAACAATAGGACGTTACAGGCCGGGCGCGGTGGCTCAAGCCTGTAATCCCAGCACTTTGGGAGGCCGAGACGGGCGGATCATGAGGTCAGGAGATCGAGACCATCCTGGCTAACACAGTGAAACCCCGTCTCTACTAAAAATACAAAAACTTAGCCGGGCGAGGTGGCAGGCGCCTGTAGTCCCAGCTACTCGGGAGGCTGAGGCGGGAGAATGGCGTGAACCCGGGAGGCAGAGCTTGCAGTGAGCTGAGATCCGGCCACTGCACTCCAGCCTGGGTGACAGAGCGAGACTCCGTCTCAAAAAAAAAAGAAAAAAAAAAACAACAACAATAGGACGTTACTCAAAGAACTGCATTTGTGCAACACTTGCAAGGAATTCAAAAACTAAAAAAGAAAAAAATATAACTGCATGTCTCAGACCTTCTTTAAGAAGTCTCTAAGGAACCCCAAGACAACAAAGGAAACAAAAATAAGAACACTGGAGGAAATATTAGTTCTCATACCTACAGCTACAACAAATAGTAACACAAAACAGCCCAATTCTAAGTCAGATAAACGTAATGCCTCACACTAAAGGCTTATTTACCTCAGTTACTTTTACCTAGTAAAACATGCAGAGCAATTTTTTTTTTTTTTTTTGAAACAGGGTCTCACTCTGTCCCCCAGGCTGAAGGGCAGTGGTGCCATCTCAGCTCAATGCAACCTTTGCCTCCGGAGCTAAAGTGATCATCCTGCCTCAGCCCCTCAAGTAGCTGGGCCTACAGGCATGCACCACCATGCCTAGCTAATTTTTTTTTTTTTTTTTTTTTTTTGCAGAGACAGGGTTTTACCATGTTGCCCACACTGGTTTTGAACTCCTGAACTCAAGCAATCCGCCTGCTTCAGCCTCTCAAAGCGCTAGGATTACAGGCCTGAGCCACCATGCCCAGTCCATGCCCAGCTTTCAACAAAAAATTACAAAGTGTACTAGAGGACAAAAAAATACAGTTTGGGCCGGGTGCGGTGGCTTATACCTGTAATCCCAGCACTTTGGGAAACCGAGGCAGGAGGATTCAGCCCAGGAGTTTGAGACCAGCCTAGTCAACACAGCAAAACCCCAACTCTACAAAAAAACCACAAAAATTAGCCAGGTGTGGTGGTACGTGCCTATAGTCTCACCTACTTGGGAGGCTGAGGTTGGAGGATTGCTTAAGCCCAGGAGTTTGAGATTGTAGCAAGCCATGATTGTGCCACCGTACTCCAGCCTGGGTGACAACAATTAAAAAAAAAAATTTTTTTTAAAGGGCCGGGCATGATGGCTCACGCCTGTAATCCCAGCACTTTGGGAAGCCGAGGCAGGTGGATCACCTGAGGTCAGGAGACCAGCCTGACCAACATGGTGAAATCCCATCTCTACTAAATACAAAACGAACACTCAGGTGTGGTGGTGCGTGCCTGTAGTCCCAGCTACTCGGGAGGCTGAGGCAGGAAAATGGCATGAATCTGGGAGGCAGAGCTTGCAGTGAGCAGAGATTGTGCCACTACACTCCAGCCTGGGCAACAGGGCGAGACTCCGTCTCCAAAAAAAAAAAAAAAAAGAGAAGACAGCAGGGCTGAGTGCAATGGCTTATGCATGTAATCTCAGCACTCTGGGAGGCTGAGGCAGGCGGACTGCTTGAGCTTAGTTCGAGACTAGCCTGGGCAACGTGGTGAAATCCTGTCTCTACTTAAAAAGAAAAAGAAACAAAAATTATTTAGGCGTGGTGTTGTATACCTGTAGTCCCAGCTACTCAGGAGGGTGAGGTGGGAGGATTCCTAGAGCCTGGAAGGCAGGGGGTGCAGTGAGCTGAAGTTGTACCACTGCACTCCAGTGTGGGTGACAGAGTGAGACACTATCTAAAAAAAAAATTACAAAAATAAATAAATAAATAAATAAATAAAGAGAGGCGAGTGGATCACCTGAGGTCAGGAGTTTGAGATTAGCCTGGCCAACATGGTGAAATTCCATCTCTACTAAATTAGGCAGGTGTGGTGGCACATGCCTGTAATCCCAGCTACTTGCAGGGCTGAGGTGGGAGAATCACTTGAACCTGGGAGGCGGAGGTTGCAGTGAGCCGAGATCATGCTACTGCACTCCAGCTTGGGTGACAGAGGGAGACTCCATCTCGAGAGAAAAAAAAAAAAAGAAAAAAACAGAGAGAAAGAGAATACAGCAGGTCCCTGGATAACATCATTTCCTTATAACATTTATGAGGAGAAAAAAAAATTCCCACACAGGCTGCTGTCTAATGTGGAGCTTGCCATGTTCTCCCCATGTCTTTGTGGGTTTTCTCTGGGTACTCAGGTTTCTTCCCAAATTCCAAAGATAAACACGTCAGATTAACTGGCATGGTTAAACTGTACCAGCATGAGTGAGAGTGGGTGTGTGTGTGAGTGCGCCTGGTAAAAGGATGTTGGGAATAAGATTATTTCCAGGATGCCAAAGAATTAATCCATCATTTACTTGCTAATTGCAAAGAGAGTAAAATGTACCTTTACAAAGAAATCTTGTTCCTACCTTAATCAAATGATTAAACAAGTGACCAAGCAGCACTAACAATGAGACAATCTGGTATTACACATGTACTAACATGATTCAATATGATTCAATATGAAGTACACAACATCACTTGGGGTCTTCTTACCAAAATGTTTAACCTGAAGCTAATCAAACCTTTACACCTAAACTTGGAATCAGAGACATGAGGATTTTCAGTATTAATGAGATGAGAAAAAAAGAAACGTATGTGGAGGGGTTAACAATCATAAATTTTAAAAGACCCAAGAATACATAATTATATACAATCTGTGAAATTTACATAGATAAGACTTTTTTTTTAAGTTAACTGAAAAGTAAGTTTGGTGTTTTTTTGGAGACAGGGTCTTACTCTGTCACCCAGGCTGGACTGCAGAGGCTGCAGTGAGCCATGATCATGGCACTGTACCTACTGGGTTCAAGCAATCCTCCCACCTCGGCTGCCCAAGTAGCTGGGACACAGCCACAATGCCACCACATCCAATTATTTTTTTCTATGTTTTGTTGAGATGGGCTTTTGTCATGTTGCCCGGACTGGTCTCAAACTCCTGGGCTCAACTTATCCTCCTGCCTCAGCCTCCTAAAGTGCAAGGATTACCAGAGTGAGCCACCATGCCCAACCAAAATAATATTATTTTTAAGAGGTGCATGCTCAAGTTTTTGGTAGTAAATTATATTCATGAGAGCAACATGATCTTAGCTAGTGGGGATACAAGTGTACTGTCTTTTTGACTTTTCTCTTCAAAATTTTCTAGATAAAAAATTAAAAGGTGGCTGGGTGTGGTGGTTCATGCCTATAATCCCAGCACTGTGGGTGGCCGAGGCAGGTAGATGGCCTGAGCCCAGGAATTCAAGATCAGCCTGGGCAACATGGTGAAACCTCACCTCTACAAAAAAATATGAAAATTATCAGAGCGTGGTGGGATGTGCCTATAGTCCCAGCTACTCAGGAGGCTGAGGTAGGAAGATCACTTAAGACCAGGAGTTTGAGGCTGCAGTGAGCTGTGATTGAGCCACTGCACTCCAGCCTGGGTGACAGAGGATCTCCCAAATAATTATAATTTCTCTTCAGCTCCCTATTCAACTCTAGCCCCACACTACAATAATCTCTTGCCTAAACTACCTAAAAAGGTTTCCTAAATGATCCTGAGTTCATTCTTGCCCCTTTACCCTCTACATGGCTAGTTGTCTGGTCAATTTTATTTTTTCCTTCTTCCCTACTAAAGAAACTCTCATTTTAATTGAGGAGTACTATACTCAGCTAAAGAAGATTTCCTAGCCTCCCTTAAACCAAGAAGAGGTTATGATATGCAGTTTTGGTTAAAAAAATAAAAACAGTTGTAGGACAGTCCAACAGGAAAAGAAAAAAAAAAGTAAAAGAAAAGTTGGCCAGGCAGTGGCTCATGCCTGTAATCTCAGCACTTTAGGAAGCCAAGGCAGGAAAATCACTTGAGGCCAGGAGTTCAAGACCAGCCTGGGTAACATGGCAAAATTCAGTCTCTACAAATAATTTAACAATAATTAACCGGGCACAGTGATGTCTACCTGTCGTACTAGCTACTCGGAAGGCTGAAGCAGGAGAATCACTTGAGCCCTGGAGTTCAGGGTTACAGTGAGCTATGATCACACCACTGCACTCCAGCCTGGGCAACAAAGTGAGATCTAGTCTCTAACAAATACAAACATTATACATAAGAAAAAACAGTAAAATGGTTTTCCATTATTCATTGTATAATGATTATTAGCTATCTATACGTGTACAGAGTTGATCATAGTCACTCTAATTTATCCCAAGAAACTCTTTCCCTGAGGCTAGAATACCCAACTTCCATACGTCCCCTTACTTAAAGTCAACAAATACACTTATTAGCTGTTCAATTTCTCACTGCCTTACTGAGCCATAATTTATTCCATAATAGCAAGGATCATGTCCATTTTATTAACATAGGTGGCATTCAGTAAGTATCTGAATAAATAAAAAATGTAAAGTTACACTAAAGGATTGAACCACAGATGATGTCATATATACTAAACAGATGCCCAATGAGATCTTCAAAGGGGAAAACTACAAAAAAAAAAAAAAAAAAAAAAAAAAAGATTCCCTTCCCACTATCTTGTTTCCCAGTTTTGGGCTTGGACATTCCATCACCCTAATTCAAGACCTGACTACATTATTAACATAACTTATATGGAACAGAAATCCAGCTTTACCTGCAGGCCACATTTATCAACATATTCAACTCTTCCTAGTCCCAGAAGCAGGATGAAACTTTCACAATGGTTGGGGATGAGCTCCCTAGAGTTTAGGAATATCCTTAAACTCATTCAGGAAAACAAGTGCCTCCTGCTTAGCAGGCAATGTGCTAAGCAATGGGGAATGGAAGATCGGTGAGAAAGAACTCTGCTCTCAATGACTCACATTCACAGTTCCTATGGGCAGATGGAAAGAAAGCAACTAACAATATAAATGCCTAAAATTTCATCCAACACTCAATGACCACTCAGTATGTATCACTTTCAGAGATATACACTCAAAATTCTCACACATGTACACCATCAAGAAACTGGAAATAACTGAATGTCTAATAGACAAGAGGCAAAAACTGCTATATTCTATACAACAAAAACTAAATCACTACAGTGATTTAAGAAAAAGCATAAAATGTTTTATTATCAGCTCGCTGAAAAGCAACAGCATCGGACAACCCACAGTTGGGTATGACAAAACCAAGTAAGGTGGTTCACTTGAAACAAGCCTAAAAGCAAGACACCCAGTTAATTGAGAGAAAAGAGTACATAGACTAGCCAGTCCTACATTTCTAATCACTAGAAAAATCCATAATCACACATTTGCTAAAAGTAACAAAAGCCTGCCCCAAACCTATGCTAAGAGCACTTTTAGCAGCAGCTCCTCAAAATTAGATACCTATCAAAGACTTTTTTGGTGTGCTAATTTAAATTACTAAGGCTTCTACATTCTAGGTACCCTACAAGGTGCTAAAGAGAAAAAAATGAGTATGAGTCCTTAAGGAGCTTAATCTATCAGGAATAGAAGGACATATGCACAATTATCAATAATAAGATAACTGCTCTCATGAAGTCTGACTGACAATGAAAAACAGAAGGAAACTTTGGCTTCAAGAAAGGCTTATCAGGGGTGGCATTTTAGGATAAGTAGGTTTCGAAAGGCAAAAAAAAAAGATAAGGGCTTATTCCACACAGATGAAACAACTAAATAGCAAGCAATTTTGTATTGCTGAAGGTTTGAGGGAGAGTGAAAGTCTGAGGTATGTGTAGGAATGCAAGTGTGTATCTGTGACTTGACAGGAAATAGGTCAGGAAAGGCAGGTCAGAACAATAGTATAAAGGTTTTGACTTTATCCCCATAGGCAGTAGAGAACCTAACAGAGAATGATATAAGATCGTATTTTTAAAATTAAATCCAGTGGCATAGCACCATTAGGGTTGACTAGAAAAGCTGGGAGAGGCTGGGCGCGGTGGCTCACGCCTGTAATCCCAGCACTTTGGGAGGCAGAGGTGGGCGGATCACAAGGTCAGGAGTTCAAGACAGCCTGACCAACGTGGTGAAACCCTGTCTGTACTAAAAATACAAAAATTAGCCGGGCGTGGTGACATGCGTCCGTAATCCCAGCTACTGAGGAGGCTGAGGCAGAATTGCTTGAACACGGGAGATGGAGGTTGCAATGAGCTGAGAGCGCGCCACTGCTCTCCAGCCTGGGCAATAAAGTGAGAGTCCATCTTAAAAAAAAAAAAAAAAGAAAGAAAGAAAAGAAAAGCTGAGAGAGACTGAAGGCAGAAAAATAAGTGTACATAAGCAAACTTTTATTCTATTTTATTCTTTAAAGACAGGGTCTCAGCTCTGTAAAGTGCAGTGGCAAAGTCAAGGTTCACTGCAGCCTCGATCTCCCAGGCTTAAGGGATCCTCCCACCTCAGCATCCAGGGCAGTTAGGACTATTGATGTGCAGCACCCACTCCAGGCCTTTTTTTTTTTTTTTTTTTTTGAGATGGAGTCTCACCCTGCCTCCCAGGCTGGAGTGCAGTGGCACGATCTTGGCTCACTGCAACCTCCGCCTCCTGGGTTCAAGTGATTCTCCTGTCTCAGCTTCACAAGTAGCTAAGATTACAGGTGCACGCTGCTGTGCCCTACCAATTTTTTGTATTTTAGTAGAGACGGGGTTTCACTGTGTTGCCCAGGCTGGTCTCGAATTCCTGAACTCAGGCAATCCACCTGCCTTGGTCTCCCAAAGTGCTAGGATTACAGGCTTGAGCCACTGTGTCTGGCCTCATTTTTTAAATATTCTGTAGAAACAGGGTCTCACTATGTTGCCCAGATCGGTCTTAAACTCCTGGGCTCAAACAATCTTCCTGCCTCAGCTGTCCAAAATGCTGAGATTACAGGCTTAAGCCACTGCAAGTAGCCAGGAAACGTTTAATACAAATAGTCCATCTGGGCTGGGCACAGTGGCTCATGCCTGTAATCCCAGCACTCTGGGCGGCTAAGGCGCATTAATCACTTGAGCCTAGGAGTTCGAGACCAGCCTGGGCAATATGGCAAAACCCTGTCTCCACAAAAAGTAAAAAAAATCAGCCAGGCATGGTGACAAATGCCTGTAATGCCAGCTACTTGGGAGGCTGTGGTGGGAGGATCACTTAAGCCCAGTAGGTCAAGACTGCGGCGTGAGCTGTGATCACACCACGGCACCCCAGCCTGGGTGACAGATTGACTGATAGATAGATAGATAGATAGACAGACAGACAGACAGACAGACAGATGAATACCATATTTCAAATAAATAGTCCATCCTGAGATATAAAAACCTGACCTACGGTATTAACAAAAGGAATAAAAAAGAGAAAACAAACATTCCAAAGACAAGTGGAGAATGAAAGGTAAATCAGTGACAATATTTTATAAAGGATAGTAACAGAGGTTGAAGGAAAATCAGAAAAGAGCAGTGTCAGAGCAACCAAAGGAGGAGAGTTCTAAGATGGAAACAGAAATGCTGAAGGAACATGTACAAAATAGACGATCACGAGAACTTACTCTGTATTCGATAATTGGGAAGGTACTGCCTGAAGGAACAGTTTCAATATGACATGGTAGAGAGAGAAACCTGAGTACAGAAGTTAAGAAAATGAATTAACTTTTAAGAACCAAATACAGAAGAATATCTTTAAAAAAAAATAATAAAATAAAATAACGGGTCCTCCGGCACAGCATCTCCAGAGCAGGAGGTCAGGTCAACCAGCGACCTGGGTCCGAGAATGCCTTTATTAATATCAAAGTAGGAAAAGACTTCTTAAAATGCAAAAAATGCACCATGTAGGAAAAGATAAAATCTGACTACCTTAAAATTAAACTTCTGTAAGACAAAAAGGAGAACAATAAGTAAAATACGCCAGAAAAAATTTGACTACTTTAAAATTAAACTGGGCCAGGCACAGTGGGTGACACCTGTAATCCCAGCACTTTGGAAGGCTGAGGCGGGTGGATCACTTGAGATCAGGAGTTGGAGACCAGCCTGGCCAACATGGTGAAAAACCCCATCTCTACTAAAAATACAAAAAAGTAGACAGGCATGGTGGCCCACACCTATAATCTCAGCACTTTGGGAGGCTGAGTTGGGATGATCCCTTGAGCCCAAGAGTTCAAGATCAGCCTGGGTAACATAGGGAGATTCCCATCTCTACAAAATTTTTTTGAAAAATTAGCGAAGAGTGGTGGCTCATGCCTGTAGTCCCAGCTACTCAGAAAGCTGGGCTATCACTTAAGCCCAGGAGTTCCGGGCTGCAGAGAGCCATTATCGCACCATTGCTCTCCATCCTGGGTAACAGTGTGAGACCTGTCTCTTAAAAATCAAACTTCTGGGCCAAGTGCAGTGCCTCACACCTGTAATCCCAGCACTTAAGGAGGCTGAGGTGGGCACATCACGAGGTCAGGAGATCGAGACCATCCTGGCCAACATGGTGAAACCCCGTCTCTACTAAAAATAAAAAAAAAAAAAATTAGCTGGGGGTAGTGGCATGTGCCTGTAATCCCAGCTACTCAGGAGGTTGAGGCAGGAGAATCACTTGAACCAGGGAGTCGGAGGTTGCAGTGAGCCGAGATCGTGCTACCGCATTCCAGCCTGGCAACAGAGCGAGACTCTGTCTCAAAAAAATAAATAAATAAAAATAAAAAATAAACTTCTAAAAGACAAGGAAGACAGTTAAATGAAATAAACTAGTCACAAAAGGACAAATAATGTGCTCAGAGGGTAATTCTGCATAAGCCAACTCAAAAAGCTGTACAAAAAACAAGCAGCAGTGTCCCAGGAGCCCTATTCTGACAGCCGTGCATGACATAACCCTTGAGGGCTTGGTCTACCCAAGTGAAATTGTGGGCGAGAGAAACTGGATGGCAGGCAGCTCATAAAGATTCACTTAGACAAAGCACAGCAGAACAATGTTGAAAACAAGGCTAAAACTTTTTCTGGTGTTTGTAAGAAGCACAGGGGTTTGATGGCTGCAGTGGCTCATGCATATAATCCCACAACTTTGGGAAGCAGAAGCAGGAGCATCACTTGAGTTTGACATCAGCCTGGGCTGAGACCTCATCTCTACAAAAAATACAAAGATTAGTCAGCCATGGTGGCGTACCTGTAGTCCCAGCTACTTGGAAGGATGAGGTGGGAAGATCACTTGAGCCCAGGAGGTTAAGGTTGCAGCAGTGAGCCATGATTGCACCACTGCACTCTAGTCTGAGCAATAATAGAGCAAGACTCTCTCTCAAAAAAAAAAGAGAAGCTGCTCATGGGCAAGAATGTTATTTTTAACTTCCAGAGTTTCCGTTTTAAACAAAAATGAAGAAAGTATACTCAGAGTTTTTTTTTGTTTTTTTTTTTTAAAGGGACAAATAATAAATGATAGAGCAGTCACACAGATTGAGATACAAAGTAGAATGGTGACTGCCAGAAGTTGGGTGGTAGTGGACTAGGGAGTTAGTAATATTGGGTACAGAGTTTCAGTTTTGCAAGATGAAAAGTTCTGGAGATGGACGGTGGTGATAGGTACACAATGTCCTTAATGCCACTGAACATTTAAAATGGTTAAGATGATAAATTTTATGTTATGTGTATTTTACTACATTTTTTTTAAAAAGCATTAAAAAGATAAGCCAAAATTAAAAATCAAGCCACATAATGTAAGACAGACAATATCATATAAATAACATAAAGAATTCCTACAAATCTGGCCGGGCGCAGTGGCTCACACCTGTAATCCCAGCACTCTGGGAAGCCGACATGGGCGGACTGCCTGAGGTCAGAAAGAGACCAGCCGGACTAACAAAGCGAAACCCTGACTCCAGAGCAAGACTCTAGCCTTACTCCAGAGCAAGAACTGTCTCAAAAAAAAAAAAAAAAATTCCTACAGATCAAGGAGAAAACTACAAACCATCTATTTTTTTTTTTTTGAGATGAAATTTCACTCTTGTTGCCCAGGCCAAAACACCCAATTTTTAAAACAGCAGTTAAAGAATATAAACACGGCCAGGCATGGTGGCTCACGTCTGTAATCCCAGCACTTTGGGAAGCTGAGGCAGGCGGATCACCTGAGGTCAGGAGTTTGAGACCAGTGTGACCAGTATGGCAAAACCCATCTCTACTAAAAAGACAAAATTACCCAGGCTTTGTGGGGCATGCCTGTAATTCCAGCTACTTGGCAGGCTGAGGCAGGGCAATTGCTTGAACCCAGGAGGCAGAGGTTGCAGTGAGCCAAGACTGCACGCCACTGCACTCCAGTCTGGGCGACAGAGCGAGGCTCCGTCTCATCTTAAAAAAAAAAACAAAAAAAAAAAACTAAACCTAAATTTACAAAAGTCTAATGGCCAATAAACACAAAATATGCTTAATATCTCTACTGACTAGGGAAGTAAAAATTAGAATAAACCACTATTTCACATTCATCATAGTGACAAAAACCTAAGTCTTAAAAATGTAGGCCGGGCGCAGTGGCTCACGCCTGTAATCCCAGCACTTTGGGGAGGCCGAGGCAGGCAGATCTCAAAGTCAGGAAAGTGAGACCATCCTGGCTAACACGGAGAAACCCCGTCTTTAAAAAACAAACACAAGGCCGGGCGCGGTGGCTCAAGCCTGTAATCCCAGCACTTTGGGAGGCCGAGACGGGCGGATCACGAGGTCAGGAGATCGAGACCATCCTGGCTAACACGGTGAAACCCCATCTCTACTAAAAAACACAAAAAACCAGCCGGGCGAGGTGGCGGGCGCCTGTAGTCCCAGTTACTCGGGAGGCTGAGGCTGGAGAATGACGTGAACCCGGGAGGCGGAGCTCGCAGTGAGCTGAGATCCGGCCACTGCACTCCAGCCTGGGTGACAGAGCGAGACTCCGTCTCAAAAAAAAAAAAAAAACACACACACACACACAAAATTGGCCGGGCGTGGTGACGGGTGCCTGTGGTCCCAGCTACTTGGTAGGCTGAGGCAGGAGAATGGCGTGAACCCGGGAGGCGGAGCTTGCAGTGAGCTGAGATCGCAACACTGCACTCGAGCCTGGGCGATGGAGCCAGACTCAGTATAAAAAAAAAAATGTAGTCAGCACTATTGCACTCCAGCCTGGGCAAGAGTGAGACTCCATCTCCAAAAAAACAGGGGGGTTCTAGTAACTACTTTTTTCCCCCCTTTTTTCCGGAGATAGTCTTACAAAAAATAGTGACTTTTTTTTTTTTTTTGAGACAGAGTCTCCCTCTGTTGCCCAGGATGGGCATGCACCACCACGCCTGGCTAATTTTTTGTTTTTTTTTTTTTTTTTGAGACGGAGTCTCGCTCTGTCGCCCAGGCTGGAGTGCAGTGGCCGGATCTCAGCTCACTGCAAGCTCCGCCTCCCGGGTTTACGCCATTCTCCTGCCTCAGCCTCCCGAGTAGCTGGGACTACAGGCGCTCGCCACCTCGCCCGGCTAGTTTTTTTGTATTTTTAGTAGAGACGGGGTTTCACCATGTTAGCCAGGATGGTCTCGATCTCCTGACCTTGTGATCCGCCCGTCTCGGCCTCCCAAAGTGCTGGGATTACAGGCTTGAGCCACCGCGCCCGGCAATTTTTTGTATTTTTAGTAGAGACCGGGTTTCTCCGTGGTGGTCAGGCTGGTCTGGAACTCCTGACCTCAGGTGATCCGCCCGCTTCTGCCTCCCAAAGTGCTGGGATTACAGGAGTAAGCCACCGCACCCGGCCAGAACTCTTTTAGTGGGAATGTAAATTGATTCAATCATCTGGAGAACAATGAAGCAAAATCCAGTCACGCAGAAGCTGAAAATATGCTCAGATCTTGCAATTCTACTTCCAAGAAAAACTCTTATATGTCCCCCCAAAAACTGTAAAAATGTACAGTACATCCTTTTATCTAAAAGTTGGAATTAAATGCCATCAATAGAAAAATTAACTTTAAAAACTGACATGGAATACAATATAAAGAACTAGCACAACATGCACTATCACAGATCTTTAAAAAATAATGCTAAGAGAAAAAGTTTCCAAGAGATGCACATTACAATCATCTATAAAAACTTTTTTTAAAAAAAACTTCTAAAAAAAGCAAAAAGTATTTCATTTTTAAATTCAGGAGATACTATCTTTAACAGTAAAAACAAAATATGAAGGGGGAGAATATACACTAGCTTCACATAGCAGATACTCCTAGAAAGAAAAAATGGAATAAGAAAAAAGTTATCCAATGAGCTCTACCTCTATATTTTACTGTATTTGGGTAGAGGCAATTTAGCCCACAGTATGAGAAGATTACAATCTGTTAAATATGGACCACAGATATAAAGATGTTCATGTATTACTTTTAAAACTTCTAAATATAAAGTATTTCATAGTTTCAAAAAAATCTTCAAAAATGTAGGGAGCAAGCAGCAGATATGAGTGTAACTCTTTCCACCAAAACCACCAATATTTTGGAGGCAGACACCTGGTTTCAAACCTCTGTCCCACCAGCAAGTCATTGATACTGAGGAAGCTACTTAATTTCTTCCCAGCTGCAACTGTTGGATCTGTGAAACAAGAATACTATCAATCTCATACAGCTGCCATATATAAAAAATGTGAGACAGGCAGGGTGCAGTAGCTCATGCCTGTAATCCCAGGACTTTGGGAGGCTGAGGCAGGAGGACTGCTTGAGTCCAGGAGTCTGACACTGGCTTGGGCAATATAGTGAGACCCTCAACTCCACAAAATATTTAAAAAAAGAAAATTTAGCCAAGTGTGGTGGCTACTAGGAAGGCTGAGGCAGGAGGATCACTTGAGTCTAGGAGTTCAAGGTTACAGCGAGCTGTAAGGTCTTGCTTTGCTGCCACTGCACTCCAACTTGGGCAACAGAGCAAGACCTTGTGTCTTAAAATCAATCAATCAATCAGACAGTAGGCATTCAACTGTAGGCAGTTATTCTAAATTTGGAGTAAAAGCAAAGAACTAAAGGGAAGAGAAAGGAAAAAAGGGTTTTTCAGTGGTGTTAACAATTAATTGATCATAACCAGTTACAGACTTTTTTCCTTTTCCATTTCCACTGCTTCGTTGGACTAGCCTTAAAAAAATAAAAAATTTTTTAAAAAGCATTTTCAGTGAAATAAAGTTCTCCCACCTTTTCAGATTTACATAAGAGAATAACATGGATGTCAGATGAATGAGACCACTTATTTTCTGGTTCCCAAAGCCCACTGAAGAAGAGATTTGCAAAGGGATCCAAGATTATATACCATAGGATTAGAATCTAGATTCTTTGCTCTAGTTTCAGGAAACCAGAGCCATGTCAAGAAATCCAAAATAATCCCATTATCTCTATATCATTTGAGAGTTTCCCAAATAAACTTTTTCATTCAGGAAGGTAACATTTTAACACAAACTTTTCTCCAATTTATAACTGTCTCCTAAAGAAAGATTAAATAAATCACATCTGGAGAACAGAGCCCACATATATTCCTCTGTATTAATATATCCCCTCTTATCCACAGGGGACACACTCCAAGATCCCTATTGGATGCTTGAAACCACGGATAGTACTGACCCTATACGTTTTTTCCTATATGTACATACCTATGATAAGGTTTAATTTATAAATTAAACACAGTAAGAGATTAACAATAATAGAATAGAGTAATTATAACAATATACTGTAATAAAAATTATGTGAATGTGCTCTCTCAAATACCTTATTGTACTATACTCACTTATTTTTGGACGATGGTTGACAGTGGGTAACTGAAACTGCAGAGAATGAAACTGCAGATAAGGGTGGACTACTTGGCTACCAGCCCCATGGATTATTTGCACACAGGTGACAAAGAAACACTATTAGAAGTACCATAGCCCTCATATTGAGCTTTTCTTGAGGCATATTTACATCCAGTAATCACTAAACCATTGAACAATACCTTTATAATTCAAGAACAATAAGCACAACAGAATATGAAAACATAGCTACTTCTGACATCTAACAGCTATCTGTTTAATTATGTCCCAAGGTTATTCTAAGCACTGTAAAGACACTCTTAATCTTCCCACAGTTTTTACAGATAAAGATAATCGAGATACAGAGCCAGTACTTCAGGTTTTAAGAAGAAAAGCCAGGACTCAAAGCAAATCTAATTATAAAGCCCATGCTCTTAATTACTAAGCTAACTTCACTAAATTATGCTTCAGGAGTTAAAAATCTCTACCTCCTTGGCAAGTTTAAGTTCTCATACTAAGAGGGGGAAAAGAAAAGACACATTTAAATAATACTGCATTGTTATCTCCTTCTGTAAAGTTGTATTAGCAGTCAGCTTTTACACTATCGTTTATGAAAAGGATATTCCCACAAACCAACTACTTATTATGACTAAACTGGTATGCAAAAAGCCTGGGTTCAACCATTAACCAGCTGTTTCTCTGAGGAACAATCAACCTCCTTGGGCCTCAGTTTCCTGATTTTATAGATGAGGAGTTTGGCCTAGATCTATTTCAGCACTGAAATTCAATACATTTTAGTACATTTTCTAAGACACTATATTTTTCTTAACAGATTTTGAACAGCATCTTTTGAAAACTTTCCAACTTAAAATACGTAACATATACTCACATCTGTTCTTTTACTCAAACATACTCAAAACTAATCTGTTATTAGAAGTCAGGAAAGTAACTAGAAAGGAAGGAGGATTCCTATGGTACTGGGAAGGGTCTGTTTCTTGATTTGGATGCCAGTCACACTTTATTATGTACACGTTTTACTTTAATATGAAAAAGGGTGGTTTTCCTCCCCAAAAGGTAACTATGAAGAAAGTTAAGAACATGATCTAACTCTACAACTATGTTTGAGTATATAAGAGCTGTGCAACCTTTCTGTTCTACATATGTAAATGTGTTTCTTGAATAAGTGCATCAATAATCTCTTTGTTCCATAGTTCCAATTCATGTGCCTAGAGAAAAGTTTATTTACTTAAGAATTTCAGCCAGGCGTGGTGGCTCACACCTGCAATCCCAACACTTTGGGAGGCCAACGCTGGCAGATCATCTGAGTTCGGGAGTTCAAGAACAGCCTGATCGACCACCATGGAGAAACTCGGTCTCTACTAAAAATACAAAATTAGCTGAGCTTGGTGGTGCATGCCTGTAATCCCAGCTACTCAGGAGGCTGAGGCAGGAGAATCGCTTGAACCCAGGAGACAGAGGTTGCAATGAGCCGAGATTGCGCCATTGCACTCCAGCCTGGGCAACAAGAGCAAAACTCTGTCTCGGGGGGGAAAAAAAAAAGAATCGCAATATTACCACAATTCCTTTGGGACTGTCTCCTGAAATTTGAGGTCAGTCTTAACTTTCCTCAGCTCAAGAAGGCTGGGTGAGGTGGCTCATGCCTATAATCCCAGAACGTTGGGAAGCTGAGGCAGAAGGACTGTGTGAAGCCAGGAGTTCAAGACCAGCCTGGGCAACATAGTGAGACCCCATCTCTACAAAAAGTAAAAACTAGCTGGGTGTGGCAGCACGTACCTGTAGACCCAGCTACTTGGGAGGCTGAGGTGGAAGGCTTGCTAGAACCCAGGAGGTCAAGGCTGCAGTGAGCTATGACTGTGCTCCTGGGCGAATGAGGGAGACCCCGTCTCAACAACAACAACAACAACAAAAAGCACCTAGCTCAAGAACCCCCCTCATACAGTCATACAGCCCGGGCACGATGGCTCACGCCTGTAATCCCAGCACTTTCAGAAGCCAAGGCAGGCGGATCACCTGAGGTCAGGAGTTCGAGACCAGCCTGGCTAGAAACCCCATCTCTACTAAAAATAGGAAAATTAGCTGGGTGTGGTGGCACGTGCCTATAATCCCAGCTACTGGGTCAAGCAGTAGAACTACCTGACCTGGGAAGCAGAAGCTGCAGTGAGCCAAAATCACGCCACCGCACTCCAGCCTGGGTGAGAGTGAGTTTCCATCTCAAACAAAACAAAACAAAAAAACTCCAGGTCGGGTGGCTCATGCGTGTAAGCCCAGCACTTTGGGAGGCCAAGACAGCCAGATCACTTGAGGTCAGGAGTGTGAGACCAGCCTGGCCACATGGTGAAATCCAGTCTCTACTAAAAATACAAAAAATTAGCCAGGTGTGGTGGCGCATGCCTGTGATTCCAGCCATTCCGGAGGCTGAGGCCTGAGAATCACTTGAAGCCAGGAGGTGGAGGTTGCAGTGAGCCAAGATCAAGCCACTGTACTCCAGGCTGGGCGACAGAGACTCTGACTCAAAACAAAACAAAAACAAAAAAGAACCTCCCTCATTCAAATACCCTCAGAATCCCATAGCATTTACTCTTTGCCCCTCCCATTTTTATCTATCCTTTGTCTGTCCTGTATCTCCAACCAGTAAGCCTTTTGGGGCTGTGGTCAACATGTTCAGTAACTATCAATAATGTATTCACTGGGAAATAAGAGTACATAGTCTTGGCTGGGCATGGTGGCTCACACTTGTAATCTCATCACTTTGGAAGAGCGAGGCAGGTGGATCACTTGAGGTCAGGAGTTTGAGACCAGCCTGGCCGACATCATAAAACCCTGTCTCTACTAACAATATAAAAAATTAGTTGGGCATGGTGGGGTGCGCCTGTAGTCCCAGCTACTTGGGAGGCTGAGGCAGGAGAACCACTTAACCTGGGAGGCGGAGGCTGCAGAGAGCTTGGATCATGCAACTGGACTCCAGCCAGGGTGACAGAGCGAGATTCCATCTGAAAAAAAAAAAAAAAAAAAAAAAAAAAAGTCCAGGCATGCCAGGCATGGTGGCTCACCATGTAAGCCCAGCACTTTGGGAGGCCGAGGCAGGCAGATCATCTGAGGTCAGGAGTTTGAGACCAGCCTGGCCAATATAGTGAAACCCTGCCTCTATTAAAACTACAAAAATTAGCAGGGTGTAGTGCCCGGGCGCGGTGGCTCACACCTGTAATCTCAGCACTTTGGGAGGCCAAAGCAGGCTGATCACGAGGTCAGGAGACCGAGACCATCCTGGCCAACATGGTGAAACCCCATCTCTACTAAAAAAATACAACAAATTAGCCGGGCCTGGTGGCGGGTGCCTGTAGTCCCAGCTACTCGGGAGGCTGAGGCAGGAGAATGGCGTGAACCCGGAAGGCGGAGCCTGCAGTGAGCTGAGATTGCGCACCACTGCACTCCAGCCTGAGCAACAGAGCGAGACTCTGTCTCAAAAAAAAAAAAAAAAAAAAAAAAAAAATTAGCTGGGCAGGGTGGCGCATGCCTGTAATCCCGGGATTCCAGCCATTCCGGAGGCTGAGGCATTGGTTGAACCTGGGAGGCGAAGGTTGCAGTGAGCAAGATCAAGCCACTGCACTCCAGGCTGGGTGACAGAGCCGAGACTCCTTCTCAAAAACAAAACAACAA
Source organism: Macaca fascicularis (assembly GCF_037993035.2). Classification (NCBI taxonomy): domain Eukaryota; kingdom Metazoa; phylum Chordata; class Mammalia; order Primates; family Cercopithecidae; genus Macaca; species Macaca fascicularis. The sequence goes on along the minus strand of NC_088379.1, from coordinate 38,999,971 downwards.
CAAAAAGGAATCTCACTCATACAGATACCCTTAGAATCCCATAGCATTTACTCTTTGCCCCTACCATTTTTATCTATCCTTTGTCTGCCCTGTATCTCCAACCAGTTAAGCTTTTTGGGGCTACAGTCAGTATTTTCAAAAACTGTCAATAATGTATTCACTGGGAAATAAGAGTATATAGTCTTGGCTGGGCAGTGGTGGCTCATGCCTGTAATCCCAGCACTTTGGGAGGCCGAGGCAGTTGGATCACTTGAGGTCAGGGGTTCAAGACCAGCCTGGCCAACATGGTAAAACCCTGTCTCTACTAACAATACAAAACATTAACTGGGCGTGGTAGGGTGCACCTGTAATACCAGCTACTCAGGAGGCTGAGGCACGAGGGTCACTTGAACCCGGGAGGCAGAGACCATGGTGAGCTGAGATTGTGCCACCATACTCCAGCCTGGACGACAGAGCGAGACTCTGTCTCAAAAAAAAAAAAAAAAAAAAAAAAAAAAAAAAGCCCAGGTGCAGTGGCTCACGCCTGTAATCCCAACACTTTGGGAGGCCAAGGCGGCAAAATCACAAGGTCAGGAGTTCGAGACCAGCCTGGCTAATATAGTGAAACCCGTCTCTACTAAAAATACAAAAAATACCAAAAAAAAAAAACAAAAAACCCTCAGGCATGGTGGCACATGCCTGTAATCCCAGCTACTCAGGAGGCTGAGACAGGAGAACTGCTTGAACCCGGGAGGCAGAGGTTGCAGCGAGCCAAGATTGCGCCATTGTACTCCAGCATGGGCGACAGACGGAGACTCCGTCTCAAAAAAAAAAAAAAAAGTGGGCCGGGCGCGGTGGCTCAAGCCTGTAATCCCAGCACTTCGGGAGGCCGAGACGGGCGGATCACAAGGTCAGGAGATCGAGACCATCCTGGCTAACATGGTGAAACCCCGTCTCTACTAAAAATACAAAAAACTAGCCGGGCGAGGGGGCGGGCGCCTGTAGTCCCAGCTACTTGGGAGGCTGAGGCAGGAGAATGGCGTAAACCCGGGAGGCGGAGCTTGCAGTGGGCTGAGATCCGGCCACTGCACTCCAGCCTGGGCGACAGAGCGAGACTCTGTCTCAAAAAAAAAAAAAAAAAAGTGTATAGTTTTTAAGAAGGGATGACAGGCCAAGCATAGTGGCTCACGTCTGCAATTCCGGCATTTTAGGTGGCCAAGGCGGGAGGATCACTTGAGCCCAGGAGTTCGAGACCGGCCTGGGCAACATGGTGAAACCTTGACTCCACAAAAAATTACAAAAATTAGCTGGGCATGGTGGCAGATGCCTTTAGTCCCTGCTACTTGGAAGGCTGAGGTAGGAGGATCACCTAAGCCTGGGGAGTTAGAGGCTGCAGTGAGCTGTGATCACGCCACTGCATTCTAGCTTTGGTGACAGTGAGACTCTGTCTCAAAACAAATAAACAAACAAACAAACAAAACACACAAATAAAAAGGGAAGAAGCTAGGGGAGCCCAGATGTGTCTAAACCTACGCCCAATGGACAGAGCTCAAAGTCTTTGTAACAGTGTAAACAAGGAATTCACCCCAAACATATTACCTGCACAGACTTTGATTTTTTTAAAAATCCAATCTATAGACTTTCCCTGCTCAACCCATTTCAGAACCCATAAAAAATACTATTTAAATATTACATAAAACTGTAACTTGCGTAACTTTCAAAAACACTTTTGAAAAATAAAATGAAAATAAAAACTTTAAAAACCACTTTTCTACTCTTTATTTGGAGACAGTGTGTTGCTCCGTCACCCAGGCTGGAGTACAGTGGCACAATCACCGCTCACTGCAGCCTTGACCTCCCAGACTCAAACGATTCTCCTGCCTCAGTCTCCCAAAGTGCTGCCATTACAGATGTGAGCCACCAAGCCTGCCTCTAGTTTTAAACAACTGTTCAAATTCTCGTTACATTTATTTTTGGTAGAGAATTTTATCTTTTTATTAAAATCAAAAGGGAGAAATTTTAACAGAAAAACATCAAAAAGGGGGAACAAACTTAAAAGTTTTAAAAATAAAACATTCAAAGCCAGTATATATTTTTTGTGTCTTTACTGTCCGGGTCCATTTATTCTTTAGATAAATTATCTTACACATCTGATACAGTTAGTTAAGTCTCAAAGTATTCTCTTTTTTTTGGAGACAGAGCCTTGCTCTGTTGCGAGGTTGGAGTGCAGTGGTGCCATCTCAGCTCACTGCAACCTCCACCTCCCCGGTTCAAGCAATTCTCCTTCCTCAGCCTCCTGAGTAGCTGGGACTACAGGCCCATGCCACCATGCCCAGCTAATTTTTGTATTTTCAGTAGAGACGGGGTTTCATCATGTCGGCCAGGATGGTCTCGCTCTCCTGACCTCGTGATCCACCTGCCTCGGCCTCCCAAAGTGCTGGGATTATAGGCGTGAGCCACTGCGCCTGGCTGTGTTGTTCTTATATAATTAACAAATAGCCAGGAATTATTTTCTTTTTTCATTTTTGAGACAGAGTCTCGCTGCTGCCCAGGCTAGAGTGCGGTCACATGATCACAATTCACTGCAGCTTTGACCTCATGGGCTCAAGCATCCTCCAGCCTCAGCCTCCCAAGTAGCTGCCACTATGGGCACATACCACCAGGCCTGGCTGATTTTTTAAAAATGTTAGTAGTAACAAAAGTCTCACTATGTTGCCCAGGCTGGTCTTGAACTCCTGGCCTCAATCGAGCCTCAGCCTCCTAAAATGTTGGATTACAGGCATAAGCCACCCCACCTGGCCCATAAATACTCTATTAAGAGTTTTGTCAGAGCAGCCTGGCCAACATGGTGAAACCCTGTCTCTACTAAAAATAAAAAAATTAACAGGGCATGGTGGTGGGCGCCTGTAATCCAAGCTACTCGGGAGACTGAGGCAGGAGAATGGCTTGCACCCAGGAGGTGGAGGTTGCAGTGAGTTGAGATCCTGCCACTGCGCTCCAGCTTGGGTGACTGAGCAAGACTGTATCAAAAAAAAGTTTTGTCTACATAGTTCTCAACATATGGCAGTCTGGGGACATTTTTAGTTGATGCATCCAGCAAGAAGAGATAGTGGGGACATGGGCTGGGGGTTTGCGGTGCTACCTGCATATACTGGTAGAGGTCAGGGATGTTGCTAAACATCCCACAATGCACAGGAGAGCCACTCAACAAATAACTATCTGCCCAAAATATCAATAGTGACAAGGTTAAAAAACCCATGATCTACAGAAATCAAAAGGCTTACTTTTAGAGATTTACAACTACTTTTATTATAGAATAATCTAGATCAAGCTAGATCAAATACATTAAAATTTTAAAGGAAAATAGATATAAAAATCTATTTAAATGATGAAGGAAAACTTAATGTACTATAGTAATTTTCATGAAACCAATTTGTTTGTGCCACAGATTTAAACACACCCTATGAGACTAGAAAATGTTGGCCAGGCGCAGTGGCTCACTCCTGTAATCCCAGCACTCTGGGAAGTCGAGGCAGGCAGATCACCTGAGGTCAGGAGTTCAAGACCAGCCTGACCAACATGGAGAAACCTCGCTTCTACTAAAAATACAAAATTAGCCAGGCATGGGGGCACATGCCTGTAATTCCAGCTACTCAGGAGGCTAAGGTAGGAGAATTGCTTGAACCCGGGAGGCGGAGGTTGCAGTGAGCTGAGATCGCACCATTGCACTACAGCACTACAAAAGCAAAACTGTCTCCAAAAAAAAAAAAAAAAAAAAGGAAAGAAAAAGAAAAAAAAAAGAAAATGTTACCAAAGTGTAATTACAACATGAAAAACCAACAGGTGCCATACAGCATAAGAGCAACAAGAGTAAGTGAACTGATTTAAGGGTGTTTTATTTCATCAAGTTTCAGATTTTAAAATATTCTGTATGTTGAAATTCAAGTAAATCTGGCTGGGCATGGTGGCTCACGCCTGTAATCCTAGCACTTTGGGAGGCTAAGACAGGCGGATCACTTGAAGTTGGGAGTTCGAGACCAGCCCGGCTAACATGGTGAAATGTCGTCTCTACTAAAAATACAAAAATTAGCTGGGCATGCTGGCGGCACCTGTAAACCCAGCTACTCGGGAGGCTAAGGCAGGAGAATCTCTAGAACCTGGGAGGCAGAGGTTGTAGTAAGCTGAGATGGCACCACTGCACTCCAGCCTGGGCGAGATAGCTAGATTCCTTCTCAAAAGAAAAAAAAAAAAAAAAAGAAAGAAAGAAATTCAAGTAAATCTTAAAGCTAATTATAGGTAACACTTATTTCAATGAGTTTAAACTAGCAAATTAAACTGTGTTTAAATCCTTTAACCAGTAATACAAACCAGGCTCGATTTTTTAAGTTAATTAAAAGCATGCCTATCCTTGGCAAGTCATGACAGCGTGGTACAATATGAACACAAGCTGACCTAGATCCAAATCCCAGGCTCTGTGTTTGCAAACAAATAATTTAACTTCTCTAAATCTCTATTTTTCTCATCTAGGAAATAGAAAATCTAAAGAACTATTCTTAAGAATTAGCAATAACGTATAAACAAACAACACTAAGAACAACTAGCCATTCTACAAATGACAACTAGTTATTAACAGCAGCAATAACTAATAGTAAATAATACAACCTATGAATAAAACATTGATTATGGGTTTATATCCTCACAATAAACAATTTACTAATGTAATCCTACTCATAAATTATAAAATGTAATCCTACTCATAAATTATAAAACGTACTTTACATCAATATTCCATGCCTAACAACTTTGGAATATTATTTAAAACTGCTTAAAATTCACACTCGTATTTAAAAACAAACATCTAAAACAAAGAAAATAAATATTAATAAATAAAAAGAAACATCTGACAAATTTCCAAACACTGTCTGAAGGGAAAGAGGCCAACTGGTGCCTTTGAGTAAATCACATTCGTATGACACAAAATTAAAAAAATATCTATACCCCATGCCCCAGAGACCCAATTTTTCTACACAGAAAGCAATCAATTTTACCAATTTCTTGTGAAACCTTTTGCCTATAAAGACAAATACACATATTCCCCTCTTTTTAACACAAATGGTGGCTTCTTCCACACTATTCTGCATCTTGCTTTTCACATTTATCTTGTTGGCTGTATTTTAATTAACACACTCTAAGAATGGTCACTTATAATCTCTCATAACCAGAATCCAGTAAGTGTCAGCTATCTTTACAAAGGCACTTACAAGGCCACCCCAAAAAGTCCTTAAATCAACCAGTGTTCTTAGTAAACGCAAGCATACAAGCACATGAAATAAATTTTGGTAAAGTGCAGATTTACCAAAAAAGTGACATGATGAAATATTTATTTGATCAGCCATTCAAAAGACTGGATTTACACCCTTAAAAAGGAAACACATGGACTATACTACAAGTCTTCAATGAGTTGAAAATAATCCACTTATAGAACTGGGGCTACTAAAATATCAAAAAATACTGGCGAAAATAAGCTATTTATTGGTTATATTTATTGCAAGATTAAATGATGTGACTCTTTCCTAAATGTTCTTTGCAACTGATTTTCCCAAAAGAAGTTTCCTTCCATATTTATACAGGTACTGTTCTAAACAAAACAAAACAAACAAAAAACCTGTCTGCATTTCCTGTTTTCTTCTTCTGAAACACTTTTGATGCTTATCTGAAGTAAGGCTTCATCATCCCTTATGTATAAAGAGCAGTGTTTTTTTGTTTGTTTGTTTGTTTGTTTTAACAATATGCATTACTAGAGAGCAATACAAGTATTTCTGGTAATCTTCAACTTAAGTACTACGAATCTCACAGTGAAAAGTGAGCTCATAAAAAGCAAAGAGACCATATTAATTACCAAAGCAGTAACTTACCACTTGTAACAGAAAATAAAGCACTAAAAGTCTATTAAGTTTCAGGCTTGTACAACCTTATTAAACAAGAAATGTTTTAGGTTGTTGGCAACAATATTAGCTGCTATCTTTCATTAGGAGTATGTATGTCAGCTAACCTGGAATACATTTTCATATTAAATAAGTTAAAATTGCTGTTTCACTGTATCAGTACAGACACTTATTGACTCTATTTCTGCGCTGTACCACAAAATACAAAGTCATCCTTCCATTCAGAGTTTTGGCATATGAACACAGAGGTCAGAGTTCATACACATGCTCTGTAAAACCGATCATGACTTACATACTACTACTTTCAATAAGTCTGTTGTCATTTTTGAATTTTAAATAATTTTTCTCCATGTATACTCATCACATATTTAGAATGCTGAATTTCACAAATCATTATTGACACTATCAAAGTACTAACCGTAAAAGAAAAACAAAAATAGCAATGATATATTCAATAATGGTATGTGAATCTTGAAAATAATCATTTTCTGTATTACTTTTTGTTTAATTCATGTGGGGAAGACAATCTGGCATTCTTGTTCATCTTGGTACGACACACTGTACTAATACTTGCATAATTTTGAGTCAAATTACTAGAGCATTGTGAATATCTTACATAAACGTAGTACTAATGTATATAAATTCTGCAGAACTTAAGAGCAATGGCAGGCAATTTTTTTGAAAATCTGTTAAGTCGTGATAAATCTACTCAATAAGGAGATGAAATAATGTATTAATCTGGTGAAATCTCACATTTTTAATAGGTCTACTTTTCAAAAGTAAGAATCAAGTTACCTATGAGGGACATCATAATGAAGTTTCGTGGCACAACACGAGTCACAGAGGCACTGTCTTAGGACAGTCTCTCTGATCGGTAACTTGTAAACAATATTTTGAAATAAACTACTCATACAACCCATTATTTTTTTCCTAACTAAAAATATTTACATGTCTTTAATACACCAAACACCTCGCCTTTGCCCACTCAAAAAAGATTGTGATGTCAATAAAAATGAGGCCTACGAATTTGGGGGTTAAGTGGAAGACATAATTATCTCGTTTGGAATAACTTGCTAACTCAGGTGAAAATTCCCTTACCCCCGCCACCAAATAAAGACAGTATTCTATTATGTCTCCCTTTGACTCCTAACACCCAACTAAGAAGGACTAACTCTGAATGTCCTTCCTTTCTAATCAATACCTTTGGACTCACCGCTCCTCCCCTACGAAAAGAACAGTGAAGGCCTGACAGGCAATAACCCCAAATACCCTCAAAAGTGTGGGCCTTTGAGCAGCACTGCTCTTCGTATCCAGTTACCACCTTTCCCCTTCCCCCAACCCACTTCCCGGGTTTTCTCAGGCTCGGCCTGCTCCCTCCCCACCCCACAGCCACATTTCCAGCTGTGGCCACCGCCTCGGGTTCTCTCGTGAGCTTCCATCCCTCCGAGGAGCTCCCCCCTGTCCATCAGCTCCCCAAACCGTGTTCCACCCCAGACCACCCGCCCGCGAGACCGTTCATCCTAGCGCTCTGGGAGGGGAGGGGAAGGCGGCGGAAGGAGGAGGGGAACACTGCTGCTTCCTCACAGGCAGAAGGGCGGCCGCAAGGAGGGCCACCCAGGGACTACCGAGGATATCGGGGTCGCAGCTGGGAGGACCCTCCCGCTCCAGGCAGAGATGGGGGATATCCGGGAGTTCATTTCTGACCTCCTCGCTCTTCAGCACCTCCTTGAACTCCCGCTTGATTCGCTGCACCGCGATGTTGGCCATGTCTCCGCCCGCAGCTGATTCGTACCCGCCTCCTCCGCCACCGCTACGACCACCGCCACCGCCGCCACCTCTTCCTCCACCGCCTCCTCCCCCGGCGATTCAGACCCGAGCACACGAACACTGCCACTACCACCCCGGCCGCCGCGCTCGCCTCAGTGTGGAATCACCTCCGCGCCCGGCCACCAAAATGGCGCCGGGTCGGCGCATGCGCACGACGCTGACCCGGCCGGGCGGCGCAGCCGCTCCCGTTGTAGCCCCCATACGCCCGAGCCACGAGCTCGCGTCTCGGCTGGGGCTGCGGCCGCGTGGCTCCGCCCTGCCGGCGTCTGGGGCCGCTAGGGCGCGGCTTCCAAGGTGGCCGGCCGTAGCCTGCCCGCCCGGTCCTACCCGGCGCCTCCGCTCCTGTTTAAACCCAGGTGCTGTGGTCGGGGCTTCCAGCGCTGGCCTCTGACCGAAGGTTCGCGCGCAGCCGAACGGGTTCCCGAAGCCGCACTCGGCTGGAACGCCGCCCTGACTCAGCTAGACCCGGAACCCGGAGGCTGAACGCCGTGTCTAGCGCAGGAAAACGCTCTCGCGGATCTCGGTCCGGCCCATTTTCAGTTGGTGTAGCCCCAGAAAATCCACTGCAGTCGTTTTTGTTCTGCAACATTTATAGTACCACGATTATTCCCATCATCTCAGGTAGCACAGATTATCGAATTAAGGCTGGTTATTGTTGGATCAGATTGGGTTTGAGACAGGTACTCGGTGGAGAGGCCTGAGGGTGGGTTTAGAAGTCAGATGTTGATCTTTGACCTATTTAATACCGAGCTTGACACACACACACTCTCTGTCACACACACACACCACACACACACACACTCCTGTGCCCATCCCTAGAGTGTGGAGCGGGCCTAAGACTGCGTTTCTAACAAGTCTCCCAGTTGCTGCTGCTGTTGGTGCTGGTTCGGGGACCACACTATGAGAACCACTGAACTGAAGCGTGTGAAAATTCATATATATTAAATTGAAAACTGGAGAAATAGAAATTATAGTGCCCTTCAGGGGACTGGGATGGGGGAGGGGGAGCCTTATTTCTGTAAACCTAGGCCTACAAAGGTGCTTGGTGATAGTAGGCACTCTATAAATATTGAATGTGTAAATGAGTACAGATAAGAGTAAAACGCTTTTGCTGGCGCGGCGGATCACTTGCAGTCAGGAGTCCGAGACCAGCCTGGCCAACATAGTGAAACCCCGTCTCTACTAAAAATACAAAAATCAGACAGGTGTGGTGGCAGGCGCCTGTAATCCCGGCTATTCTGGAGGCTGAGGCAGGAAAATCGCTTGAACCTGGGGGGCGCAGGTTGCAGTGAGCGAGATCGCGCTACTGCACTACATACAGCCTGGGCCACAGAGCAAGTTTATGTCTCAAACAATACAAAACAAAAAGTATAAAATATTTTAAGTAGAAAGTAAGTTTGAAAGTGGTTTCTGGTCGGGCGCGGTGGCTTATGCCTGTAATCCCAGCACTTTGGGAGACCTAGTCGGGGCAGATCACTTGAGCCCAGGAGTTGGAGACCAGCCTGAGCCCCATGGTGAAATCCTATCTCTAAAGATAATAATTTTTAGAAAAGAAAGTGGTTTCTAAGGTGCATAGTAATAATGGTTTGGTACTGAGAAACATTTTGAATAGAACATTTTGGAACAAGTAATAAGGGTGTCATTTTAGAAGTTTATACTTCATGCACTTCCTTCACCTAGCCAATCAGTAAAATATCTATTATAAAAATATCACAAAGGCCGGGCGCGGTGGCTCAAGCCTGTAATCCCAGCACTTTGGGAGGCCGAGACGGGCGGATCACGAGGTCAGGAGCTCGAGACCATCCTGGCTAACACGGTGAAACCCCGTCTCCACTAAAAAATCCAAAAAACTAGCCGGGCGAGGTGGCGGGTGCCTGTAGTCCCAGCTACTTGGGAGGCTGAGGCAGGAGAATGGCGTGAACCCGGGAGGCGGAGCTTGCAGTGAGCTGAGATCCGGCCACTGCACTCCAGCCTGGGCGACACAGCAAGACTCCGTCTCAAAAAAAAAAAAAAAAATCACAAATACATGGTCTTACCAAAAATAATTAAAATTGTGGTGGCAAACACGGAAATAGCCAATGGAGGTGAATCAGTGGAGGCACACGGCAAAAGAATTTCTTAAACTCCTGCCCCAGGAACCAAGAGGAGATTTTAAAATTCCAGTCTCTCCCATGGCAGCTGTCTTGCCGGCTTTTATTTCCTCATCTACGAAATGAGAAAACTGGATTAGATTATCTCTTTAAAGTTTTAAGAGTTCAGAATTCTAAAACATCATCTCAAAACATTTCCCCTAAGTGGGCTGACATAAATTATATAAACCCTTCTAGCAGAGCCCCCTTGTGGTCCTAAGAGGACTCAACCATATACACAGGTCACGGTACAAGGAATTATTGGCATAATGTAAATCACGCAATGCTATATGTATTTGTGTATTTGTGTCAGTAGACTTTAAAAAAATTATTTTGAAGAGTGCAAAAACTTTTTGAGCGCTTTACATTATCACTGTCCAATCCTAATCTTGGAATGTGAAGAAACTTGGGATACTCAAAGGGGGACCAGTTAGAAGGGTCTAGGCCAGGAGCCGTGACTTATACCTGTAATCCCAGCACTTTGGGAGGCCGAGGTGGGCGGATCGCTTGAGCTCAGGAATTCGAGACCAGCCTGGGCAACATGGTGAGACCCCCGTCTCTACTAAAATACAAAAACTTAGCTGGTTGTGGTGGCGTGCGCCTGTAGTCCCAGCTTCTTGGGAGTTTGAAGCAGGAGAATCACTTGAACCCAGGAGGCGGAGGTTGCAGTGAGGGGAGATCACGCCACTGCACTCCAGCCTGGGTGACAGAGGGTGACTCTGTCTCAAGAGAAAAACAAACAAACAAACAAACAAAAATTCCCCCCCGCAAAAAAAAGGGTCTGGTAATTTCTTTTTTGTGTCTTTTTTTTCCCCTTTCTGTGGAGAACCGGGTCTCGCTATATTGCCCAGGCAGGTCTCAAACTCCTGGGCTCAAGCTATCCTCACGCCTCTGCCTCCCTGAGAGCTGGGATTACAGGTGTGAGCCGCCGCATCTGGCAAGGATCTGGTAATTTCTTCAAGGGAGAGGGTTTGGTAATCTTTAAATGCACATAATCACTGATTCTGCGATTTCACTTTTAGGAATTCATTCTATAGTCCTTCTAATGAGACAACAGCATATTAACTGATGTGAAACAATCTCCAAGATACATTTTAAGTGAATAAGAAGCACCATGCGAGGCCAGGCACGGTGGCTCACACCTGTAATCCCAGCACTTTCGGAGGCCGAGATGGACGGATCACTTGAAGTCAGGAGTTGGAGACGAGCCTGGCCAACATGGTGAAACCCTGTCTCTACTAAAACTACAAAAAAATTAACTGGGCATAGTGGTGGGCGCCTGTAATCCCAGCTACTCAGGAGGCTGAAGCAGGAGAATCGCTCAAACCCAGGAGGCAAAGTTTGCAATGACCCCAGATTGCACCACTGCACTCCAGCTTGGGCAAGAGCCAGACTCTGTCTCAAAAAAAAAAAAAAAAGCACCATGCTAAATGCAATGTGGTAATGTGGTATCCTGAATTGGATCCTAGAACCAAAAGGACATACCTAGTGAAATATAAATAAATTCTGTAATTTAGTTAATGGTATTGTAACAATGCTAATTTCTCAGTTTTGACATAGCCATATGGTTATGTATGATGTTAACATTAGTGGAAGTTGAGTAAAGAGTATACAAGAATCTCTGTACGGGGCCAGGTGCGATGGCTCACACCCGTAATCCTAGCAGTTTGGGCAGCCAAGGCAGGCAGATTACCTGAAGTCAGGAGTTCAAGACCAGCCTGACCAACATGGAGAACCCCATCTCTACTAAAAATACAAAATTAGCCGGGCATGGTGGTGGTGCATGCCTGTAATCCCAGCTACTCGGGAGGCTGAGGCAGAAGAATAGCTTGAACCCAGGAGGCAAAGTTTGCAGTGAGCCGAGATCATGCCATTGCACTCCAGCCTGGGCAACAAGAGCGAAACTCCATCTCAAAAAAAAAAAAAAAAAAAAAAAAAAAGACTCTCTGTATTATCTTTTCAACATTCTTGTAATCTAAAATTATTCCAAGGCCAATCGTGATGGCTCATGCTTGTGATCTCAGCAACTTGGGTGGCAGAGGTGGGACGATCACCTGAGGCCAGGAATTCTAGACCAGCCTGGGCATCATAGAAAGACCCCATCTCGGCCGGGCGCGGTGGCTCAAGCCTGTAATCCCAGCACTTTGGGAGGCCGAGACGGGCGGATCACAAGGTCAGGAGATCGAGACCATCCTGGCTAACACGGTGAAACCCCATCTCTACTAAAAAATACAAAAAACTAGCCGGGCGAGGTGGCGGGCGCCTGTAGTCCCAGCTACTCGGGAGGCTGAGGCAGGAGAATGGCGTGAACCCGGGAGGCGGAGCTTGCAGTGAGCTGAGATCCGGCCACTGCACTCCAGCCTGGGTGACAGAGCAAGGCCCCGTCTCAAAAAAAAAAAAAAAAAAAGAAAGACCTCATCTCTAGCCAGGTGCGGTGGCTCATGCCTGTAATCCTAGCACTTTAGGAGGCCAAGGTGGGCAGATCACGAGGTCAGGAGTTTGAGACCAGCCTGGCCAGCATGGTGAAACCCCGTCTCTACTAAAAATACAAAATATTAGCCGGGTGTAGTGGTGCATGCCTGTAATCTCAACTACTCAGGAGTCTGAGGCAGGAGAATCACTTGAACCCAGGAGGTGGAGTTTTGCAGTGAACCGATATCGTGCCACTGCACTTCAGCCTGGTCGATAGAGGGAGACTCGGTCTCAAAAAAAAAAAAAAAAAAAAAGACCCCCATCTCTACAAAAAATGTAAAAATCTAGCCAAGGGTGGTGGCACATGCCTGTAGTCTTAGCTGCTTGTGAGGCTGAAGTGGGAGGCAGGCTTGAGCCCAGGAGTTTCAGGCTGCAGTGAGCTTTGATTGCACCACTGCATTCTAACCTGGCGTCAAAGTGAGACCCTGCCTCTAAAAAAGATAAATAAAATAAAATTATAAAATAAAATTATTCCAGGCCGGGTGCGGTGGCTCAAACCTGTAATCCCAGCACTTTGGGAGGCTGAGATGGCTGGATCACGAGGTCAGGAGATCGAGACCATCCTGGCTAACACGGTGAAACCCCGTCTCTACTAAAAAATACAAAAAACTAGCTGGGCGAGGTGGCGGGCGCCTGTAGTCCCAGCTACTTGGGAGGCTGAGGCAGGAGAATGGCGTGAACCCGGGAGGCGGAGCTTGCAGTGAGCTGAGATCGCAACACTGCAGTCCAGCCTGGGCGACAGAGTGAGACTCCGTCTCAAAAAAAAAAAAAAAGTAAATAAAATTATTCCAAAAGAAAAAGTTTACTTATTAAAAGGTATGACACAGCCCATATGTATATAGTATGCCACCATATTTGTGAGGAGAGAAAGGAATATGCTTGTGTATATGATGCTTGTGAACCATAAAATATCACTGGAAAAATGTTGAAGAAACTGATAACAGTGATTACCTCTCAGAAAGGAACTTACGTACTTTGGGGAAAGCAAAGTGGGAGAATTTTCACCATGTCTCCTGCTGTATGTTTTATCCATCCAAAAACAAATTTTAAAAAATGTGTTTCCAATCATGGAGAACATAGCTCTTCAGTAATATGCTCTAATTCTGATTAACTTCATTAACTAAGTAATTAAATACATATTTATTGAATGCCTACTATGTGCTAGGCCCTGGAGGCACATCAATGAACAAGGGATTAAAATCCCTGCAAGTGTGGAATTTACATTTTAGCAGGGATGAAGAGAATTAACCTCAAACTATAGTCTGCAGACGCCTGGGGAATCCCTGAGATGTTTTCAGGCAGTCAATCTACCCAACCTCTGCCTCCAGGGTTCAAGAGATTCTCCTGCCTCAGCCTCCTGAGTAGCTGAGATTACAGGCGGGTGCCACCATGCCCAGCTAATTTTTTGTATTTTTAGTAGAGACAGGGTTTCACCGTGTTAGCCAGGATGGTCTAGATCTTTTGACTTCATGATCCACCCACCTCGGCCTCCTAAAGTGTAGGGATTACAGGCGTGAGCCACCACGCCCAGCCCATGCTTAAACTATTATAATGATACTAAGACATTATCTGCCTTTTTCCCACTTTGACATTTGCACCAATACTGTAAAGCAATAGTACTATACAATTACTGTACTAGTAACAATTAATGTAACACATTCACTGTTTAAAAAACTGCCAATTTCACTTTGGAATGTCTTAATGGAACAGTAGGAATTATTAATTTTATTAAACTTAGTGGAGACTAAAGCAGCTCCATCTTGGATGCTAATCTGCCACATTAACTTCCAATTGACCCCAGTTCCAGAAATGCCTCTAAGATTTATATTTTATCCTTTTTAAAATTTTTTTAAATTTTGAAACAAAGTCTCACTCTGTCACCCAGGTGGGAGTACAGTGGCACAATCATAGCTCATTGCAGACTCAAACTCTTGGGCTCAAGCAATCCTCCCACCTTGACCTCCCAAAGCACTGGAATTACAGGTAAAAGACATCACACTGGGCCTCTAATCCATTTGGAGTTAATTTTTTTTTTTTTTCCTTTTTAGAGATAGGGTCTTACCCTGTCAACCCAGACTGGAGCACAGTGGCATGATCATAGCTCACTGTAGCCTCAACCTCCTGGGCTCAAGTGATCTTCCTTCCTCAGCCTCCCATGTTGCTGGGGCCACAGGTGCACACCAATATGTCTGGCTATTTTTAAAAATTTCTTGTAGAGTCAAGGTCTCATTATGTTGCCCAGGCTGGTCTTGAATTCCTGGGCTCAAGAGATTCTCCTGCCTCAGCCTCCCGAAGTGCTGAGATTACAGGCGCCCTGCCATTTTAATTTTTTTTTTTTTTTGAGGTGGAGTCTCGCTCTGTCACCCAGGCTAGAGTGTAGTGGCAGGATCTCGGTTCACTGCAACCTCCGCCTCCTGGGTTCAAGCGATTCTCCTGCCTCAGCCTCCCAAGTAGCTCGGACTACAGGTGCATGCCACCACGCCCGGCTAATTTTTCTATTTTTAGTAGAGATGGGGTTTCGCCATGTTGGCCAGGCTGGTCTCAAACTCCTGACCTCAGGTGATCCACCCACCTCGGCCTCCCAAAGTGCTGGGATTACAGGCGTGAGCCACTGCGCCTGGCCCCATCCCAAGCTTTTAATACAGAAAGTTATTGTAATCTTTTCTTCCCAGACAAAGCTTTATATTGAAGAAAAGCAGCTGTAATTATCAACATTTATGGAAGTTCAAGTCACTATGTTAGATGCTAGGAGTGCACAGAGAAATAAAATACATACTCTGCTTATGAAATTAATAACTTATTAGGAGCTAGGCAGAGTGGCTCACACCTGTAATCCCAGCATTTTGAGAGGCCAAGGTGGGAGAATCACTTGAGGCTAGGAGTTTGAGACCAGCCAGGGCAATATACTGAGACATTATCTCTACAGAAAATTTAAAGATTAGCTGGGTGTGGTGGTGTACATCTGTAGTCCTAGCTACTCTGAAGGCTGAAGTGGGAGAATCACTTGAGCCCAGGAGTTCAAAGCTGCAGTGAGCCATGATCACACTACTGCACTGCAGCCTGGGCAAGAGTGAGACTTTGTCAAAAAAAAAAAAAAAAAGAATTTATTGCAGGAGGCTGGGCCCAGTGGCTCATGCCTGTAATCTCAGCACTTTGGGAGGCCAAGGCACAAGGACTGCTCGAGTCCAGGAGTTCAAGAGCAGCCTGGGCAACATAAGTGAGTCCCCATCCCAGGCATGATGATGTGTGCGTATAGTCCCTGCTACTCAGGAGGCTGAGGCAGGAGAATGGCTTGAGCCCAAGGAATTTGAAGCTGCTGTGAGCTATGATCGCACCACTGCACTCCAGCCCGGGTAACAGAGTGAGATCCTGTCCCCCACCCACCCAAAAATAAAAAAGAAAAAAGAAAAACCTAGTTTATTGGAGGAGATAGAACATTTCATTGTAAGACAAATACAGGATAGCATATGCCAATTTTTAAATAAGTGGCAAAGAAATTGTGTGTCCTGGGAGTTCAGAGGTTGTGATTTTAATAATGGATTTTGTACATACGTGTGTGTATACATATATATTTTTTATATATATATATTTTTCTTTTTTTTTGAGACAGAGTCTTGCTCTGTCACCCAGGCTGGAGTACAATGGCACAGTCTTGGCTCACCGCAGCCTCTGCCTCCTGGGTTCCAGCTATTCTCCTGCCTCAGCCTCCTGGGTAGCTGGGATTACAGGTGCACACAACCACGCCCGGCTAATTTTTGTATTTTTAGTAGAGATGGGGTTTTGCCTTGTTGGCCAGGCTGGTCTCGAACTCCTGACCTCAGGTGATCCACCCACCTCGACTTCCCAACGTGCTGGGATTATAGGCATGAACTAGCACACCTGGCCAATTTTGTGTATTAAGATACCAATCAGCTGAGCCCAGTGGTTCATGCCTATAATCCCAGCACTTTGGGAGGCTGAGCAGGAGGACTGCTTGAGGCCAGGAGTTCTAGACCAGGCTAGGCAATATACAGCCGTCCAGCCTGGGCGACAGACCGAGACTCCCTCTCCAGAAAAAGAAAAGAAAAAGAGAAAGAAAGAAAAAAAGAGAAAAAGAAAGAAAAGGAGGAAGTATTACCGAAGGCAACAGTGACTGCCTCTCAAAGTCTAGAGAAAGCAAACTGAAGGTGGGGCTGAAAAAAATACAGAAGAGGTTCCGCGTGGTCCCAGTGACACCGAATACAGCAAGACCCTGTCTCTATCAAGAAAAAAAAAGAGAGAGAGAGAGAGAGTTAGCCAGGTGTGGTGGTGTGTGCCTGTAGTCTCAGTTACTTGGGAGCGAGGTGGGAGGATCACTTGAGCCCGGGAGGTCAAGACCACAATGAGCTAGGATCGCGCCTATCTCAAAAAAAAAAAAAAAGAAAGAAAGAAAAAAAAAAGAAAAGGAAAGATACCAATCAGTATGTACGCAAATGTTCATAGCAACATTATTTATAATAGCCAAAAAGTGGAAACAGCCCAAATGTCTAGCAATGATGAATATATGGTATATCCATATGATGGAACATTATTCAACAATTAAAAGAAATGAAGTACTAATACATGCTATAACACGAATGAACCTTGAAAACATTATCCTAAGTAAAAGAAGCCATCACAAAGGGCCACGTATTGTATTGTATTATTCCATTTATATAAAATATCCAGAATAGGGAAATTCATACAAACAGAAAGTAGGTTAGTGGTTGCCTAGGCTATGGGTAGGAATAGAAAGTGATGTGACTGCTAATGGGTACAGGGTTTCTTTTCGGGGTATTAAAAATGTTTAAAATTGATTATGGGGGCAGTTGCACAACTCTGTAAATATACTGCAAACCACAGAATTGTGCACTTTTTTTTTTTTTTTTTTTTTGATACAGAGTCTTCCTCTATTGCCCAGGCTATAGTGCAGTGCCTTGGCTCACTGCAACCTTTGCCTCCTGGGTTCAAGTGATTCTCCTGCCTCAGCCTCCCGAGTAGCTGGGATTACAGGTGCGTGCCACCATACCCAGCTAATTATTGTATTTTTAGTAGAGACGGGGTTTTCCCGCTTTGACCAGGCTGGTCTCAAACCCCTGACCTCAGGTGATCCTCCCACCTTGGCCTCCCAAAGTGTTGGGATTACAGGCGTGAGCCACTGCACCCGGGTGGAATTGTACACTTTAAATAGATGGCTTGTATGGTATGTAAATTGTATCTCAATGAAGGTGTTATTAGAAATAAAAATAAAGTCTCACCCAGCCCCATCACTTCTTTAAAAAAAATGTGAATTTTATTGTATGCGAACTACATCTCAATAAAGTAGTTGAGAGAGAGAAAGAGAAAAGAAAAAAAATACCAACCAGTAATCCATAAACAACTATTGTCTGGACCAAATGAGCTGTTTCCCTTAGCTTTATAGAATCCCCAAAGTTTTTGATTATGTGCTGAAACTCTGCTAAGGAGGATTAATACTGGCAGCTCTCAGTAGGCTAGACTGAAATGGAGAAGAATTGGAGGAAGAAAGCCTGCCTGGTTTCTGTTAAAATATTCTAGAACAGCACTAGCATCAACTAGGAAATTGTTAAAAATGTAAATTATTGGTTCCCACTCCTGAGCTATTGAATTAGTTCTGGGATCCAGTAATCTGCATTTTTATTCTCCAGGTGATTCTGATGCAGAGAAACATTTAGGAACCACTGCTCTAGGCGACAAGTTATGAGTACCTGAAAGAGGGTGGCAATAAAGTGAATAGAGAAAAGCTTATGATGTGTAGGCAGATTATTTCCAGTATGTCTTGCCAACTATTTGGATTTAAAGGGCAAGGGTAAGGAAGGAAGCAAAGAAAATGCACAGGTTTCTTTTGAAACCATTAACAGAAATAGGAAAGATAAGAAGAGGTGCAGGTGTAAGAGGAAAGACAAGGAATTCAAATTTGTATACATTTTGAGCTGATACATGAAGCAAATCCTGTTAATTGCCTACCCAAATCCATTTCCACCACCTGCCCATCCCCCTTCTTTGCAGAGGCCCAGTTTGTTCATGTGTTCATTCTCCATGTGACCCCCCTCCCAAGATCCAAAGGTGAATGTTGATTGGCCAAATAATCATAGGTGTCTTAAGTACTTTTGTAGGTAATTAAATTAGGTATGAGCATGCGCCATAATTCTGGCCAGGGAGCCATGAAAAGAAAACTGACGGGAGACTCATATAAGAGAAGAAGGCTTCCAGAACACAAAACAGTTATTTCTTTTCCCTGCCTCTGGATATCAAGCTGAAACTGCAACAGCCATCTCATGACCATGAGAATACTATTTAACAATGTTGAAGTTCTATACAGTTCAAAATTCCAAGAAAAAAAGTAACATTTGTTGAGTGTTCATTTAATGTCAAACATGCTTCCAAGTGCTATGCATATGTATTAAGTTATAAAATGTAAATTAACTCATTTAAACTCACAATAACCTTATTTGCCATGAGGAAACTGAAACAAAGCAAGTAACTTACCCAACCCCAAGTTAAGCACTAGGGACTGAAAGAGAATTCTCACAGATCTTTTGACTACAGAGCCTACACCCTTAACTTCAGTGCTCCAAATTACAATGATCAGGAAACGGGACAAAATTATCTTGTTTCCTTCCTTCCTTCCTTCCTTCCTTCCTTCCTTCCTTCCTTCCTTCCTTCCTTCCTTCCCTCCCTCCCTCCTCTTTCTTTCTTCCTTTCTTTCTTCCTTTCTTTCTTTCTTCCTTCCTTCCTTCCTTCCTTCCTTCCTTCCTTCCTTCCTTCCTTCCTTCCTTCCTTCCTTCCTTCCTTCCTTCCTTCCTTCCTTCCTTCCTTTCTTTCTTTCTTTCTTTCTTTCTTCTTTCTTTCTTTCTTTCTTTCTTTCTTTCTTTCTTTCTTTCTTTCTTTCTTTCTTTCTTTCTTTCTTTCTTTCCTTCTTTCTTTCTTTCTTTTTTGACAGGGTCTGGTTCTTTCATCCAGGCTGGAGTACAGTGGTGCCCTCACAGCTCACTCCATTCTTGACCTCCCAGGCTCAAGTGATCCTCCTGCCTCAGCCTCCTAAGTACCTGTGACTACAGGTGTGAGCCACCACACCTGGCTACTTTGGAATTTTTTTCTTATTGCTGAGTTTTAAAAGTTGGTTGTGTATTTTAGATACAAGATACCAGATGTATACAATATATCAATGTATCTGTTATATCAGATATATGTTTTGCAAATTTTTCTTCCAGTTTATGACTTTTCATTCCCTTAACAGTATCTTATACAGGGCAAAATATTTTAATTTTAATGAAGTACAACTCATCTATTGTTTCTTTTATAGACCGTGCTTTTTATGTCGTATCTAAAATTTTGCCAGGCATGGTGACTCAAACCTGTAATTCCAGCAATTTAGGAGGTCAAGGCAGGAAGATCCCTTGAGCCTGGGAGGTCTAGGCTGCAATGAGCCATGATCACACCACTGCACTCCAGTCTGTGACAGAGCAAGACCCTGTCCCCTAAATAAATAAATAAATAAATAAATAAATAAATAAATAAATGCCAGGTGCAGTGGCTCACACCTGTAATCTCAGCACTTTGGGAGGTTGAGGCAGGACGATCATTTGAGCCCAGGAGTTCAAGACTAGCTTGGGCTAGATGGTGAGACTCTGTCTTTGCAAAAAAATTTAAAATTTGCCAGGTGTGGTGGAGACAGCAGCTATCATCATGCCAGTGCACTGCAGCCTGGGCTGCAAAGCAAGATCCTGTCTCTAAAAATAAAAAATAAAAATGAAAATTCAATGCCAGATAAAGAAAACATGGAATACTATATAGCCATAAAAAAGAATGAGATCATGTCCTTTGCAAGAACATGGATGGAGCTAGAGGCCATTATCCTTAGCAAACTAAGGCAGGAGCAGAAAACCAAATACCACATGTTCTCACTTATAAGTGTGAGCTACATGATGGGAACATATGGACACATGGACAGGGACAACACACACTGGAGCCTTTCAGAGGGTGGAGGGCGGGAGGAGGGAGAGGATCAGGAAAAATAACTAATGAGTACTAGGCTTAATACCTAGGGTGATGAAGTAATCTGTACAACAAACCCCATGCCATAAGTTTATCTGTATAACAAACCTGTATGTATAGCCCTGAACTTAAAAGTTTTTTTAAAAAGGCCAGGCGCGGTGGCTCACGCCTGTAATCCCAGCACTTTGGGAGGCCGAGGTGGGCAGATCACAAGGTCAGGAGATGGAGACCATCCTGGCTAACCCGGTGAAACTCCATCTCTACTAAAAAATACAAAAAATTAGCCGGGCATGGTGGCGGGTGCCTGCAGTCCCAGCTACTCCGGAGGCTGAGGCTGGAGAATGGCGTGAACCCGGGAGGCGGAGCTTGCAGTGAGCCAAGATCGCGCCACTGCTCTCCAGCCTGGGCAACAGAGAGAGACTCTGCCTCAAAAAAAAAAAAAAATTTTTTAAAAATTTAATGCCAACCCAAGGTCACCTAGATTTTCTCCTATGTTATCTTCTAGAAGTTTTATGGTACTGAAAGATGTAAGGTTAGTGTCTAAGTGCATGTTTTTGCAACAAGATGTCCAGTTGTTTCAGCATTATTTGTGAAAAGACTATCTTTTTTCCACTGAGTTGCCTTTGCTCCTTAAAAGGATCAGTTTACTGTATTTGCATGGGTCTATTTCTGGACTCTCTATTCTCTTCCATTGATATATGTATTTGCCTTTTCTTTCTCCAAAACCACACTGTCAATCCTTGTAGATTTATGGTAAGTCTTTAAGTGTCTTTAAAGTCTTTTTTTTTTTTTTGAGACGGAGGCTCGCTCTGTCGCCCAGGCTGGAGTGCAGTGGCGCAATCTCGGCTCACTGCAAGCTCCGCCTCCCGGGTTCACGCCATTCTCCTGCCTCAGCCTCCGGAGTAGCTGGAACTATAGGCGCCCGCCACAGCACCCGGCTAATTTTTTGTATTTTTAATAGAGACGAGGTTTCACCGTGGTCTCGATCTGCTGACCTTGTGATCCGCCCACCTTGGCCTCCCAAAGTGCTGGGATTACAGGTGTGAGCCACCATGCCCGGTCAAGTGTCTTTAAGTGTTTCTCCAATTATGTTCTCCAACTTTGTTCTTCTTCAGTATTGTGCTAGAGCATTTTTTAGAGCATTTTAAAACAAGGCTGCCCAAGGATCATCTGACTCAGAAAATCTAACACTGACTAATAATTGATTAGGGACCAGATGCCTTCCAATCCTCTAACAGTAGAGCTTAATTTATAGAAATGAACAGGGATGCAATAATTTTTTTTCCTTTCTGTTGGTAGTGAGGATGACCATTTACAAAGGTTGTGTTTTATTGCCCTTTAGAACACTGATCAGTTTTAGGGCCGGGCGCGGTGGCTCACGCCTGTGATCCCAGCACTTTGGGAGGCCCAGGCGGGCGGATCACAAGGTCAGGAGATCAAAATCATCCTGGCTAAAACGGTGAAATCCCGTCTCTACTAAAAATACAAAAAAATTAGCCAGGTGTGGTGGCACGGGCCTGTAGTCCCAGAGTCTCAGGAGGCTGAGGCAGGAGAATTGCTTGAACTCAGGAGGTGGAGGTTGCAGTGCGCTGAGATCGCCCCACTGTACTCTAACCTGGGCAACAGAGCAAGATTCCGTTTCCAAAAAAAAAAAAAAAAGAAGAATCAAACCAGACAATGTAGCCAGAACAGACAGAGTCACCATTAATAAAATTTTAACATGTGATAAATGTGGAATTTAAATTTGGTAGATAAATAATGAATTGTTTAATAAGCAGTATTAGGATAATTTGGGCAAGCCAACCATATCTTCCACCCTACAATGTGCACCTTGCACAATGGCTATGTCATTGTGTTTACTGCTTACTAGACATTACCAGAGATGCTATTTTCATGCTTCCATACCATTGCTTGTGCTGTTCTCTCTGCTTGGAATTTTTTCTCCCTTTCATCCCCTGTTGAAAGCGTGTCCTTCTTTTAAGATCCAAATTAGTCATCTGTAACCTGGGCAACACAGTGAGATCCCATCTCTACAAAAATTTTTTTAGAAAAATTAGTTGGGCATGGGGGTGCACTGCTGCAGTCCTTGCCTCTCAGAAGGTTGAGGTGGGAGGATAGCTTGAACCTATGAGTTCAAGGCTGCAGAGAGCTGTGATCTCACCATTGCACTCCAGGCAGGGCAATAGAGTGAGACCCTGTCTCTAAATAAATAAATAAAAATAATCTGTGAAACTTGCCTGACTTCTGCAAACAAAGTTACATCCTCTTTCATGTAGCCACAACATCTGCCACATATCTCTGCTATAGTACTCATAATGTTCTGTTGCAGGTATTTATTCATATTTCTGTACCCTTTACTAGGCTGTAAGCATTTTATAATCAGGGACCAAGTCTTTTCATTGTTGTATCCTGATACCTAGTACAAAGTGTATCATAATGAGTGCTCAGTAAGCATTTGATATGATAGGGTTAATAATGAATGAAATTAGCTGGGCGCGGTGGCTCACGCCTGTAATCCCAGCACTTTGGGAGGCCGAGGCGGGCGGATCACGAGGTCAGGAGATCGAGACCATCCTGGCTAACACGGTGAAACCCCGTCTCTACTAAAAATGCAAAAAATTAGCCGGGCGAGGCGGCGGGCGCCTGTAGTCCCAGCTACTCGGGAGGCTGAGGCAGGAGAATGGCGTGAACCCGGGAGGCGGAGCTTGCAGTGAGCTGAGATCGCGCCATTGCACTCTAGCCTGGGCGACAGAGCGAGACTCTGTCTCAAAAAAAAAAAAAAAAAAAAATGAATGAAATCAAATGTGATGGTACTTTGAGGGTATAAAGTGATAAATAAATGAAAGGCTATCAACAGCCCATGTGGTAGTCATGGCCATGGGCTCTGACACCAGATTGCCTCAGTTTGAATCTTATCTCCTTACTTACTAGCTGTGTGATCTTCGGCAAATAAATTAACTTCTCTATACTTTAGATTCCCCATCTAAAATGGGTCTAATAGTGATTACTACATAGGAATATTAGGAGGATTTTAAAAGTTAACATAGGCTGGGCGCAGTGGCTCACATACTTTGGGAGGCCGAGGCAGATGGATCACCTGAGGTCAGGAGTTCGAGACCAGCCTGGCCAACATGGTGAAACCCTGTCTCTACTAAAAATACAAAAATCAGCTGGGTGTGGTGGTGAGTGCTTATGATCCCAACTACTCAGAGGCTGAGGCACGAGAATCACTTGAACCCAGAAGGTGGAGGTTACAGTGAGCCAAGATCGTGTCATTGTACTCCGGCCTGGGGCACAAGAGAAAAACTCCATCTCAAAAAAATAACAATAAAAATAAATAAATAAATAAAAGTTAACAGGCCTGGCGCGGTGGCTCAAGCCTGTAATCCCAGCACTTTGGGAGGATGAGATGGACGGATCATGAGGTCAGGAGATCGAGACCATCCTGGCTAACACGGTGAAAACCCATCTCTACTAAAAAATACAAAAAAATTAGCCGGGCGTGGTGGTGGGCGCCTGTAGTCCCAGCTACTTGGGAGACTGAGGCAGGAGAATGGCGTAAACCCGGGAGGCGGAGCTTGCAGTGAGCCGAGATCGCGCCACTGCACTCCAGCCTGGGCAACAGAATGAGACTCCGTCTCAAAAAAAAAAAAAGTTAACATAGACTTCTGCTTCTAGGAAGAAATCGAATAGATGCACTTTTCCCTATTTCTTCTATTAGTTGCAACTAAGATCCTTGGACATTCAATATAAAACAAAATGTAAGAAGACAAGTAAAAGTCTAGCAGAGAAAGCAGACCAGCTAGAGACCTTGATACCCAAAGAACAACATGATACTGAATTCCCTTCATTTTCTTTTACTGCATATTTCCCACACTGGATACTGAAAAAGCAAGCAACCTAGAAACAGCAATGGCCACAGACAGAAAAAAAAAAAAAAGAAAAAAAAAAGAAGGCATAAGAAAAGCCTGCACAAGCCCCACCCTCCCCTCTCTTTTTTTTCTTTTGAGACAGGGTCTCACTCTGTCATGCAGGCTGGAGTGCAGTGGCACAGTCATAGCTCACTTCAGCCTTGAACTCCTCCTCCCTATCTCAGCCTCCCGAGTAGCTGGGACCACAGGTGCAAGCCACCATGCCCAGCTAATTTTTGTATTTTTTGTGGAGACTGGGTTTTGCTATGTTGGCCATGGCTGGTGTCGAACTCCTGGGCTCAAGGGATCCACCCACCTCGGCCTCCCAAAGTGTTAGGATTACAGGCATGAGCCACTGCATCTGGCTAAGTCTGCTCTCTCTAACCAAGGGCCAAATGATCAGGAAAGGAGTAGCCTAGCAAGACAGAAAACCTTTAGATCAAGCTCGTCCAACCTGCAGCCCACAGGCCACCTGCAGGCCAGGACAGCTTTGAATGTGGCCCAACACAAATTTGTAAAGTTTCTTAAAATACTATGATATTTTCGTGCAATTCTTTTTTTTTCTTTTTTTTTTTTGAGACGGAGTTTCTCTCTTGTTGCCCAGACTGGAGTGCAGTGGTGTGATCTCGGCTCACTGCAACCTCTGCCTCCCTGGTTCAAGCAATTCTCCTGCCTCAGCATCCCAAGTAGATGGGATTACAGGCACCCACCACCACGCCTGGCTAATTTTTGTACTTTTAGTAGAGACGGGGTTTTGCCTTGTTGGCCAGGCTTGTCTTGAACTCCTAACCTCATGTGGTCCACCTGCCTCGGCCTCCCAAAGTGCTGGGATTACAGGCCTGAGCTACCACACCCGGCTCCTCTTTTTTTTTTTTTTTTTTTTAAGCTCATCAGCTATCATTAGTGTTATTGTATTTTATGTGTGGCCTAAGACAATTCTTTTTCTTCCAGTGAGGCCCAGGAAAGCCAAAAGGTTGGACACCACTGCTTTAGATAATAGTTGCTCTACTCTACTAAAGCATAACAGAAAACAAAACAAAACAAAACAAAAAACAAAAAAACCCAAACCATGGCCACCTACATGATTAGCAGCAAAAGCCCACTGGAGAGCGTAGACTTCCATTCTTTCCAAGCTGTGAGGTGTCAGCCCAGCTCTCCTGTAGGGTAGTGTTAGAGAAAGCCAAATGGAAAGCCTGGACTTTCATCTCTGGCTGGTGGTAAAGAATATTGAATGCCCCATGGTGTCAGTGGAGACCACATAGGGAGCCTGGACTTCAGTCCACATCCAAGGCACCCTTCTTCCTTATAAGTGATGTCAGAGGAAGCCTAGTGGAAAGTCAGGACCATTAGGTCCTTTCCCCACCTCTCCGTGGTAACAAGGCCACACATATCCTTACTGTCTCAGTGGAGACCATGTAGGGAGCCAGCACTCCCACCCCCACTCAGCAGTAATGAAATGTCCCTTCTTCAACCCATAGTATCAACAGAGGAGAACCGGGACTTTCACCTGGTTTCACCTTTACCCACCCAGTGTCAGAGGTAGGGCTGATCCCAACATGAGATTTAAATAATTAAATAAATAAGATCTATTCCACATGCCCAGGTCTCAATTAAAAAGTCACGCATCATAACAAAACCCAAGAAGATTTCAAAATGAATGAGAAAAAGACAATTAATAGATGCCAGCACCAACATGTCACAGATGTTAAATTATTTGACAAGGATTTTAAAGTAGCCATCATAAAAATACTCCAACAAGCAATTATGAGCATGCTTAATGCAAATGAAAAAATAGAAAGTCTTAGCAAATAAATAGGAAATCTTAGAAAAGAAATAGAGTATATAAAAGAGAACCAAGTAGAAATTTAGAACTGAAAAAATGAGGCCTGATGCAGTGGCTCATGCCTGTAATCACAGCACTTTGGGAGGCTGAGGCGGGCGGATCACTTGAGGCCAAGAGCTCAAGACCAGCACCAGCCTGGCCAATGTGGTGAAACCCTGTCTCTACCAAAAATACAAAAAATTAGCCAGATGTGGTGGCCGGTGCCCGTAATCCCAGCTACTTGAGAGGCCGAGGCAGAATAATGGCTTGAATCTTGGAGGCAGAGGTTGCAGCCAGCCTAAATTGTGTCACTGCACTCCAACCTGGGCAACAGAGGGAGACTCCATCTCAAAACAAAACAACAACAACAAAAAAAAAACAAATAAAAATCTTAATGAGTGGGCTCAACAGAAAGAATGGAGAGGATAGAAGAAAGAATCAGTGAACTTAATGACAGAGCAGTTGAAATTATCTAGTCTAGCCGGGCGCGGTGGCTCAAGCCTGTAATCCCAGCACTTTGGGAGGCCGAGGCGGGCGGATCACAAAGTCAGGAGATCGAGACCACAGTGAAACCCCGTCGCTACTAAAAATACAAAAAATTAGCCGGGCGCGGTGGCGGGCGCCTGTAGTCCCAGCTACTCAGGAGGCTGAGGCAGGAGAATGGCGGGAACCCGGGAGGCGGAGCTTGCAGTGAGCCGAGATCGCGCCACTGCGCTCCAGCCTGGGCAACAGCGTGAGACTCCGTCTCAAAAAAAAAAAAAAAGAAAAAAGAAATTATATAAACAACTGAGAAAAAATGGATTTTTGTTAATTAACAGAAACTTGGGGACCTGTGGGACTGTAACAAAAAAATCTAACCTTCATCTCATAAAAGTTTCATAGAGGAAGAACGCAGTGCTAAACTAGTATTTGAAGAAATAATAACTGAAAATGTTCAAATTTGGCAAACAAACCATAAACCTACAGATTAAAGCTGACTGAACTGAAAACTGGATAAACTCAAAGAAATCCATGCAAGGCACGCTAGGGTTAAACTTCTGAAAACTGAAGACCAGGAGACATCTTGAAAGCAGTCAGAGACAAATGAAACATTACCTCCCAGGGGGATAAACAATTTGAATAGCCAAGCGCGGTGGCTCACGCCTGTAATCCCAGCACTTTGGGAGGCCGAGGCGGGCGGATCACTAGGTCAGGAGATCGAGACCACGGTGAAACCCCGTCTCTACTAAAAATACAAAAAATTAGCTGGGCGTGGTGGTGGGCGCCTGTAGTCCCAGCTACTCAGGAGGCTGAGGCAGGAGAATGGCCTGAACCCGGGAGGCAGAGCTTGCAGTGAGCCGAGATCGCGCCACTGCACTCCAGCCTGGGCGACAGAGCCAGACTCCGTCTCTCAAAAAAAAAAAAAAAAAAAAAAAAGCCGGGTGCGGTGGCTCAAGCCTGTAATCCCAGCACTTTGGGAGGCTGAGACAGGCGGATCATGAGGTCAGGAAATCGAGACCATCCTGGCTAACACGGTGAAACCCCGTCTCTACTAAAAAATACAAAAACCTAGCCGGGCGTGGTGGCGGGCGCCTGTAGTCCCAGCTACTTGGGAGGCTGAGGCAGGAGAATGGCATAAACCCGGGAGGCGGAGCTTGCAGTGAGCTGAGATCCGGTCACTGCACTCCAGCCTGGGCAACAGAGCGAGACTCTGTCTCCCAAAAAAAAAAAAAAAAAAAAAACCAATTTGAATAACAGCAGATTTCTCATCAGAAACCAGAGGCCAGAAGGAAGATGGCACAACACTTTTGAATTACTAAGAGAAAATTAACTGTCAATCTAGAATTTTATATCCAGAGATAATATCCTTAGATATGAAGGCAAATTAAGACATTCTCAGATAAGCCGGGCACGGTGGCTCAAGTCTGTAATCCCAGCACTTTGGGAGGCTGAGACGGGCGGATCACAAGGTCAGGAGATCGAGACCATCCTGGCTAACACGGTGAAACCCCGTCTCTACTAAAAAATACAAAAAACTAGCCGGGCGAGGTGGCGGGCGCCTGTGGTCCCAGCTACTCCGGAGGCTGAGGCAGGAGAATGGCGTAAACCCGGGAGGCGGAGCTTGCAGTGAGCTAAGATCCGGCCACTGCACTCCAGCCTGGGCGACAGAGCCAGACTCAGTCTCAAAAAAAAAAAAAAAAGACATTCTCAGATAAAGGAAAACTAAAAATTTGTCACTAGTAGACCTACCCTGAAAGAATGGCCAATGTGGCCAATGATTGCCCCATTGCACTCCAACCTGGACAACAAGAGTGAAACTCCTTCTCAAAAAAAAAAAAAAAAAAGAAGAAGTTCTCTAAACAAAAAGGAAATAATAAAAGAAAAAATCTTGGAACATCAGGAAGGAAGATAAAACATGGAAAGAAGAAAACCTTAGGTAAATACAATAGACTTTCCTTCTCTTGCATTTTCTAAGTTATGTTTGGCAGTTGAAGCAAAAATAATAACCCTTTCTAATTCTCGATGTACATAGAGGAAATACTTAAGACAATTAAACGATAAATGAGGGAGGGTAAAGGGATGTAAAGAGAGGTAAGGTAAAATCTCAGAACCAGTGACTTGATTGTAGTGGTGGTTACATAAATCTACATATGTGATAAAATGACATAGAACTATGCACACACATTACAACAATGTCAAATTCCCTGTTTTGATAGTGTACTGTATTTATGTGAGAGGTAACCACTGGGGGAAACTGAGTGAAGGGCACATGGAACCTCGCAACTTCCCGTGAATCTATAATTATTATAAAATTAAAAATTGAAGTCCCAGCATTTTGGGAGGCCGAGGTGGGCAGGTCACTTGAGCTCAGGAGTTCAAGACTAGCCTGAGCAACATGATGAAATCCTGTCTGTACTAAAAATACAAAAATTAGCCAGGCATGGTGGTTTCTGCCTGTAATCCCAGCTACTCGGGAGACTGAGGAGGGAGGATTGCTTGAACCCAGGCAGCAGAGGTGGCAGTGAGCTGAGACTGCACCCCTGTATTCCAGCCTGGGTGACAGAGAGACACTGTCTGAAAAAAAAAAAAATTAAAAATTATTAAAAAGTTGGCTGGGCATGGTGGCTCACGACTGTAATCCCAGCAATTTGGGAGGCCGAGGCGGGTGGATCACCTGAGGTTAGGAGTTTGAGATCGGCCTGGCCAACATGGTGAAACCCATCTCTACTAAAAATACAAAAAATCAGCCAGGCATGGTGGCACGCGCCTGTAGTCCCAGCTACTCAGGAGGCTGAGGCAGGAGGATTGCTTGAACCAGGAGGCGGAGGTTGCAGTGAGCTGAGATTGCGCCACTGCACTCCAGCCTGGGTGACAGTGTGAGACTCTGTCTCAAAAAAAAAAAAAATTATTAAAAGGTTAACTTTATATATGCTCTTGTCACTCAGTAAGCACTCTAAATCTGTTAGCTACCACTTTTTTTTTCTAGACGGAGTCTCGCTCTGCCTCCAAGCTGGTGCAGTGGCACCATCCTGGCTCACTGAAACCTCTGCCTCCTGGGTTCAAGAGATTCTCCTGCCTCAGCCTTCCTAGTAGCTGGGACTACAGGTGCACGCCACCACACCCAGCTTATTTATATATTTTATTTTTTTGAGACGGAGTCTCAATCTATCGCCCAGTTTGGAGTGCAGTGGCGCAATCTTGGCTCACTGCAACCTCCACCTCTTGATGCCCAGCTAATTTCTGTATTTTTAGTAGAGACAGGGTTTCACCATGTTGGCTAGGATGGTCTCGATCTCCTGATCTCATGATCTGCCAGCCTCAGCTTCCCAAAGTGCTGGGATTACAGGCGTGAGCTACCGCACCCGGCTGCTACCACTATTAAGAAATATTTGCAGCCAGGCGTGGTGGCTCATGTTTCTATTCCCAGCATTTTGGGAGGCCGAGGCGGGCAGATTACCTGAGGTCAGGAGTTTCAGATCAGCCTGACCAACACAGCAAAATCCTGTCTCTACTAAAGACACAAAAATTAGCTGGGCATAGTGGTGGGCACCTGTAATCCCAGCTACTTGAGAGGCTATAGCAGGAGAATCGCTTGAACCCAGGAGGCCGAGGTTGCAGTGAGCTGAGAACACAACATTGTGCTCCAACCTGGGCAATAAAAGCGAAACTGTCTGAAAAACAAAAATAAAAACAAAAACGAAACAAAAAACAAAGAAAAGAAAAAATATTTGGAAGCGTATTATTAGCTGAGCATAATTAAACCAAACCAGGGAAAATTATTTGTCACTGCCACTTCTTTGGTTCTACTTTGAGTTTACTTAATTTTTTGTGTGTGTATTTATTTATTTTTTCCAGACAGAGTCTTGCTCTGTTGCCCATGCTGGAGTGCAGTGGCACGATCTCTGCTCACTGCAACCTCCGCCTCCCAGGTTCAAGCAATTCTTCTGCCTCAGCCTCCTGAGTAGGTGGGATTACAGGAGAGGGCCACCATGCCCGGGTAAATTTTGTATTATTTATTTATTTATTTTGAGATGGAGTCTCGCTCTGTTGCCCAGGCTGGGGTCCAGTGGCCTGATCTCGGCTCACTGCAAGCTCCACCTTCCATGTTCACGCCATTCTCCTGCCTCAGCCTCCTGAGTAGCTGGGACTATAGGCGCCCACCACCACGCCCAGCTAATTTTTTTTTTTTTTTTTTTTTTTTTTTTTTTTGAGACAGAGTCTTGCTCTGTCGCCCAGGCTGGGGTGCAGTGGCCGGATCTCAGCTCACTGCAAGCTCCGCCTCCCGGGTTTAGACCATTCTCCTGCCTCAGCCTCCCGAGTAGCTGGGACTACAGGCGCCCGCCACCTCGCCGGCTAGTTTTTTTTTTTTTTTTTTTTTTTTTTTTTTTTTTTTTTTTGAGACGGAGTCTCGCGCTGTCACCCAGGCTGGAGTGCAGTGGCCGGATCTCAGCTCACTGCAAGCTCCGCCT
The DNA here is from genome assembly GCF_037993035.2 of Macaca fascicularis. Taxonomy (NCBI): domain Eukaryota; kingdom Metazoa; phylum Chordata; class Mammalia; order Primates; family Cercopithecidae; genus Macaca; species Macaca fascicularis. Next base: position 38,968,924 of record NC_088379.1, on the reverse strand, counting down.
CCGGGGTTCACACCATTCTCCTGCCTCAGCCTCCCGTGTAGCTGGGACTACAGGCGTCCGCCACCTCACCCGGCTAATTTTTTGTATTTTTTAGTAGAGACGGGGTTTCACCGTGTTAACCAGCATGGTCTCGATCTCCTGACCTCGTGATCCGCCCGTCTCGGCCTCCCAAAGTGCTGGGATTACAGGCTTGAGCCACCGCGCCCGGCCGTTTTTTGTATTTTTTAGTAGAGACGGGGTTTCACCGTGTTAGCCAGGATGGTCTCGATCTCCTGACCTCGTGATCCGCCCGTCTCGGCCTCCCAAAGTGCTGGGATTACAGGCTTGAGCCAAAATTTTTTTTTTTTTTTTTTGTATTTTTAGTAGAGATGGTGTTTCACTATTTTAGCCAGGATGGTTTCGATCTCCTGACCTCGTGATCTGCCTGCCTCGGCCTCCCAAAGTGCTGGGATTACAGGCATGAGTCACTGCATCTGGCCCTGCCACTTGACTTTAGGCAAGGTTCTTAAAACACTCTAAACTTCAGTTTCTATACTTTTTGATAAGGATTAAAAGAGATTTCTTGAAATTACTTAGCACAGAACCTGACACATAGTGGACATTCAACAAAGCTTGGTTCCTGCTCCTCTCCCTTCTTCTTTCTGTAATTCATCGGCCAAGGCTGGCTTTCACAGCCAAATCAAGTAACCAATTTCAAATCTTACTTCTCTTAGAACTGAGGTCTATCTTAGTGTGAGTATCAGGGTTCCCAAGGCTCAGCTGCATCTCTGTCCTTCCCACTGTTTCATTGCTTAACCATTTGTTGAATTCTAAGAGCCTATATAATCCTGTTTTGCCTGAAATAATTTGAATTGGATTTATACCATTTACAACAACTAATGTATCCCTTATCTAAAATGGCAATCAGTTAATCTGCTAAACTAAATTGCTTAAAATAACTACTGGCTTTGAATTAAATAATTGAAATATAATTTCATGGCCAGAAGTTTTTTTCAGAAATAATTTAGTCCTGGCCAGGTCCAGTGGCTCATATCTGTAATCCCAACACTTTGAGAAGCTCAGGCAGGAGGACCCCTTGAGGCCAGGAGTTCAAGACCAGCCTGGGCAACATATGGAGAATCCATCTCTCCAAAAACAAGAAAAATTAGCCAGGCGTCATCTGGCAGGTGCCCTTCTGGGATGAAGCTTCCAGAGGAAGGAGCAGGCAGCGATCTTTGCTGCTCTGCAGCCTCCACTGGTGACACCCAGGCAAACAGGGTCTGGAGTGGACCTCCAGCAAACTCCAGCAGACCTGCAGCAGAGGGGCCTGACTGTTAGAAGGAAAACTAACAAACATAAACGAATAGCATCAACATCAACAAAAAGGATGTCCACACCGAAACCCCATCCAAAGGTCACCAGCATCAAAGACCGAAGGTAGATAAATTCACGAAGATGAGGAAAAACCAATGCAAAAAGGCTGAAAATTCCAAAAACCAGAACGTCTCTTCTCCTCCAAAGGATCACAAGTCCTCACCAGCAAGGGTATAAAACTGGACAGAGAATGAGTTTGACTAATTGACAGAAGTAGGCTTCAGAAGGTGGGTAATAACAAACTCCTCCAAGCTAAAGGAGCATGTTCCAACCCAATGCAAGGAAGCTAAGAACCTTGAAAAAAGGTTAGAGGAATTGCTAACTAGAATAACCAGTTTAGAGAAGAACATAAATGACCTGATGGAGCGGAAAAACACAGCACGAGAACTTCATGAAGCATACATGAGTATGAATAGCCGAATCAATCAAGTGGAAGATAGGATATCAGAGGCTAAAGATCAACTTAATAAAATCAAGTGTGAAGACAAGATTAGAGAAAAAAGAATGAAAAGGAATGAAGAAATCCTCCAAGAAATATGGGACTATGTGAAAACACCAAACCTACGTTTGATTGGTGTACCTGAAAGTGACCGGGAGAATGGAACCAAGTTGGAAAAGACTCTTCAGGATATTATCCAGGAGAACTTCCCCAACCTAGCAAGACAGGCCAACATTCAAATTCAGGAAATATAGAGAATGCCACAAAGATACTCTTTCAGAAGAGCAACCCCAAGAAACATAATCATCAGATTCATCCAAGGTTGAAATGAAGGAAAAAATGTTGAGGGCAGCCAGAAATATCAGGTTACCCACAAAGGGAAGCCCATCAGACTAACAGCAGATCTCTCTGCAGAAACCCTACAAGCCAGAAGAGAGTGGGGGCCAATATTCAACATTCTTAAAGAAAGTAATTTTCAACCCAGAATTTCACATCCAGCCAAACTAAGCTTCATAAGCAAAGGAGAAATAAAATCCTTTACAGACAAGCACATGCTGAGAGGTTTTGTCACCAGCATACCTGCCTTACAAGAGCTACTGAAGGAAGCACTAAATATGGAAAGGAAAAACCGGTACCAGCCACTGCAAAAACAAGTTCTGAAATTGAGGCAGTAATAAGTAGTTATCAAGCAAAAAAAAAAAAAAAAAAAAAAAAAAAAAACCCAGGACCAGATGGATTCACAGCCAAATTCTACCAGAGGTACAAAGAGGAGCTGGTACCATTCCTTCTGAAACTATTCCAAACAATAGATAAACAGGGACTCCTCCCTAACTCATCTTATGAGGCCAGCATCATCCTGGTACCAAAACCTGACAGAGACAAAACAAAAAAAGAAAATTTCAAGCCAGTATCCCTGATGAACATTGATGTGAAAATCCTCAGTAAAATACTGGCAAACCAAATCCAGCAGCACATCAAAAAGCTTATCCACCACGATCAAGTCAGCTTCATCCCTGGGATACAAGGCTGGTTCAACATACACAAATTAATAAATGTAATCCATCACATAAACAGAAGCAATGACAACAACCACATGATTATCTCAATAGATGCAGAAAAAGCCTTCTATAAAATTCAACACCCCTTCATGCTAAAAACACTCAATAAACTAGGTATTGATGGAATGTATCTCAAAATAATAAGAGCTATTTATGACAAACCCACAGTCAATATTATATGGAATGGGCAAAAGCTGGAAGCATTTCCTTTGATAACTGGCACAAGAAAAGGATGCCCTCTCTCACCGCTACTATTCAACATAGTATTGGAAGTTCTGGCCAGGGCAATCAGGCAAGAGAAAGAAAGAAAGGGTATTCAAATAGGAAGAGAGGAAGTCAAATTGTCCCTGTTTGCAGATGACATGATTGTATATTTAGAAAACCCCATTGTCTTAGCCCAAAATCTCCTTAGGCTGATAAGCAACTTCAGCAAAGTCTCAGGATACAAAAATCAATGTGCAAAAATCGCAAGAATTCCTATATACCAATAATAGAGAGCTACAAAAAAAAAGGAGAATTACAAACCACTGCTCAAGGAAATAAGAGAGGATACAAACAAATGGAAAAACATTCCATGTTCATGGATAGGAAGAATCAATATCGTGAAAATGGCCATACTGCCCAAAGTAATTTATAGATTCAATAGTATCTGCATCAAGTTACCATAGATTTTCTTCATAGAATTAGAAAAAACTACTGTAAATTTCATATGGAACTAAAAAAGATCCTGTATAGCCAAGACAATCCTAAGTAAAAGAACAAAGCTGGAGGCATCACGCTACCTGACTTCAAACTTACTACAAGGCTACAGTAACCAAAACAGCATGGTACTGGTACCAAAACAGATATATAGACCAATGGAACAGGACAGAGGCCTCAGAAATAACGCCACACATCTACAACCATCTGATCTTCGACAAACCTGACAAAAACAAGCAATGGGGAAAGGATTCCCTATTTAATAAATGGTGTTGGGAAAACTGGCTAGCCATATGCAGAAAACTGAAACTGAACCCCTTCCTTATACCTTATACAAAAATTAACTCAAGATGGATTAAGGAGTTAAACATAAGAACTAAAACCATAAAAACCCTGGAAGAAAACCTAGGCAATACCATTCAGGACATAGGCATGGGTAAAGACTTCATGAATAAAACACCAAAGCAATGGCAACACGAGCCAAAATTGACAAACAATATCTAATTAAACTAAAGAGCTTCTGCATAGCAAAAGAAACTATCATCAGAGTGAACAGGCAACCTACAGAACGGGAGAAAATTTTTGCAATCTATCCATTTGTCAAAGGACTAATATCCAGAATCTGCAAATAACTTAAACAAATTTATAAGAAAAAAACAAACAACCCCATCAAAAAGAGGGCAAAAGATGTTAACAGACACTTCTCCAAGGAAGACATTTATGTGGCCAACAAACAGATGAAAAAAAGCTCATCATCACTGGTCATTAGAGAAATGCAAATCAAAACGCCAGTTAGAATGGCAATCATTAGGGCCAGGCGTGGTGGCTCACACCTGTAATCCCAGCACTTTGGGAAGCCGAGGCAGGCAGATCATGAGGTCAGGAGATCGAGACCATCCTGGCTAACACAGTGAAACCTCGTCTCTACTAAAAATACAAAAAATTAGCCAGGTGTGGTGGCAGGCGCCTGTAGTCCCAGCTACTCAGGAGGCTGAGGCAGGAGAATGGTGTGAACCCGGGAGGCAGAGCTTGCAGTGGGCTGAGATCGTGCCACTGCACTCCAGCCTGGGCAACAGAGCGAGACCCCCTCTCAAAAAAAAAAAAAAAAAAAGGCTGGGCGTGGTGGCTCACGCCTGTAATCCCAGCACTTTGGGAGGCCGAGACAGGCGGATCACAAAGTCAGGAGATCGAGACCATCCTGGCTAACACGGTGAAACCCCATCTCTACTAAAAATACAAAAAATTAGCCGGGTGGGGAGGTGGGCACCTGTAGTCCCAGCTACACCTGAGGCTGAGGCAGAAGAATGGCGTGAACCTGGGAGGCGGAGCCTTGCAATGAGCCAAGATTGCACCACTGCACTCCAGCCTGGGCAACAGAGCGAGACTCCGTCTCAAAAACAAAAACAAAAACAAAAAGAATGGCAATAATTAAAAAGTCAGGATAGCAACACATGCTGGAGAGGATGTGGAGAAATAGGAACACTTTTACACTGTTGGTGGGAATGTAAATTAGTCCAGCCATTGTGGAAGACAGTGTGGTGATTCCTCAAGGATCTAGAAACAGAAATACCATTGGACCCAGCAATCCCATTACTGGGCATTACACAAAGGATTATAAAGCATTCTACTATAAAGACACATGTATGTGTATGTTTATTGCAGCACTGTTCACAACAGCAAAGACTTGGAACCAACCCAAATGCCTATCAATGGATAAAGAAAATGTGGATAAAGAAAATATGGCACATACACATTTTCTGGATAAAGAAAATGTGGCACATACACATCATAGAATACTATGCAGCCATAAAAAAGGATGAATTCATGTCCTTTGCAGGGACATGAATGAAGCTGGAAACCATAATTCTCAGCAAACTAACACAGGAACAGAAAACCAAACACCACATGTTCACACTCATAAGTGGGAATTGAACAATGAAATTACATGGACACTGGGAGGGGAACATCACACACTGGGGCCTGTCAGGGGATGGGGGCAAGGGGAAGGATAGCATTAGGAGAAATACCTAATGTAGATGACAGGTTGATGGGTGCAGCAAACCACCAAGTTGTGTCTATATCTATGTAACAAACCTGCATGTTCTCCACGTGTATCCCAGAATTTAAAGTGTAATTAAAAAAAAAAAAATTAGCCAGGCGTGGCTGGGCATGGTGGCTCATGCCTGTAATCCCAGACCTTTGGAGGCTGAGGTGGATGGATCACCTGAGGTCAGGAGTTCGAGACCAGCTTGGCCAACATGGTGAAACCCCATCTCTACTAAAAATACAAAAATTAGCCGGGCGTTGCGGCATGTGCCTATAATCCCAGCTACTAGAGGGGCTAAGGCAGGAGGATTACTTGAACCTGGGAGGTGGAGGTTGCAGCAAGCCAAGATCATGCTACTGCACTCCAGCCTGGGCAAGAGAGACTCTGTCTCAAAAAAAAAAAAAAAAAAAAAAATTAGCCAGGCATGGTGGTGCATGCTTATAGTTCCACCTACTCAGAAGGCTAAGGCAGGAGGATTGCTTAAGCCCAGGAGTTCAAGTCTGCAGTGAGTTATGATTGAACCACTGCACTCCAGCCTGGGTGACAGAGTGAGACCCTGTCTCATTCACACACACACACACACACACACACACACACACACACACACACAGAGTAATAAATTAGTCCAAACTCCCCTCCCTACATCTTTTGAATTGCGGGATTAGGACTCAGAAAGATTCATCAACATGCCCAAGGTCATGCAGCTAGTAAATGCTGGAGAGCCAAGACTAGAACGTGGGATCTTCAGGCTATGACATCACTACTTGATGCTGTAGGGAAATAAGAACATAGGCTGGGCATCGTGGCTTCACATGTGTAATCCCAGCACTTTGGGGAGGCCGAGACGGAAGGACTGCTTAAGCACAAGAGTTCAAGACCAGCCTGGGCAACATAAGAACACCCCATCTGTATTTCCTTTTTAATTAAAAATTATTTTAGAAAAGAAAAAGAAGGAAATATTCTGTGTAGGGCCATCATTGTTGCAATTGCTATTTAGGTTTTATACAACCACTGATGGTTCATTTTTGAGCTTGTAGTCAACAAGATGTTCCAGTATTTTTTCACTTGAAATACTAGTAAATCCAAGTCTCATCATTCTGTTTTTATGCAGTAGTTATGTTTTTCAAGCATACACACTCAGCTTTAGGTTAAATTACTTCTTGGCTCAGCCTGTTTAGATCTCCTGAAATGCGCATTCTGTCACTCAGCCGTTGACCCATCAAGCCCATTTTGTATTATCTGCAGATTTGACAAGCATGCTTCCTCCATGCTTGTTCATGCCAAGTCATTCATAAAAAGGTTTAACAGTAAAGGGTCATAGAGGCCTTTGACAAATTGCTAGAAATTTCTATTTCAACCTTTGCATAATCTCAGCTTCCAATAAACTGTGCTATTATCCAGCCCTCCTTCTTCATGAAGATTTGTCGAATGCCTCTAAATAAGAAGGACATAGGTTCCACACCATTTTCTTGATCTACTACAGTAGTAAGAATAGTAATGAATAATAAAAACTATCATTTATTGAGTGGCCTGGTCAAGCTTTAAGAGTGAGTGAGAGAGAGAGAGAGTGTGTGTGTGTGTGTGTGTGTGTGTGTGTTTGGGTTTTTTTTTTTTTTTTTTTTTTTTTTTGTATTTTTAGTAGAGACGGGGTTTCACTGTGGTCTCGATCTCCTGACCTTGTGATCCGCCCGCCTCGGCCTCCCAAAGTGCTGGGATTACAGGCTTGAGCCACCGCGCCCGGCTTTTGGGGTTTTTTTTGAGACAGGGTCTTGCTTGCTCTGTCACCTAGGCTGGAGTGCAATAGCACAGTTATGGCTCATTGTAGCTCCAGCAATCCTCTCGCTTCAGCTTCCCAAGTAGCTATGACTACAAGTGCATACCACCACACCCAGTTAATTTAAAAAATTTTTTTGTAGAGGCTGGACACAGTGGCTCTTGCCTGTAATCTTGCCTGCATTTTGAGAGGCCCAGGCAGGTGGATCACTTGAGATCAGAGTTTGAGGCCAGCCTGGCCAACATGGTGAAACCCCTTCTCTACTAAAAATACAAAAATTAGCCAGGTGTGGTGGTGCATGTCTGTAATCACAGCTACTTGGAAGGCTGAGTCACAAGAATCGCTCGAACTCGGGAGGTGAGTTTGCAGTGAGCCAAGATCGTGCCACTGCACTCCAGCCTGGCTGACAGAGCAAGACATTGTCTCAAAAAAAAAAAAATTATTTTTGTTTTTTTGTAGAGACAACGTGTTGATATGTTGCTCAGGCTGCTCTTGAACTCCTGGCCTCAATCCATCCTATGGCCTTGTCCTCCCAAAGTGGTGGGATTATAGGTGTGAGCCATCACACCTAAACTTGATAGATTACTTTTAACTTAGTCCCCTCAAAAACTTTCTGAGGTATTATTGTTTTAATTTTTATTACGGGACAAGAATTGAGGACCCGTAAGGCATACATGAGTGTGGTCTAGTTTTAGCTAACCACATGTTTGTTTTTCCAAATATTGTTGGCTGCCTTTTCTTTTAATGACCATTGGGAGAGAAAGAGAAGTATGCCTGGAGAAGTTGTAGAGAAAGTAGTCGTTGCTTTTTGTTTTGTTTTGTTTTGTTTTTGTTGTTTTCAGGGAGTTAAGAGGTGAAGGAAATGATGTAGATTCCTAAGGGAAGAATTTTAGGGAAGGTGTCAGATTCTATTTTTTGCTCTGTTGCTGAGGCTGGAGTGCAGTGGTGCAATCACGGCACACTGCAGACTTGACCTCCTGGGCTCAAGTGATCCTCCCACCTCAGCCTCCCCAGTAGCTGAGACTATGGGTGTCCACCATCACACATAGCTAATTTTTTTTTTTTTTTTTTTTTTTTTTGAGACGGAGTGTCACTCTTGTTTCTCAGGCTGGAGTGCAATGGCATAACCTTGGCTCACTGCAACCTCTGCCTCCTGGATTCAAGGGATTCTCCTGCCTCAGCCTCCCAAGTAGCTGGGATTACAGACATCCGCCACCACGCCTGGCTAATTTTAGTACTTTTAGTAGAGACATGGTTTCACCATGTTAGCCAGGCTGCTCTCAAACTCCTGACCTCAGGTAATCCACCTGCCTTGGCCTCCCAAAGTGCTGGGATTACAGGCGTGAACCACTGTGCCTGGCCTAATTTTTTTATTTTTGGAAGAGATGGGGCCTTACTACGTTACCCAGGCTGGTCTTAAACTCCTGGGCTCAAGTGATCCTCCTGCCTTAGACTCCCTTGTGCTGGGAGTACAGGCACCCACCCCATGCCCAGCTAATTTTTGTATTTTTTGTAGAGATGGGGTTTTCCTATGTCACCCAGGCTGGTCTGGAACTCCTGGGCTCAAGTGATCTGCCCAATTTGGCCTCCCAAAGTGCTGGGAATACAGGCGTGAGCTACCACACTCGGCCAGACTCGGGTTATAGAAGATGATTTTTATGAAGATTTTGCTTTGTTATGTATAATATAACCCCCATTATTTATTAATGCTTCCAAAGTTGGGATTTTTGTTGTTACTGTTTTGTAATGAGACCATGTGTGACATTGGTCTCAAGGAAGGCCCTGGGGGAGAGCGCGCTAACCCCAAGGTAGCTCCACTGCACTCGCATTACAGGAGGGTCTCGGAGAATTTGGTGTCCAAGTGTCACTTTTGGAGTGGTGGAACTGGAATTGGAATTCAGCCTCAGCTGACTCCAAGGCCAATACCCTGCAGGTGTCAGATCAAGGAAAGTAGGATTCCTATCAGGAAGAAAGAATGCTTAGTTTAGGTCCACTTATTTTTCAGTGAATTTATGCTGTGCCTTGTTTTTGCCACTTTTCTAAAGATTCACAAACCATTTGTCTAATTATGCATTCCAGAATTTTGCCAAGGAGAAATGTGCTCAGAGACTTATAGGTTCTTCTTTTAGAAAACGAGGACATTAGTCCATCTTCAAACTTCTGGCACCTCTCCTGTCCCCAGTAAAGTTGCCACCACATTTCACATTGTTTCAGTAAGACAGAGAATGAAGTTGTGTGAAGGGGCTGGATGCTGTCTTACTTCCTCATCTGCCTGGCACGTAAATTTTTTCTTTACCACATAGGTCCTACTCTTTCTAATTTGAGGATAATTCTCTGTAATGGAAAAATGATGGAAAAGTAGGAGTTGATTGAGTCTGCTTTTTCCTCTGTCATCTGTTATCATTATACCTTCTGTTCCTTGTTCTTCTTGCTCAGAACATTGACATTCCTGAAATTGCCATCACATATTAGTGCTACTAAACACTTTTATTACAAGTTAATATTTTTATGCCAGGTCCTTTGAGCTAAAAAAAGAAAAAAAGAAAAGAAAAAGAAAAAAAAGAAAAACAAGTTAATATTTTTGGACTAACCTATTACAGTGCATCACAGACAGTTTAATACAAAATCTTGCTTTTCAAAATGTCTTACCTATTCGGATGCATTTTTATAGCTGTTCCTTTATGTAACAAGTAACCGCAATTCACAGAACATCCTATTTATAATATTTCATCTAAAATGTAGAGTTTCAGGCAGTAATTCAATCAATTTACTGCTAAAATAGAGGCCTCATAAAACGGTAGGAACAGAAAGTGAGTTCTATCTCTTAGAAAATACAAAATGATAATGCAAGAGAAAGAAGAGATACTATACTAATAGAAATTTTTAGACCATTTTTTCCTCTTCCAAGTTATTCATTCTCTCTGAGGAGGTGAACTAGTTTTACATTTTAATACTTGATTTGAATTTCTACATATTCTTTATTTTAAAAAGATATTTGCATCATTTTGTGTTTTCCTGAATGGCTAGCAAGAAACCCTCTTCAAAGTAAGTGGTTAAATTCTACGTTCAGTTGCTTCATTTGTGTGATTTTGAACCTCAAGAGGGATGACTCAGAGCTGATTCTTTGGGTGAACTTCTTACAGTTCAGCCACTGCAAAGTTTATGCTTGGCATTTTCAGCATTCTCTCTCTTCTCTGTCCTTCCTAAGCTCTCTTTATGTGGCAGGATTTTCAGTTCAGTTCAATAAACATTTCCATAACAGCACTGTCCTTTGCATTAGACTGACTGGAGTCAGTCCCAGCCTTTAAGGTGCTCAGAGCCTAGTTATGAAGACAGCCATGTCAATACATAACACAACAGTGTGTGATGTGTGAAACAACTTAACTATGTGCAAGGCCGTGAAATAGTGCAGAGGAGGATATTCTCACTGTGAGGTTCAGGAAAGTGTCACAGAACACCAGCAAGTGTTGCAGGCATCAGATTTGAAAGGATGAATAGGTATGCAGCAAGAAGTCAAGGTGGAAAGGACATTCCAGGCAGCAGAAACACCATATACAAGAGCATGATGTGTGCAGGAAATAAAGAGATGTACGATGTTCTAGTGCAATGCATAAGGTGGAGAATGGGATTCAGATGTAAAGGAATTTGAACTTTGTCCTGTACTGCAGAGGGTTTTAAATGGGGAAATGACATAGTTAGAGAAAGATCTTAGAAAGAACACCCTGGCAGCCGGGCGCGGTGGCTCAAGCCTGTAATCCCAGCACTTTGGGAGGCCGAGACGGGCGGATCACGAGGTCAGGAGATCGAGACCATCCTGGCGAACACGGTGAAACCCCGTCTCTACTAAAAAGTACAAAAAAACTAGCCGGGTGAGGTGGCGGGCGCCTGTAGTCCCAGCTACTCGGGAGGCTGAGGCAGGAGAATGGCGTAAACCCGGGAGGCGGAGCTTGCAGTGAGCCGAGATCCGGTCACTGCACTCCAGCCTGGGCGACAGAGCGAGACTCCGTCTCAAAAAAAAAAAAAAAAAGAACACCCTGGCAACAACACAGAGGATTATTTGTGAAGAGCTGACTCTAGGCAGAATCACCAGTTAAGATATTATTTTATTAGTCCAGGAACTGATCTAAGAATTGGTACCGAAAAAGAGAGAATGCCAAAACTTAAGCTGACTTAGAAGTTACATTAACAGGATTCAGTGATTATTTGGATGTGGGAAAGGGAGCTGGTAAGATGGTGCGATAGTTAATTTGGGGTCAACTTGGGTGGACTAAGGGATGCCCAGATGGCTGGTAAAACATTATTTCTGGGTGTGTCTGTGAGGGTGTTTCTGGAAGAGACCAGCATTTGTATCAGTTGACTGAGTAAAGAGGTTTTGCCCTCATAAATGTGGGTGGGCATCATTTAATTCATTGGGAACCAAATAGAATAAAAAGGTGGAAGAAGAGGCCAGGCGTGGTGGCTCACGTCTGTAATCCCAGCATTTTGGGAGGCTGAGGCAGGTGGATCACTTGAGGTCAGGAGTTCGAGACCAGCCTGACCAACATGGTGAAACCCTATCTCTACTAAAAATACAAAAATTAACTGGGTGTGGTGGTGTGCGCCTGCAGTACTTGCTACGTAGTAGGCTGAGACAGGAGAATTGCTTGAACCCAGGAGGCAGAGGTTGCAGGGAGCCGAGATCGCATCATTGCACTCCAGCTTGGGTGACAGAGTGAGACTCCGTCACTCACATACACACACACACACACACACACACAAAGGTGGGCAAGAAGGGCAAATTCACTCTCTCTCTTTTTGAGCTGGGACATTCATCTTCTCCCATGCTTAGACATTGGAGCTCCTGGTTCTTAGGGTCTTCAAATTCCAGGACTTTTGAATTTTTTTTTTTTTTTTTGAGACGGAGTCTCACTCTGTCGCCCAGGCTGGGGTGCAGTGGCCGGATCTCAGCTCACTGCAAGCTCCTCCTCCCGGGTTCACACCATTCTCTTGCCTCAGCCTCCCTAGTAGCTGGGACTGCAGTCACCCGCCACCTCACCCGGCTAGTTTTTTGTATTTTTTACTAGAGACGGGGTTTCACCGTGTTAGCCAGGATGGTCGCGATCTCCTGACCTCATGATCCGCCCGTCTCGGCCTCCCAAAGTGCTGGGATTACAAGCTTGAGCCACTGTGCCCGGCCAACTTTTGAATTTTCCTATCTTTATTTTTGTCTTGCTACATTCGATAAGACCTCTGAAACAATGTAATGGAAGTGGTAAATGTGGTTATCCTAGCTTCATTCCCAGTCTCGAGGAGAAAGCATTTCACTGTTTTACCATCAAATATACTAGTTGTAATTTTTGTACATGTTTCTACTTAAACTTCAAAGGAAGTGCTCATCTATTCCTAGTTCCCTGAGAATTTATGGCATGAATGGTTATTAAATTTTGTTGAATGTTGGGCTGAGCGTGGTGGCTCACGCCTGTAGGCCCAACACTTTGGGAGGCTGAGGTGAAAGGACTGCTTGAGCCCAGGGATTCTAGACCAACTTGGGGGTAACATACTGAGACTCCATCTCTCTCTCTCTCTCTAAACAAAACAAAACAAAACAAAACAAAAAGCCAGGTGCAGTGGCTCCCACCTCTAATCCAAGTCCTTTGGGAGGCCGAGGTGGGTGGATCACTTGAGGTCAGGAGTTCGAGGCCAGACTGACCAACATGGTGAAACCCCATCTCTACTAAAAGTATAAAAAAAAAAATTAACGGCATGGTGGTGGGCATCTGCAGTCCCAGCTACTCAGGAGGCTTAGGCAGGAGAATCACTTGAACCTGGAAGGCAGAAGTTGTAGTGAGCCAAGATCATGACACTGCACTCCAGCTTGGGTGACACAGCGAGACTCTCTCAAAAAAAAAAGAAAGAAAAAGAAAAAAAAAAAGCACCTGTGTAGCGTGGGGAAAAAAATGAAAAAAAAAAAAGAAATTTTGTCAAATGCTTTTTCTGTGTTGATAGATAAGGACCTTTCTGCATAGCTTGGTTCCTCTCTAATGCCTGGCCCCAGAGATTTCACTTAGCTCAGCGGTCCCAGACTCTCGTATCTACCACCTCGGTCAGCAGGACCTCTATGCTCTGCTCAGAATCAAGCCCTCTGCATTATAGTTAGGGAGTTGTCCCCAGGCAGACAGCTGATCAATCATGGGGCTCACCTCATGAGTTTCCTTTCTCTCAGAAATTGCAGTCTTCTGCTGTTTACTTTATGCTGCCAGAATATAGTTGCTGCATATGTTTTGTCCAGTTTTACAGTTGATTTCAGGGGGAGAACTAATCCACTATCAATTGTTCCACCATGGTCAGAAGTATAAGGCAAACACAGCAAAATTTCTTTTTGAGCCAAGGTTTCACTCTTTCACCTAGGCTGGAGCGCAGTGGCATGATCATAGCTCACTGCAGCCTTGAGCTTCTGGGCACCAGGCCCAGCTAATTAAAAAAAAATTGAGCCGGGCGCGGTGGCTCACGCCTGTAATCCCAGCACTTTGGGAGGCTGAGGCGGGCGGATCACAAGGTCAGGAGATCGAGACCACGGTGAAACCCCGTCTCTACTAAAAATACAAAAAATTAGCCGGGCGCGGTTGTGGGCGCCTGTAGTCCCAGCTACTCGGGAGGCTGAGGCAGGAGAATGGCGTGAACCCGGGAGGCGGAGCTTGCAGTGAGCCGAGATGGCGCCACTGCACTCCAGCCTGGGCGACAGAGCGAGACTCCGTCTCAAAAAAAAAAAAAAAAATTGGCCGGGTACAGTGGCTCACACCTGTAATCTTAGCACTTTGGGAGGCCAAGGTGGGCGGATCACCTGAGGTCAGGAGTTCAAGATAAGCCTGGCCAACATGGTGAAATCCATCTCTATTAAAATACAAAAAACAAACAAAAAAAAAATTAGCTGGGCATGATGGCGGGTGCCTGTAATCCCAGCTACTCAGGAGGCTGAGACAGGAGAATCGCTTGAACATGGGAGACAGTGGTTGCAGTGAACTGGGATTGTGCCACCACATTCCAGGCTGGGCGGCTAAGCCAGACTCCATCTCAAAAAAAAAAGAAAAAAAAAATTATAGGCCGGGTGTGGTGGCTCATGCCTGCAATCCCAGTACTTTGGGAGGCCGAGGCAAGGGGATCACAAGGTCATGAGTTCGAGACCAGCCTGGCCAATATGGTGAAACCCCGTGTCTACTAAAAATACAAAAATTAGCCGGGCGTGGTGGTGGGCGCCTATAGTTCCAGCTGCTTGGGAGGAAGAGGCAGGAGAATAGCTTGAACACGGGAGGCAGAGGTTGCAGTGAGTCGAGATCATGCCACTGCACTCTAGCCTAGGCAACAGAGTCAGACTCAATCTCAAAAAAAAAAAAAAAAAATTATAGAGATGAGGTCTCACTACATTGCCCAGGCTGGTCTCAAACTCCTGGGCCCAAGCAATCCTCCCAGGTTGGTCTCCCAGAATGCAGGGAATACAGGGCTGAACCACCATGCCCAGCCCAAACAGCAAAATTTCAGAGATGGTTTTCTCCTTCTCCTAATTATGGAATGACAAGCTTCTTTTTTTTAAATTTTCCTATATTTTCAGTTCACTGCAGCCTCCACCTCCCGGGTTCAAACATTTCTCCTGCCTCAGCCTCCTGAGTAGCTGGGACTATAGGCACATGTCACCATACCCGGCTAATTTTTGTATTTTCAGTAGAGACTAGGTTTCACCCTGTTGGCCAGGCTGGTCTCAAACTCCTGATCAGTTGATCCGCCCACCTCGGCCTCCCAAAGTCCTGGGAATACAGGCATGAGCCACCACGCCTGGCCATGGTTAATCTTATGTATCAAGTTGATTATGCCATGGGGTGCCCAGATATTTGGTAAAACATTCTCAGTGTGTCTATGAAAGTGTTTCTAGGCACATTTGAGGGCTGGGTGAGGTGGGTTATGTCTGTAATTCCAGTGCTTTGGGTGGCTGAGGTAAGAGGATCACTTAAGACCAGGAGTTTAAGATCAGCCTGGGCAACCCAGCAAGATCCTGTCTCCCTAAAACAAAATTAGCCGTACATGGTGGCACGGGCCTGTAGTCCCAGCTACTCAGGAGGCTGAAGCAGGAGGATGACTTCAGCCCAGGAGTTCAAAGCTGCAGTGAGCAAGGATCATACCACTGCACCACTCTGGCCTGGGTGACAGAGCAAGACCCTGTCTCTTAAAAAACAAACAAACAGGCCGGGCGCGGTGGCTCAAGCCTGTAATCCCAGCACTTTGGGAGGCCGAGATGGGCGGATCACAAGGTCAGGAGATCGAGACCATCCTGGCTAACACGGTGAAACCCCGTCTCTACTAAAAAATACAAAAAACTAGCCGGGCGCGGTGGCGGGCGCCTGTAGTCCCAGCTACTCCGGAGGCTGAGGCAGGAGAATGGCGTGAACCCGGGAGGCGGAGCTTGCAGTGAGCTGAGATCCGGCCACTGCACTCCAGCCTGGGCGGCAGAGCGAGACTCCGTCTCAAACAAACAAACAAACAAACAAACAAACAGGCTGGACGTGGTGGCTCATGCCTGTAATTCCAGCACTTTGGGAGGCCGAGACAGGTAGATCAGGGGGTGAGGAGTTCGAGACCAGCCTGGCCAACATGATGAAACCCCGTTTTTACTAAAAACACAAAAATTAGCCTGGTGTGGTAGTGGGCGCCTGTAATCCCAGCTACTCGGGAGGCTGAGGCAGGAGAATCGCTTGAACCGGGGAGGCAGAGGTTGCAGTGAGCCAAGATCATGCCACTGCACTCTAGCCTGGGCGACAGAGCAAGACTCCATCTCAAACACACACACACACACACACACACACACACACACACTTAATATTTGAATCTGCAGGCTGAGTAAAGCAGACTGCCCTCCCTAATGTGGGTGGGTCTCATCCAATCAGTTGAAGGCCTGAACAGAACAAAAAAATTCACCAAAAAAACTGACCAAAAAAACTATCTCAAATATAAGATAATTTTTCTTCCCTTTAGACTCAAACCGAAACATTGTTGTCCTGGTTCCCAGGCCTTCAGACTCTGACTGAAACTACACCATCAGCTTTTCAGCTTGCGAACTCATCCTGTAGATCATGAAACCTATCACCCTCTACAATCACATGAACCAACTCCTTTTAATAAATCTCTTTATATATCTGCATACATATATGCATATATATGTATATACACACCCTATTAGTTGTTTTTCTCTGGGGAACCCTGCCTAATGCTACGGATATAAACATACACATACCTCTTCTTACATTTTCATGATAGTCGACAAGTGAGATTCCCTTTCAGGGAATGCTTATACAAACCCATAGGAAGCTGGGAAATACAGGGCTACAACTAAATTCTTATATTTGGTAAATCTCTTAAGGAATATGTCTGCTTCTCTGAGAGCATGGTTCTTTTCCAGAGAAACATGACAGTTCTAGGAGAAATAAAGGTGACTCAGGAGCGGCAGAACCAAAGAAGACATACCTTCGATCACTCCTAAAAGGGTTACCTTGAGAGATTAGAGTTTTAGCAACCCTCCCATAACATTTCTTGTTCACGCAACTGTCCTCCAACAATCAGCTTTTGCAATTCGCTATCTGTGGCATCATCTTTGTGGGTTTGGCAATATATTTTTGTGATCTGTCTTCTCACCATTTGGTGACTGATGGCAGCTGAGCGGGGAATGTTTTACATGAAATAAATTTTTATTTTTATTTTTTTTATTTTTTATTTTTTTTTAGACGGAGTCTCGCTCTGTCGCCCAGGCTGGAGTGCAGTGAAGTGATCTCAGCTCACTGCAAGTTCCGCCTCCCAGGTTTACACCATTCTCCTGCCTCAGCCTCCCGAGTAGCTGGGACTACAGGCACCTGCCACCTCGCCCAGCTAGGTTTTTTTTTTGTTTTTTTTTGTATTTTTCAGTAGAGACAGGGTTTCACCGTGTTAGCCAGGATGGTCTCGATCTCCTGACCCCGTGATCCACCCGCCTTGGCCTCCCAAAGTGCTGGAATTACAGGCGTGAGCCACCGCGCCCAACCATTTTTTTTTTTTTTTTTTTTTTGAGACAGAGTCTTCCTCTGTCTCCCAGGCTGGAGTGCAGTAGTGCAATCTTGGCTCACTGCAACCTCTGCCTGCCAGGTTCAAGCGATTCTCATGCCTCAGCCTCCTGAGTTGCTGGGATTACAGGAACACACCACCATGCCTGGCTAATTTTTGTATTTTTAGTAGAAATGGGTTTCTCCATGTTGGCCAGCATGGTCTTGAACTCCTGACCTCAGGTGATCTGCCTGCCTTGGCCTCCCAAAGTGCTGGGATTACAGGTGTGAGCCACTGTGCCCGGCCACATTTTTTTTTAACCCTTTCGTATGTTTGGTTTAAGTGCTATCATCAACTCACTATTAAATAAATTTGTTTTTTGATTGAGACAGGGTCTCTCTCTGTTGCCCAGGCTGGACTGTAGTGGCACAATCATGGCTCATTTCAGCCTCAAACTCCTGGGTTCAAGCAATCTTCCCACCTCAGCCTCCTGAGCAGCTGAGACAGTGTGTGCCACCACACTCAGCTGATGTTTTAATGTTTTTGTAGAGATAGCATCTCCCTATGTTGCCCAGGCTGGTCTCGAAATCCTAAGTTCAAGTGATCTTCCTGCCTTGGCCTCCCCAAATGCTGGGATTACAGAAGTGAGACACTGTGCCTAACCCCTAAATAAATGTTTTATCATTCTAGCTTTTTATCTCTAAAATGGAGATAATAATGGTATGCATATATTTAATAAATATGGCAGAACTTCAAAAAGTATGTTTTTTTTTTTCTAAACAATATTATTTTACTTTTCAGATGAATTGAAATGTTGTAAATACAAATGTTATTGCAATAGCCTGGTATGATGGTACACGCCTGTAATCCCAGCACTTTGGAAGGCTAAGGTGGGCAGATCACACAAGATCAGGAATTCCAGACCCGCCTGTCCAACGTGGTGAAACCCTGTCTCTACTACTAAAAATACAAAAATTAGCTGGGCTTGGTGGCAGGCACCTGTAATGCCAGCTACTAGAGAGGCTGAGGCAGGAGAAACGCTTGAATCCAGGAGGTGGAGGTTGTGGTGAGCCGAGATTGCGCCACTGCACTCCAGCCTGGGTGACAAGAGCAATACTCCTTCTTGAAAAAAACAAAAAACAAAACCAAACAAACAAAAACCCCAAATGTTATTGCAAACACTAGAAGGCACTATTTCTCTACAGAGGCAGAAAATGAACCTAACACAAATTTCTGTTATCTTAAACTTCTCCTCTTGCCCAATTTCTATTAAAGACACAGAACAAAAAGTGCAGTGTGGCAAATTTTAAAATATAAATTTATACAATGTAATAAGCAGTGGAAAGAAAAATGAAAAGGAGGACCAGTGAGATAAAGGACATATTTTAAAAATGTAAATCCAGGCCGGGCGCGGTGGCTCAAGCCTGTAATCCCAGCACTTTGGGAGGCCGAGACGGGCGGATCACGAGGTCAGGAGATCGAGACCATCCTAGCTAACACCGTGAAACCCCATCTCTACTAAAAATACAAAAAAAAAAACTAGCCGGGAGGCGGAACTTGCAGTGAGCTGAGATCCGGCTACTGCACCCAGCCTGGGCGGCAGAGCGAGACTCCGTCTCAAAAAAAAAAAAAAAAAAAAAAAAGTAAATCCAATAAAAAGACAGAAACAAAAAAAAGCTGTAGGCTGGGCAGGGTGGCTCACACCTATAATCCCAGCACTTTGGGAGGCTGAGGTGGGCAGATCATGAGGTCAGGAGATCGAGACCACCCTGGCTAACATGGTGAAACCCTGTCTCTACTAAAAACACAAAAAATTGGCTGGGTGCAGTGGTTCACGCCTGTAATCCCAGCACTTTGGGAGGCCGAGACGGGCGGATCATGAGGTCAGGAGATCGAGACTATCCTGGCTAACACGATGAAACCCCATCTCTACTAAAAATACAAAAAATTAGTTGGGCATGGTGGCGGCCACCTGTAGTCCCAGCTACTTGGGAGGCTGAGGTAAGAGAATGGTGTGAACCCAGGAGGCAGAGCTTGCAGTGAGCTGAGATTACGCCATTGCACTCCAGCCTGGGCAACAGAGCGAGACTCTGTCTCAAAAAATAAATAAATAAATAAATAAATAAAAAATAAGCTGTAAAAGGTGGTAAAGGAAAAAAGGGATAATGAGAAGAAAACAAAGTAGAAACAAATTTCCTCCATACAATATAATATATGGGAACTGTTTTCCATGTCATAGCCCTATGTCATATATTGAAAATGTTAATTTATAATTAATTAGTGGTTTTCTAGGTCTGCATTGCCTCCACTTTCCAATCTCACCCATCCTATTTCTCTCAACCACACCTTTCAGGAAGGTTACTGGAAGTGCATCAGGACCATAATGGAGTAAAGACAAGGATGAGGGGTTTGGAGTTACTGTGGAAATGCAAAAGTTATTTTGAAAGTACTGTCTAGCAAAAAGTAGAAGTAGACAAATTCCTGCTTTTTCTTCCCTCCATGGTCATGTCTGGACACTTACTTGGGTGAGACTTACAAAGCGATTGAAGAGATTCTGAGTGATGGAGAAATAGACTACTTGGTTAGGGCCTTTTTTTTTTCTTTTTAACTTCATGGAACTTTAGGTTCCATGATTAGGTTTCATAGTAGCTTGACTTTCATTTCGTCTCTCTCTCCCTCTCCCCTTCTCTCTCTAAGAAATGCCTTCTACACCTTTTAATTCTTGACAATTAAAGGAAACCAGGAGGAGGCAGCAGAGAACTGGCTGTTTAGGATTTGATCTAGGTTTCAAGAGAGAACCTGAGGTTGACTTTTATTAGTCCATCTTTGTTAATCAACTTAAGGGGGAAAAACAAAAAACAAAAAATCCCCAGAACTTGAAAATCACAGATGTATCCAAATCAAACATGTGGCTTCTAGCTTTACCTCAGAATAGTGAGAATTCCAAGAGCCTAGGCAATCGTTTGAGATTCCAATAACATTTTGCTGGCTGGGTGCAGTGGTTCATGCCTGTAATTCCAGCACTTTGGGAGGCCAAGACAGGCGGATCCCTTGAGGTCAGGAGTTTGAGACCAGCCTGGCCAACATGGTGAAACCCCGTCTCGAGTAAGCATTACTGCCTGAGTTCCGCCTCCTGTCAGATGAGTGGCAGCATTAGATTCTCATAGGAACATGAGCCCTATTGTGAACCGTGCATGTGAGGGATCTAGGTTGCATGCTCCTTAAGAGAATCTAATGACTGATGATTTCTGGTTGACAGTTTCATCCTGAAACCATCCCCCTCCCTGTCACCCCACTCCCAGCCGGTGGAAAAACTGTCTTACAGGAAACCAGTCCCTGGTGCCAAAAAGGTTGGGGACTGCTGAGCTACAGCATTATTGGGAGAATTACATACTATGCCCAACACATAGCACAAGACCTGGCACATCAAAATTGCTCAAGATGACCCGGGGCAGTGGCTTACGCCTATAATCCTAGCACTTTGGGAGGCTGAGGCGGGTAGATTGCCTGAGCTCAAGAGTTCGAGACCAGCCTGGGCAACATGGCGAAACCCCATCTCTACTAAAAATGCAAAAAATTAGTCGGGTGTGTTGGTGCGCACTGTAATTCCAGCTACTCAAGAGGCTGAGGCACTACAATCACTTGAACCCGGGAGGCAGAGGTTGCAGTGAGCCAAGATCATGCCACTGTACTCCAGCCTGGGTGACAGAGTAAGGCTCTGTCTCAAAAAAAAAGCAAAAAAAAAAAAAAAAAAAAAAAAAGGCCAGGTGCAGTGGCTCACGCCTGTAATCCCAGCCCTCTGGGAGGCTGCGGCTGGTGGATCACTTGAGGTCAGGAGTTCGAGACCAGCTTGGCCAACATGGTGAAACCCCCTCTCTACTAAAAGTACAAAAAAAATTAGCCAGGTGTGGTGGTGGACACCTGTAATCCCAGCTACTAGGGAGGCTGAGGCAGGAGAATCACTTAAACCTGGGAGGTGGAGGTTGCAGTAAGCCAAGATTGTGCCATTGCACTACATCCTGGGTGACAGAGCAAGACTCTGTCTCAAAAATAAATAAATAAATAAAAAATTGCTCAACTATTGCTGGCTAATGACTATTAAGTTTCACTTTACCCTGTCCCTGATGACAAATCTACTCTGCTTGCAAATAATTGGCGGGCAGAGTCATCCATAATTTAATGGCAGTCCTTGCTTATGATTTTCAGTATTTGGGTGGAGAACTATTTATCAAAGCCAAGTACTGTGTGTTCTGTTTCTATGTCATGTTTATTCAATCACTAAATAACCACAGTGTCTGTCCTTGGCCTTATATTACTCAGTAGTTCTATGATTTAATCATCGAAAATGGTATCTGGTCTTAAGTTATGTTTGTAAGCAAAGTCAGTCTTCCAGTAGGAAAAGCAGACCTCCACCCATTATAGATCATTCTGCCTGGAAATTTTTGTCATAGATTTCATCCCCAGTCCAAATACAAATATTAACTTATGGTTTTCTATAGTTTTAAGGTAAGACTGCTTATATACAATGTTTTCAAAATATTGCCAAATGTCATCTCTTTTTCATTCATATTTACTGGATTCAACTGATCTTATGCTCTCTCAAAACTTTTGCTCTGGCCCTAGTTAATTTATACTCAAGAACTAAAAATTATTTCTTGGGAAGTTTCTGTTTCCAACTTCTTCCCATTTCAATTCATGGTGGATACTACAAAATATTTCACAAAACACACCAATTTATCCATGAACACCTTTCCTTACATCTTCTTACACTCTCAGTTTAGATATGAACCATGATACCCTTAGCTTGGAGTTAGAGGAGACTCTAGATTATGTTTAAACTATATTGTATGTTTGACTATCATAACATCATTTTTTGGAATCTGACCACACTCTTGGCCAACCACACCCTGATATCACAGCAACAGAAAGTGTAGCCAAGTATTTTAATGTCAAATAAACTGCTATGTGTTGAGGATGGTTAGAATTGGAATTGAAACAGCCAGTTTTGACTTCCCTGTTAAATAGTGGGGTTCTGAAGTCAAAATATTCTGCTTATTAGTTTTTCTCCATTTCCCCCTAAATTAAGTAACATTATATCCTTAATATATTTTGTTTCTTATCCTTTTTTGTGTTTTCCTTTAAAAAAAAAAAATAGACACAATGTTGCCCAGGCTGATCTCAAACTCCTGGGCTCAAGTGATCCTCCTGTCTCAGTCTCCCAAAGTGCTGGGACTATAGTCATGAGCCTAGCCTTTTTTAATCTTTTAAACAGGGCACTGATGATAATCCAACTGCATGCCCATATTGTCTTAGCATATTTTTAGTTAATATTAATATCTGACTGGGCACAGTGGCTCACACTTGTAATCCCAGCACTTTGGGAGGCCGAGGCGGGTGGATCACTTGAAGTCAGGAGTTCAAGACCAGCATGGCCAACATTGAAAAACCTTGTCTCTACTAAAAATACAAAAATTAGCAAGGTTTGGTGGTGGGCACCTGTAATTCCAGCTACTTGGGAGGCTGAGGCAGGAGAATCGCTTGAATCCGGAAGGCAGAGTTTGCAGTGAGCCGAGATTGCGCCATTGCACTCCAGCAGCCTAGGCGACAACAGCAAGACTCCATCTCAAAAAAGAAAAAAAAAAAAAAAGGGGAATCATAACCTATCATTAACCAAGTCTATATATTCCTTAGGCAAATTCTCCTCTACAGCGATAATGTCCTGTGAAACAAAAACCAAAAGACATACCTACATTAGCATTTTCTATAGTCGTAGTTGGAGCTCCCCTTTTTTCACTCATCTTGAAAATATAGACTACTTCTGATAATTTTTGCTGTTGCTTTCATTCAGCTTACTTCTTGGCTCTTCAAAAGAAGTTGTTTTGCTAGAGTTCTTCTCCCCAACAAACATCCGAGTCCAAGCTAAGACTATTCTCTTGTTCTAAGCCTCTCTTTATGCCTCACCAAAATTGTTAGGTTTTTCCTTTTATTTATTTATTTATTTTTACTTTGATAAACCCTTATTATTATTATTATTATTTTTTAAATTATACTTTAAGTTCTAGGGTACATGTGCATAACATGCAGGTTTGTTACATATGTATACTTGTGCCATGTTGGTGTGCTGCACCCATCAACTCGTCAGCACCCATCAATTCATCATTTACATCAGGTATAACTCCCAATGCAATCCCTCCCCCCTCCCCCCTGGTTTTTCCTTTTATACAACACATTTATTGACTTTCCTTCAGCAACAATTTCACCTTTCTTTCCTTAATCATTAACTTTAATCTGAACATTTTCCCCTAAGTAGGTCCCTCTGGTTCAGCCACTGGACTAGTCCATATGTCTGGTAGTAAGATGAGATATACACTGAGTTCCCTTCCAGTCCATTCTCAATCATAGAGGGCACATTGGATAAGTGGAGAAAATGCAGCTATCCTCTCCATTAGGCAACAAAACATTTGCACAGTTAGCTCCAACTTTACAAGACTGGGGAAGGAATACTCTGTCTCATCAATCCCTTTAGGATTTTTGTATTTAGATTCCAATGAATAGACATGGTACATTGTCTTAGAATACTATCAAACCTCTGGGACTCTTCATTATAGACCCAGTCCAGCGACCACTGAGTAGCACTGAAAAATAAACTAGGAAAGTCTTGTATTCAAGTTCCTGTATCATCCTGGTCAAAGGACAAAATTACAACAAATGCAAAGATCTCACCTGACTTTATTGCGGTTCTAGAATTGGGCAGACCAAGCGCCGTGGCTCACACCTGTAATCCTAGCACTTTGAGAAGCCGAGGTGGGACGATCTCTTGAGTTCATGAGTTCCAGACCAGCATAGGCAACATGGCAAAACCCCGTCTCTACAAAAAATACAAAAGTTAACTAGGCATGGTGGTGAACATCTGTGGTCCTAGCTACTCAGGAGGCTGAGGTGACAGAATTGCTTGAGCCTCGGAGGTGGAGGTTGCAGTGAGCCAAGACAGCGCCACTGCACTCCGTCTGGGTGACAGAGCCAGAATTTGTCTTAAAAAAAATAAAAAAAAAAAAATAGGCTGGACACATTGGTTCACATCTGTAATCCCAGCACTTTGGGAGACCGAGGTAGGTGGATGGCTTGAAACCAGGAGTTTGAGAACAAACCAGCCTGGGCAACATGGCAAAACCCCATCTCTACAAAAAATACAAAAATTAGCTGGACATGGTGGCACATGCCTGTGGCCCCAGCTATTCGGGAGGCTGAGGTGGAAAGATCGCTTGAGCCTTGGAGGTGGAGGTTGGAGTGTTCCAAGATTGTGCCACTGCATTCCAGCCTGAGCAACAGTGCAAGACCCTGTCTCCAAAAAAAGCCAGAATTGGGTAACACTTCATTCCATAAAATAGAATAAGTGGGCCAGGTGTGGTGGCCTGGGCATGATGGCTCCGGCACACTTACTCTATCCCAGCACTTTGGCAGGCCAAGGCAGAAGGATCCCTTGAGGCCAGGAGTTTGAGACCAGCCTGGGCAACATAGCAAGACCCTGTCTCTACAAAAACAAAATTTAAAAATTAGCTGGGAGCCAGGCGCGGTGGCTCACGCCTGTAATCCCAGCACTTTGGGAGGCCGAGGCGGGCAGATCACAAGGTCAGGAGATCGAGACTACGGTGAAACCCTGAAAATACAAAAAATTAGCCGGGCCCAGTGGCAGGCGCCTGTAATCCCAGCTACTCAGGAGGCTGAGGCAGAATGGCGTGAACCTGGGAATCGGAGCTTGCAGCGAGCCGAGATCGGGCCACTGCACTCCAGAATGGGGGACAGAGCGAGACTCCATCTCAAAAAAAAAAAAAAGAAAAAAAATTAGCTGGGTATTGCGGTGGAAGGCTGTAGTTATGGCTGCCGGGGAAGTTGAGGCAAGATGATCACTTGAGCCGAGGAGGTTGAAGCTGCAGTGGGCCAAGATTGCATCACTACTCTCCACTCTCCAGCTTGGGTGACAGAGTGAGACACTGTCTCAAAAAATAAAAATAGAAACAAAAATAAGTGTTCCAGTGAGCTGTGCAAATGGCTTTACAGACAGAGAAGAGCTGAAGAAAGCAAAAGCAAAAAACAAATAATGTATTAGTCCTCTCAAAGTTACTTTTCTTGTAAAGTGGGGGCAGGAAGACAAAATGATAGAAAAATAACTGATGAGTTAATATCTGATTCTTTAAGGCTACTTTTTCGTGTGGAAGTATTAAATCAGAGAGAACTTCATTATCATGCTTACATGAAGATTTAAACTGGCCTGTTTGGGAAACTGGTATTTATCTATTTCTCCTCACTTCCAGAAGGTCAGATAACAACTTAGTTTAGGTTTGGTGACTTATAGGTATGAACTACTGTGTGGACCTTTTGAGTTTTTGCTGTTCCAGCTGCAGAGAGGCCATTTGATCTTTGACATAGATGGTGGTATAGAAACATTTAAAACATTTTGGCTGGGCATGGTGGCTCACGCCTGTAATCCCAGCAGGCTCCCTGCCTTGGGAGGCCAAGACAGGCGGATCACTTGAGGTCAGGAGTTCGAGACCAGCCTGGCCAACCTGGCAAAATCCCGTCTCTACTAAAAATACAAAAATTAGCCGGGTATTGTGGCAGGCACCTGTAATCCCAGCTACTCAGGAGGCTGAGGCAGGAGAATTGCTTGAACCTGGGAGGCAGAGGCTGCAGTGAGCAGAGATCACACCACTGCACTCCACCCTAGGCGACACAGCAAGACTCCATCTCAAAAATAAATAAATAAATAAATAACAAATACATAAAATAATAATAAACATACAAAAATTAGCCAGGTATTGTGGCGCATGCCTGTAATCACAGCTACTCGGGGGGCTGAGGCAGGAGAATCACTTGAACCTGGGAGGCAGAGGTTACAGTGAGCTAAGATCACACCACTGCACTCCAGCCTGGGTGACAGAGAAGGACGCCGTCTTAAAAAGAAAACGTAAAAAAGAAAAGTTTAAAAAATCACAAAGCTGTTATCGTTTTTAAAAACAATATTTCTTCAATGCCAGTAAATATCTGGTCAGTGTTCATATTTCCCCAACTTTCTCAAAAATTTTTTAGCAGTTGGTTTATTTATATTTATATCCTCTTACAAATTTTTGACTATTTTTGTCTTTCCACAACTTTTAGATGTATTTAGTCTTATTATATTTTCTTTCAGTTTTAAAACAACTTTTAAAAACCTCTAAACTGGTTGGGCATGGTGGCTCATACCTATAATTCTAGCTCTTTGGGATGCTGAGGCGGGCAGATCACTTGAGGTCAGGAGTTCGAGACCAGCCTGACCAACATCGTGAAACCCCTCTCTACTAAAAATACAAAAATCAATTGGGCATGGTGGCATGCATCTATAACCCAGTTACTTGGGAGGCTGAGGCAGGAGAATCACTTGAACATGGGAGGCGGAGGTTGCAGTGAGCCGAGATCACACCACTGCATTCCAGCCTGGGTGACAATGTGAGACTCCATCGCAAACAAAACCCCAAAAACAAAAAACAAACCACCTCTAAATCATACAAAATTACCTTCCCTTTAACAAAAACCACATTTTCATGTCTTCATAAGCAAGTATCAAAAATATCATAGAAGCAACAGTTTTATGGCATTAAAACATCCAGCAGTGACAGCATAAGCCTACCTAACCAATAGACCCAGGCAAAAAATATCGGAATTAAAATTTGAAGATGTTTTTATTTTATTCTACCAACAATTAAAAACCTTATTTACTGACTTTGGGAGGCTGAAGTGGGAGGATCTCTTGAGCCCAGGAGTTTGAGACTAGCCTGGGTAACATAGCGAGAGTTCATATTTATAAAAAATAAATAAAAAAGAAAGAGAAAACAAAACTATGTTCATTTACCAAAGATTGCTAAAATCACACTTGAAAAGCATGTGGGCTTATTTGCTTAATTTATGAGCACTTCTTTATTTATAAGCCCATTTGGTACCATAGACAATATACAAACAGACATACACACATATACACATAAAGATACAAACAGTTGTGTCCTGCATGAGGGGAAAGAAAAAAGGATACAGAGAGATGCAAGCAAAGACTCTACAGCCGGCCGGGCGCAGTGGCTCAAGCCTGTAATCCCAGCACTTTGGGAGGCCGAGACGGGCGGATCACGAGGTTAGGAGATCAAGACCATCCTGGCTAACATGGTGAAACCCCGTCTCTACTAAAAAATACAAAAAACTAGCCGGGCGAGGTGGCGGGCGCCTGTAGTCCCAGCTACTCGGGAGGCTGAGGCAGGAGAATGGCGTGAACCCGGGAGGCGGAGCTTGCAGTGAGCTGAGATCCGGCAACTGCAGTCCAGCCTGGGCGACAGAGTGAGACTCCGTCTCAAAAAAAAAAAAAAAAAAAAAAAAAAAAAAAAGACTCTACAGCCTTGATTTCAAAACTCTAGCCATGAGACTGGCAAAACTCACTAGTCCAAAAGGTCAGTTGGATTCGAACTATGCCCCTGCAAATAGAACAGGTCAAAGTTCACTTGTCCCACACAGCCCAAGTCCTCACTGAGCCCCAGAGAAATCAGAACAGCAATCCACATCTCTTCTTTTTATTATCATTTTGTAGAGACAAGGTCTCACTCTATTGCCCAGTCTAGTCTTGAATTCCTGGCCTCAAGAGATCTTCCACCTCAGCCTCCCAAAATGCTGGATTTACAGGCATGAGCCATCATGCCCAGGCACAATCCACATCTCAAAGCACAGAGGGAGAGAAAGAATCCAAGTGTCTTCAAGAAGGAGTCTGGGTGTGCTAGTGGACGACTAAGAAAGGACGCCAAGGCAACACAACTCACAGAAATTCACCACAGGACTCTACAAGGAGACCAACTTCCTTTAGATAAATAGCTTTTAATTCAGCCTATTTCTCCAACTGGACCACTGAGCTCTAGACAGAACCCATTAAGGAACAGGGCCAATTAAGTACTTGGAGCTTTTAGGGCCCAGCAATCCAAATATGTGAAAAATAGTAACAGTTGAAAGGCAGAACATCCAGGCCTTTAAAAATCAAGGACTTTATCCCTATACTGAATCCCAAGTCCCCCAAAAGAGGGAAACACCACGACACTGGGCTGCACAGTGCCTTCACAGCACACCTGCCATAAAGACATCTAAGCGTTCAGACTGCGCTGTTCTTAAACAAATGCACAAAGAAAGGAGCAGCCCCCTGCAACGATGACCATCCACCATAAACAGTGGTTGTCAGCCACCTCTAAAACTTCACAGTCTCATCAGCGACAGCAACCTCCAGCTCTCCCAAAGGACCAGCTCCAAGTACAAAAAATGTCCACAGAATTTTCCCAGAGCAGCTCCACAGCCACTGTAAAGGTCCAGGTGGACAAGCCTCTCCAGGATTGAATCGCAGCCATGGCTGACATCCATAGCAGTGCCTCTTGATATGCCCAGGGTGCCCACAAAAGAAGCAGACACACTCTTCACCCAGAGCCAAAGAACCAGCTGGCACCTGAGGAGCCTGGAGTTCCACCGAAACTGCTGCAACAGTAGTGCCACCAGACAGGCTCCACACTCCTAGTGCTCCCCCTCCATGGTTCCCGCCAAGCAGCCAGCCAAACCAGCAACCTGACAAGGGGTTCCTGTGGCCCAGTTAGAGCCATGTTGCCTCAGGGCACAGCTTTATGTAATCCTGAGTGATAGAGATCTGGACATCCATGTTAGACTATAAACTAAATTCCTCCCATAGTTAGCTTGACTTTTGCCCAGGAATGAGCAAAGATAGCCAGCAAGGCTAGCAATAAGATGGAGTCAACCATGTTAGACTTCTCTGTCATCTTTGCAAAGGCAGTTTCACTAAGGTTACTGAGTGTTTAAAAATTATATGTAATTAAAACTACTAGAAATAGGGCTGGATGTAGTGGTTCATGCCAGTAATCCCAGCACTTTGGGAAGCTGAGGTAGGAGGATCACTTGAGACCAAGAGTTCAAGACCAGTCTGAGTAACACAGTGAGATCTCACCCTTACAAATTTTTTTTTAGTTAGCTGGACATAGTGGCACATGCCTGTAGTCCTAGCAACTTGGAAAGTTGAGAGGGGAGGATCATGTGAGCCCAGGAGTTCAAGGTTATAGTGAGCTATGATTGCGCCACTGTACTCCAGCACGGGTGACAGAGCAAGACTGTCCCAAATAAAACAAACTAAAAATGAAGAAAATAATAAGGTACACAAAATGTATAAGAAACGTAAGATGTTGTTTTTAAATTTTTATTTTTATTTTTAGAGATGGGGACCTTGCTATGTTGTCCAGGTTAGTCTCAAACTCCTGTGCTCAAGCCATCCTGCCATGTCACCCTCCCAAGTAGCTTGGACTACAGGTGCATGCCACCCTGTCTGGTGTAAGATATGTCTTTTTTTTTTTTTTTTTTTTAAGATGAAGTCTCAAAAAAAAAAAAAAAAAAGCCCTCCAGAGTCTTACTCCATTATTCAGTCTGGAGCACAGTGGTGTGATCTCAGCTTACTAAAACCTCCACATCCTGGATTCAAGCGATTCTCCTGAATCCGCCTCCCGAGCAACTGGGACTATAGGCATGTGTCACCACACCCAGCCAATTTTTGTATTTTTGTAGCGATGGGGTTTCACCATGATACCCAGGCTGGTCTCAAACTCCTGACCTCAAGTGATCCACCCACCTCGGCCTCCCAAAGTGCTGGGATTATAGGCGTGAGCCACCGCGCCCAGCCCCCCATCAGCTTTTTACGTAAGTGTGTTAGCAGTCATTGATAACCATTGTCTGGCTCCATTATTTCATTAGGGGTTGCAAAATGGCAACATTCTAACTGTCATTTCTTCTTTATTTTTTAAGCTGGAATTACTTTCCTTTACCAACTATTTATTCTGGGGTGTAGTTAATACAGGAAAGTCAGGACAAATACTTGATTGTTTATGCTTATTTAAATTTCAGAATGGGTTTGTTCCCTGGTCCCTCACAAAGGCAACCAAAAAAGTTTTTGAAATGTTTTAATATTAGGAACACACAGAGTTTAATATATATGTTGCAATCCAAAAAAATTATTTTGTCTGCTTTTTGTTTTTTTTTTAAACCAATGCTGAAAAATCTCATGTCTTTTTTATTTTTATTTTTTGAAACAGGGCCTCACTTTGTCACCCAAACAGGAGTGCTGTGGTGTGATAATAACTCACTGCAGGCTGGGCACGGTGGCTCGCGCTTGTAATCCCAGCACTTTGGGAGGCCGAGGCAGGCGGATCACCTGAGGTCAGGAGTTTGAGACCAGTCTGACCAACATGGGGAAACCCCGTCTCCACTAAAAATACAAAATTAGCCGGGCATGGTGGCGTGTGCCTGTAATTCCCGCTACTCGGGACTTGGGAGGCTGAGGCAGGAGAATCACTTGAACCCGGGAGGCAGAGGTTGCAGTGAGCCAAGAGCGCGCCATTGCACTCCAGCCTGGGCAACAAAGAGCGAAATTCCATCTCAAAAAAAAAAAAAAAAAAAAAAAAAGCTCACTGCAGCCTTCAACTCTTGGGTTCAAGCAATATTTCCACCTCAGTCTCTGAAAGTGCAAGCGACTACAGGAGTGCACCACCACACCTGGCTAATTTTTGTATTCTTTAGTAGAGATGGAGTCTTACTATGTTGCCCAGGCTAGTCTTGAACTTGTGGGCTGAAGCAATTCTTCTGCCTCAGCCTCCCAAAGTGTTGGATTACAGGCGTGAGCCACCAAGCCTGGCCAAAAGTTATTCTGCTTTTTAATTCTCAAATTGACAAATCTTTGGTCAATGTGAGTCCCTTCAAGTTGGACCTTATGTCTTTTTAACATGATCTTGATAGCTTTGATAGCTTCACGGTATAATAAAATGTTTTGGGCCCACCTTGCACATTTCCTTCCCTAAGCTTGCAAGGAGTTCAGTGGGAAATCATCTTCAGAGACCATAATCAGGGTGATTGCGGTGCTTATCACCACTGAGTTGATTACTGTTTCTAAGTTTGTTCGGTGGTCTACAAGTCACTGTTCAGGTTCAGGTCCATTAGTGTGTAATGGAAAGAAAGTCTGAGCAAAAAGATTTAGTTTAAATAAAAGAGGTAGAAATTAGGGATCTGGGCAAGGTAGTTTATGCCTGTAATCCCAGCACTTTGTGGGGCTGAGGAGGAGGATTGCTTAAGCCTACAAATTCGAGACCAGTCTGGGCAACATAGTGAGACTCTGTCTCCAATATATAAAAATAAAATAAGGAAATTAGGGATCTGACTAAAAATGCAAAAATTTAAAGATTATGTTACCTTTCTTTTCTTTTCTTTTCTTTCTTTTTTTTTTTTTTGAGATGGAGTCTCTCTCTGTTACCAGGCTGGAGCGCAGTGGCGCGATCTCTGCTCACTGCAACCTCTGTCTCCTGGGTTCAAGCGATTCTCTTGCTTCAGCCTCCTGAGTAGCTTGGACTATAAGTGCCCGCCACCAGACCTAGCTAATTTTTGTATTTTTAGTAGAGACAGAGTTTCACCATGTTGACCAGGATGGTCTCCATCTCTTGACCTCGTGATCCAGCCACCTTGGCCTCCCAAAGTGCTGGGATTACAGGCGTGAGCCACTGCGCCCGGCTAGATTATGTTATCTAACAAGTATGATCATCTTAGCCTTGAGATGCATAAAATCTTATGATAATCACAATTAACTTTAACTCCTCTGATCTATTTGGTTTTCTTTTGTGACATATTTTTTAGACAAGGTCTTAGTCTGTCACTCAGGCTGGTGTACAGTGGTACGATCACAGCTCACTGCAGCCTCAAACTCCTGGGCTTAAACAATTCTCCAGCCTCAGTCTCCTGAGTAACTAGGACTACAGGCACACACCACCATGCTCAGCTAAATTTTAAATAAAGTTTTGTGGAGATGGGGTCTTGCTATGTTGCTTAAGCTGGTCTCACACTCTTGGCCTCAAATGATCCTCCTGCCTTGGCCTTCCAAAGTGTTGGGATTACAGGTGTGAGCCATCTTGCCTGGACTTATTTGGGTTTTTAAAATGAATTAGAAATTATGAAAGTAGCTAGCCAACCCATTTAATCTTTTTATTTTGGAGACTCTGTTGCCAAGGCTGGAGTGCAGTGGCACGATCTTGGCTCATTGCAACCTCCACCTCAGCCTCCCATGTAGCTAGGAGTACAAGTGCACACCACCACACTTGGCTAATTTTTGTATTTTTTGTAGAAATGGGGTTTCATGATTTTGGCCAGGCTGGTCTCAAACTCCTGAGCTCAGGTGATCTGCCTGCCTCTGCCTCCCAAAGTGCTGGAGTTACAGGTGTGAGCCACTGTGCCTGGCCCAGGATGCTATTTAAAGTGAAGCCAAGCACGGTGGCTCATGCCTGTAATCCCAGCACTTTGGGAGGCCGAGGCAGGCAGATCATCTGAGGTCAGGAGTTCGAGACCAGCCTGGCCAACATGGTGAAACCCCATTTCCACTGAAAATACAAAAATTAGCTGGATGTGGTGGTGCGCACCTGTACTCCCAGCTACTCGGGAGGCTGAGGCAGGAGAACCACTTGAACCCGGGAGGTGGAGGTTGTAATGAGCCAAGATCTCCCCATTGCACTCCAGTCTGGGCGACAGCGAGACTCTGTCCAAAATAAATAAATAAACAAACAAATAAAAAATATATAAATAAAGTTAAATAATCTCTGACATAGAAAATTATATGAGCTGAATTTATCCACACTATTTCATTTAATTAGAAGCATAAGTACATGTTTTGTGGTAGAGACTTGCAAATATGTGTATCAGACAAATTTTACAAATGTCTCAGAATTGGTTGTGTTCTTTCTAGTTCATTACTGTTTGCAGAGCATTTTCATACTGTGTCACTTAACTGAATGCCTGGTCTGTTGCTGACCCATGATCCTATCCAGAGGGTACATTGAAACCTTCTAGGGCATTACTTTCCAATTAACCTCTTTAAGATGCATAGCTTCTTTTGAGAACCAAAGTACCTCTATTCAGAGTTAATCCTAGATTATAACCCATTGAGAAAAGGAACATCTCTTCATCTATTTCAATATTCCATTAATTTGGCATTTAGATTCTTTTCTTTTCTTTTTTTTTTTTTTTGAGACAGAGTCTCACTTTGTCACCCAGGCTGCAGTGCAATGGTGTGATCTCTGCTTACCACAACCTCCGCCTCCTGGGTTCAAGTGATTCTTCCGCCTCAGCCTCCCGAGTAGTTGGGACTACAGGTGTGTGCCACCATGCCTGGCTAATTTTTTTATTTTTAGTAGAGACAGGGCTTCACTATGTTGGCCAGGCTGGTCTCGAACTCTTGAGCTCATGATCCGCCCACCTGGGCCTCCCAAAGTGCTGGGATTGCAGGTGTGAGCCACCGCGCCTGGCCTTAGATTCTTTTTAACAATTGCATTTGGAATCTACTACAGGACTTTGTACCATCTGCATACCTACCTTTATCTTGGTTACATGATTTTTTAAAAGTGTGTCAGCTGTGGGTAAGCTTCAAAAAAAAAAAGAAAAAGAAAAAAGAACAGTGTGCATCTTAGAATTTATAGCTGGTTTCCAAATCATAAGCTGCTGGTTTCCACTACTAAGAGTAAGACAGATAGGCAGTCCATAGAAGAGTCCATAGAAGGGGCCCAGTGGAATTCCTGCACTTCTCAGCTCCTCCCTGGCTTATTTCCTTCTCTTTTTAACTTTAAAATCTTTGCTAGTATGATATTTTGAATTGCGGCTGAAGCTAAAAGGTTTATAGATTTAATCAGATGAAGACATACTACAACAGCTAGAACAGAAGAGGAGCACTTAAAGTCCTTCTACAATGCTTGGGGCACCTTCAAGATTCACAATCCTAAATATCGCATTAGAAAAGAGAATAAGAGAATATTCCAACAGCAGAAGTGATGTCTTTTAAACTTTAGAGAAAGAGACAGGAATATCTTTGTGGAGTGTCAGGTGGGAAATGGGGAAGGTGATGTACCTTAGTGGATGCCAGAACTCAATAATCCCAAATTGCATGTGTGAGTGTGAAAAGAAAGAAATGCTGAAGAGCAGACGGGAACTATACTGAAGCTATCATACCTACTTCCCCACACTTACATATTAAACATGATCCCCAAAGTCAGGGGACAAATAGTTTGTCTTTTATTTTTCTCATCCTAAGTGTCTTTCTTTTTCAAATATTTTGGCCGGGCGCGGTGGCTCAAGCCTGTAATCCCAGCACTTTGGGAGGCCGAGACGGGCGGATCACGAGGTCAGGAGATAAAGACCATCCTGGCTAACACGGTGAAACCCCGTCTCTACTAAAAAATACAAAAAACTAGCCGGGCGAGGTGGCGGACGCCTGTAGTCCCAGCTACACAGGAGGCTGAGGCAGGAGAATGGCGTAAACCCGGGAGATGGAGCTTGCAGTGAGCTGAGATTGTGCCACTGCACTCCAGCCCGGGCGACAGAGTGAGACTCCGTCTCAAAAAAAAAAAAAAAAAATTTCCCCATAAAACCACTGGTGTCTTCCCTGTTTTCCCTCATTAGGTCCTGTCTCCTTCACTTTCGTTTTTTTGAGATGGAGTCTCGCTCTGTTGCCCCAGCTGGAGTGTAGTGGTGCTGTCTCGGCTCACTGAAACCTCCGCATCCCAGATTCAAGCAATTCTTCTGCCTCAGCTTCCTGAATAGCTGGGACTACAGGGACATGCCACCATGCCCTTCTAAGTTTTGTATTTTTAGAAGAGACGAGGTTTCACCATGTTGGCCAGGCTGGTCTCGAACTCCTGATCCCAAGTGATCCACCCACCTCGGCCTCCCAAAGTGCAGGGATTACAGGCGTGAGCCACCGCGCCTGGCCCTTCAACTTCTATTATAAAAAAGCTTGAAGAATTATTCTTATTACTGGTTTAGCTTAATTTTATTACTTTCTAAAAAGTTGGTAAACAATAACGTCTATTATTATACAGCAAACAATGAATATATAAAGTCTTGTGGCCGGGTGCAGTGGCTCATGCCTGTAATCCCAGCACTTTGGGAGGCCAAGGTGGGTGGATAACCTGAGGTCAGGAGTTTGAGTCCAGCCCGAACCACATAACAGGACCCCATCTCTAAACAACAACAAGAAAAATCCTTTAGGTCTGAGATAAAACATCAGTCTCATATACTCTTTGGAACAGAGGGGATTAATTTTAAGAATGATAACCAATACCTTAGAATATTACTATTAAAAACACAGTAATTTTTTTTTTTTTTTTTTTGAGACGGAGTCTCGCTGT
This sequence comes from Macaca fascicularis, assembly GCF_037993035.2. Classification (NCBI taxonomy): domain Eukaryota; kingdom Metazoa; phylum Chordata; class Mammalia; order Primates; family Cercopithecidae; genus Macaca; species Macaca fascicularis. The sequence continues at coordinate 38,933,253 of NC_088379.1, read as the reverse complement.
GTCACCCAGGCTGGAGTGCAGTGGCACGATCTCAGCTCACTGCAAGCTCCGCCTCCCGGGTTCACGCCATTCTCCTGCCTCAGCCTCCCAAGCAGCTGGGACTACAGGCGCCCGCCACCTCGCCCGGCTAGTTTTTTGTATTTTTTAGTAGAGACGGGGTTTCACCATGTTAGCCAGGATGGTCTCGATCTCCTGACCTCGTGATCTGCCCGTCTCGGCCTCCCAAAGTGCTGGGATTACAGGCTTGAGCCACCACGCCCGGCCAAAACACAGTAATTCCTTTTTTTTTTTTGAGACGGAGTCTGGCTCTGTCGCCCAGGCTGGAGGGCAGTGGCCGGATCTCAGCTCACTGCAAGCTCCACCTCCCGGGTTTAAGCCGTTCTCCTGCCTCAGCCTCCCGAGTAGCTGGGACTACAGGCGCCCACCACCTCGCCCGGCTAGTTTTTTTGTATTTTTTAGTAGAGACGGGGTTTCACCGTGTTAGCCAGGATGGTCTCGATCTCCTGACCTCGTGATCCGCCCGTCTCGGCCTCCCAAAGTGCTGGGATTACAGGCTTGAGCCACCGCGCCCGGCCAAAACTCAGTAATTCTTAATGCTAAGTCCCAACTACAGTTCAGCAACTGAAATATTTTTAAAATTCCAAGGGGCAGGTGGGAGGAGGGAGAGGAGCAGAAAAGATAACTATTAGGTACTGGACTTAATAGCTGGGTGATGAGCCGGGTGCTGTGGCTCACGCTTGTAATCCCAGCACTTTGGGAGGCTGAGGCAGGTGGATCGCCTGAGCAGGAGTTCGAGACCAGCCTGGGGAAACCCTGTCTCTACTAAAAATACAAAAAAAATTAGCCGGGCATGGTGGCGTGCACCTGTAATCCCAGCCACTCGGGTGGCTGAGGGGCTGAAGTAGGAGAATCTCTTGAACCTGGGAGGCATAGGTTGCACTGAGCTGAGATTGCTCCACTGCACTCCAGCCTGGGTGACAGAGTGAGACTCCATATGAAAAAAAACCAAACCAAACCAACAGACAAAAAACCTGGGTGATTAAATAATATGTACAATAAACCCCTGTGTTTACCTATGTAACAAACCTTCACATGGACTCCCAAACTAAAAGTTAAAAAAAAAATCTGGCCGGGCACAGTGGCTCACACCTGTAATCCCAGCATTTTGGGAGACTGAGGTGGGTGGATTACAAGGTCAGGAGATCAGACCATCCTGGACAACATGGTGAAACCCTGTCTGTACTAAAAATACAAAAAATTAGCTGGGCATGGTGGCGCACGCCTGTAATCCCAACTACGCGGGAGGCTGAGGCAGGAGAATTGCTTGAACCTGGAAGGTGGAGGTTGCGGTGAGCAGAGATGGTGCCACTGCACTCCAGCCTGGTGATAGAGTGAGGCTCTGTCTCAAAAAAAAAAAAAAAAAAAAAAAAAAAACCAAACCAAAACAAAAAAATCCAAACATGATAAAATGAAGATGTATCTCATTGCCTATTTTTCACTTGCCTTCTTTAGCATTTATCCATCTGCAATATACATATACTATATATAATATATACTATATATATTATATGTATACTATATGTTATATATACTATATATTATATATACATAATAGATATTATAGATGATATATATGTGTATATATAATATGTGTGTGTGTGTGTGTGTGTGTGTGTATGTATGTATATTTTTTTGAGACAGAGTCTCAGTCTGTTGCCCAGGCTGGAGTGCAGTGGCACAATCTTGACTCACCACAACCTCTGCCTCCCGGTTCAAGTGATTCTCCTGCCTCAGCCTACTGAGTAGCTGGGATTACAGGAATGTGCCACCACGCCTGGCTAATTTTGTTTTTTTAGTAGAGACAGGGTTTCTCCATGTTGGTAAGGCTGGTCTCGAACTCCTGACCTCACGTGATCCACCTACTTTGGCCTCCCAAGGTGCTGGGATTACAGGCGTGAGCCACCGTGCCCAGCCTGCAAAATATTTTTTACCCAGATGTAATCATAGTGTGCAAGTTGTATCATTTTCCCCCTTAACAGTATGTCCATAACGTTTCTCCATGTGCTGTAGGGTATTTGTAATTTCAAATTATTTAATGATTTTTTTTTTTTAAGAGACAGGGTGTTGCTATGTTGCCCAGGTTGGAGTGCAGTGGCCATTCATTGGTGTGATCCTACTACTAATCAACACGGAGTAATTACTATTTCTATTTGACATATCCATGGAGTTCCTAGCCAGATAAATTAGTCAGGAAAGAGGGAAAGAAGAAAAGAAAAAGAAAGAAAGAAGGGAGGCAGGGAGGGAGTGAGGGAGAGGCAGGAAGGGAGGGAGAGGGACAGAGAGAGAGAAAGAGAAAGAAGGAAATAAAGAGAAAAAGAAGAAGAAAAAAGCATTCAAATTGGAAGGGAAGAAGTAAAGTTATCTCTGCAGATCACATGATCTTATATGTAAAAAACTCTAAAGATCCACCAAAAAAAAATTTAGAACTAATAAATTCAGCCAAGTTGCAGGCTACAAAAGCAACACTCAAAAATCACCTGCATTTCTACATACTAACAATGAACACTCTAAAAAGGAAATTAAGAAAGCGACCAGGTGATGTGGCTCAATGCCTGTAATCCCAGCACTTTGGGAGGTCGACGTGGGCAGATCACTTGAGGCCAGGAGTTCAAGACCCTGGTATTCAAGACCCAGGAGTTCAAGCCCATAGTGAAACCCTGTCTCCACTAAAAATACAAAAATTAGCCAGGGTGGTGGCACGCACCTGTAGTCGCAGGTACTCAGGAGGCTGGGGCATGAGAATTGATTGAACCTGGGAGGTAGAGGTTGCAGTGAGCTGAGATTATGTCATAGCACTCCAGCCTGGGTGACAGAGCAAGACTCTGTCTCAAAAACAAAAAGCAAGCAATTCCATTTATAATATCATCAAAAAGAATAAAATAGGCTGGGTGTGATGGTTCATGCCTATAATCCCAGTACTTTGAGAGGCCAAGGCGGGAGGATCACTTGAGCCCAGGAGTTCGAGACCAGTCTAGGCAACATAGTGAGACCCTATCTCTATTTTCAAATACGAAAAAAAGAAAATTTTTTTCAAGATAAGGTCTGGCTCTATCGCCCAGGCTGGAATACAGTGGCGTGATCTTGAGTCACTGCAACCTCTACTGCCTGGGCTTAAGCCATTCCCTCCCATCTCAGCCTCCTGAGTAGCTGGGACTACAGGCACCACCACCACGTCTGGTTAATTTTTTTTTTTTTTAAGAGACAAAGTTTCGCCACCAGGTCTGGTTAATTATTATTTATTTATTTATCTATCTATTTATTTATTTATTTATTTTTGTAGAGACAAGGTTTTGCCATGTTACCCAGGCTGGGTGCAGTAGTTTGCATTTCCCTTGAGGCCAGGAGTTGGAGAACAGCCTGGCCTGTGAACATAGTGACAATCCTGTCTATTAAAAGAGAAAAAAAGCGGGGTGGCGCATTCCTGTAGTCCCAGCTACTCAGGAGGCTGAGGTAGGAGGATTGCTTAAGCCCAGGAGTTCAAGGCTGCAATGTGCTATGGTCACATCTGTGAATAGCCACTGCACTTCAGCCTGGGTGACAGAGCAAGACCCCATCTCTAAAATAAGTAAATAAATATGTTTCCTTAATGTAGTAGCCAAAAAAGAAAATCATTTTAATTTGGAATTTTTGATTACTAGACTGTAATTACCTTTGATTACTAGAAGATTTTCAAACATTTGTATTTCCTTTGTGTGTGTGAACCATCTGTTCATACTATAAAGTATATAAATCCGTTCATACTATAAACCTATACATGTGTGGCAGGCATTAATTTTCCCCATTGATTTGTATGAATCCTTTATATATTATGGTATTTCTCCTTTATCTATCAGTATTTATTCCAAATTTTCCAATTGATGTTTCTTTTTTAATTCTGTGTCCATTCAACAAATATTTATCCAATGTTTACTACGCTCTTGGTTGTATGGTAGGAATTCTATGTTGTTCTTTACATATAGAATTACACACTTTTTAGTTCTTCCATCGTTTAGTTTTGAAAAACTGCACTTATGGGCCGGGCACAGTGGCTCACGCCTGTAATCCCATAACTCTGGGAGGCCAAGGTGGGCAGATCGCCTGAGATCAAGAGTTTGAGACCAGCCTGACCAACATGGTGAAACCCTGTCTCTACTAAAAATACAAAAATTAGCCAGGCGTGGTGGCGTGCACCTGTAATCCCAGCTACTAGGGAGGCTGAGGCAGGAAATCGCTTGAACCCAGGAGGTGGAGGTTGCAGTGAGCCGAGATTGCACTGCTGCACTCCAGCCTGGGCAACAGAGACTCAGAAAAAAAAAAAAAAAAAGGAAAAACTGCACTTAAAGATCAGAACAAAAAAAGCACATGATATCCCATATCAGTGTCTGTGGGTAAGAGCCAGCCTCTTCTAGCTCTCATGAACTTGCAATCAAATGTTGGGCAGGGATGCAGTCATCTGAATGCTTGATTAGGGCTGAAGGATCAATCAAGTTAGTTCACTCACATGGCTGGCAAGTTGGTGCTGGCTGTTAGTGGAGGCTTTTTCTCCTCTCCACATAGGCCTGTTAATAGAGCTATTCGAGCAGAGTGGTGTGGAGACTGCCTTCCCCCAGAGCAAGCAATCAAAGAGAATGAGAGGGAAAACTGCAATCAGTGCCTTTGTGACCCAGCCTCAGAAGTCACACACATTCAGCTGTATTCTATTGGTAAAACACAGCAGTCCTGATTCAAAGGGCTGATGCAGACCACCAGAAGTGACAATCATTAGGGGTCATCTTAGAGGCTGACTACCAAGGATCCCAAAATCTTTTTTTTTTTTTTTTTTCCTGAGACAAGGTATTGCTATGTTGCCCAGGGTGGAGTGCAGTGGCTAATCAAAGCCTCTAACTCTAGGGTTCAAGCATTTCTCATGTCTCTGCCTCCTGAGTAGTTGGGACTACAGGCATACAGCACCCCGCCAGGCTAATCCTAACATCTTGGTTTTCCTGTAATTTACTTTATAAAGCTAGTACTGGGTGTGCACAGTGACCCATGCCTGTAATCCCAACACTTTGGGAGGCTGAAACAGGAGGATCACTTGAGACCAGGAGTTCAAGACCAGCCTAAACAATACAGCAAGACCCTATCTCTATAACAAATTAAAAAAAAAATAGCTCAGTGTGGTGGCATGTGTCTGTAGTCTTAGCTACTCAGGAGGCTAAGATGGGAGGATCACTCTGAGCCCAGGAGTTTGAGACTGTTGTGAGCTATGATCACACCACTGCATTCCAGCCTGGGCAACAGAGCAAGATGCCATCTCAAAAAAAAAAAAAAAAAAAAAAGCAAGTACTGAGAATGTTGCAACAACCAGTACAATTCTACTTTGTACCATACTGTTCTCTTAAACACAGCTGTGTTCTCAAACACATACGTGGACATGGGTGCACTCCAGCATAACAGATTTTGTTTGAAGTTCCACAAATTAAAGACCCTTTGGTACAGTGTCAGCTCATTAGGGCACCAGATTCCATCTCAAACTCTGAATTTGAGTAAGCAGAGTTCAAGATTGCAGATTAAGGACCCAAATCTTTATTCTTTATACCTACTTTGTAGTTAGTTAACTGGGAAACACTTCAAGTTTTACCAGAAACCTCTAATTTTCTAGAAACCTTTACCTGTGTTCAAGATCCACTTTAAGTAAAAATCTCTTGTAAATTATACTAATTTGGGGAAGGTGATTCAGCTTGTTGAGGGGTAATTAACCAAACAGCTGAGGTGGAAGTCTGGGTAGGTGAAAAAGTCATCAAATCTGAGTTAAGAAAGCTTGCAGCTTTCACCTCTCCGTCAAGACTGGCAAAGAGGCACATTTGTGAAATCTTTGTTTGGGACTCACTTTTACTTCGTCACTTGTCCCATTTTAATTAAAGTTTGCCAACTGAAGGACCTAAGAAAACAATATAGTTCTGCATTTTGCCAAATTGGTTAATTTCCAGGGTCCCCAAAATTTAGCGGGGAGACTCAGAGGCTAGAATGGGAGAGTAGGAAGCACCAACTTGCTCTAAAAAGAAAATTGGGTAGAAACAGCACCCTTATTCCAGCTCTACAACCAAACCAACGAAGACTTGGGCCGGCTGGCTGCCTAGCCACTGCATTCCCTCCTACTTCCCTACTATCTCCTGACTAGCAAGTCATCTTTGGTCACATATCTTTAATTATGTAGTTTGAGACAGTCTCACTATCACCCAGGCTGGAGTGCAGTGGCGCGCGCGATCTCGGCTCACTGCAACCTCCGCCTCCCGGGTTTAAGCGATTTTTCCACCTCAGCACCCCGAGTAGCTGGGACAACAAGCGGGCACCACCACGCCTGGTTAATTTTTGTGTTTTTAGTAGAGATGGGTTTTCACCATGTTAGCCAGGCTGGTCTCGGACTCCTGACCTCAAGTGATCCGCCCTCCTCGGCCTCCCGAAGTGCTGGGATTACAGGCATGAGCCACCAAGCCCGACTACATATTTCCTTTACTAATATTCCTGTTGAACTTAATTTTGGTCGTTTCCGGTGCAAACATGTTAGGGTAAAGGAAACCAGTAACTGCCACATTTGATGTATTTTTGTAATCCCCATCTCCAATTTCCATCCGGGCCTGAGTAACCAAAAGCACTTTACAGGGGTAGACTGCCTCAACAAACATCAATCTGTAACCACGTCTACATCTACCACGGTATTCTAAAGACTCCGTCGAGGAAAACCTTTAGCTCGGGCAAAGGGAGACACATTAGAAAACACTGTCCGCCGCCGACGAAACAGGCTACGCGGAAGAGTTCAACACACAACCGGCCTCGCCCCGATTGCTTCACAGTCCTCAGCCACACCCCTCCCAACCGGAACTACATCCCCCGCGCTCCGCGCCCCCACGCACAGCGTGTCGTAGGCGTCTGAAGCCGCAGGCTCCCGCCGGGCTTCCCGAGACGCACAAGGCAGGCGCTGGGCGTGCGCATGCTCGGCAGGCGGGGCCGCTGGAGTCTCCAGGCGCTGCCATCTGTTGCACTGCCGCCCGCGGGAGCCATCAGATCCGGGTCTTGTGGCTAAGAGTGACGTGGTCACTCGAATCAAAACAGAGGAGGGGGAGGAAGCCGGCAGCCAGGAGCGGCAGCGGCAGCAGCGTCCGGAGCAGCCGCAGCCTTCTGGAAGCTCCAGGCGGTCTTTCTGCCGAGCCTCGGTCCCGGCCCCCATCCTCCCCGCCCCATCGGTTGTTGTCTGGGCGGGTGAGTGTCTCCCCCTCTCCCACCAGCGTTTGCTGGCTCACCCTTCCCTCGCCCCAGTTTTTCCTGGGGGCTCCCCAGGCTCTCGGGGACTGCGGCGGCTGCGGCAGAACAGGGCTGTTTCTCGGGCTTAGCGATTCCCCGGCCGGGCTGGCGATTCTGCACTGGGAGAAGCTCCGCTGCTGCCGAGCCCGCGCCCCCCGCAGAGTCTGCAATTGGGCTTTCTCTGCAGGATGTCATAGTCGGTGCTTGGCAGGAAAGGGCAAGGTAGCCACGGATGGTTTTATTTTTAGGATCAGATTGTCGACACGGGTGGAGACGTATAATGGAGTAAAAAGAGAGTCGTAGCTGGAAGGAAAAACTCACAAATCCCGAAATCCACACTATCTTGTTTACCGTCTCCCTCAGCCCTTTCTGGGTACGGTGAAGTCACTAGGATGCATCCTTTGTTGTGATAAGTGAGACAAGAAAGCTGCCACCCTGAAAGCGAGAGCTTTTTAGCTCCTATTGTGTCTCGAATTTAAGGGATCCCCTTTTTCTGTTTGTTCAGTAGGTGGAACCAAGGCTGACAGTGAAGAGGTAGCAGCACCTTTTATTGGAACTAATAGTGTGTGATAAACTGGTTACCAGCTGTACCCGAAGTCCCGTGTTGCTGTTTAAAGGCAGACTTCACCAAAGTGGCTGTTTATATGTGCCAGGATTTTAGCAGAGACGGTTTGTTAGCTGTAGAGAGTCGGTAGGATGTTTTCAGTTACCCCAGTTGGCAAAACCGAGGCTGTGGCCTTATTAGAATGTCTTACTTTTGCATCGAGAGAGTTGGTTGAGCTTCACACACGTAATAGCTACATTTGCAGAAGAGTCCTTCCAGTTCTTGTGTGTTATTGTCAGAAACAGTTAGCAGCTGTACACATAACTTGGAAAGCGTAAGACCTTCCAGGTGTTGGAGTCTTGCGACGCTTAGGAGTCATTCTCGCCACCCGGCGCTGTGGAGGTTGCAGGAGGCTTTGCATTCCCTTCCATTTAGGGTGGCTGGCCGCGCAGATTCCTTTAGTGTAGCCTGCTCCGAACTTGCCGCTCTCCGCGGCCCTCCACAGCACTGCGACCAGAAAACCAAACCTTTTTGTCCTAACTTTTTTTTCCTCTTTTTTCCAACATGGTTTTTAAAAAGAACACCGCTTCACCCCCGCCCCCGAGAACTCATTAATTGAGGTGTTTGTGTGGTTAACAGCAAGAAAGAACAACAGTACGTGATAGTTAATTGCTCCTTATCAAACCAGTAAGAGTTACGAGTTTAGATTATTTCCTTGAAGGGTATGTCCTTGTGGTATAACATGAATCTCTTAACCAATCTTTTCTTCAGTGTTTGCCATTGAGATCTTTTTTTCTTACTACTGCAGTTGGAATCCTTCTGATTTAGAAGAAGGAAAAATTTCTTGAAGTTCTTTTTCAGCTTTTTACCTTTTATGCTAGCCTATAACTAATATTTTTGGTTATACGAAATACTTTGTGTAATAGAGAAAATGTTGATAAAAGCAGATGGGAAAAAAAATCAATAATCTTGCCACCCAAAGATCACCAAAATGTTAGTTTATACCCTTCTAAACTACTTTTTTGCATTTATATATTTTATACAAATGTGGTATCATACCACATATGCTTTTCAGTACGTAACCTGCTTTTTCACATTCTAATACTTCTTTTTTGAGTAATAATTTAAAGTTTTCAGACATGGACTTCGGACCTTAAATTTTAGGGAGTATTCACTGTACAGTAGTGCCCGCTTATCCGTGGTTTCACTTTTAGGGGTTTCCCGAGTTTCAGTTTCTGTGGTCAACCACAGTTCGAAAATACAATAATATTTTCAGAGACCACATTCACATTACTTTTATTATAGTATATTGTTATAACTGTTCTATTTTATTATTAACTGTTGTCAATCTCTTACTGTGCCTAATTTATAAATTTTATCATAGATGTGTATAGGAAAAAAACAGTCCATATATAGGGTTCACTATATGGGCTTTAGGCATCCACGAGGGGGTTGTTTTATAATTTTTTAATTTTAAAATTTAATAGAGACGAGATCTCACTGTGTTGTCCAGGCTGGTCTCAAACTCCTGATCTCAAGTGATCTTCCGGCCTCAGCCTCCCAAAATGCCAGGATTACAGGCATGCTGAGCCACCAGGTCCAGCCCACTGGGGTTTCTCAGAGTGTATCCCTTGTGGATAATGGAGGACTTCTATGTTTGGCAAACCATAATTATTAAAAGCATGGTTTTAAAAGGTTTCCTGACAAATCTCTATGATAATGCACGATTTAAGAAATTAATATGCATTGTGTGGCAAAGTAAGGCCTCACTTGTTTGGCTCTTGGGAAAGAAAGCACAGCCTGAGGATAATATGAAAGTTTAAGTCGTTTTTGCTAACTCAGTGGTTTGATTTGGGTAAAGATTTAGTTCTATTCCGTAGTTATACCCTGTTCCAAATGCTGATCAGATGTTCAGGATCCAGGCAGTAAGGTCCTGGAAGATTTTAACTTTACACATCACACTTTTTTTTTGTGGGGGGGAGATGGAGTCTTGCTCTATTGTACAGGCTGGAGTGCAGTGGTGGATCTCAGCTCACTGCAACCTCTGCCTCCCGGGTTCAAGCAATTCTCCAACCTCAGCCTCCTGAATAGCTGGGACTACAGGTGCACACCATCACGCCCGACTCATTTTTGTATTTTTAGTAGAGACGGGGTTTTACCATGTTGGCCAGGCTGGTGTCAAATTCCTGACCTCAAATGATCTGCCCACCTTGGCCTCCCACAGTGTTGGGATTACAGGTGTGAGCCACTTCGCCTGGCCCACATCACACTTAATATACATTGAGTTACCAGTTGGCACCAAAAGAGCCTGCTATGGAAGGAAATGTCCTCTTCATCTCAACTTCAAAGGATAAGTACATGCCATGAACTATCCTAAATCTGCTAATAACTTATTTTGAGTTTGAGCCTCATAAACTTACCTGAAATCTTTAAATCTCTATTTTCATTTTGCAGTGCTTGGATGAGCAGTCCTAGATGTTTACTACTCATTATACAACCTAGTTTCTTTTTCTTTGATTTGGCTTATAGTGTTCAATATGTATTCTAGATTTGTCCACTTCTTCCCATCCCTACTGCCATCAGCTTTGCCAGGTTATCTTCGTCTCTTACCTGATCTATTGCAGGAACTCCTGGTCTCCCTGCTTCCACTTTGGCTTTTTATTGTGCATTTCCCTTACTAGCCTAAGAGATCCTTTAAAATGTAAATTACCTTGACACCCCCTTGTTGAAAGTTTTCCATCCATATTCAAAATAAAATCTAAACTCTACCAAAGCTTGCCAGGCGCTACAAGTTTCGGCACTGCCTTCCTCTCTTACCTTACCTTGTTTCCTTCTACTTAGTTCAGTACCCTGGAGCCTGGCCACGTGAGTTTCTTCCTGTGTATCAATCCCACTTGCATTTTTGTCCCTGGAAGTTGCCAAGCTGGTTCTTGCTGCAGGGCGTCTGCATTTGCTGCACCCTGGGGCTTCAGTACTCTTCTCCCAGATCTTGCTGTGGTTGATACCATTGTGTTATCAGGTGTTAGGTCGGATGTTGCCTCTTCAAGGAGACTGACCAATCTCTCCCTTGTATTTTATTTTCTTCACAGCATTTATCAATATATGGAATTTTAAAAAAATGTTCTGTCTCCTACCCTGGAAATTAAGCTCTGTGAATATGAGACCTTGTCTGTCCTTTTCACTGCACAGTAGGTACTCAGTGAATGCTGGTTGAATAAATGAACTTAGTGAAATGTCTGTATTCCTCTTGAACATACTGTCTATCGTAGGCCGTTTTTTTGTTTTTTTGTTTTGTTTTTTTCCCCATGAAAAAACCCTAATTTTCAGCCTCTTTTTATAGGGCAGTGCCTTATTCTCTTTGGTGTTTGGGTCAGAGTACACTTATATTCTACTTTAGACCTGTGGAATTAATTTCTGGGAGAAATGGGTCTTTAAAATCTGTATTTTCAATAAATCAGGTGATTTTAATGCATATCAAACTTTGAGAATCTCTCAATGTTTTAGTGGCTTTTCTTTGGAAGATTGATTCTTTATAGTAGTGATAGCTACCATTTTTTTGGAACTCTGCTTTATATGTCAAACGTTATGCTAAAAATTACTATTACATGTTTTCATATAACTGCAAAGCAACTCAGATATGTAGGTATCATACACATGAAGACAATGAGACACAGTAAATGGCGGAAACTTGAATTTGAAACCCAAGTCTTTTTAATCACTGTACCCTACTGCTTCAGAACTACAGAGTTTAGAATTGTGTTCAGTACATTAAGAGAGGCCGTGTTTTTGTTCAGGACATGGTAGTGTTTTCTGTTCCTTTTCCAATCCTGTCCTTAATGAAGTCCATTGTTTTGTTGGTCTTTTTGCCTGAAGTTGCACAAACAGGAGATGACCTTAAAACACATTCTGTGGCATGGCGCGGTGGCTCATGCCTGTAATCCCAGCACTTTGGGAGGCCGAGGCGGGTGGATCACGAGGTCAAGAGATTGAGATCATCCTGGCCAACATGGTGAAACCCCTTCTCTACTAAAAATACAGAAATTAGCTGGGCGTGGTCATGCATGCCTGTAATCCCAGCTACTCGGGAGGCTGAGGCAGGAGAATCACTTGAACTCACAAGGCGAAGGTTGCAGTGAGCCATTGCACCACTGCACTCCAGCCTTGTAACAGAGCAAGACTCCGTCTCAAAAAAATAAAGAAACAAAAAACATTCTGCAAAGACTCCTAGGTCTTGCATTGTTGTATTGAGTGCTGAGAGCCCACCAGGCTTCAAGTAATTTTGGAGCATTTTCTTCTTACTTGTGTATTACCTGCTCATTCCCCACACACAAAACCTATTACTTTGTGTTGATCAAATCATCAGAGTTCTTCCTACATTTTCTCCTTTGATTTGTGTTTTACTATTGAATTGAGTGGCGCAACCATGGCTCACTGTAGCCTCAACCTTCTGGGCTTATGCGATTCTCCCGCCTCAGCTTCCTGAGTAGGTAGGACCACAGGCGCATACTACCACACTAATTTTTGTTTGTTTGTTTGTTTTTTGTGGAGACAGGCTCAGGTTGGTATGGAATTCCTAGGCTCAAATGATCCTTCTGCCTTGACTTCCCAAAGTGCTGGGATTACAGGCGTGAACCACTGCATCCAAAGATATTTTAAATAAACAGATTTACTTGAAGTTTTCCTTTAATATTGGGCATGAATGTAGTTTCCAGTTTTCCACAATTATAAATAATATTATGGTGAACCATGGCTTTAAATAATTAACCTAAAAACTGAATAATTACAGCAGCCAGTCTAATTACAAATAGAAGGTATATTAAAGACTTCATAATTTTTTTTTTTTTTGAGACACAGTCTTACTTTGTTGCCCAGGCTGGAGTGCAGTGGAGTGATCTCAGCTCACTGCAACCTCTGCCTTCCGGGTTCAAGCAATTCTCCTGCCTCAGCCTCCTGAGTAGCTGGGATTATAGCCATGCGCCACCATGCCTGGCTAATTTTTGTATATTTAGTAGAGACAGAGTTTCACCATGTTGGCCAGGCTGGTCTTGAACTCCTGACCTTAGGTGATCCACCCGCCTTAGCCTCCCAAAGTGCTGGGATTACAGGTGTGAGCCACTGCTCCCGGCTGAGACTTCTTAAATGATTTTAATCATAATTCAACAAGTATATACAGCATATATATATACTTGCATATGCTTAGAAAATGTTACATGAAGTTTTTAAACATTTTTATTTATTTGTTTGTTTTTGGTATTTTTTGAATTCTAAAATCTTCCTGAGACATAAAGATTTGTCTTTTTTTCTTTTCTTTCTTTTTTTTTTTTTGTGAGACGGGAGTCTCACTCTATCACTCAGGTTGAAGTGCAGTGGGGCGATCTCGGCTCATTGCAACCTCTACCTCCCAGGTTCAAGCTACCCTCCCACCTCAGCCTCACTAGTAGCTGGGACCACGCTTGGCTAATTTTTGTATTTTTTGTAGAGTTGGGGTTTTGCCATGTTGCCCAGGGTGTTCTCAAACTCCTGAGCTCATGCAGTCCACCTGGCTCGGCCTCCCAAAGTGCTGGGTTACAGGCATGAACCATCGTGCCGGTCAGACATGAAGGTTTTTTTTTTTTTTTTTTTGAGACGGAGTCTCGCTCTTTCGCCAGGCTGGAGTACAGTGGCCCGATCTCAGCTCATCGTGACCTCCGCCTCCCGCGTTCAAGTGATTCTCCTGCCTCAGCCTCCCAAGTAGCTGGGATTACAGGCACGTGCCACTACGCCCAGTTAATTTTTGTATTTTTAGTAGAGACAGGGTTTCACCATGTTGACCAGGATGGTCTTGATCTCTTGACCATGTGATCTGCCCACCTCGGCCTCCCAAAGTGCTGGGATTATAAGCATGAGCCACTGCGCCCGGCCGACATGAAGGTTTTTAATAGAAGCTGTCTCTGAGGAGAGGAAAGTACCTCCTTTTTTCCATTTTTTTTTTAACTTTTGGTATTTAAATTTTAAATTATAAATGTATATTTTATTTTTTAAAAATTAACTCTCTGGGAAAGTATATTTTTCTAAACCAATTTTTAGGTGTATAGTAGGACTTATATATGTTTTTGATAACATTTAAGACTTCTGTTCTTTTGTTTTGGAGAAAGTTACCTTCTTATTGCTTATTTTCATATTGAATTTTCATTTCCTTTTTTTTTTTTTAAATTTAGGCCAAAGCACAGATGTGTCTCAGCTTTGTAAAAATACAGAATGGCAGAATAAAGCTGGTTTATGCTTGACTGCACTCATTGACAAGTATTACAAGTGCAGAGCTTTCAAAATTTAATAGTGAATAAAGGTGTTTCAAATCGAATTACGGATGCAGTAAGCATCTTCTTGGTATATGCACCAGACTTAGAGGTCAATGTTCTGGCTGCTATCATGTTTTATCTTGCAACATAGTTTTTTTCTTTGTTTGCTTGCTTGTTTGTTTTGACATGGAGTCTCCCTCCATGGCCCAGGCTGGAGTGCAGTGGCAGGATCTCGGCTCACTGCAAGCTCCGCCTCCCAGGTTCATGCCATTCTCTTGCCTCAGCTTCCTGAGTAGCTGAGACTACAGGCATCCGCAACCATGCCCAGCTAATTTTTTTGTATTTTTAGTAGAGATGGGGTTTCACCGTGTTAGCCAGGATGGTCTCGATCTCCTGACCTTGTGATCCGCCCGCCTTTTCCTCCCAAAGTGCTGGGATTACAGGTGTGAGCCACTACGCCCGACTACAATATAGTTTTTATAAACAAGTTTACTCTTTTTTTTTGTTTGTTTGAGATGGAGTCTCACTCTGTCACCCAGGCTGGCGTGCAGCAGCACGATCTCAGCTCACTGCAACCTCCACTTCCCAGGTTCAAGTGATTCTTGTGCCTCAGCTTCCCGAGTAGTTGGATTATAGGCACCTGCCATCATGCCCAGCTAATTTTTGTGTTTTTAGTAGAGATGGGGCTTCACTCTGTTGGCCAGGCTGGTGTCAAACTCCTGACCTCAAGTGATCTGCCCACCTCAGCCTCCCAAAGTCCTGGGATTACAGCTACCATGCCCTGGCAAAAACAAGTTTGCTTTTTATACAATACATATTTTGCTGCTTTGTTACTCTTAGGAAAGGTAATGTAGAAGAAACTGACTTGCTTGAAATTTTGAACAGACTTTTAAAATCTGTTTATTCATTTTATTTGTTAACAATTGCTTTTCTTTCTCTCTCTCTCTCTCTCTCTCTCTGTCTCTCTCTCTCTCTCTTTCTTTCTGTCTCTCTCTGTCTTTTTTTTTTTGACAGGGTTTCGCTTTTGTTGCCCATGCTGGAGTGCAATGGCACAGAGCATAGTCTTGGCTCACTGCAACCTCCACCTCCTGGGTTTAAGTGATTCTCCTGCCTCAGCCTCCCAAGTAGCTGGGACTGCAGGCACTCGCCACTATGCCCAGCTAATTTTTGTATTTTTAGTAGAGAGAGTGTTTCACCATGTTGGCCAGGCTGGTCTTGAACTCCTGGCCTCAGGTGATTCGCCTGCCTTGGCCTCCCAAAGTGTTGGGATTACAGGCGTGAGCCACCATGCCTGGCCCAATAATTGCTTTCTTTATCATGGTAGTTCTAAGCATTTTTCCCAATATGACTAATGATGTTTATGCACGTCTTTGTGCACATGTCATCTCAGCTATGATATGGAAGAAGGAGGCTGTGCGTTACATAGTTTGGAGAGCAGTAGCCATACTCTGCTTCTTTCATTTTTATTTTAGTTAGAAATGGGGTCTCTGTCACACAGGCTGGAGTGCAATGGTGTGATCATAGCTCACGGTAGTCTTGAACTCCTAGGCTCAAGTGATCCTTCTCAGCGTTCTGAGTAGCTGGGACTACTACATAAGAAGGCACATGCCAGCATGCCTGGCTAATTTTTAAAGTTTTTCATAGAGACGGTCTCACCACCTTGGCAGGCTAGTCTCAAACTCCTAGGCTCAAGCCATTCTACCTCAGCCCCTCAGAGTATTGGTTTTACAGGTGTGAGTCACTGCCCTCAGCACTCTGCTTCTTTCTGCTCAGAGAAATCATATAGACAAGCATGTGAATGAAATATTAAGGAAAAGTCTTGATTCTGTTGTAATTTATTTAGATAACATGCATCATTAACAAACTAGTACCATTGCTTGTAATATACCTCTCAAGTTTAGAACACACTAGTATTTTGTAATCCAGCTGTTAAAAACTGCTTTCTGGCCAGGCATGGTGGCTCGTGCCTACAATCCCAGCAATATAGGAGGCTGAGGTGGGGAGATCACTTGAGCCCAGGAGTTCAAGACCTATCTGGGCAACACATCGAGACCCCGTCTCTACAAAAAAGTAAAAAAATTGTGTGAGTGTGATGGCACGCACCTGTGGTCTCAGCTACTCCGGAGCCTGAGGTGGGAGGATTGCTTGAGCTGGGGAGGTTGAGGCTGCAGGGAGCTGTGATCACACCACTGCACTCCAGCCTAGGCAACAGAGACCCTATCTCAAAACAAAAACCTACTGCTTTCTTAACATTTATAAGTGGGGCCATTGTGGTGGCACACGCCTGTAGTCCTAGCTACTTGGGGGACTGAGGTGGGAAGATGCCTTGAGCTTAGGAGGTCAAGGATGCAATGAGCCATGATTACGCCACTGCACTATAGCCTGGGCAATAGAGACCCTGTCTCAAAAAAAAAAACAAAAAACAAAAAAATCATTTATAAGTAACTTGTATCCACTATTATATGGGATCAACATAATATGGATTTTTTTTTTTTAAAGAGACAGAGTCTTGCTCTGTGACCCAGGCTGGAGTGCAGTGGCGTGATCTTGGCTTGCTGCGACCTCTGCTTACTGGGTTCAAGCAATTCTTCTGCCTCAGCCTCCCAAGTAACTGGGATTACAGATGTGCACCACCACGCCCAGCTAATTTTTGTATTTTTAGTAGAGATAGGTTTCCACCATGTTGCCCAGGCTGGTCTCGAACTCCTGACTTCAGGTGATCCACCCAGCTTGGCCTCCTAAAGTGCTTGGATTACAAGGCCTGGCCTGAAATTTTTCTGTTTCTGATTTATGAAAAAATTTTCCTAGCTGGGCACAGTGGCTCACGCCTGTAATCCCAGCACTTTGAGAGGTTGAGGCAGGTGGATCATCTGAGGTAAGGAATTCAAGACCCGCCTGCCCAACATGGCAAAACTCTGTCTCTACTAAACATACAAAAACTAGCTGGGTGTGATGATAGGCACCTGTAATCCCAGATACTTGGGAGAATCACTTGGACCCAGGAGGTGGAGGTTGCAGTGAGCTGAGAATGTGCTGCTGCACTCCAGCCTGGGCGACAGAGGGAGACTCCTGCTCTAAGAAAGAAAGAAAAACATTTTCCTGAGTATTTGTTTGTTTGTTTGTTTGTTTTTTGAGATGGAGTCTCACCCTGTCACCCAGGCTGAAGTGCAGTAGTACGATCTCGGCTCTCTTCAACCTCCGCCTCCCAGGTTCAAGCGATTCTCCTGCCTCAGCCTCCCGAATTGCTGGTACTACCGGCGTGCGCCACTATGCCCCGCTAATTTTTTTTTTGTATTTTTAGTAGAGTCGGGGTTTCACCATGTTGGCCAGGCTGGTCTTGATTTCCTGACCTTGTGATCTGCCCATCTCAGCCTCCTTTAAAGTGCTGGGATTACAGGCATGAGCCACGGCACTCGGCCATATTTTCCTGAGTTTACAATGTTAAAATTTAGAATATGACTAGTAAATATTCTTGGGTATAATTTTTTTTTTTTTTTTTTTTTGTGATGGAGTCTCACTCTGTTGCCCAGGCTGGAGTGCAATGGCGTGGTGTTGGCTCACTTCATCCTTTGCCTCCCAGGTTCAAGCAATTCTCCTGCCTCAGCCTCCTGAGTAGCTGGGAGTACAGGCGCGCGCCACCACACCCGGCTAATTTTTATATTTTTAGTTGAGACAGCATTTTACCACATTGGCATGCTGGTCTCTTGAACTCCTGACCTTGTGATCCACCCGCCTCGGCCCCCCAAACTGCTGGGATTACAGGTGTGAGTCCCCATGCCTGGCTTTTTTTTTTAGGATTTAAAAATTTTCTCTGGGTGACACAGGAGGTCCTGATGACATGTGCCCTCTGGGGTGGAAATTTTAGAAAACGTTTTCAAATTATGAAACTTATGGTTATAATATTGAATACAAACAAAGATGATTTAATTGAAAAGCTTTCCTTTGTTCGACTATTTATGATCAGTTTTAACCCTAGACCTTGACCAGGCAGAGAGAATTCTTAGGATTGTATAAGAGTAAACTGCAGCCAGGAAAGGACAGGAAATTAGTAGGTGAGAGACCAAGATTAAGAATAGAAGACCTCTTTCTTCTCTTTCCCTTTTATGCAGATGAGTGATGGCTTTGGCCCCAGTGAAACATACACACTCCAGAGCGCTATACAGAGAACTTTGGCTAAGGGTTAAAGATAGTTTGGTCTTCAACTGACCCCAAGTTTTAAAACTTTTTCAGTTTATTAAGTACTGTTACAAATTCTCACTTGATCTTTGCACAAGTGTTTAAAATGAATAGTTTCAATTATCACTTCTGTTTTATGGATAAACTGAAGTCACAACGAGGCTAAGTGATTTATCTATTAATATTTCTCAGTACTGCCTTAAGTTCTTTGTCTAAGGATGTTCTTTCTGCTATCCCATGATGTTTTGGCAAGTGTAGTCTAAAGTGATTCTAGAATAGGAGTCAGATATAGGTAAAGAAAAAAAGGTCACCAAGGAAAGAGAGGGTAATGTTTAAGACAGTCCTTTGGTCTGAATGCTTGTGTTCCCCACAATTCATATTTGAAATCCTGACCCCCAGTGTGATAGTATTAGGAGGAGGTGGGCCTTTGGGTAGTGATTAAGTCATGAGGGTGGAGCCCTCATGATGAGGAGTAGTGCCCTTATAAAAGAGGGCTCAGAGAGCTGCTCGCCCTCTTCCACCATAGTAAGACACAGTGAGAAGGCACCATCTACCAACCAGAGAGTGGGTCCTCAGCAGACTCTGAATCTACCAGTGCCTTGATCTTGGACTTCTTAGCCTCTAGAACCGTGAGAAGTAAATTTCTGTTGTTTGTAACCTACCCAGTCTGTGTTATTTTGTTTAAGCAGCCCAATAGACTAAGGCACCTGAGAAAATAGGGTCACATTTAATGAGAATTTCTAGAAAAATGGTGGCACCCTGGGGGGTGAATCTTGAACAGAATCATGTGTTGCAGAGAAATGGAAACATTAAGATGAGGAAATTCTCTCTGACCTTGAAGAGTTAAGCATAGTAGCGATGGAATAGAGGGTTAAGGGGAAGAGTGTTCTCCTTTTCTTGAGTTTTGAGCATTCTCTGGAGTAGTGATCACAAAGGTAATTTGTAACTTTTATTTAGTTGTTAATTATATATTGGTAGGCAATTATTATTTAAATTAACAGTTAACTTGATTGCAAGCTCTTGATGGTAAAAGCTACCTTTGTTTCTTCTGTATCCTCCTCTGAACTCTCTTGCTGGTTACTTAGTCCCCTGAGAGCTTGTTAGATACATCCTTTTCAAGAAAGGAGAAGTGAGAGAAGACAGGGCGTTTGAATCCCACCTCCTGTGCTGTGTGACTTTGGGCAAATTACTGAAGCTTTCAGAGCCTCAGTCCTTTCCTCTTTAATTGAGTGGGTGAGAACTGCTGTATCTCCAAAGTTGTTATAGTGCTACTTTTGAAGTTGTGGTTTGTTGAATATAAATAAATGAAGAGTTGGTATACTGTCATCCAGTGGTCCCCAACCTTTTTTGCACCAGGGACCATTTTCATAGAAGACAGTTTTTTCACAGACAGTGGGCCAGGGCGGAGGTGGGGGGAGGGGGGAGGATGGTTTTGGGATGAATCTGTTCTACCTCAGATCATCAGACATTAGATTCTCATAAGGAGCGTGCAGCCTAGATCCTTTGCGTGCAGTCGCTCCAGTGAAAATCTAACGCCACCGCCGATCTGATAGGAGGCAGAGCTCAGGTGGTAATGTTCACTGGCCCGCACCTCACCTCCTGCTGTGCTGCCAGGTTCCTAACAGGCCACAGACAAGCACCAGTCCATGGCCTGGGGTTTGGGGACTCCTGTACTAATCTATACTTGATCTATACAGTGATATCTTGCACAGGCCTCTGGCCATGCTGACCTAGTTTATTCTATATATTCCTGTTGTACTCTGTGGAAAATAAACTTCTGTTGTCCCTTCTCGCCTGCTCTAGTTTCTTCCTTTTGAATAGTATGCCCTCTGAAAAGGGTGTCTTTAAGCTTTTGCTTTCTTGTAAAAATATTGTATAAGAATTTCAGGGATGGGCTGGGTGCAGTGGCTCATGCCTGCCATCCCAGCACTTTGGGAGGCTGATCACCTGAGGTCAGGAGTTCGAGACCAGCCTGGCCAACATGGTGAAACACCATCTCTACTAAAAAAAACCAAAAATTAGGCGGGTGTGGTGGTGCGCACCTGTAGTGCCAACTACTCGAGAGACTGAGGCAGAGAATCACTCAAACCCGGGAGGTAGACATTGCAGTGAGTCGAGATTGTGCCACTGCACTCCAACCTGGGCAACAGAGCAAGACTCCGTCTCAAAAAAGAAAAACAAAAATTTGTAATGATGAGTTTCAGGGAATTTTAATCCTGAGTGAGTTTTGATCACAGAGAATTGTGATATTAAGGGCATATAATGGGGTTTATTTCATCATTTAAATTTTGTATGTCTTTAACTTCTCCCAAGTATAGCTTTAGAATAATTTTTAGCAAACAGTAATTGACCAATTTGAACTTGAGTCTGCATCCTTTTTTTTTTTGAGACAGAGTCTCGCCCTGTTGCCCAGGCTGGAGTGCAATGGCGTGATCTCAGCTCACTGCAACCTCCGCCTCTCAGGTTCAAGCAATTCTCCTGTCTTAGCCTCCCGAGTAGGTGGCATTACAGGCACGCGCCACTACACCAGTCTTTTTTTTGCCCTCCTTGGCCTTCCAAAGTGCTAGGATTATAGGCGTGAGCCACCATGCCCAGCCAAGTCCGCATCCTTTTCTTGCCTACTTACCATTACAGATGCAAATGTAGTTTAAGAGAAAAGTATTTTATTGCTAAGAACTAATAGGAAGTTTTGTTTTTTTTTTTTGAGATGGAGTCTTGCTCTGTTGCCCAGGCTGGAGTACAATTGCAATGGTGTGATCTCAGCTCACTACAACCTCTGCCTCCTGGGTTCAAGCGATTCTTCTGCTTCAGCCTCTCAAGTAGCTGGGATTACAGGGGCGCGCCACCATGCCCAGCTAATTTTTGTGTTTTTAGTAGAGATGGGATTTCACCATATTGGCCAGACTCGTCTTGAACTCCTTACTTCAGGTGATCCGCCTCCCTTGCCCTCCCAAAGTGCTGGAATGATAGGCATGAGCCACTGCACCCGGATGAACTAATATTAAGTTAATTGGTAGTTATCTAATTTCTGTACTGCCCTAAAGTTGTCTTTGTAAGGGTGAAACAAACATAACTAGCATGATTGGTCATATCTGGCAGATGGTGAATGAGTCCTGGTCAGGAATTTACAATGTGACTTCCTGTATAAGATCTGTCATATACTAGATGTGTGATCTTGGTGAAATTACTACCTTAGCTGGGGCTGTGTTCCTCATTTTAAAAACAAAATTTTCCTGCTTTGATTTTTATCAGAAGGGCTCTTATTAAGATGTGAAAGTAGTAAAGCTACATTAGAACATAAACTAGGTGTGGCAATATTTGAGAGCCATTTGTGTTAAAAGAATAATCAGCTTTGAATATTTTGTAAAAAGTATTGTGTATGAGTATGTTATTATACTGAGACTTTGAGTAATCTGATAAAAGTCATCCCAACTACTTATTGATGCTTTTTAAGATAAAAATGCATAGAATGCTTCCTCTGGCCTCCCATTTCATTGACCAGTATCTCTATTTTCTGTTATATAAAAACTAATTGCATACATTCTATTTTTTTTTTTTTTTTTTTTGAGACAGAGTCTCGCTCTGTCCCCGGGCTGGAGTGCAGTGGCCGGATCTCAGCTCACTGCAAGCTCCGCCTCCCGGGTTTACGCCATTCTCCTGCCTCAGCCTCCCGAGTACCTGGGACTACAGGCGCCCGCCACGTCGCCCGGCTAGCTTTTTGTATTTTTTAGTAGAGATGGGGTTTCACCCTGTTAGCCAGGATGGTCTCGATCTCCTGACCTAGTGATCCGCCCGTCTCGGCCTCCCAAAGTGCTGGGATTACAGGCTTGAGCCACCGCGCCGGGGCCACATTCTATTTTTTTAAACCTTTTTTTTCTTTTTTACTGAGCAGGCAATGGTTATGAATAATTGCATACCTTCTAAATTGTTACTGTACATTTTCTTCTTTTTTTTTCTTCTCTTTTAGCACATCAGATTGCATTGCATTTATTACATTTTCTTCTTGCTGAGGGTTTTTATTTTTATTTTTTCATTTTTTCAGATGGAGTCTTGCTCTGTCACCCAGGCTGGAGTACAGTGGCGCAATCTCCGCTCACTGCAACCTCTGCCCCTGGGTTCAAGTGATTCTCCTGCCTCAACCTCCCAAGTAGCAGAGACTGCAGGCGTGTGCCACCACGCCCAGCTAATTTTTTTTTTTTGTATTTTTAGTAGAGATGGAGTTTCACCGTGTTCGCCAGGCTGGTCTTGAACTCTTGGCCTCAGGTGATCTGCCTTTCTCGGCCTCCCAAAGTGCTGGGATTACAGGTGTGAGCCACTGCACCTGGCCTATTTTTAACATGGAAAGACTTGTGATATTGTTCTTCATCACTGTGAAGATTTGGCTGGCTATGTGAAAAGTAACTTTATCATAAATCACGTTCTTTAAAATCACAATAAAGAGAGTTTTCATATTCTGGCCTTGAATTAGCCAGTGTTGTTCCCCCCCTTCTCAGGAAGAGCTCTGCTTGCATGGAGTGGGGGAGAAGAGGGGGAGATAATTGTTTTTCTATAAAAATGTATCGTTAAAAAAACTTCTATGTATTAATAATTTGAAATTTTTAGCACTAAAAGGTAGAATGGTGTAATGAATCTCTGTGGACCCATCACTTGCCTTCAACAGTTAAACTCATGGTGGTTTTGTTTCATCCATACCTCTCCCCTCTTGGCAGGTTTATTTTAAACTAGACCCCAGGCATTGTATCACTTTAACTGAAAATACTTAGTGAGATCCCTAAGAGATAAGGACTCTTTTTGGATGTGATCATTGACATTGTACTTATGTAACAATGTCATTTCAACAGTGTTCAAAGTTCCTGATAGTTCATAAATGTCCTTTTACTAGGTTGGTTTGAATCAGGATTGGTATCTCTTAATTTAGTTTTAATCTGTAACCATTCCCCTGCCATCTCTTAAGATTTATTTATTTATTGCCATTTATTTGTTGAAGAAACTGAGTGACATTCCCTGGATTTAGCTGCTGCATCCAAAAAATTTTTTCCTGATTATAAAAGTCAATATGTAACCATTATATGATATTTGAAAATTGTACAAAGTGAAAAGTAAAACCCTGCCACCCAGAGATAACAGATGTTAAAGTGTTATGTTTTCTTTCAGCCTTTTCATTTGTATGTGTGTTCCTATGCCTTTAAAAACATGTGCATTTGCAGGCCAGGAACAATGACTCATGCCTGTAATCCCAGCACTTTGGGAGGCCGGGGCGGGCGGATCACTTGAGGTCAGGAGTTCAAGACCAGCCTGGCCAAAATGGTGAAACCCTGTCTCTACTAAAAATGAAAAAAAAATTAGCTGGGTGTGGTGGCACACACCTGTAATCCCAGTTACTCAGGAGACTGAGGCAGGAGAATCACTTGAACCCAGGAGGCAGAGGTTGCGGTGAGCCGAGATGTGCCACTGGACTCAAGCCTGGGCAAAAAAGGGAGACTCTGTCTCAAAAAATAAATTAATAAAAATAAATTAAAACATGCATTTGCTATGTTTATTTTTATGCCATTTTTAATATGCTTTTAACATTATGTTGTGATCATTCCTTCATATTATCAAGAAAGAAAATGAGGCTGAATGTGGTGGCTCATTCCTGTAATCCCAGCACTTCGGGAGGCTGAGGCAGGAAGATCGCTTGAGGCTGAGGCAGGAAGATCACTTGAGCCTGGGAGTTCAAGACTAGCCTGAGAAGCATAATGAGACCCCGTCTCTACTTAAAAAAAAAAAAAAAAAGCCAAGCATGGTAACATGTGCCCCCATAGTCCCAGCCACTTGGGATCAGATCACTTGAACCTGGGAGGTCAAGGATGCAGTGAGCCATGATTGCTCTACTGCATGCCAGCCTGTGTGACAGAGCGAGAGCCTTTCTCAAAAAAAAAAAAAGAAAAAAAAAGAAACATTTGGCTGTATAATACTTTACAGTGTGTATCACAATTTAAATATTTCTTTTTAGCTGGATATTTAGATTATCCCCATTTTTCACTACTTTAAAGCCATGATAACCGTCTTTGTATATAAATCTTTGTACTTCAGATTATTTTCCTTGATAGGCTTAGAACTGGACTTATTCAGAGGGCATGCACGTTTTTTAACATCTGGATTTGTATTGCCAGAAAAGTTATCATAGTTTGTAATTTCCAATGCAGTGTATAAATGGCTGCATCTTACTAAAGAATTGGTTTGCATTTGCTCTTTATTTTTAAAATGTCTTTGCCAGCCATATTAGTGGAATGTTTGGAGTTTTTTTCCCCTAATTCTTTTGCTTTTTAAATTTTACTTGGGATTTTTTTTTTAATGCACAGTCTTGTGTCCTAAATTTGATATTTTTCATGGTATTTATCTTTTTTGCGTTTTATCTGTACTTTAATGGATGCAAAGTTTGTATGTATCTGTAGGAAGTCCTTCTCTGAATATCAGATAAATGTTAACCTTACTTCTCTGGTAGAATTGCTGATTTTTTTTTCTTCCTTAACTGCTAGTAGGTTTTCTTTTTCTGTTTGGAATTTTTTCTGGGGAGCTTTCCAGCAAAAACTGGAAAGTCTATTAGACAAATTCTGAAAGAGCTATAACACTGTAGGTTTTCCTAGCACTGAATTTATTGAAATTAGAATCCCTTTCCCATTTATTTGTGATTCCAATTTTGATATATAAATATAAATAAATATATTTTGAGGGGAATTTGTTCAGACAATTCTATAAATCTGATTTACTGGTTGTAAGTGTGTTTGTGTGTGTGTGTTTGCACACTGTTTTTTTGTTTGTTTGTTTTTGAGACAGAGTCTCGCTCTGTCGCCCAGGCTGGAGTGCAGTGGCCGGATCTCAGCTCACTGCAAGCTCCGCCTCCCGGGTTTACGCCATTCTCCTGCCTCAGCCTCCGGAGTAGCTGGGACTACAGGCGCCCGCCACCTCGCCCAGCTAGTTTTTTTGTACTTTTTAGTAGAGACAGGGTTTCACCGTGTTCGCCAGGATGGTCTCGATCTCCTGACCTCCTGATCCGCCCGTCTCGGCCTCCCAAAGTGCTGGGATTACAGGCTTGAGCCACCGCGCCCGGCTGCACACTGTTTTTTTAAAAACTTGTTTATTCCTGCCAGGACAAGGAAGACATTTGGCCTTAAAAATTTAACACAGGGTCATCAGGACTCACTCACCACTTCCCACATAAAAGTGGATTGTTGTAGAAACAGTAATAGTAAAATATCATTTTCATTACATTCCTATAGTACATAGCAGCCCACAAGCACTTTTATATTCAGTATATTCCAGGTTGGGCACAATGGCTCACGCCTATAATCCCAACACTTTGGGAGGCTGAGGCCAGAGGATCAGCCTGGCCTTGCTATGTCGACCATCCTGGGCAACATAGCAAGACCTCCGTCTCTACAAAAAAATTTATTTTTATTTTTAAATATATATTTTTCTTAATAGAGATGGGGTCTTGCTGTTTCTCAGGCCAGTCTTGAACTCCTGGGCTCAAGCAATCCTCCCACCTCACCCTCCCAAAGTGCTGGAATTAAAGGCATGAGCTACCATGCCCAGCAAAAATATTTTTTTAAGCAGCTGGGTGTGGTGGCCTGCGCCTGTAGTCCCAGCTCCTCAGGAGGCTGACGTGGGAGGATCACTTGAGCGCCCATGAGTTTGAGGCTGCAGTGAGCTGTGATTGCCATTGTACTCCAGCCTGGGCAACAGAGCGTGAGTCCCTCTCTCTTTAAAATATATATTTATGTATTAAATATATTAAACAAATACATTATATTAAATATGTATAAATATATATTAAATATAAATAAATGTATTAAATATATATTTATAATTAAATATAAATATATTTAATTAAAAATATATATTTGTATATATTTTGAGAAAGTTTATCTCTTTTCTCAAAATATATATTTAATTATATCTCAATTTTCTCAAAATATATATTTAATTATATTTCAATTTTCTTTTGAACTGAATATGCTAAATTGTCTAAACACGGTCTTACCCTCTATCATCACTTAATTTGTTGGTTAGAGATAATATATCATATATTTTCCAAAGACAGGCTTGTGGACTATAAAGGATCTGACAGCCAGGAGAGGTGGGTATGTGGTGTATATGCATCCCTGCTGCTATTTTATGCCCAAATCTCTACTCCATAATGCTGCTTCCCACTGAGTCTATTCACACTCACTTTCTTCTCAAGAGGGGGGCTTGACAGCCCTTCAGGGTCCAACATGCAGGTTGAAAAAAGTGTGCAGTCCTTTCTGTAAATTACCAGACCTAAAAAATATAAAAGCTATTATACAATGATACTTGCTGCTTGGGAAGTGTAATCAGTGACAGTGGGTAAAAGAGAATGAGAATGAGTGAGTTTTATTACTTGGGGGCTTTTTTTTTTTTTTTTTTGAGACGGAGTCTCGCTCTTGTTCTGTCGCCCAGGCTGGAGTGCAGTGGCACAATCTCGGCTCACTGAAGCCTCCACCTCCCGGGTTCAAGCAGTTCTCTACCTCAGCCTCCTGAGTAGCTGGGATTACAGGCGCCCGCCACCATGCCTGACTAATTTTTGTATTTTTAGTAGAGATGGGGTTTCACCGTCTTGGCCAGGCTGGTCTTGAACTCCTGACCTTGTGACCCACCTGCCTTAGCCTCCCAATACTCTGGGGCTTTTAAGTGCAGTTCCTGGAGCCCCATTTTTATTAGACTGAGGTTATCTGGAGGTGATCACATCTTGCTCATCATTGTTTTTCCCATGCGTGTTGCAGTGTTCAGTATCAAGGTGTTCAAATGAGTTGGGCTTCAGTGAATTTTTCCTTTTTCTTGATGGTGTAAGTTCTCCTCAGCAGCTCCTGGTGATGATTCCTCTCTTGATGTTTTGGGGGCCTTTTCTGTATTTGCCAAGACTTGAGTGGTCATGATTTGATGTCACTGATAGTTTTAGGTTTCTATGTTGGCTCCACTTGTTATTTCTGAAGAAGTGTACTTGCTTTGGCAGGAGTAATATTCTCTCTTACTTCTCTCCTTTCTCTACCATTTTTTCCTTTGTCATCTCAACTATGGTAAGCATCCAGATGATGTATTTGATTGCAGATGCACCTTGGGAAAAGATAAAAAACAAAACTAGGCATTGTCATTTTCCTGATTTTTTTCGGTCTTACATGTGTTTTTAAAAGGAATTTAAAAATGAATTTCCATTTGCTTTTATTTTAAACTTAATTTAACAAAGTACTATACCAATATTAGTAGTTTATGGTAGATACACTGTTTCAGATACACTGTTTCACTGTTTAGATTCTCTTCAGCTGTTAAAGCTTCCACCAGAGAGAGAGTAAGTAGGGAAGGGAAAAGTAAACTTTGAAAACTGATTTTTGCAAACAATGATTGCCTCAGATTTAGGTCAAAGGCTGACTTTAGAAGTATCCATGATAGGGCCTGTTTATATACTTTTTAATATCTTCATTGATGATGGGATATGGTTAATTTTGTAACATTTACCTACAGAGTTACAATCCCTTTTATGAGATATTATCTCTAACCAACAACTTCAGTGATGATAGAAAGACAATTTAACATATTCAGTTCGAGTACATTGATATAGAATTATTTATCCCTAGAGCTCATGGTTATAGTGGATAGAAGAACAAGAAACTTCAAGATTATTCTTTTACAAAGTTAATACTCTTTGAATAGTTAAATATTCAAATGGTGTAATTTCAGAAAACACAATCATATGCAGCAAAAAGTCTCCTTACTACTTCTGTCTCCAGGCCACCTAGGTCCTCTTTCAAATACTAAAAGTTTGGGACTATTTGCAAACATCTCTCCATTGATGAAAACTTAGCCTTAAGTTCCTAATGTTATTGGAGTTTCCACAGCAGCATTTTATTTTTATTTTGGGTAGTATCTGTTGTTTACACATGTATGCAAATTTGCACATATATGTAAATATTTACACATATGCAAATATATAATTTGGTTTAAAAAGTAATATGTATAGAAACAGGAAAATAAGAAAAAAAATCAATACCTGATCATCTTAACAATAACCAGTGTAATGAGTTTAATGTATAATAATTTTTCCCCAAGTTTAAATTCTTGGTAGGTAGTAATTCTACGTATTTTTAAAAACCTTAATCACGGGAATTTCACACTGAGCATACTGGAATTCTGACTCATTTCTTAGGAGGGAAATGAATCTCTTAGTATTGTTGCTCTTGGAAAAGGAGTGGGGAACTAACCTTTTTGAAGGAGAGAGGAAACCAGGGATTGGCAAAAAGAGTAGAGAGGTTTAATAAGGGTGCATATTTTTATACTACAGCCTTGAGAAAAATAAGGAAAAAATCCAGTTGCAGTAATTCTGGGTCCTTAGAATACTGCTTTTCTTTTTTCTGTTTTAAATGTAAGGAATGGATTGGAAGATGTATAGAGAAGATAAGCTCACAGTCAGGTTACACATTTCTGTTATATTTTGATGTGGGTACCAGGGAGGATTAACTTAAGGAAAGAGAACTTTCCACGTCACGCATTCAGTTTTTGTCTGTTATGACAATGGAGTCTGAGCAGCAAGAGTCAGAAACTCCCAAGTTATAAAATGTGGCCAGGCACGGTGGCTCACTCCTGTAATCTGAGCACTTTGGGAGTCTGAGGGAGCAGATCACTAGAGGCCGGGAGTTTGAGACCAGCCTGGCCAACATGGTGAAACTCTGTCTTTACTAAAAATATAAAAATTAGCCAGGTGTGGTGGCACACGCCTGTGTTCCCAGCTACTTGGGAGGCTGAGGCAGGAGAATCACTTGAACTCAGGAGGTGGAGGTTGCAGTGAGCCAAGATGGCGACACTGCATTCCAGCCTGGGTGACAGAGCGAGTCTCAGCCTCAAAACAACAACAACAACAACAAAATTGGGAATGTTTAACCCTTTTCAGGGATGTCCCTTCTTTATTTTCAATGGAATAGCCTAGCAGAATAAGCCAAATCTACTATAGAGATGCTGTTAGCAAGAGGCCAGTTTTGCTAGCTATACCGTGTTACTACATAGTATGTTTCATTGCTCGAATGTACCATAGCTTTAATTACCAACATTTGGGTTCTTTATAATTTTTTGAATATTCAGTAATGCACAATTCAGACAGTCCCTTAGAACAGAGTGATAGAAATGTAATTCTTAAGGGTACAAGTTTGTAAAAATACTTTTTATTATAGGTTTAAAAAATATACACAAAAGTGGACTCAACAATTTTCAGTTACCCATGATCCAGTTTCAATGGTCTTTAACTCCTGGCCAGTCTTGTTTCATTGATCCACATCCAGGTTTTTAGTTTATTTTTTATTTATTTATTTATTTATTTTTGAGACGGAGTCTCCCTCTGTCGCCCAGGCTGGAGTGCAATGGCGCAATCTCGGCTCACTGCAAGCTCCGCCTCCCGGGTTCACGCCATTCTCCTGCCTCAGCCTCCCGAGTAGCTGGGACTACAGGCGCCCGCCACCTCGCCCGGCTAGTTTTTTCTATTTTTAGTAGAGACGGGGTTTCACCATGGTCTCGATCTCCTGACCTTGTGATCCGCCCGCCTCAGCCTCCCAAAGTGCTGGGATTACAGGCGTGAGCCACCGCGCCCGGCCTAGTTTATTTTTTTTTAATGTCATTTTTTTTTAGAGCAGTTTTAGGTTCACAGGAAAATTGAGCAGAAAGTGTAGAGTTCTCACCGGGCGCGGTGGCTTACGCCTGTAATCCCAGCACTTTGGGAGGCCGAGACGGGCGGATCAGGAGGTCAGGAGATCGAGACCATCCTGGCTAACACGGTGAAACCCCGTCTGTACTAAAAATACAAAAAAATTAGCCGGGCGAGGTGGCGGGCGCCTGTAGTCCCAGCTACACGGGAGGCTGAGGCAGGAGAATGGTGTGAACCCGGGAGGCGGAGCTTGCAGTGAGCTGAGATCCGGCCACTGCACTGCAGCCTGGGTGACAGAGAGAGACTCCGTCTCAAAAAAAAAAAAAGTATAGAGTTCTTATATATCCCTTGCCCCCACACATGCATAGCTTCCCTACTATCAGACACCAGAGTGTTAACCTTTTGTTATAGTCAACGAACCAAACATTGAAAAGTCGTTTTTACCTAAAGTCATAGTTTACATTAGGGTTCACTCTTGGTATTGTACATCTTACGGAGTTTGACAAATGTATAATGACACATATCTACCACTGTAGTAGTATACAGAATTGTTTCATTGCCCTAAAAATCCCTCCATCCATTTATTTATTTTTTAAAGGTCTGTTGGACTTGACATTTTTTAAGTAAATATTTTTATTTTGCGATAAATTTAGACTTACAGAAAAGTTGCAAAGGTAATACAAAGTTACTATATACTCCTCACCCAGCTTCCCCTAATATTAATGTCTTACTTTCGGGCCGGACGTTGTTCCTCACGCCTGTAATCCCAATGCTTCTGGAGGCCAAGGTGGGAGGATCACTTTAGCCCAGGAGTTCAAGATCAGCCTGGGCAACATAGCAAGACCTTGTCTCTATAAATAAATTTTAAAAAATAAAAAAACATTTTAGAGACTCTATCGGCTATTTTAACTCCCTTTATCTCTTTCATGAGCTTGCATGAGCTGGAGTGCTTAAGGTTCTAACAGCAATGATAAATTGGTTAACAGCACTGGAAAATTCCCTCACCACATGTAGCAACAGTATGACTCAGCTGAGTTATTCCTGCCAAATTCTACCAGGAAAGGTGTTAGTTGTAGAGGAGAGAAAGTGACCTGCACCTGCAGAATAAGGGGAATTGCTTTTTGCCTTCTCAACAGTCATGTTATTTCCCTGCTTTTCTGTGCTAAGAATTGTTTGAGAGCTTCAGACATGTTTATTTTGCCCTTAATGCTACATAAAAAGTCACTTATAAACCATGTTGCTTAATATATACCTGAAGTCAGATTGCTATCACAAAAATGGGAAAATGCTGACATACAAATTCAGTGACTATTATGGAAATATAAAAAAATTTTTGAAAAGTAGCATAGGGGCCAGGTGCAGTGGCTCATGCCTGTAATCCCAGCACTTTGGGAGGCTGAGGCAGGCAGATCACCTGAGGTTGGGAGTTCAAGACCAGCCTATCCAACATGGCAAAACTCCATCTCTACTAAAAATACAAAAAATTAGGCAGGCATGTGGCGCACACCTGTAATCCCAACTACTCTGGAGGCTGAGACAGGAGAATCGCTTGAACCTGGGAGGTAGAGGTTGCAGTGAGCCAAGATCGCGCCACTGCACTCCAGCTTGGGCAACAAGAGCAAAAACTCCATCTCAAAAAAAAAAAAAAAAAAGGTAGCCTAGGAACTCCCCAGAACCTATAACACAACTTCAATAATTATCAACTTATTGTCTCTTTTATTGCATCTATGCCTATGTTTGCTTCCCTTACTGCTCCTCGATTCTATTGACTTTTCTTTTATTTATTTGTTTATTTATTTTGTAACTGAATTTTGCTCTTGTTGCCCAGGCTAGAGTGCAATGGTGCCATCTTGGCTCACTATAACCCTCCCAGGTTCAAGCAATTCTGCTTCAGCCTCCCAAGCAGCTGGATTACAGGCGTTTGCACCACCATGCCCAGCACATTTTTGTATTTTTAGTAGAGACTGGGTTTCACACCATGTTGGCCACACTGGTCTTGAACTCCTAACCTCAGGTGATCCACCCTCCTTGGCCTCCCAAAATGCTGCAATTACAAGTGTGAGCCACCGTGCCTGGCTATTTTGAATTTTCTTAGTAAACTATTTATGTTTTCATGACTTAGACCTTTATAACCTGTTGCACGTTTTTGAGAAACAAGTCTTGAAGCTGCTTGTCCTCAAGGATCAAGCCCCCCATGACTTTGGTATTGGCATTGTTCTCTAACATTAGGGATATATATTGGGGAGATGAACAAGTCTGTGAAACATACAAGATGAAACATTGTTTTAAATTACTTTCTATCAAAGACCTTACTGAGGCAGATTTACTAAAGTTCTGATTCAGTCACACTGTTCTGTCTTGCCTAGGATAGAGCAGCTTAATGTCTCTGGAGACCACGGGATTTAAATGTGCGGTGGGACTGGTTAAGTTTTTTTCTTCTGGTGCCTAGCTGCTGGTTTGTGTTGACACTTGTTTTTGGGTCTTCATCAAAAGAGAACTGTGTTCATCCTATTTTCAAAAAAAAACCCCAGTGATTTTAAAATGGAAACTGTTAACTGAAAACCAAGTAGTACTTAAAACAGCTCAAGTTTACAGGAAGAAAGTTCCACAGAAGTGTAGCACTATTGAGGAATGTCCTATTTATAAATATACTTTCTCATTTTACTGGAGGCTAATTAAGACTGAAGTATAATTTAAAATTCTAGTTGATTTACTTGTTCCTGACACATATAGAAGTAGAGAAAATAAACATTGTCAAGAATTCAGTAAATATTTATTCTGTGAGTGCTGTGGCTAAGCAGTATAGGTGGTGTTCAGAGATGATGACTAAGATTTCTGCCCTCCAGAAGCTCTGTTTTTTTTTTAGGGGTGGTGGTGGAGTCTGATTTTGTTAATTTAATGAATTAAAAAGAGATTTTAAAATAGCCATGTTTTACAATTTTGGTGGGTAATACAGTGATAAAAACAAGTCTCCCTTTCTTTATGAAAGCCAGTGTGCTTGTGCTTTCTTAAAGTTCTGTGTTCAGAGGCTACAGAGGTGGTCATTTCTGTATTTGAATTTGTTTTATAAAAACCTTAGTAAAAGGCCAGCTTGTTGACTCATGCCAATAATCCCGGCACTATGGGAGGCCAGCAGGTGGATTTCTTAACCTCAGGAGTTCAGGACCAACCTGGGAAACATGGCAAAACCCCGTCTCTACCAAAAATATAAAAATTAGGCATGTTGGCAGGTGCCTGCAGTCCCAGCTACTAGGGAGGCTGAAGTGGAAGGATAGCTGGAGCCTGGCAAGTCGAGGCTGCAGTGAGCTGTGATTGTGCCATTGCACTCCAGCCTTGGTGACACAGTGAGACCCTGTCTCAAATTTTTAAAAAATAAGAAAATCTTAGTAAAATATCTTCATTTTAACCAACACAGTATTATTAGTATCTACTAATAATAAAAAATTAGCCGGGTGTGGTGGCGCATGCCTGTAATCCCAGCTACTTGGGAGGCTGAGGCAGGAGAATTGCTTGAACCTGGGAGGTGGAGGTTGCAGTGAGCCAAGATTGCGCCATTGCACTCCAACTGGGGTAACAAGAGCGAAACTCCGTCTCAAGAAAGAAAAAACAACAACAAAAAAGAAAAGACAGTTGAGACACAGGAATTTACCGGTGAACTTTTTTTTTTGAGACAGAGTCTCACCGTCGCCCAGGCTGGAATGCAGTGGCACGATATTTTTTGTATTTTTAGTAGAGACGGGGTTTCACCATGTTAGCCAGGATGGTCTTGATCTCCTGACCTCATGATCCACCCGCCTCGGCCTCCCAAAGTGCTGGGATTACAGGCGTGAGCCACTGTGCCCGGCATACTGGTGAACTTTATATATAAGGGTAGGTTATATTTACTGTCAGAGTTTTCTGTGTTGGATATATACAATCAAACGTGAAAGCTAATCAGCTTTTTTTTTTTTTTTTTAAAAAGGTGTGGACAGAGTGGCCTCAGACAAAACTGTGAAGTAGAGTTTACACATGGTTTGCTTACCTTCCAGAAAGTGAGCCTCTCCAGCTTAGGCCACATCTCCATCTCCCCTTCCAATCCTCACCTCCCCTTCTACCTTTAGCTCAGGCAGGCAGATCTAGAAGGATATTAGATGGAAAGGTTTGCCCTGTTTATGGCTTGATTTCATCTCAATATATTTTGGTTGTTTCACCAAATCACCACGTAGAAATCTACCTTAATTTTTCTAACAGCTCTATAGGATCTTATGTACTCATTGCATCATTTAATCGAAACAACACTGATAAATCCTTTGCATTACTTTTTTCTTTGCTGTTACGGTATTCCAGTAAACATGCTGTACAGAAATTTTGCATGCTTGTTTGAATATGGATATTCAAATTAACTAGGCTGAATTATTATTATTATTTTGAGATGGAGTCTTGCTCTGTTGCCCAGGCTGGAGTGCAGTGGTGCAATCTCGGCTTACTATAACCTCCACCTCCTGGGTTCATCGATTCTCCTGTCAGCCTCCTGAGTAGCTAGGATTACAGGCGCACACCACCACGCCTGGCTAATTTTTTTTTTTTTTTTTTTTTGAGATGGAGTCTTGCTCTGTTGCTCAGGCTGGAGTGAATTGGCACTATCTTGGGTCACTTCAACCTCCACCCCCTGAGTTCAAGCGATTCTCCTGCCTCAGTCTCCCGAGTAGCTGGGATTACAGGCACCCACCACCGTGCCCAGCTAATTTTTGTATTTTTAGTAGAAATGGGGTTTGGCCATGTCGGCCAGGCTTGTCTCGAACTCCTGACCTCAGGTCAGGCCTGCCTTGGCCTCCCAGAGTGCTGGGATTACAGGCGTGAGCCACTGTGCCTGGCTGGATGAATTAATTTTATCAATCTCCTGATACGTGTAAGATTGTGTTGATTTACACTTCCAGTTTGTATTTGCTTATTGGCTCTGTGTTTTCCTGTGAATGTAATCTTCGCTCACTTTTCTACTAGGTTGCCATTTTCATACTGATTTTTTCAGAATTCTCTGTAAATTAAGGAAACTAGCCCTGATATTACACATGGTTTTTCAAGTTTGTTGTCTTTTCATTTTATGGTATATTTTTGGTTTTATAGAAACTTTTATTGGTTTTGGTTGTTAAAATTATTAGTCCTTTCCTTCATGGTTTCTTGGACTTATATTCTATATGTATCCCAGTCATCTTCTTGTAATTATATATGTGTGGCTTTTTAAAATTAAAATTTGTATTTTAGAAGTCTTAATACATAAATACATGCTCATAAGAAATGTAAAAATTGACAGTGAAACTCTGTTCCCCTATATTAAGTCTGATGTATGTTCTTTCAGTTTTTTTTTTTTTTTTTTAAGAGACCAGGTCTAGTTCTGTCACTCAGGCTGGAGTGCAGTGATGTGATCATAGCTCACAATGGTCTCAAACTCCTGGGCTCAAGTAATCTTCCCACTTCAGCCTCCAGAGTAGTTAGAACTACAGGTACACGCCACCACACCCAGCTAATTAAAAAAAATTTTTTTGTAGATGGGGTCTTGCTATATTGCTCAGGCCTCCAGTGCTTTATGTGTGTGTCACAGTTTACCTTAAAAAAAAAAAAAAGACAATTACCCTGCCATTTATTAAATAATCCATGTTTTTAAATGGCACCTTTTGCATATTCTAAATTTCAGTAAAATCATGGGTCAGTTTGTGAATACTGTATTCTAATCTGTTGCTGTAGTTGACTAATTTTATGTGTGACTTCATTTTTAAAAGTTAAACTGGGCCAGGTGCGGTGGCTCACACCTGTAATTTCAGCACTTTGGAAGGCTAAGGAGGGAGGATCACTTGAGCTCAAGAGTTCAAGACCAGCCTGGGCAACATAGGGAGACCCCATCTTTGTAGAAAATTTAAAACTAGCAAGGTGGGGTGTGTACCTGTGGTCCTAGCTACTTGGGAGGCTGAGAGGGAAGGATCACTTGAGCCTGGGAGGTTGAGGCTGTGGTGAGGGGTGTTCGTGCCACTGCACTCCAGCCTGGGCAACAGAGGGAGACCTTGTCTCAAAATAAAAAGTTAAATCACTCATGTGTCTAGAATTTATTTTGGCATAAAGAATGAGAATAGGGAGGGAGCTAACACGATTTAGGAAATAACTTGTCTTCCTTCCAGTGATTCAATATGCTGTTGTTAAAATATCGTTCTCCAAGGAGCCCCACCATTGTCACTGATCTGTTGAAAAAGCATTTTAACTAGGTTCCCTCTACATACTGTGGCTTCCCTTTTCTCAGTTTTCCATCGTGCAGCCAAGGTGGTCTTTTTAGAACATACCAGGATGAAAGCACATTGCTTCACGTTGTTCTTCACATTACTCTTGGGGTAACGACCTAATCATGAACATGGCCTGAAAGACCCTTTGTGGCATGACTCCCTCTGACCTGTCCTGTCTCATGTTAAACCACTCTGCTCTCTGGATTCTAGCACATTGTGGCTTTCTTTCAGTTCCTCCAATGTGTCATACTCTTAATCATTAAGGACCTTTGTATTACTTTTCCCTTTGTGTCTAGAATGCCCTCCACCCCCGAGTCTCACACCTTCTACCTCTACCTCACCCTAATGTATTTAACTCATTCCTCCACTCGCAACTCCTAGTTAATTCTTCAGTAAAATCTTCCCTGACACGCCAGATGAGTTTAGAATGTGTATGTGCTCTCTAGGCACCATTTACATAACAGCTTTTTTGAGATATGATTCACATACCATACAATGCACCCATGTACAATGTACAATACAGGCCGGGCATGGTGGCTCATGCCTGTAATCCCAGCACTTTGGGAGGCTGAGGCAGTCAGATCACTAGGTCAGGAGTTCGAGACCATCCTGGCTAACATGGTGAAACACTGTCTCTATAAAAAAAAAAAATAGAAAAAATTAGCCAGGCATGGTAGCAGGCACCTGTAGTCCCAGCTACTCGGGAGACTGAGGCAGGAGAATTGCTTGAACTCGGGAGGTGGAGGTTTCAGTGAGCCGAGATCATGACACTGTACTCCAGCCCGGGTGACAGAGCAAGACTCCATCTCAAAAAAATAAATAAATAAAATAAAATGTACAGTACAGTGGCTTTTAGTATATTCACAGAGTTGTGTGATTATCACCATAAAACATTTTTTTCAGCCCCTAAAAGAGCCTATACACGTTAGCAGTCACTCCCTATTTTCCCTGCAAACTTCCAGCTCTAGGCAGCCAGAGTGATTTTTTTATTGGGGTAAAATATAACAAAATTTGCAGTTTTAACCAGTTTTAAAGTGTACAATTTGATGACATTAATTACATTCACAGTGTTGTACAATCATCACCATCATTTTGAAAACTTTTTTATTACCACAGATACAAACTCTACTCGTTAAGCAGTAACTCCCCATTTCTTTCTTCCTTAAGTCCCTGGAAGTCACCATTCTACTTCCTGTCTCCATGAATTTGCCTATTCTAGCTAGATATTTCATATAAATTGAATCATACCATATTATTTTTTGTCTGGCTAATTTCAGGTTGATGAATGTTTTCAGAGTTCCTTCATGTTGTAACATATATCAGAACTTCATTCCTTTTTACAGCTGAATATCCCCATTGTATGTGTACACCACATTTTGTTTATCCATTTTTCAGTCGATGGACACTTGGGTTGTTTCTGTCTCTTGCCTATTGCAAACAATGCTGCTGTGACTATTTGGTAAATACGTATCTGTTGGAGTTCATGTTTTCTTTTTTTGTTATTGTTTATAAATAGAGACAGGGTCTTTCTCACCGTGTTGCCTGGGCTCGAGTGATCCTCCCACCTCGGCTTTCAAAAGTGCTGGGATTACAGGCGTGAGCCACCATGCCCAATCTTGAGTCCATGTTTTCAAATCTTTTAGGTATATACCTATGAGTAGAATTGTTGAGTCTTATGATAGATAATCTGTGTTTAACTTTTGAGGAACTGTCAAACTATTTTCCACAGCAGCCACACCACCATTTTACATGAGGGTTATGTGAGGGTTCTAATTTTTCACATTACTTATTTTCCATTTTGATTATGGCCATACTAGTAGGTATGAAGTGGTATCTAACTGTGGTTTTGATTTGCATCTCCCTAATGATTACTGACTTTAAGCATTTCTAATATAATTATTGGCCATTTGTATATTTTCTTTGAATAAATGTCTGTTCAAGTTATTTGCCATTTTTAAAATGCTTATCTTTTGTTATTGAGTTATAGGAATTCTTTATATATTGTGAATATTAAACCTTTATCGGACAGATGATTTGCAAATATCCATTCTGGGAGTTGTCTTTTTCACTCTTTCATTTATCTTTTATAGCATTTATCAGTTTATATTTATAATTTTAAAAACGTTTAGATTAGTATCTTTACTACTAGAATGTGAACACTATTAGGGTAAGAACTATCAGTTTTTGCTTACTTTAAATTTCTTTTTTCTTTTTTCTTTTTATAGAGATGAGGTCTCACTATGTTGCTCAGGCTATTCTCAAACTCCTGAGCTCAAGTGATCCTCTTGCCACAGCCTCGCAAGTGCTAGGATTACAGGTATGAGCCACCATGCTCAGCCTACTTTTAAATTTCTAATAGGCCTAGCACAAGCACTAAATATTTTTGAGTGAATGAACTAAGTTCCTTTAAGTTAATTTATGAATTGTTTTATTGATCTGCCTATTCCACCTTTTAACCAGAATGGTTTTCCGTGACTAATGCTGTATATAAGCATTAATTTTACTTGTTATTGAGATATAATTGATAAACAATAAACTATGTACATTTAAATATACAATTTGATAAGTTTTGATAGATGTGGCCACAATTCACATATATTAGACCATTTGAAGTTGTCCCACAGCTCACTAATGGCCTATGTATGTTTTTGTTTATTTTTTCAGAGATGGGTTCTCACTTTGTTGCTCAGGCTGGCCTTGAACTCCTGGGCTCAAATGGTTCTCCTGTCCCACCCACCCAAGTAGCTGGGACTACTGGTTTATCACCCTTTTTTCTGTTATTTCATTTTTGATAGCTACTGTTATTATGTCTTCAAGTTCAGTAATCTTTTCTTCTGTAATGTCTAATATGCTGTTAAACCCATCTGGTATATTTTTCATCTCAGACACTATTGTTTTAATCTCTACAAGTCCAATTGGATAATTTTACTATCTTTTTTTTTTTTTTTTTTTTTTGAGACGGAGTCTCGCTCTGTCGCCCAGGCTGGAGTGCAGTGGCCGGATCTCAGCTCACTGCAAGCTCCGCCTCCCGGGTTCACGCCATTCTCCAGCCTCAGCCTCCAGAGTAGCTGGGACTACAGGCGCCCACAACCGCGCACGGCTAATTTTTTGTATTTTTAGTAGAGACGGGGTTTCACCGTGGTCTCGATCTCCTGACCTTGTGATCCGCCCGCCTCGGCCTCCCAAAGTGCTGGGATTACAGGCGTGAGCCACCGCGCCCGGCCAATTTTACTATCTTTAATGTCTCTCCTTAATATAGTCATTCTTCTAGTTTCTTCGGGTTTTTCCACCCCGTAATTGGGCCTAGAGTCTCCTTGAGGCAGTAAACTGGGCCAGTGATAGGGCTCACCTCATTTGTTTTTCTGTCTCTGAGGTCTTACTATTCTTTGTAGCCTCATGTTTGATGTCTTTTTTTTTTTTTTTTTTTTTTTTTTTTTGGTGGAGTCTTGCCCTGTCGCCAGGCTGGAGTGCAGTGGCGCAATCTTGGCTCACTGCAACCTCTGCCTCACGGGTTCAAGCGATTCTCCTGTCTCAGCCTCCTGAGTAGCTGTGACTACAGGCACACGCCACCATGCCCGGCTAATTTTTGTGTTTTTAGTAGAGACGGGGTTTCACCATGTTGGCCAGGATGGCCTCTATCTCCTGACCTTGTGATCCACCCGCCTCGGCATCCCAAAGTGCTGGGATTACAGGTGTGAGCCACCGTGCCTGGCCCTTTTTTTTTTTTTTTTTTAAATGTGAACTCACTATGTTGCCCAGGCTGGAATGCAGTGGCATGATCATGGCTTATTGCAGCCTTGACTGCCTGGGCTCAAACAATCCTCCCACCTCAGCCTTCTGAGTAGCTGGGACCCAGGTGTGTGCCACTGCCACAGTGCCCGACTAATTTTTAAATTATTTTTAGAGATGAGGTCTCACTAGGTTTCTCTGGTTGATCTCAAACTCCTGGGCTCAGGTGATCCTCCCTCTTCAGCCTCCCAAAGTGCTGGAATTACAGGAGTCAGCTATCATGCCTGGCCTTAATGTCTTAAAAACAATTGTTTCTGGCCAGGCATTGTGGCTCACACTTGTAATCCTAGCACTTTGGGAGGCCGAGGCGGGCAGCTCACCTGAGGTCAGGAGTTTGAGACCACCCTGGCCAACATGGCAAAACCCCATCTCTACTAAAAATACGAAAATTAGCCGGGCGTGGTGTGCGCCTGTAATCCCAGCTACTCAGGAAGCTGAGGCAGGAGAATCACTTGAACCCAGGAGGCGGAGGTTGCAGTGAGCTGACATCACACCACTGTACTCCAGCCTGGGTGACAGAGTGAGACTCTGTCTAAAAAAAAAAAAAAAAATATATATATATATATATATATATGTATGTATAAAAATAATTGTTTCATGTATTTTGTCTAGTTTTTAAAAAACTGTTTTAGGCAGAACAGTAAATCTGGTTGCCAATACTCCATCTTGACCTCTCATTTGTTTCTCTTTATTTTTCGAAATCTACCTAGCCATTTCTTAGCTATGCCATTAATTTCCCCCCATAAACCTTGGTATCATTTTAGATACCTTTTCACATGTCTTTCTTGGTGGGGGTAAAGGCCGGTTTAAATTATTTGCATACTGGAGCTAATAAAGTCAAATAATTGAGTAATTAAGCAGAGTAGGTTCTAGCATCATCAGCATCAAAGGCGGGGCCAGTTTAGAGCATTAAAGACATTTGTATTTATGGGCTGATGGCAGAAGGGGTAGCCAATCACCTGTATAAATTCATAATTCATATAGGATTAATAAATTGATACAGGTCATTAAGAAATACAAACTATACATAATTTAATAAAACGATTGTGAATGTATACAATGTCAGAATTTTTCACAGCTCAAGAGAAAGAGTAATTCTGAATAGTAGACTTACAGTATTTTTTCCTTCTTACCAGATTTAAACAGTCAAGTAAAATCAAGCTGGGTAATCATGGCAGAAGGTGGATTCGATCCCTGTGAATGTGTTTGCTCTCATGAACATGCAATGAGAAGACTGATCAATCTGGTGAGATGAATAGGACAATCCTATTCCGAACTGATCTGTATCCCTTGTATCCTCTTTGCATGAAAATACTGGTTATTGGAGAGTTTTCATCTGATGGTCACTAAAAAGTATTTCATAATTGAAATTCCACATTTGTTTAAGTTGTAATGATTAAAATGTGGCCGGGTACAGTGGCTCACACCTGTAATCCCAGCACTTTGGAAAGCCGAGGTGGGCAGATCACTTGAGCTCAGGAGTTTGAGACCAGCTTGGCCAACAAAGCAAAACCCCATCTCTACTAAAAATATAAAAGTTTGCCAGGCATGGTGGCACACACTTTTAATCACAGCTACTCAGAAGGCTGAGGCACAAGAATTGCTTGAACCCAGGAGGTGGAGGTTGTAGTGAGCTGAGATCATGCCACTGCACTCTAGCCTGGGCGACAGAATAAGACTGCATCTCAAAAAAAAAAAAAAAAAAAAAGTTTGCTAGCAATTATTTCATTAGAGATGAAAACAGACTACCGTCTTTATTATTACTATTATTTTTTGAGATGGAGTCTCGCTCTATTGCCCAGGCTGGAGTGTAGTGGTGCCATGTCAGCTCACTGCAGCCTCCACCTCCTGAGTTCAAGCGATTCTCCTGCCTCAGCCTCCCAAGTAGCTGGGACTACAGGAGTGTGCCACCACGCCTGGCTAATATTTGCATTTTTAGTAGAGACTGGGTTTCACCATGTTGGCCAGGCTGGTCTCAAACTCCTGACCTCAAGTGTTCTGCCTGCCTTGGCCCCCCAAAGTACTGGGAATGCAGGTGTGATCCACCTCCCCAGCCCAGACTCCTGTCTTTATGGCAGATTTATGTTGGTGAAATTTGCCATCATGGGTAGATAACACATACGTATGTTGCCTTTTCCACTTTATATCAATACAAATAAAATTGTTTTTAGCTGTGTGGAGCTTGTTTGCCTGCTAAGCTGCTATTGACAGTTCCTGTTATGATATAGTTCAAATCCTACACCAGCATACGGCATGACAATACAAATCTCTGTGTAAAGCATTTCTCTTTTTTTTTTTTTTTTTTGAGACAGAGTCTCGCTCTGTCACCCAGGCTGGAATGCAGTGGTGCGATCCCAGCTCACTGTAACCTCCACCTCGTGGGTTCAGGTGATTCTCCTGCCTCAGCTTCACAAGTAGGTGGGATTGCAGGTGCGCACCACCACGCCCAGCTAATTTTTGTATTTTTAGTAGAGATGGGGTTTCGCTTTTTTGGTCAGGTGTCGAACTCCTGACCTCAGGTGATCTGCCAACCTCAACCCCCAAAAGTGCTGGGATTACAGGCGTGAGCCACTGAGCCCAGACTATGTAAAGCATTTCTGAAAACAAATCAGTTATTTGACAGAGGTAGATTTCAGAACAACAGGATTTGAATAGTTTCATTGAGTCGATTGTAGTGGAGTCTATAAGCTTAAATACAGGGCCATTTATATTATACTTTATACTTTTTATGTGCAAAAGGAAAAATTTGACCATTATTTACAGTGAAGTATATTCTTATATTATACATTATACTGGTTGAGTATCGCTTATCTGAAATGCTTGGGACCAGAGGTGTTTTGGATTAAAGCATTTTGGAATATTTGCATTATACTTACTGGTTTGACATCCCTAATCTGAAAATCCAAAATGCTCCAAAGAGCATTTCCTTTGAGCATCATGTTGGTGCTCAAAAAATTTCAGATTTTGAAGCATTTGAAGGTTTCAGATTAGGGATACTCAACCTGTAACAACATTTTATTGTTTTAGAATACTCTTGTATATACGTCAGTTAATAAAGGTAGGTACAAACATTTGCTCAAATATTTGAGTTGTCAATAACTAATAAGCAGGTTTTCTGCTGGCTCAGTGTTGCTACATGTAGTGATCAGAAATGTGTTTCTTGTCAGTGAGGTACTTTTTTAGAGTCAGCATGCACTAGGACTTGGAATCCTTAAGAATGCCTCAGAAGGAAAGGAATAAAATAAGAACTTATACATTAAATCAGATTCTTGAGGGTATAGAAATATAATGGTAATGTGATGGCTCTGATAACTTTATGTAAAAATAGATGAGTCTAAGGAGAGAATATTTGTATATGAAGCAACAAACCGATAGTTTTTGTTTGTTTGTTTTTTGACATGGAGTCTCGCTCTGTTGCCCAGGCTGGAGTGCAATGACCCAATCTTTGCTCACTGCAACCTCCGCCTCCTGGATTCAAATGATTCTCATGCCTCAGCCTCCCGAGCAGCTGGGATTACAGGTGCCTGCCACCACGCCGAGCTGTTTTTTATATTTTTAGTAGAGATGGGGTTTTACCATGTTGGCCAGGCTGGTCTCGAACTCCTGACCTCAGGTGATCTGCCTGCCTTGGCCTCCCAAAGTGCTGGGATTACAGGCGTGAGCCA
Organism: Macaca fascicularis; assembly: GCF_037993035.2. Taxonomy (NCBI): domain Eukaryota; kingdom Metazoa; phylum Chordata; class Mammalia; order Primates; family Cercopithecidae; genus Macaca; species Macaca fascicularis. The sequence goes on along the minus strand of NC_088379.1, from coordinate 38,889,544 downwards.
CTGTGCCCAGCCAATATTCTTTTCTGATAGGCTTTTCAACCTCTCATACATCCGTTATCATCATTTTTTTTGAGACATGATTTTGCTGTCACACAGGCTGTAGGGCAGTGGCACGATCTCTGCTCACTGCAACCTCTGTCTCCCGGGCTCAAGCAGTCCTCCTACCTCAGTCTCCTGAGTAGCTGGGACCACAGGCACCAGCCACCACACCTAGCTAACTTTTTTTTTTTTTTTTTTGTAGAGGCGGTGGGGTTCCACCATGTTGCCCAGGCTGGTCTTGAACTCCTCAGCTCAATAAGTGCTGGGATTACAGGCCTGAGTCCCGCACTAGCCTTTTTTTTTTTTTTTTTTTTTTTTTTGAGTCAGGGTCTTATTCTCTCCCCCAAGCTAGAGTGCAGTGGTGTGGTCATAGCTCACTGCAACCTTGAACTCCTGGGCTCAAGCAATCCTCCCACTTTAGCCTCCCAGGTAGCTAGGATTACAGGCATGCACCACCATGCCCAACCAATTTTTTACATTTTGGTAGAGATGGGATCTCCCCAGGTTGCCCAGGCTGGTCTCGAACTCCTGGCCTTAAGTGATCCTCCCACCTTAGCCTCCCAAAGTGTTGGGATTATAGGCATGAGCCACTGCACCCCACCTCATCCGTTATCTTCTACTTTTATACTTCAGAGGGCCTTTTTTCTTAGTACCTGTTGTCTGACAGCTCTATAGAACTCTAAGTTAACTTCCAGTCTGAATTTTTTTTGTTGTTTTTGAGACAGAGTCTCGCTCTGTTGCCCAGGTTGGAGTGCAGTGGCCGGGATCTCAGCTCACTGCAAGCTCCGCCTCCTGGGTTCACGCCATTCTCCTGCCTCAGCTTCCCGAGTAGCTGGGACTACAGGCGCCCGCCACCTCACCCGGCTAGTTTTCTGTATTTTTTTAGTAGAGACGGGGTTTCACCGTGTTAGCCAGGATGGCAGTCTGTATTTTAAAAGCAATTTATGTGCGGTTATACTTTTTTGCCGTTTGTTATAACTACGAGAATTTAAATCCCTGTGTGCTTAGGAAACTCACAGATGTAGTTACTGATACAGTATGACGACAGAACAGATTTATTCTCATTTTCTGAAAATGGACATTTAATTTATCTTTATATTAGAGTAACATCTTATTTCAAGTACTAGTTTGGAATTTTGGGTTTTTTTGTTGACCTCATGTAATGTAATTGGGTTTTTTTGAAGGCCAGAGTATCATCACTTTTTCAGAATTTGAAGTTCTTATAGCAAGTAGACACCTGGAGATACTTGAGGATTTTAATGATTATTTACAGATTAGCTCATTAGTTGTATGCTGGGCTGTGGTTTAGTTTTGCCTATTCTGTGGAAATGGATGAGCTTTGCCAAGGAATATATACAACTTAGGAGCAGTTAGGATTTTATTATTAGTTCCTTTTCATAAATAATAAAGTATACTATATACTACTATAAATAATGCTCAAGTAAAGAGTATGATACATAAATCTCTTATGTTAAATTTTTTTTTTTTTTTGAGACGGAGTCTCACTCTGTTCCCCAGGCTGGAGTGCAGTGGTGCGATCTCAGCTCACTGCAAGCTCCGCCTCCCGGGTTCAGGCCATTCTCCTGCCTCAGCCTCCCGAGTAGCTGGGATTACAGGCACATGGCACCACACCTGGCTAGTTTTTTTTTTTTTTTTCTTGAGACGGAGTTTTGTTCTTGTTGCCCAGGCTGGAGTGCAATGGCGCCATCTCGGCTCACTGCAACTTCTGCCTCCCGCATTCAAGCGATTCTCCTGCCTCAGCCTCCCGAGTAGCTGGGATTATAGGCGCCAGCCGCCACACTCGGCTAATTTTTGTATTTTTAGTAGAGACGGGGTTTCGCCATGTTGGCCAGGCTGATCTCAAACTCCTAACGTCAGATGATCCACCCGCCTTGGCCTCCCAAAGTGCTGGGATTACAAGCATGAACCACTGTGCCCGGCCTAGTTTTTGTGTTTTTACTAGAGATGGGGATTCACCATGTTAGCCAGGCTGGTCTCGAATTCCTGACCTCAGGTGATCCAGTGACCTAGGCCTCCCAAAGTGCTGGGATTACAGGTTTGAGCCACCACACCTGGCCCTTTTCCTGATTTAATAGTGTTACCAGTTAAGGTTCTTCATTATGAGTAATAGACATTCTGGATGATTAGGCTGGACATGGTTGCTCATGCCTGTAATCCCAGCACTTTGGGAGGCTGAGGCGGGTGGATCACTTGAGACCAGGAGTTTGAGAAAGGAGTTATTAAAGAATATTTTGTAGCTCACATTGGAGAGCCTGGCATGGGAAATAGGATAAAAGGCAGGGTAAGTGGTCAAAACTAGAACCAAAGTCATGCCCCAATGCCAGCTGGGCTAAGATGCTTATGCCTCTGGATTCCAGATTTTTGTGTATCCAGATGTTGACACATCTTTTCCATTTGGAAACTAATAGGCTTTTAAATTTGACATATGTGTAACCAAATTTATCTTGCCCCTAAGCTTACATTCCTCTGTCTTCCCTATTTATTTCAGTATTCTGAATGTTCAGGTAACAATTTCGGTTCAATTATCTTTTACCCTCTCTCTCTCTCTTTTTTTTTTTTATTGTTGTTTTTGAGATGGAGTCTCACTCTGTTGTTTAGGCTGGAGTGCAGTGGCACGATCTTGGCTCACTGCAATCTCCGCCTCCTGAGTTCAAGTGATTCTCCTGCCTCAGCTGGGTGTGGTGGCGTGTGCCACCACGCCCAGGTAATTTTTGTAATTTTAGTAGAGACGGGGTTTCACCATATTGGTAGTATTCACCAAAACTACCAGGATGGTCTTAATCTCTTGATGTCGTGATCCACCTGCCTCAGCCTCCCGAAGTGCTGGGATTACAGGTGTGAGCCACCATGCCCAGCCTACCCTCTTCTTTCAACCCACGTCTGATGCAGAATCATCCTTTGGGTCAACCTTAAAAATACATCCAGAATCCAGCCATTTTTCACACCTCCAATGCAACACCTTGGTCTAATCTACCGTCATCTCTTGCCTGGATTGCTGCATTTAGCCACTTTATGGATCACCTTGTTTCTGCCTTCTTGCTACCCCCAAGCCCCTTCAAGTTTAGTCTCACTACAGCAGTTGAAGTGATCCATTTTAGTGAAGTCAGTAATGTTTCTCCTTTGCTCAGATTCCTACAGTATCTTCCATGAGACTCAGAGTAAAAAAACAAAATTTACATGGCCCTGTGTGATCTGTCCCCTTCCACCCTACTCTTCTCCTTTGCCCACTTTGTTCTAACAATTCTGGCCCGCTTGCTGTTCCTGGAAAACAGGTCACATACTAAGGGTCAAGAATCTAAATGACTTTAGATTTCTTAACAGCAAAACTGGAAACTAAAAGGCATTGGCACAGTGGCTTCAAAATCCTGAAGGGAAATCATTACCAATCCAGCATTCTGTATCCAGCCAATCTCTCAATCAAGTTGGGGGAGTATGCTTTTGTAGAAAGTTCCTAGAGGATGAACTATTTTTCACTGAAATGAAGGCATAAGCCAAGAAAGAAGACTAGGAGTTTGAGTATAGAAAGCAGATCTAGCACAGATGAGAAACAAAGTACCTTTCAGGATGATGGTGAAGGGACATCCCAGGGTGGCAGCTGTGCATCAGGACTACAGGGAGCTGGCTTAGTTGCGGGGGAGTCGGGGGAGCGGGGTCACATGGCTCTGGGAGAGACTTCTTTAGAAAGATGGATTGGTGGCCGGGTGCGGTGGCTCAAGCCTGTAGTCCCAGCACTTTGGGAGGCCAAGACGGGCGGATCACGAGGTCAGGAGATCGAGACCATCCTGGCTAACACGGTGAAACCCCTCTCTACTAAAAAATACAAAAAAGTAGCCGGGTGAGGTGGCGGGCGCCTGTAGTCCCAGCTACTCGGGAGGCTGAGGCAGGAGAATGGCATAAACCTGGGAGGCGGAGCTTGCAGTGAGCTGAGATCCGGCCACTGCACCCCAGCCTGGGCGGCAGAGCAAGACTCCGTCTCAAAAAAAAAAAAGAAAGATGGATTGGTACAATACCTGGTGAGTCTAGACATCTCGTGATCTAGGGAACTGTGAACAAATTTTGAAAAGTCATAGAAACATGCAAAAAAATGTACTAACTTTAAAGAAACACATGAAGTAGTACAGAAAAGAAAAAGTAATTACAGTATAGTTTACTGTGTGGCTCAACTGTGAAGAACATTTATATAGTTATAATAATGTGATAATTGAGTATTGAACTAAACAACTTTATGATACAACTATTATTAGGGGATGGAAAGTATACACGAGGTCAGGGAGAAGTAGATCTTCACACTCTATACTGGTACGTCTATGGATATTGTTTAACATGGAAAAATCAAGAAGTTGCAATAATGCATATTTATATATAAAAGACATGGAGGTAAGCAGTAAAACAATCAGCTAAAAGTTGAAAATGGTTGCTTCTGGAGGCAGAAGTGGGTAGGAGGATGAAAAATTACTATTTTTCAGAACAAACCTTACAGAACTGTTTGACTCTAAATTGTGTACATGAATAACTAAAACAATTAAAACTACCAAACAAAACAGAAAGCAAAACCTTTCAGTGAGTGCAAAAAGGAGGAATAGGTCTACTGAGTAGCTGGATCTGTTGTACCTCTTTTCCCTTCTATGCAATATTAAGTAACTGGCTTAGGCCTTTGCTACCAGGCTAAAACCACAAGAGTTGTTGTCTAAGACAAGTAGAAAACTTTTCTGGGGGAGGATTCCTAGTTGTATGTTAAGGACCAAGAGGGAAACCAAGGAAACCCCAGACTCTCTACAGTGGCTGTAAATAAAGTAGGAAGGAAGAGAAAAAACGCTTGGTTTTGGAATGAAATGTACTATAAAGTCTTGTAATGAAGTCTTCCTTACTTTGAGAGTTAAGAGGCTCTTTAGGGCTGGGCGCGGTGGCTCAAGCCTGTAATCCCAGCACTTTGGGAGGCCGAGACGGGCGGATCACAAGGTCTGGAGATTGAGACTATCCTGGCGAACACGGTGAAACCCTGTCTCTACTAAAAAATACAAAAATTAGCTGGGCGAAGTGGTGGGTGCCTGTAGTCCCAGCTACTCGGGAGGCTGGGGCAGGAGAAGGGTGTAAACCCGGGAGGCGGAGCTTGCAGTGAGCTGAGATCCGGCCACTGCACCCCAGCCTGGGCGACAGAGCCAGACTCCGTCTCAAAAAAAAAAAAAAAAAAAAAGAGGCTCTTTAGCCTGCCTGCGTACTTCCTTGATTAGGGAAGCTGTCTGTATACCCTAACTGTTCATTGAGCTAGTCCTTCACTAATGTGAGCAGAAAAACAGGCAAAGTAGTTGAAGAAAATAAAAGGACCATGATGTAGTTAGAAGACAAGCTGAAATAAATACTTACAAACAGGAAAAATCATGAACATTATGGTTATAAATGCAGACTCGTACATGTTTGTTTTGTTGGGTTTAAATACCTCCAGTGACAGTCTGGCCAACATAGTGAAACCCTGTCTCTACTAAAAATACAAAAATTAGCTGGGTGTGGTGGTGGGCACCTATAACCCCAGCTACTCGGGAGGCCGAGGCAGGAGAATCGCTTGCAACCCAGAGGCGGAGGTTGCAGTGAGCTTAGATGATGCCACTGCACACTCCAGCCTGGGCAACAGAGCAAGACTCCGTTTCAAAACAAAAAACAAAAACCACCAGTGACAATGACTTTCTGAAATGGAGGACAGGTCTTGGTAGAGCTTTAAATAAAACTAAGTACAATTTTTCCTGATTTAAATGCTAAAGTCCAGTTAAATTCCTTGAAAAGTCAATACCATCTAAAAATTACTTTATATTTTTCTGTCAGATGAGGTTAGATTATAGGCTCAGGGTTTTCATTTTTGTGAACGTCTGGTAGGACATTTTTAAGCCATGTAGGATGCAAGCCAATCACAACAACCAAAAACCTGCTTCTCAGATGTCCAGAATACCCTAAGGGAGTCATTTGGATGCATAGGGGAACCAGTGAGAGGAGAAGCAGGCTAAAAAAAAAAAAAAAAAAAAAGGAAACCTGGGCCAGGCATCATGGCTCATGCCTGTAATCCCAGCACTTTGGGAGGCCAAGGAAAAGCAGATTGTTTGAGCCTAGCCTGGGCAGTATGGCAAAATCCCGTTTCTACAAAAATTACAAAAATTAGCTGGGCATGTTGGCACACACCTATAGTCACAGCGACTTCAGAGGCTGAGGTCGGAGGATTGCTTGAGCCTGGGAAGCAAGGCTGCGATGAGGTGTGATTGCACCACTGTACTCCAGCCTGGGTGACAGTGAGAATACAAAGCTATTATTAGAAATACAAAGAGAATTTGATAAACTGATATTTTAGAAGTATCAGAGAAATGCTAGCGAATGCCATAAAAAGCCTTTGCAGGCGTGTGTATTGTTGAAGTCAGTACAATGTGTTTGTAAATACATAAAAAAGGTTCAAAGGGCTATACCTCAGACAGGGGTTACAGTGGGGAGGGTTTGAAGGGGGCCTAGTCCATTGAAAACCTCTGATGTAAGAACTAGGATTTCTTTTTACAGATGAGGAAACTGAAGTAAGTTACTTTTCCCAGGTGTTGGAACTGACCAGAGAGTGGCAGAGACATGTTCAATCCTGACCATTTAGCTTCCGGCTGTTTCTTCAGCATCGTGTTCTTCTCGGTTGATCTCCTTTAAGCACCTTAAAAAGCACTATATATGCATCTGGGCCCGGTGGCTCACGCCTGTAATTCCAGCACTTTGGGAGGCTGAGGCGAGCGGATCAGCTGAGGTCGGGAGTTCAGGACCAGCCTGACCAACGTGGAGAAAATAGCCAGGCATGGTGGCACATGCCTATAATCCCAGCTACTCAGGAGGCTGAGGCAGGAGAATCGCTTGGTCCCAGGAGGCGGAGGTTGCGGTGAGCTGAGATCACGCCATTGCACTCCAGTCTGGGCAATAAGAGCTAAACTCAAAGAAAACAAATAAAAAAAGCACTATATATGCAATCAAGGGTGGGGTAGAGGAATAGGAGGAAGGAACAGGAGGCATACTCTTCACTGTATTTTTATATTTTAAAACCATATGAATGCATTACCCACTCAAATAATTAACCTAAAAATAAAACTTCCTAAGCATCTTATACAGATATATACAAAAATTAGTAATTACAGGCCTGGCATGGTGACTCATGCCTGTGAACTCAGCACTCTTCCCAAAGGAGGCAGAGGCAGGCAGATCGCTTGAGTCTAGGAGTTTGAAACCAGCCTGGGCAACATGGCAAAACCCCTTCTTTACAGAAAATAAAAAAATTAGCCAGGTGTGATGACGTGTGCCTGTAGTCCCAGCTACTCAGGAGGCTGAGGTGGGAAAATGGCTTGAGCCCAGGAGGCAGAGGTTGCAGTGAGCCAAGACTGTGCCACTACACTCTAGCCTGGGCAACAGAGTGAGACTTTGTCTCAAAAAAAAAAAAAAAAAAAAATCGTAGTTACAGAAAACTTTTTCACTGAAGAAAAAAATCTTTAAATGCACCATAGTTATATGTACACTACAATGTAGCTGTTCAACAATTCTTATAAAACTTCTCCTTACCTTGATTTATACATTGGTAGGATTTGTTCTCATCAGAATGTTTTAAAAAATCTATAAAAATAAAAAAAAGTATTCTCTCATGAAGCTTTATGGGCACTAACAGTGGTTGACACTTCTCTTACTACTCACTCATCACTGCTTATATGTAAGTTTTATTACAAAGAATATAAATCTGGCTGGGTTCACGCTCATAATCTCAGCACTTTGGGAGGCAGAGGCGGAAGGATTGTTTGAAGGCAGAATTTAGAAACCAGCCTGGGCAACAAAGTGAGACACCCTGTCTCAAAAGAAAAAAAGGAGGCAAATGACTATCTTTCTGATCTATCTGTATTTTTCCTTTATTTTTATTTTCAGAGACAGGGACTCATTGTGTCACCCAGGCTGGAGTGGAGTGGTGTGATAGTAGATCACTGCAGCCTTGAACTCCTGGGCTCAAGCGATCCTCCCACCTCAGCCTCTGGAGTAGCTGGTTCTACAGGTACACACCATTGTGCCTGGCTAATTTTTGTATTTTTTTTTTTTTTTGTAGAGATGGGGTCTCACTGTGTTGTCTAGGCTGGTCTCACACACCTAGCCTCAAGCTTCCTCCTGTTCCACCCTCCTTAAGTGCTAAGATTACAGTTGTGAGCCACCTCACTAAGCTTCTCTATGTTATTATAGGGGTATTTTAAAGTACACATTATAGGGCCGGGTGGGGTGGCTTACGCCTGTAATCCCAGCACTTTGGGAGGCTGAGGCAGGCAGATCACTTGAGGCCAGGAGTTTGAGACCAGCCTGGCCAACATGGTGAAACCCTGTTGTTAGTAGTCTTCACTAAAAATACAAAATTTAGCTGGGCATGGTGGCAGGTACCTGTAATCCCAGCTACTTGGGAGGCTGAGACATGAGAATCACTTGAGTCTGGGAGGTGGAGGTTGCAGTGATCTGCTGTCACACCACTGCACTCCATCCTGGGAGACAGGGAGACTGTCTAAAAAAAAAAGTACATGTTATAAACTAATAGTGTTTAAGTTCAAGACTGATATGATTGCAGTACAAAGAATGCCCGTTTTGGGGTGCTGGTGACAAGATTTTACTCACTTGGCATGGGTCCTTCCTATGATTTAATTACATCATTGAGTTACAGCGAGTGTTAGACTATTCTTAATGCAGTTGTATTTTGCCAGGTGTATGTATGCTTCTGTTTGTCTCAGGAATGTTCAGAAACACTTAAAAAATTGAGGTATTATCTCACATCATGGACTTTTTTCTTTCCTAATCTAATACAGTTGGCCCTTCGTACCTGTGCTTTCTGGATTCGTGGATTTAGTCAACTGTAAATCAAAAATATTTTTAAAATAATAATACAAATAATAAAACAATAGCATAACCACTGTTTACGTAGCCTGTACATTGTATTAAGTATTGTAAGTAACCTAGAGACAATTTGTCTGTGGGAGGATGTTCATAGATTGTATGTAAATACTATACAATTTTATATAAAGGATTCAAGTGTCTGGATTTGGAATCTGAGGGGGATTCCTGGAACCAAGCCCCTGTAGATGCCGAGGGATAACTGTACTTTAATTAGAGATTTAGTGCTTTATAATACTGGCTAAAAGGACTCAAAAAGGTAGATAAGAATAGATGAATTCTTTCTTTCAATGACAGTGAATCTCTTTCAGTGACAATCTGGGTATCTTCATCATGTTACATATAATTCTGTGTTATTTAATAGGGAAAATGCCCCGTGATAACTATGGATTTTTTTTTTTTTTTTTTTTTTTTTTGAGGCAGAGTCTCGCCCTGTCTCCCAGGCTGGAGTGCAATGGCGCTATCAGGGCTCACAGTAACCTACGCCTCCTGGGTTCAAGCAATTCTCCTGCCTCAGCCTCCCAAGTAGCTGGGATTACAGGCGCCTGCCACCATGCCTGGCTAATTTTTGTATTTTTAGTAGAGACGGGGTTTGGCCTTGTTGGTCATGCTGGTCTTGAACTCCTGACCTCAGGTGATCCGCCTGCCTCAGCCTCCCAAAGTGCTGAGATTACAGGCCTGAGCCACCACGCCCAGGTGCTAACTATGGATTTTTAGTGATGTAGTAGTAGAATACTAGTATAAGTATAGAAAGTTGCCTACACAAAATCCCTGTCTAATCATAAATCATTCTTTTTTGTTTTTTGAGTCAGAGTTTTGCTCTTGTTGCCCAGGCTGGAGTGCAACGGCGTGATCTCGGCTTGCCGTAACTTCCGCCTCCCAGGTTCAAGCACTTCTCCTGCCTCAGCCTCCTGAGTAGCTGGGATTACAGGCATGTGCCACCACACCCATCTAATTTTGTATTTTTAGTAGAGGCGGGGTTTCACCATGTTGGTCAGGCTGGTCTCAAATTCCCAACCTCAGGTGATCTGCCCGCCTTGGCCCCACAAAGTGCTGGCATTACAGGTGTGAGCCACCATGCCTGGCATAAATTATTCTTTTAAGTTGTCTGGTATTCTTTATAAAACAAGAAAAAGAAAAATCAGGTATTTCCTTGTAACTACTTTAGTGTTCTTTTTTTTTTTTTTTTGAAACGGAGTCTCACTCTGTTACCTGGGTTGCAGTGCAATGGCACGATCTCGGCTCGCTGCAACCTCTGCCTCCTGCATTCACGCGATTCTCCTGTCTCAGCCTCCCGAGTAGCTGGGATTACAGGTGCACGCCACCACACCCGGCTAATTTTTTGTATTTTTAGTAGAGACAGGGTTTCACTATGTTGGCCAGATTGGTCTTGAACTCCTGACCTTGTGATCCACCCACCTCTGCCTCTCAAAGTGCTAGGATTACAGGCGTGAGCCTCCATGCCCGGCTGCCTACTATTCTTTTTTAAAAAGTAACTCATATCCTTATACCAATGAAAACAACCTGGAGCGGAGATTTTTCTTCCATTGGAATAATTTGCTTCTGGCTTCACCCTCTTCTCCTGTTGTTCTGCTTCACTGGCTGTCTTGGTATATAGTTTCTTCTATTAATGATAAGAATTCTAGAAAGAGAGAGCAGATGGATTTAGAAATGTGAACTTGGATTATGCTCATGTGTTTTTCCTGTTCTGTTGGAATCTAAGATTTTGGAATGCAAGTAATCCTCTTTATTTTTATGTTTTAATTGTTGAGCTCTGTATTTCAACTCTTAATCTAAACAGCATAACTAAAACTTCTACATCTTTATTGAAATTTGTTTCTGGGCCAGGCGCAGTGGCTCACGCCTGTAATCCCAGCACTGTGGGAGGCTGAGGTGGGCGAATCATTTGAGGTCAGGAGTTTGAAACCAGCCTGGTCAACATGGTAAAAACCCATCTCTGCTAAAAATACAAAAATTAGCCGGATGTGGTGGTGGGCACCTGTAATCCCAGTTACTTGAGAGGCTGAAGCAGGAGAATTGCTTGAGCCCGGGAGGCGGAGGTTACACTCTGCAGAGATTGTGCCATTGTACTCCAGCCTGGGTGACAGAGCGAGACTCCGTCTCAAGAAAAAATAAAATAAATTTGTTTCTGTAATAAAGTACTGTAAAAACATGTGATTTGGGAGACCCTTGGTCAGATGCCTTTTTATAGGCCTGAATGCCCTGTAAATTGTGATGTCTACTATACTTACGTAAGTCACTTTAAGGCCCGTTGGACCTTTCCTGGAAGAAAAATATCTGTGTCTGGAAGGTTTCTTTGAGAGAGTTCTCTATGCAGCAAATGTATTTTTGCTAGTTATGTTAAAACTTTTGTAAAATATTTTTCTTTCTTTGTTTTTGTTTCTATTTTTAAAATATTTAATTATATAAATAATATATGAACATGTACTTTCAAAAAATATCAGTACATTAAAAGTAAGGCTGAACTCCCTTCTCCATACTTAGCTTTTATTTCCTACGTTCCCAGATGAATTGGTTTGTATTTTCCCAGATCTTTTTAAGAAATATGTTTTTAGATACTATGGAATATGTATATTTTCCTCAATTTAATAGTATTTTGCATTTTTCATGTTGCTATGATAGCTTTTTTAATCGTGTGATAACTTTCGAGTTTTATTTTAATCAGTAAGGAAATTTCAGTGGACTACTTTGTTTCAAATCTTAATCATTTTTTAAAATCAATATCCAGGCACTAGAAGACATAGAAGGCACATAGCCTTCTACGGTTAGCAATACAATTGGTCTTACCAATTTTGAACTGTGTATTTAGGATGTAAAGTTATGTTTTATTTATTTATTTAGAATAGAGATGGGGTCTGTCTATGTTGCCCAGGCTGGTCTCAAACTCCTGGCCTCAGGCAATCTTCCCTTCTTGACCTCCCAAAGTGCTGGGATTATAGGCGTGAGTCACCACCCTCAGCCAACAGTTTCTTGTGTATTATTCCCATTATTATTATTGTATAACAAATTTCCCCAAAACTTAATTCCATAGAACTAAGTTCATGAACTAACTTTGTTCACTAAGCTGACAGACTGTGTCTGGAATTCATACAGCTTGTCTGCTGATCATTGTTTGTGTTCTTAGCTAGAAGACATAGAAGTTGAGGGCAGGAAGTATCTGGAAGCTTGGTTACTCACTGTCTGATAGTTGATGCTGGTGAGTGGCTGGAACCTTAGCCGGTATTCTCAGAATGTCTACATAGGGCCTTTTCATGTGGCTGCTTGGCCTCCTCACAGCATGGTGGCTTGGTTCCAACGGAGAACATCGCTCCTGAGAGGAGATGGGGGAGGGAGAGAACTTAGTCTAAGAAGTCACAACACCTTTCCTGTATTCTTGGTGTAGCAGTCACGAGCCTGTCCAGGTTCAAGAGGAGGGCAAATAGATTTCTCTCCTTCCTTCCTCCCCCCTTCCTTTCTTCTTCCTTCTTCCTCGTTTCTTCTTTCTTTGACAGGGTCTTGTTCTGTCACCCAGGATGGAGTGCAATGGCTTAACCATAGCCTGGGCTCAAGCATTCCTCCTGCCTTGACCTCCCAAAGTGTTGGGATTACAGGCATGAGCCACAGAGTCTGGCTAGATTTCACCTCTCAATGGGGAGTGGCAAGATTCTAGAAGAGCATGTTTGACTTTAAAATAATTCTGTGTCTGTTTTTTGTGGCTGTTTTTGGAAAATATAGATAGACACATACATCTTTCTAGAATTTTTTTTTTTTTTTGAGATGGAGTCTTGCTCTGTCTCCTAGGCTGGAGTGCAGTGGCGAGATCTCGGCTCACTGCAAGCTCCACCTCCCAGGTTCATGCCATTCTCCTGCCTCAGCTTCCCAAGTAGCTGGGACCACAGGTGCCTGCCACCACGCCCGGCTAATTTTTTTATATTTTTAGTAGAGACAGGGTTTTACTGTGTTAGCCAGGATGGTCTCCATCTCCTGACCTCATGATCCACCCACCTTGGCCTCCCAAAGTGCTGGGATTACAGGCGTGAACCACCGCGCCCAACTCCTTCTAGAAATTTAATATGCATATGCGTATGTATATAGTTTATATTTTTGTTTTACATAGAAGGCATCATAGTATATATACATGCTATGGACTAAATGTTTGTGTACCTACCCCCCAAAATTCATATGTTGAATCCCTAATTCCCAACGTGCTGGCATTTGGAGGTGGGACCTTTGGAAGGTAATGAGTTCATGAGGGTAGAGGCCTTGTGATAGGATTAGTGCCCATATTAGAAGAGACAGAAAAGAGATGATCCTCTTCTCTACCATGTGAGGATGGAGCAAGAAGACCTCTATCTGCAAGCCTGTAAGAGGACCCGTACCAGGAACCAAATCAGCTAGAACTTCGATCTGGGATTTCCCAGCCTTCATAATTGTCAGAAATAAATGTTTGTGTGTAAGCTACCTGGCCCAAAGTATTTGTTGTTGCAGCCTGAACTAAGACAAAAAGTGTTACTAAAAAGTGGGATGCTACTATAACAAATACCTAAAAATGGGGAAGTGACTTTGCAACTATGTAATGGATATAGGCCGGAAGGGTTTTTAAGTGTATGCTAGAACAAGCTGATATTTGCTGTGAGGGACTGTTGGTAGAAATAAGGGCATTAAAGGTAATTTTGGAGAGGGCTCAGCAAGAAGAGAGGAGAATGGTAGAGGAAGCTTCCATCTTACATAATACATAAATAATCATGTACAGAATTTTAGTAGAAAATAAAGGCCATTCTGATATGGTCTTAGAAATGAAGAATGTTACTGGACAATGGAGAAAAGGCAATCTTTGTTACAAAGCAGCAAAGAACTCAGCTGAATTATGTTTGTGTTCTAGTGTTTTCTAGGTGGGAGGTAGAACTTGTGAGTGACGAAATTGGATATTTAGCTGAGGAGATTTCTAAGCAAAATGTTGAAGGAATAGCTTGGTTCCTCCAGATTGTTTATAGCAAAAATTGAAAAGAGGGAAGCCAATCAAAGATGGAATTATTAAGCAAAAAGGAACCACAACTTAAAGATTTGGAAAATTCTCAGCCTGTCCACATAACAAAAAGAAAGTTCACAAGAGAACACTAAAGGTAGTGTTTCCCTTTGGAGTAGACAAAATCAGCATCACTAGTACCACTGTTTTCTCCAAGTAAGAGAAAATTGAGATACATTGTAAATTAGGCCTCTCTGCTTAAGAGTTGCATCAAAACCGTGAGATTCTCAAGTTGGGTGTGGTAGCACACACCTGTGGTACCAGCTACTTGGGAGTCTGGGGTGGGAGGATTGCTTGAGCCGGGGAAGTGTAGGCTGCAGTGAGCTGTGATTGTGCTGCTACACTCCAGCCTGGGCACCAGAGCAAGACCTTGTCTCTTAAAAAACAAACAAAACCCCCCAAAACTAAAATTCTCCTGTTTTACTGGATACTGGATACATGGTTTCTGAATGCTTTAAAAGACTACGATTTACCTGTCACAGGTGTTTGAATTCAACATATTGAATATATATCCCAGCACACTTTGCTTTGCCAAACACCTTAAGTCCTGGACTAGGAATGTGGCTGTGATACTTTGGCATTTCATTATTCAGAGCCTAGAGCATAGCCTGTTTGTGAATATGAGGAATGTAGCCGTCAAGCACAGAAGAGAAGGATCCAACACCAGCTCTTGGCAAGATGTCTCAAAGACTCACCGTAGCTTGGTCTAAGATGAAGTTGCTTTTCTTAGCCAGGATCCTGATAATTTCTTTCATTCTTGATTGTGTTTGTGAGTATGTGTACACAGGCACTCATTTTTCGTTTAAAACTGAAAGGAGGCCAAGCACAGTGGCTCACACCTAAATCCCAGCACTTTGGGAGGCCGAGGAAGGAGGATCACTTGAGATCATGAGTTCAAGACCAGCCTGGCCAACATGGTGAAACCCTATCTCTCCTAAAAATACAAAAATTAGCCGGGCATGATGGTGCACATCTGTAATCTCAGCTACTTGGGAAGCTGAGGCAGGAGAATCACTTGAATCCAGGAGGCGGAGGTTGTGATGAGCCAAGATTACACCACCGTACCCCAGCCTGGGACACAGAGCCAGACTCCGTCTCAGAAAAAAAAAAAAAAAAAAAAGGCTAAAAAGGCTCCTGTCTATCCAGCAGTGAGCTAAAGACTGTATCCTTTTCTACTGAAAGGCATAATTTGACTCCTGCTTTTCCAGCTCCCTTTACCTAGGAAAAATACTTAAGAACCAACATACTTTCCATATTAAACTGGCATCATTTCTCTAATTACCAATTGTGTGTGAGTAATTGGTTCTATAGATACTTATATAGCAGGAAAGAGTATAGATACATTACTCTTTTTTTTAGCATCAAAGGGAAGGCTCCTCCTCTTCCTGGTAGAAGGAGGAGAGATTAGTGCTGAAGAAAAACACTAGTCATGTTCATCTTAAAGACTACTGAGTGACGGCCGGGTACCGTGGCTGACACCTGTAATCCCAGCACTTTGGGAGGCCGAGGTGGGTGGATGACGAGGTCAGGAGATCGAGACCATCCTGGCTAACACGGTGAAACCCCGTCTTTACTAGAAATAGAAAAAATTAGCTGGGCGTGGTGGTGGGCACCTGTAGTCCCAGCTACTCGGGAGGCTGAGGCAGGAGAATGGCGTGAACCTGGGAAGCGGAGCTTGCAGTGAGCTGAGATGTGCCACTGCAGTCCAGCCTGGGCGACAGAGCGAGACTCAGTCTCAAAAAAAAAAAAAAAAGACTACTGAGTGACAGGCTGGGTGCAGTGGATCACACCTGTAATCCCAGCACTTTGGGAGGCCAATGTGGGCGGGTCACAAGGTAAGGAGTTCGAGACCAGCCTGACCAACATGGTGAGGACCAAATAAGATAATAAAGTTGTTAGTATAGTATTTAGCATATAGCAAGTTCCCAGAAATATTTATTACAATTGCCCAACACAGTGGTGCACACCTGTGTTCTGTTACTCAGGAGGCTGAGG
This sequence comes from Macaca fascicularis, assembly GCF_037993035.2. Classification (NCBI taxonomy): domain Eukaryota; kingdom Metazoa; phylum Chordata; class Mammalia; order Primates; family Cercopithecidae; genus Macaca; species Macaca fascicularis. The sequence goes on along the minus strand of NC_088379.1, from coordinate 38,873,547 downwards.
CAGGAGGATCACTTGAGTCCAGGAATTTGAGACTAGCCTGGGCAACATAGCGAGACCCTGTATCTAAAAATAAATAAATAATTTTAAAAAATTGTTGCAACAGTTGCGATTATGTGGAAGTCTGCTTATCTTAAGACTAGAAAAGAATACATAGTAATGATAATTGTATTAAGGCAGTGAGTAAATCCACATTAACTTCTGTTTGTAATCCCAGCACTTTGGGAGGCCGAGGTGGGTGGATTGCTTGAGCTTAGGAATTTGAGACCAGCCTGGACAACATAGACCCTGTTTCTATTTCATTAAAATTAATTTTTTAAAAAATATTTTCTTCACTGGGCTTGGTGGCACATGCCTGTAATCCCAGCACTTTGGCAGGTGGAGGCTGGCAGATCGCTTGAGCTCAGGAGTTCAAGACCAGCCTAGGTAATATGATGAAGTCCCATCTCTACGAAAAGTACAAAAATGTGGCACCTGTAGTCCCAACTACTTGGGAGGCTGAGGCAGGAGGATTGTTTTAGCTGTGATTACGCCACTCATCTCTAGCCTGAGTAACAAAGTGAGACTCTTTAAAAAAAAAAAAAAAAAAAAAAAACTGCTTTCTCATTCTTATTCAAACAAGACTAGTTTTTTTGTTTTTGTTTTTGTTTTGAAACAAGGTCTACCGCCACCAGGCCTGGCTAATTTTTCTATTTTGTAGAGATGAGAGTTTCGCCATGTTGCCCAGTCTGGTCTCAAACTCCTAGGCTCAAGCGATCCTCCTACCTCAGCTTCCCAAAGTGCTAGGATTACAGGCACGAGCCACCGTGCCTGGCTCCAAACATCGAATAATTTACAAAATGATTCGTTTAGTTGTTAATTCCAATACTTGTTTAGTTGAGGTCGTAATTTGTATGGCACAGTAATAAAAGCTAACATTTCTTGAGTGGTTACTGCATTTCACATCTGTTATCCATTTTAATTCTCACTAGTACTCTTAGATATAGGTGATATTATATCCCCATTTTACCAGACGAGGAAACTGAAGCTTAGAGGTGTTAAATTACTTGCCCAAAGGTCTTGAAACTTAGAAACTTGCAGGGCCAGGTGCTGTGGCTCGCACCTGTAATCCTAGCACTTTGGGGCACCTGTAATCCTAGCATTTTGGGAGGCCGAGGCAGGCAGATTGCCTGAACTCAGGAGTTCGACACCAGCCTGGGCAACACAGTGAAACCCTGTCTCTACTAAAATACAAAAGAAATTAGCTGGGCATGGCGGCATGCACCTGTAGGGAGGCTGAAGCAGGAGAATTGCTTGAACCCGGGAGGTGGAGGTTGCAGTGAGCTGAGGTCGTGCCACTGCACTCCAGCCTGGGCGACAGAGTGAGACAACGTCTCTAAAAGAAAAAAAAAAAAAAAAAGTTGCAGAACCAGACTTTAAATCTAGGCCTGTCATTCTGCAGAGTCATGCTGAACCAGCTAAGCACTACTGCACCATAGTTGCCGTCCCAAACAATTGCAAGTGTGGCTTACTACTCTAATGGAGAGGGTGTAGTTAGTAATGAGACTGACTTGGAAAGTTATATGCCCCTCATTCTCTTTACTATTTATTCATTACTATATTAAGGTTTATGAGATTTTCATTTTTAGACATCCTAAAATCTGTCAGCATAGGTTGTATGCTCATAAAAGGATGGTTTATAATATAGATAGATGGGCCTTTTCTTTTTTAACTTTCTTTTTAAAATTGATAATCACATGATTTTAAAACTATATAAAAAGATAGACATTGAAAAATTTAGCTTCTATTTCTGTCACTCTTCTCTACTCCCCCATTGTACCTTCACTCATAACTCCTTTTATTGGTTTCTTATCTATCCAACCACTGATTCTTTGTGCTTCCTTTCAAAGATGCATTTTCTACAAATAGAATCTGGGTTTTTTTTTCCCTTTATCTGCTTCTAATTTTCAATGAGAAGAAAAATCTCTTTAACAAAGGTTTTACTCTTCTAGTTCTCTACGGTTCAGCACTTTCCTTTTGGGATGCCTAATTATATATTGGTAGCAAGAATTTGTGTCATGGGTGGTTTTTTAAAAATCATTTAATTTAAATGGGTCAGTTGCAACAGATCACAGTATATTTGAAAATTATTTTGGGTAGGAAAAAAAGTAGACAGTCCCTCAGAGTATTCTGTGTTTGTGTATGATTTTGAAGATACACTCTTGGACAGCATTCATTAAAAACCAAAACATGGTGAGCAGGTGTGGTGGCTCACGCCTGTAATTCCAGCACTTTGGGAGGCTGAGGCAAGTGGATCACCTTCGGTCAGGAGTTGAAGACCAGCCTGGACAACATGGTGAAAGCCCATGTCTACTAAATATACAAAAAAATTATCTGGGTGTGGGGGTGGGTGCCTGTAATCCCAGGTACTCAGGAGGCTGAGGCAGGAGAATCGCTTGAACCTGGGAGGCAGAGGTTGCAGTGAGCTGAGATCGCACAATTGCCCTCCAGCCTGGGCAACAAGAGTGAAACTCTAATAATAATAATAATAATAACCAAAACATGGTTCGTCACTAGACTGGTCAACATAGTAAGACCCTACAAAATGATTTTTTAAAAATTTCTACAAAATGATTTTTAAAAAATTACCCAGGCGTGGTGGTACACACCTGTAGTGCCAGCTGCTCAGGAGGATGAGGCAGGAGGATCACTTGAGCCCAGGATGGCACCACTGCACTCCAGCCTAGGCAACAGAGTGAGACCCTGTCTCAAAAAACAAAACAAAACATGATTTTTTGTTTGTTTGTTTTCAGGCAAGGTCTTACTGTGTCACCCGGGCTGGAGTGCAATGGTGCCATCTTGGCTCGCTGCAACCTTCACCTCCCAGACTCAGGTGATCCTCTTGCCTCAGCCTCCTGAATAGCTGGGACTACAGGCACACACCACCACACCTGGCTAATTTTTGTATTTTTTGCAGACATGGGGTTTTGCTGTGTTACCCAGGCTGGTCTTGAATGCCTGAGCTCAAACAATCCACCCGCCTCAGCCTCCAAAGTGTGGGATTACAGGCGTGAGCCACTGCACCCGGCCAAAACATGATCTTTCTAATAATTATTGTCCACTTTTGTTGAAGTCTAATAGCTAACTTCCCTTTCTTATTCATTGTAGTTACGGCAGTCCCAGTCTTACTGCACAGACACAGAGTGTCTTCAGGAATGTAAGTACCGCTGAGACAGGAGGAAGGATGGCATTGGGGGCGGAATTAGAGGCCAGATGCCTGTGAATATTTTTCAGAATGTATTCTTACATTGCCTATTCTGGTGGTTACCAAAAAAAGAAAAAAAAAACAAAAACAAAACTGACACAAAAGAAAGAAATTATTCTCATAGTTTGCTCTTTAATAAGAAAATGGTTCTCCGTAATGTATTTGCTACTTGTCTATTTCATTCTTTAACTTAAAATTTTTTTTCATGACTCAAAAACCCTGTTTATTGCAGAACATTATAAAATAAGTATGAGGAAAAAAATGGCTGGGTGCGGTGGCTCACACCTGTAATCCTGGCACTTTGGGAAGCTGAGGCGGATCGCTTGAGTCCAGGAGTTCGAGATCATCCTGGGCAACATGGGGAAACCCTGTCTCTACAAAAAATACAAAAATTAGTGGGGTGTGGTGGTGCACAACTGCAGCCCTAGCTACTCCTGAGGCTGAGGTGGGAGGATCACCTGAGCCGGGGGAGGTTGAGGCTGCAGTGAGCTGTGATGGCACCACTGCACACCAACCTGGGTGACGGAGTGAGACCCTGTCTCAAAAAAAAAAAAAAAAGAAAGAAAGGAAAAGAAAGAACTTCCAGAATACTTAATGATAACCACTGTTGACAAATTCGGGTATATGCTAGTCTTTTTTCTTGGTAAATATGTCTATAACAGGGCACTGTGGGCAGGTGTAACTGGGGCATCAAAGCTGCTTGCACAAACCATTCACTCTCTTCCTAACATCTATTTGCATCTGTTGGCAGGCTTGAGAATTCTTTTTTTTTTTTTTTAAGAGACAGTGTCTTACTTTGTCGCCCACACTGAGAGCGGTGGTGCGATTATGGCTCACTGCAGCCTTGACCTCCCAGGCTCAAGTGATCCTCCCACCTCAGCCTCCCTAGTAGGTGGGACTACAGGGATGCACCACCATGCATGGCTAATTTTTCAGAATTTTTTGTAGAGTCAAGGCCTTCCCATGTTGCCCACACGAGTCTCGAACTCCTGGGATCAAGTGATCCTTCTGCCTCGGCTTCCCAAAGTGCTGGGATTACAGGCGTAAGCCAGCATGCCCGGCCACTGAGAAATTCTTAGGGGAGGAGGCCATTCTTTTCCATGTGTGGAAACTTTGGGTGGCTGTGGAGTTCATTCCTTTGGCTCTGACATTCACATGCGTATCAGGGAATTTGGCAGTGGAGAAGTTTCTCCACATGGCTTTATGGGCAGTAGTGATGGTAAAGTGAGAATCAGTGGAAAGATGAATACTGCATGGTATATGTAGGTGACAGACTTGGTGGCCATTATGTGACACATCTTTTTTCAGGATACTCAGAAATATTTTGAGAGATGCTTTAAGGGGAACTAGTAAAATAGTATTTAAACCAATCCAGTCTTGTATCAGAAGACTGCAAGAAGGAAAGTATGACATTCACAGGATGGTGAAGCCTGGCATAATTACATTTCATATAAACTTACAGAAATGGGATCACATTGTATGTGTTATTTTTCACTACTTATAAAATATCAACATATATTTGTCTTACTATTTATTGAGCCAGGCATTGTGGCGTGCTCCTGTAGTCCCAGCTACTTGGGAGACTGAGGCAGAAGGATCACTTGAGCCCAGGAGTTTGAGGCTGCAGTGAGCTATGATCATGCTACTGCACTCCAGCCTGGATGACAAAGTGAGATCCCATCTCAAAAAGAAAAAAATTACTGATTAAATAATAATTCATCGTGGGGAAGCACCAGTGTTTAAATGATTTCCTTTTACTAGAATCTTAGGTTACTGATCCATTTTTTGCTATTATAAACAACACTTGAACATTCTTTGTGTGCATATGTTGGGGAGGACAAATAATTTTTTCTTCAACCTCTGAGTTCTTTGCTGAGACACCCTATAACAAAGGATAGATTGCCGGGCGTGGTGGCTCACGCCCATAATCCTAGAATTTTGGGAGGCAGAGGCAGGCAGATCAGTTAAGGCCAGGAGTTTGAGACCAGCCTGGCCAACATGGAAACCCTGTGTCTACTAAAAATACAAAAATTAGCTGGGCATGGTGGCACGTGCCTGTAGTCCCAGCTGCTCTGGAGGCTGAGGCACCAGAATCACTTGAACCCAGGAGGCACAGGTTGCAGTAAACTGAGATCACACCACTGCATTCCAGCCTGGGTGACAGAGCAAGACCCTCTCAAAAAAAAAAAAAAAAAAGATAGATGAACAAGGGAAAAGCAAGTTTAATGTGTGTGGCGTGGGAGAAACCTCAGTGCAAAGTAACTCAAAGCAGTGGCTCAGAACTCTGGCTTATGTAGCATCTTCAACAAAGAACAATACATTTGTGGAAAAAGGGCAGAACATAGGAAAGAGATTTTAGGCTTCGAAGGATAAGAAACTGGGAAAGTGGCCAGGCGCGGTGGCTCAAGCCTGTAATCCCAGCACTTTGGGAGGCCGAGACGGGCGGATCACGAGGTCAGGAGATCGAGACCATCCTGGCGAACACGGCGAAATCCCGTCTCTACTAAAAAATACAAAAAACTAGTCAGGCGAGGTGGCGGGCGCCTGTAGTCCCAGCGACTCAGGAGGCTGAGGCAGGAGAATGGCGTAAACCCGGGAGGCTGAGCTTGCAGTGAGCTGAGATCCAGCCACTGCACTCCAGCCTGGGCGACAGAGCGACACTCCATCTCAAAAAAAAGAAACTGGGAAAGTAAATATTTGGGAGGAAACTAATGGAGTAAGGTTTGTTTGCAGACTCCTCTGGTGCTGTCTCTGGGCTATTAAGTCTGTAGAGTTGTGTATAAAGGAGAGTTTGTATCCTACCTTTAGGCAGAAAAGAGGGGAATAGAGAAAGCTTTTCTTCTATTTGCTACTTCCTAATTGCCTACAGCTCAAAAATAATTCTTTCTTTCTTTCTTTTTTTTTTTTTTTTTTTTGAGACGGAGTCTTGCTTTGTTGCCCAGGCTAGAGTGCAGTGGCGCAGTGTCAGCTCACTGCAACCTCTGCCACCCAGGTTCAAGCAATTCTAGTGCCTCAGCCTCCCAAGTAGCTGGGATTACAGGCATAAGCCACCATGCCTGGCCTCTCAGAAATAATTTCTATGTGAAAGAGGCATATTTTGGAGTGATACGTTCTGGTTTTCTTCACACATTTTAAGGCTATTTACATATTGCCAAATTGCATTTATTAGTAGGTTAGTTGCTGATATGTAACATCTCCGAAGCAGAGCTGCCAGTTTATTATGTATATGAAACTAAAACAAGACACAGTAAGGTAATCTTAAAGAGACTTGTATACATTATGATTTTTATTACTTTGTGAACTGGGTGTCCCATCAAATTCCACAGATATAACAACTTAGAGAAGTGGGAGCTAGTGCAGTGCCTAGCCTAAAGTAGAACTTTGGTCAGAACTTAGTCCATTTGGACGATATATATGCCTTCAAGACAAGAAAGCAATAGAAACATGCATTGTTAGGACAATGGGTGGTGGTTCCCTCCCTCCAGACTTCTTTATGTTACTTCTCCAGTAGCATTCATTAACCTGCAGTGTACAGCTCAAATATTTGCCTCAACAGGTAAAGCTAAAACCTGTTTTCCTAGTTGAAAATAATTTTATTGAACCTCCCCATGGGAAAACAGGTGTTTATTACCTGTGCGGCTTTTGTGACTCTTGAACCAGCCCCACCTATAACCAAATATATTCATTCCTGTAGGTAAAATGTGACTTCCTAACTCTAAAAAGAAAGGTGAAACTTTGAACGTTCATTTAGGCATATCGGCAAGTTTTTCTTTCCCTCCAATTCTTTTAGCAGTTGGTAAAAATCCTTTCTGAGAGCTAGGCTTTTAAATGGTTAAACAGTAGTTTACTGTGAGGGATAGAATTAGTTTTCTTTTTTTTTCTTTTTTTTTTTTTTTGAGATGGAGTCTAGCTCTGTCGCCCAGGCTGGAGTGCAGTGGCCGGATCTCAGCTCACTGCAAGCTCCGCCTCCCGGGTTTACGCCATTCTCCTGGCTCAGCCTCCTGAGTAGCTGGGACTACAGGCGCCTGCCACCTCGCCCAGCTAGTTTTTTGTATTTTTTAGTAGAGACGGGGTTTCACTGTGTTAACCAGGATGGTCTCGATCTGACCTTGTGATCTGCCCGTCTCGGCCTCCCAAAGTGCTGGGATTACAGGCTTGAGCCACCGCGCCCGGCCATTATTTTTCTTATATTCTAAATTTTCTCCAGTGAGCTTATACTTTTTTCTTAAAATAATAAAACATATATTTTGTAGCTATCTTTATATTTAGATACATGTGTTACTATTCAATTGGAAAAAGTTATTTTTTAAAATTAAATATGTGTTTTAAGCTTGTGGGAATTGGAGGCTTCATAAGAATTGAAATAAGCCTTGAAGAAATATATGTTTTATTCTCTTCTCCTGACTTGTTTTTTACATTGGTTACTTTGGTTCACTTCTGCCTTTCATTTCTGTAGTTCTATTTTGTATACATTCCATTGTCTTATTTTTTTACTCTTCCCCTTTTCACAGATGTTATTCCATTGTTTTAGAACAGTGTTTAATCATTGTGATATCAGAAATGTCATTTATTCGTTTAGTCCTAGAAGCAGCTGCTGGGTAGATTCAACGTTGTTAAAACACAGACCAAAGAGTAAATGGTGAAGACATATATAAATGTGTGTGTGTGTATATATATATATATATTTTTTTTTTTTTGAGATGGAGTCTTGCTCTGTTGCCCAGGCTGGAGTGTAGTGGCGCGATCTCAGCTCACTGCAACTTCCGCCTCCTAGGCTCAAGCTATTCTCCTGCCTCAGCCTCCCAAGTAGCCAGGATTACAGGAATGCACTAACACACCTGGCTAATTTTTTGTATTTTTAGTAGAGCCGGGGTTTCGCCATGTTGGCCAGGCTGGTCTCGAACTCCTGACCTCAAGTGATCCACCCACCTCCGCCTCCTAAAGTGCTGGGATTACAGAGGTGCGCTACCTTGCCCAGCCCGTATGTTCTTATTTATACAATCTATTTGGGCGTTAGCATTTGGCACTGAATATGGTTTGGGGTGTTTTTGTTTGTTTTTTGTTTTGTTCTGAGACAGGGTCTCACTTTGTCACCCGGGCTTGAGTGTAGTGGAGCAAACACGGCTCACTGCAGCCTTGACCTTACAGGTTCAAGTAAACCTCCCATTCAGCCTTTTGAGTAGCTGGGACTACAGGAGCATGTCACCATGCCCGGCTAATTTTTTTTTTCTTTCTTTCTTTTGAGATGGAGTCTTGCTTTTGTCGCCCAAGCTGGAGCCCAATGGCATGATAGCACACTGCAACCTCCACCTCCTGGATTCAAGCAGTTCTCCTGCCTCAGCATCCTGAGTAGCTGGGATTACAGGCGTGTGCCAGCATCCCCAGCTATTTTTTTTTTTTTTTTTTGAGACAGTCTCACACTGTCACCAGGCTGGAGCACAGTGGTGCAATCTCAGCTCACTGCAATCTCCACCTCCCGGGTTCAAGCGATTCTCCTGCCTCAGCCTCCTGAGTACCTGGGACTACAGGCGCGTGCCACCACACCAGCTAATTTTTGTACTTTTAGTAGAGACAGGGTTTCACCATGTTGGCCAGAATGGTCTAGATCTCTTGACCTCGTGATCCACCTGCCTCGGCCTCCTAAAATGCTGGGATTACAGGTGTGAACCACTGTGCCTGGCCTAATTTTTGTATTTTTTAGTAGACACAGGGTTTCCCTATGTTGCCAAGACTGGTCTTGAACTCCTGACCTCAGGTGATCCACCCACCTTGTCCTCCCAAAGTGCTGGGATTATAGGCGTGAGCCACCGTGCCTGGCTGCATTGTGTCTTTCTACCTGCTGTCTTCTTTCTTGGTGCCTCTGTCTGTCCCCCTGACCTCTTAGCTTTTATTTTTGGAATGCTCCAGGACTCAGCCCCTGGATCATTTCCCTTTCTAGACACTCACTCGCTTGGTGATCTCATCTGGTCTCATGACTCATTACGTGTATGCTGATGACTGTCTTTTGGGCATTTCCACTGGGATGTCTCACAAGGTGCCTCAAACTCAACATCTTAAGAATTTCTGCTCCTCTCGAGATCCTTCCTATAACAGTTAATGGCAGTTCTATCCTTCTAAGACTCATCCTTGGCTTCCCTTTTTCTTACACTGTTCAGTCACCTTTCAGCAAGCACAACCTTGAAGATACATCCAAAATTCTACCACTTCTCACTATCGCACTGCCTCCTCCCTGTTCTAGGCCATCATCATCTCATATGTTAACAGATTATTGCAACAGGTTCTGTTGTATTAGTCTGTCTAATTAGTCTGTATTGGTCCGTTTTCACACTGCTAATAAAGACATACCCAAGACAGGGCAATTTACAAAAGAAAAGGGTTTATTGGGCTTACAATTCCACATGTCTGGGGAGGCCTCACAGTCACGGCGGAAGGTGAAAGGCACGTCTCACATGGTGGCAGACAAGAGAAGAGAGCTTGTACAGGGAAACTCCCCTTTTTAAAACCATAAGATCTCGTGAGACTTACTATCATGAGAACAGCGCAGGAAAGACCTGCTCCCATAATTCAATCACCTCCCACCAGGTTCCTCCCACGACATATGGGAATTGTGGGAGTTACAATTCAAGATGAAATTTGGGTGGGGACACAGCCAAACCATATCACTGTCTTTCTGTTTCTCCTTCTTCAGGACACAACAGATAGAGTGGTTCTGTCAAAATGAGAGTCAGATATCATCTGCATTTTGCTCAAAACTCTTCAGAGGTGGCTGGGCTCAGTGGCTCACACTTGTAATCCTATTTCAGGAGGCCAAAGCAGGCAGATTACTTGGGCTCAGGAGTTCAAGACCAGCGTGAGCAACATGTTGAAATGATATAAAACTTAGCTAGACATGGTAGCCTGTGCCTATGCCCAGCTACTCTGGATGCTGAGTTGGGAGGATCACTTGAGCCTAGGAGGTTGAGGCTGCAGTGAGCTGTAATTGAGCCACTGCACTCCAACCTGGGTGACAGAGTGAGACCCTGTCTCAAAAAAAAAAAAAAAAAAAAAAAAAGCCCCTTCAGTGGTTTTCTATTTAATATGTAATAGAAGCCAAGGTTCTTATTATGACCTATAAGGCCAACATGATCTGAATCCTGTTACTCTTTTGATTTAATCTTTTTATTTTCTTTTCTGGAGACAGAGTCTCACTCTGTTGCCCAGGCTGGAGTGAAGTGGTGCAATCATGGCTTACTGCAACCTCAACCCCTTGGGCTCAAGCAGTCCTCCCACCTCAGCCTTCTGAGTAGCTGGGACCACAGGTGTGTGGCACTACACTTGGCTGATTTTTGTTTGTTTGTTTGTTTTTTATGTTGTAGAGATAGGATCTCATTATGTTGCCCAGGCTGGTCTTCAACTCCTGGCCTCAAGTGATTCTCCCACCTCAGCTTCCCAAAGTGCTGGGATTACAGGCGTGAGCCACCGCACCCAGCCTAATCTTTTTCTTACATCCCACCTCGCTATACCACCAATCCCAGGTCACTCCACTTCAGCCACGTTGGCCTCCATGAACATCCCACAGGCTCCTGAATCAGGAGTTCTCACTGTTCCTTCTGCCTGAAATGTGCTTCTTTCAGATAATCTCACAAATGACACCCTCACTTTTACTTCTTTACTCTAGAGTACCTTCTTAGTGAGGCTTCCCTTAGCCCCCTGCTTAAAATGTCATGTATTTCTTTTTTAATAGAATCCTTTAAACAAAAGAGAGGATGCTTTCCATTCAGGTTATCTTTCTCTAAAAAACACTAATCTGAAGTAACACCAGGGGGCACCCTCGCAGAACACAATATGAAAGTATAGGTTGAATATCCCTTATTTGAAATGCTTGGAGCCAGAAGGGTATTCGGTTTCACATTTTTTTAGATTCATTTACCTGTTGACCATCCCTAAGCTGAAAATGTGAAATGTTCTGATAAGCATTTCTTTTGAGCATGATGTCAGCTCTCAAAAAGTTTTGGATTGGGCCGGGCGCGGTGGCTCACGCCTGTAATCCCGGCACTATGGGAGGCCGAGGCGGGCGGATCACGAGGTCAGGAGATTGAGACCATCCTGGCTAACATGGTGAAACCCCGCTTCTACTAAAAATGCAAAAAATTAGCCGGGCGAGGCGGCGGGCGCCTGTAGTCCCAGCTACTCGGGAGGCTGAGGCAGGAGAATGGCGTGAACCCGGGAGGCGGAGCTTGCAGTGAGCCGAGATCGCGCCATTGCACTCCAGACTGGGCGACTAAGCGAGACTGTCTCAAAAAAAAAAAAAGTTTTGGATTTTGGAGCATTCTGGATTTTTAGAGTAGGAATACTCAGCCTGTAGTAGGATAACAGATCTACATTAGGGAATGATAGAGATCACCCTTGACTCAGCTTTTTGAAAACTGGTAGCTATGCTTAGGACAATGTAATTACTATATGGGACCAAAAATTACAGGGTTAGAGCATACTGGTGTATTGTCCATGTTCACTGCTATTCTGTTTTTGCTTTCCCCAGTGGAAACCTATATAAGTTTATACAAATAATCTCTCGGGATGAGTCAGCTCTTAGAGCCTGTCTCTACCTTTTCATCTTCTTGGTGTCCAGCTAAGTTAACGACTGCATTGTGAATATTCCATTTGGCATTTTATTTGTGAGGTCTCTGACCATCAACTCTACTCATGTTTGCTTGTAACCAAAAACTTAATGCATAAGCAAAATAGGAAATGCTATATTTTGGTGTATAAAGTCCCTCTACATTTTTATGATTTGATATCTTTCCAGGCCATAAAGTGAAAAATACTTAACTTCTTAAAGTAAATAATATATAGGGAGTTCCTGGAGACCCCGTCTTAGAAGAAAAAAAAGCCGCTCCTGATGTTCATATTTATCAGCTGCATGCAGTGTCAGGGAGTGTGAGTAGGCCAGTCCAAGTCTCGTTTTCCTGTGTTCTGAGACTTTCTAAAGAGTAGGTCTTGTCATAAGGGACTGTGAATAATCACAGAAAGCCTATAGTGACCCTCTTATTTCCTGTCCCTAAATATTTTAAGGAGTCTAAGTCAGTTCAGATACCTAGTGTTTTCAACCCCAAGATACTTTAGGTTACTTTTTTTGTTTAATTCTATTAACTTTTTACATAAGGTTCAAAAATCAAGAAGTTAATTAGTATACAGTGAAGAGTTGTCTTGCCTCATATTCTCCCAACTACCCAGATCCTTTCTCCAGGTATTATTGGTCTTCTCTGTATCTTTCCAGAGTGTCTTTGTACATGTACAAGCAACTGTAAATTATTTGTCTCTGTCGCCCAGGCTAGAGTGCCGTTGTGCCATCCTGGCTCACTGCAACCTCTGCCTCCCAAATTCAAGTGATTCTCATGCCTCAGCCTCCCGAGTAGCTAGGATTACAGGCATGAGCCACTACACCCGGCTAGTTTTTGTATTTTTAGTACAGAGGGGGTTTCATTATGTTGGCGAAGCTGGTCTTGAACTCCTGACCTCAAGTGATCCGCCTGCCTTGGCCTCTCAAAGTGCTGGGATTACAGGCTTGAGCCACTGTGCCCAGCCTTGTCTCCCCTTTTTAGACACCATTCTTCACCTGCTTTCTTTTTTTTTTTTTTTTTTTTTTTGTGTGTGTCAAAAAAAGCATACCTCATAGAGACTTTCCTCAAAAATTGTTTACAGCTTTATAATAATTCCATTGTATAGATGTACCATAATTTATTAATCAGGCACTCTTGGCAGACGTTTAGGTTTGTTTCCAGTTTTTTGTTAATAATCTTGCATGCTATGCCCATGTGATAGTACATCCCAAAGTCAATCTCAATTTCATGGGACTGCTGTAAACAGAAAACGACTGGCTGTGACCAAGAAGTTCTACTTTAATTGGTTCACCTAATATCCTATTCTGAGATGGGCCGTGAATTACTGGAGGATAGGAGAAAATGATGTTATCAAACCTTGGAGGTCAGGAAAACTGTTTCCATTTAGCTTTTTAAGTAGAGAAATTCTAACACATGCTGTTACCCTTCAGAAAATTTTAGAGGCATCCTTCACTAATTTTTCTTCCTCCTCCTCCCACCAGTCCAGTTAGTTACCAAGTGTTGTGCTCCTTCCATCCCGTTATCACTTTTCTGTATTCTAATTGATCCTAATACTGGTAATGGATATGGTGTTTTTTGTTTTTTTTTCTTACGGAGACAGAATCTCACTCTGTCACCCAGGCTGGAGTGCAGTGGCGCAGTCTCGGCTCACTGCAACCTCCACCTCCCAGGTTCAAGAGATTCTCCTGCCTCAGCCTCTCGAGTAACTGGGATTACAGACCTGTGCCACCACACCCCGCTAAGTTTTATATTTTCAGTAGAGACGAGGTTTCACCATGTTAGCCAGGCTGGTTTCAAACTCCTGACCTCAGGTGATCCGCCTGCCTCTGCCTCCCAAAGTTAATGGATAATGTTTATTGACTACCTGCTGTGTACCAGGCACTTCGCTAACCGCTTGTCATGTATTGACCATTTCAATTGTCGTAGCTGCTCTGAGATGATGGAAATACTTCCACTTCACTGGTAAAGAAACTGAGGCTTGGCTGGGCACAGTAGCTCACACCTGTAATCCCAGCACTTTGGGAGGCCCAGGCGGGCGAATCACGAGGTCAGGAGATCGAGACCATCCTGGCCAACATGGTGAAAAGCCGTTTCTACTAAAATACAAAAAATTAGCCTGGCATGGTGGTACACACCTGTAGTCCCAGCTAGTCGGGAGGCTGAGGCAGGGGAATCACTTGCAACTGGGAGGCGGAGGTTGCAGTGAGCCAAGATTGTGCCACTGCACTCCAGCCTGGTGACAGAACAAGACTCTGTCTCAAAATGATAATAATAATAATAGAAGAAGAGGAAGAGTAAAAGAAGAGGAAGAAGAAGAAGGAATAAGAGGAAGGAAGGAAGGAAGAAGGAAAGAAGAAAAAGAAAAAGAAACTGAGGTTCAGGGATTATATATCTAAGAGATGGTATAGTCAAACAGCTATGAGATGGTCTCAGTTCTTAAAAAGTTAATTAGGAGAGACAGGAGACCTTTCCTTCAAACTAGAAATGCTACACTAGTCCAGAGAAGGCAGAGGAAAAAGTGGGTGGAGGAAATGGAGATTTTTATGGAAGAGGGATATAGCATATAGGTGGATAAATGGAGTTAGTTGTAACAACATGCTAGACAGGGAAATAATGAGTAACCCAGGAAGACTGAATTTGCATAGTTGGCAAATGCTGCCAGACAAGTTCGCATTCAACTGTTGCATCAGATTCATTTGGAAAGCTTTTAAAAAATATCGTTGGTTCCTGTTCCCACCCCAAAGCTGCTCCTGAATCAGATGGTCTTAGGCAGTGCCTTAGAATCTGTGGTGTTGATACTGTCACGGGCTATTCTGATGCATAGCCAGGCCAGGGAATCATTGGCTAAAGAAAGAAGAGGGGCCAGGGGCGGTGGCTTATGCCTGTAATCCCATCACTTTGGGAGGCTGAGGTGGGTGGATCACCTGAGATCAGGAGTTCGAGACCAGCCTGGTCAACATGGTGAAACCTTGTCTCTACTAAAAATACAAAAAAACTAGCTGGGTGTGGTGGTGCGCACCTGTAATCCCAGCTACTCAGGAGGCTGAGGCAAGAGAATCACTTGAACCTGAGAGGCGGAGGTTGCAGTGAGCAGAGATCGTGCCGTTGCACTCTAGCCTGGCCAGCAAGAGTGAAACTCTGTCTCTAAATAAATAAATAAATAAATAAATAAATAAATAAATAAATAAAGAAGAGGTATGGGGCGTGACTAGAGCAGCGGATGCATTTTCTGAGAAGTGGTAAGAGGTAAGATTAGATGAGTAAGGCCAAATCATATGAGGAAAGGCTGAGCTAAAGAATTTAGAATTGCTGGGCACAGTAGCTCATGCTTATAATCCTGGCACTTTGCAAGGCTCAGGTGGGTGGATTGCTTGAGCTCAGGAGTTCAAGACAAGCCTTGGCAACATGGCAAAACGCCGTCTCTACTAAAAATACAAAACTTAGGGCCAGGTGAGGTGGCTCATGCCTGTAATCCCAGAACTTTGGGAGGCCAAGGTGGGCAGATCACTTGAGCTCAGGAATTTGAGATCAGCCTGGGTAACATAGTGAGACCCTGTCTCTAAAAAATAAAAAAAAGTTTTAAAAATATTAAAAAATTAATCAGGCATGGTGGCATACTCCTATAGTCCCAGCTACTCAGGAGGCTGAGGTAAAAGGATCACTTGAGCCTGGGAGGCAAAGGTTGCAGTGGGTTGTGATTGTGCCACTGCACTGCAGCCTGGAAGACAGAGGGAGACACTGACTCAATAAAAACAAAAACAAAAACCCAGAGTTGAAACAGTAGGCAGTGGAAACTGAGTTATCACGTTAATCAACAGAGATGTGTTAAGAACAGAGGGGATTGTTTGTTTGTTTGTTTTGGGGTTGAGACAGGGTCTATCTCTGCCACCCAGGCTGGAGTGCAGTTGTGTGATTACAATTCACTGCAGCCTTGACCACCTGGGCTTAAGTGATCCTCCCACCTCAGCCTCCCAAGTAGCTGAGATTACAGGCCTGCACCACCACACCCAGCTAATTTTTTAATTTTTTTGTGGAGACAGGGGTCTCACTATGTTGCCCAGGCTGGTCTCAAATGCCTGGGCTCCAAGGATCCTCCTGCCTCAGCCTCCTAGAGTGCTGAGATCACAGCCATGAGCCACTGTACCCAGCCAAGAACAGTTTTAAGCAGACTTTTCTGGCAGCGATAAGCAAGCAGGAAAACCTGCAATAGGAACCAAGCTAGGAGATAGTTAAGGGAACTAAGAGTCTTATTACTATTGTGAGATTCTAAAAAAGAAGTGGACATTACTATTTTGTTGTTGTTGTTGAGATGGAGTCTCACTATGTTACCCAGGCTGGAGTGCAGTGGCATGATCTCGGCTCACTGCAACCTCCGTCTTCTGGGTTCGAGCAATTCTTCCACCACAACACCCCGAGTAGCTGGGATTACAGGCGTGCGCCACCATGCCTGGCTAATTTTTGTATTTTTAGTAGAGACTTTTTGTTTGTTTGTTTTTTACCATGTTGGCCAGACTGGTGTTGAACTCCAGACCTCAGGTGATGCACTCGCCTTACCCTCCCAAGTGCTGGGACGACAGGCGTGAGCCACGGTGCCCGGCATGAGATTCTAAAAAAGGATCAGGTATCGTTTGTCTAGAAATATGAATTAGTAAACTTGGAATCTGAGGTTTAACTCTCTTAAGCTCCAGAAGTTTTTACTTGCAAAGAATATTAAAAAGTCATGG
Source organism: Macaca fascicularis (assembly GCF_037993035.2). NCBI lineage: Eukaryota > Metazoa > Chordata > Mammalia > Primates > Cercopithecidae > Macaca > Macaca fascicularis. Next base: position 38,856,982 of record NC_088379.1, on the reverse strand, counting down.
CTGGGCATGACTACCTATAATCTCAGCTCTTTGGGAAACCCAGGCAGGAGGATTGCATGAGGCCAGAAGTTCAACACCAGCCATTTTGCCCAGGCTGGTCTTGAGCTCCTGAGCTCAAGGGATGTTCCTGCCTTGGCCTCCTAAAGTGCTGGGATTACAGGCATGAGCCCCATCAGGTCTGGCCTGAACTATTATTTAAAATAAAAATAATAGTATAGGTTGAATATCCCTAACCTGAAAATCTGAAATTCTCCAAAATCTGAAACTTATTCAGTGCTGACACGATGCTCAAAGGAAATACTCATTGGAACATTTCAGATTTTGGATTTTAGGATTAGGGCTGCTGAACCAGTAAGTGTATTGCATATATCCCCAAATCTGAAAAAATCTCAATTCTGAAACACTTGTATACCCAAGCATTTCACATAGGGACACTCAACATGTATTTGCTTTTAAAAAAAGAAAAACAAATCACTCTGGAGACAATATAGAACACAGGGGAAGCAGGAGTAGATATAGGGAGATCCCTTAAGAGGCCACTGCAGTAGACCAGATAAGAGGTGATGGTAGCTTGAGCAGGAGGGGACATGGAGCTAAAAGTAGGCAGATACAAGTGATATTTAGAAGGAAAAATTGCAAGAAACTTCATAATGGATTAAATACAGGGTTGTTGAGAGAAAAAAAAGGTGTTTTCTTAGGTTTCTGCCCTGGGCAACTGGATGAATGGAAATCCAGTTTGGTAGTTGGGGTGGAAAGGGGTAGGGCAGGGGGAGATGCTCATGATTTTTGTTTGGAATACTAAAGTACTGAATATGTTAAATGGAAGGTGGGATTTCTGCATTTTGTTTTGTTTTGTTTTGTTTGAGACGGAGTCTCGCTCTGTCACCAGGCTGGAGTGTGGTGGCGCGATCTCGGCTCACTGCAACCTCTGCCTCCCGGGTGATCTCTTGACCTTGTGTTTCCCAGATTTCTGCATTTTTTTTTTTTTTTTTTGAGACGGAGTCTCGCTCTGTCGCCCAGGCTGGAGTGCAGTGGCCGGATCTCAGCTCACTGCAAGCTCCGCCTCCCGGGTTTACGCCATTCTCCGGCCTCAGCCTCCCGAGTAGCTGGGACTACAGGCGCCCACCACCTCGCCCGGCTAGTTTTTTGTATTTTTAGTAGAGACGGGGTTTCACCATGTTAGCCAGGATGGTCTCGATCTCCTGACCTTGTGATCCGCCCGTCTCGGCCTCCCAAAGTGCTGGGATTACAGGCTTGAGCCACCGCGCCCGGCCTCGATTTCTGCATTTTTAAGAAGTTTTCAGGTGACTCTGATGTATACCATCGTTTAAGAACTCTTGATGTTGGCCAGTTGCAGTGGCTCACGCCTGTAATCCCAGCATTTTCGGAGGCCAAGGCAGGTGGATCACCTGAGGTCAGGAGTTTGAGACCAGCCTGGACAACATGGTGAAATCCCATCTCTACTACAAATAAAACCCGGGAGGCAGAGGTTGCAGTGAGCCGAGATCGCGCCACTGCACTCCAGCCTGGTGACGGAGCGAGACTCCATCTTGAAAAAAAAAGAGAGAGAGAGAGAGAAAAAGAACTGTTGATATAAAGAAAAAGAAATAGAGAATTATTGATGGAGGAGTATCCAACTGTTAGATCAGACAGTGGGAATGACACAGAAGACAATGGAAGAAAGTGGTTTGTTTTTGTTTCAGTTTTGAGACAGGGTCTGGCTCTGTTGCCCAGGCTGGAGTGCACTGGTGCAATTACAGCTCACTGCAACGTCCACCTCCTGGGCTCAAGCCATCCTCCCACTTCAGCCTCCTGAGTAGCTGGGACCGCAGGTGCACACCAGCACACCTGGCTAATTTTTAAAAAATTTTTTTGTAGAGATGGGTTTTTGTCATGTTGCCCAGGCTGGTCTCAAACTCCTGAGTTCAAGGGATCTGCCTGCCTTGGCCTCCCAAAGTGCTGGGATTACAGATATGAGCTGCCATGCCCGGCCTGTTTAGCTGTTTCTAGGGAACTGACTGGGGTTGGAACAGAGGCTACAAGCATTTCTGTCCATCCTGCCTTGGGCCAGCTCAGCTCTTTTTTATGTATATTTTGTGCTAATTTGTTTGCCATAAGACTTCTTTGCAGCAGGGCCAGTGCAACTCTTAACTTGACTTTGTCTCCTTTTATCACTAGCCTTTTGGCCTCAGCAGTGCCACCAATTCCTTTCCTTTTGTGGAATTGGGCCCTGGACCCACTGACCCCAATGCAGTGTATCAGATTAGTTTCAACATCTTGTCTGGATTTCTTTTACTTTTTCCTGAGTCAAGGAGATCAAAACCAAACAGCTGTAGTCTTGACAAGCTATTTTAGTAATCACCTGGGGATACTACATTTTCCTCTAGAAATCTAATCTATAATTTTTTTTCTTTCTTTTCATTTTGTTGTTGTTGTTGTTGTTTTCTTTTGGTTTTGTTTTGTTTTGTTTTGTTTTGGTTGAGACAGGGTCTTGCTCTCTCGCCCAGGCTGGAGTGCAGTGGTGTAATCTGAGCTCACTGCAACCTCTGCCTCCTGGGTTCAAGCAATTCTCGTGCCTCAGCCTTCCGGGTAGCTGGGACTATAGGCACACGCCACCACACCTGGCTAATTTTCGTAGAGATTTTGCAGTCTCACTAATGCACCTTAATATAACAGTTTCTCTTGTGAGGTATCACCCTGAGTTCTTTGTCTCACCTCCAAAATGATTAAGGAGCATGGTCACAAGGGTGAAGTTTGAGCGAAAATGTAATAAGCAAGAGAAAGCTCTCTGCAGAGAGGGGAGTCCGAGTGGATTGCTTGGTTACAACTGAATGCAAAATGTTTTTATAAGAAACTGCGGCCAGGCACAGTGGCTCACGCCTGTAATCCCAGCACTTTGGGAGGCCGAGGCAGGCAGATCATGAGGTCAGGAGTTTGAGACCAGCCTGGCCAACATGGTGAAACCCCATCTCTACTAAAGATACAAAAAATTAGCCAGGCATGGTGGCGGCACCTGTAATCCCAGCTACTGGGGAGACTGCGGCAGGAGAATCACTTGAACCCGGGAGGTGGAGGTTGCAGTGAGCTGACGTGCCACTGCACTCCAACTTGGGCGACAGGGCGAGACTCCGTCTCAAAAAAAAAAAAAAAAGAAGAAAAAAAAAGAAACTGCTCTCCTCCTTGTAACTGATTGAGTAATTTTTCTTATCAGTAAAGCTGTCTGTGCAACTCCCTTTTTCCAGCTGTGGGATTGTTTCTAAGCACAAAGCACAGCTTCTCTTGTTTGTGTAACTGTGGGTTTTTTTAGGTAAGCCCCACTCCTCCCTGTACAAGTTCCCACGGAGCCCACTGTGTATATGCCTGAAAAGGTGAGGAAACTTTTTCCTGGGAGCTCACTAATTATACAAAGAACAAAAAGGCTTCTTTGCCTTACTGGCTCCTTATCTTTCCAGACTTAACTGTGCAGCTGCAGCAGCTGTGATTTTTCAGGCAAGCATTTCTCGGGGCCCAGCCTTAACTGTTTATCTAACGGATTTTCCTTTTCTTTTTTTTTTTTCTTTTTTTTTGAGACGGAGTCTCGCGCTGTCGCCCAGGCTGGAGTGCAGTGGCCGGATCTCAGCTCACTGCAAGCCCCGCCTCCCGGGTTCCCGCCATTCTCCTGCCTCAGCCTCCCGAGTAGCTGGGACTATAGGCGCCCGCCACCTCGCCCGGCTAGTTTTTTGTATATTTTTAGTAGAGACGGGGTTTCACCGTGTTAGCCAGGATGGTCTTGATCTCCTGACTTCGTGATCCGCCTGTCTCGGCCTCCCAAAGTGCTGGGATTACAGGCTTGAGCCACCGCGCCCGGCCGGATTTTCCTTTTCTTTCCCCTCAGAGATGGGGTTTCACCATATTGCCCAGGCTGGTCTCGAATTCCTGAGCTCAGGCAATATGCCCATCTTGGCTTCCCAAAATGCTGGGATAATAGGCGTGAGTCACCGCATCCGGCCATTTGTATTTCTGAAAATTGAGTTCTCTAATATACTTCAATAAAAAATCTATGTTTCATTTATTAGAAATTTGTTAACCTCATATCAGGCACTGTGCTAGGCACTTGTTATTTCAAATTAAATAAGACATGGCTATGTCAAGGAGCCAGGAAAAACTGATACCTGTATACTTACATACATCCCTGTCTAGCTTTTTCCTCATGATAAATAGAAGACAAAAAATTGATAGAAGATAAAAACTGATTAAATTTTAAAATATCTAGACCTGAATTCAACTTCTTTGTGTGAAAAAGAAGGCCAAAGTCATCTCTTTGGTTGAGACTGTAATTAAAGGGATCTTTTAATGTATATATTATGCAGCCCGGATGTTCCCTTTCTTTTTCATGATGCCTCTGTAATTAAGATGCAGATTTCCCCCCAAAGGAGAGTGTTTTTTCTGTGGTCTTAACTCAGATTCATAGATCTCAGCAAATCTATGGATTCGTGGCTTTGTGGGTCCTTAAACCTTCCACAATTATATGCAAAATTGTGGAATTTGGTATACATGAGTGCTTTTCATATTTATTTTTAATCCAGAATGGATCAAAAAGAACAATCATGAAGGATGTAGGTGCCAGACACAGGGCAGAGGTAGCTAGAAAAGTAGATCTTAGGGAAGTTAGGGCCCCTAGCCTCACTAATCTACAAACATGGCATGGCCAGCTTGCCTTGCAAGGCCTCTGTTGAAGGACCCCATGAATTCTTAAAATAGAGTTCTTAATTTTTATCAAATTCTCAAATGATTCTGTTACCCCAAAATATTAAGAATTAGTGTACTATTAAAAAATTTATTAGAGACTAGTCCAAGCAACATAGTGAGACGTCATCACTACTAAAAATTTAAAAAAAAAAAATTAGGGGTGTGGGGCTGGACACAGTGGCTCACACCTGTAATCCGAGCACTTTGGGAGGCCAAGGCGGGTGGATCACCTAAGGTCAGGAGTTCAAGACCAGCCTGGCCAACATGGTGAACCCCTGTCTCTACTAGAAATACAAAAATTAGCTGGGCGTGGTGGCACATGCCTGTAATCCCAGCTACTCAGGAGACTGAGGCAGAATTGCTTGATCCTGGGAGGTGGAGGTTGCAGTGAGCCAAGATCATCCCACTGTACTCTGGCCTTGGCAACAGAGTGAGACTCCATCTAAAAAAAAAAACAAACAATTGTTAGAAACCAGCCCAGGCAACACAGTGTTTCTCCTAAAAACAAAAATTAAAAATTTGGGGCATGGGGCATGGTGGCACACACCTGTAGTCCCAGCTACTCAGGAGGCTGAGGTGAGAGGATCCCATGAGCATAGAAGTTTAAGGCTGTAGTGGGCTACGATTGAGCCACCGCACTCCAGCCTGTTTGATAGAGCAAGACCCCATCTCAAAAAATGAAAACAACAAAAACTTACTAGGTTTTGGTTTATGACTATTTAACATCATTTACTTTTTAGATGTTCTCACTGGAGGAAAGGGAAATTGAAGGTATAATATGTACTTCTTTAATTTATCAATACAATTTTTATATTAACACAATATTTGAAACTGACATTTAAACATTAGAATTTATTTTTTACTTTTAACAATGTTGTGAGCATGCTACATTTTTTGTTTGTCTTTAGTACCAGGACCCTCTGGTGATAATGGCATCAGTGTTACTATGATCTTAGTGGCCTGGATGGTTATTGCATTGATCTTGTTCTTACTGAGACCTCCGAATCTAAGAGGATCCAACCTACCTGGAAAGCCAACCAGTCCTCATAATGTAAGTATTGCACATTTTAAATGCTTTTTGGGTAAGGGAATGTATGTGACCTGGGGCAGGGAAGGACTTGGTTTTGACTAAAATACCTATATTAGTTAAATTACATTTAACTCATAGAGTATTCTACCTATGTAGTTCTATTAAATCTTGCAATTCCAAGATTTAATTGATGGCTTAATCTTTGTGGAGTTAAATGCAGAAAGAAGCACAGACCAGAAGCCGAAAATTAATTTGAAAATGAATTCCAATTTTTTTGTTGTTGTTGTTCAGACAGGGTCTTGCTCAGCTGCCCAGGCTGGAGTGCATTGGTGCGATCTTAGCTCACTGTAGCCTCTACCTCCCAGGCTCAGGTGATCCTCCCACCTCACCCTTCTGAGTAGCTGGGACCACAGGCATGCACTAGCACACTTGGCTAGTTTTTTGTATTTTTTTTTTGTAGAGATGGGGTTTTGCCAGGTTGCCCAGGCTTGAATTCCAATCTTTACTCGCATGAGAAGCATTATGAAATAATCCATTTCATAATCCACAGCAATATTGCTTAAATCTCAATCCTCCACTACTCAGTTCTGTCCACCTCACAGTTGATCCCTTGCCTCTCATGCTTCTAGCCTCTAAACTCTTAGTAGCTTCAGCTCAAATGTTTGACCCCCTTCTGTCCTAGCTATTCAGTAGAGACACTGAGCCTGTCTGATTTTATTTTCCTCATTTTCCCATCCTATTTCTCTCAAACCCATTTTCCATTTCTGTACCACAACAAATCAACTGAGCTGGCAAAAGGAGAGGTCAGAATCATTCATGTTGATAAATCTTGATAGTCATGATTACAACCATTTTTAGAACCTTCTAAATTAAAACTGTGATAAAGTGACCCAACAGGGAGTTTTCAGTACTATCTTTAATAGAAACTCTGTTGGCCAGGCGCAGTGGCTCACACCTGCAATCCCAGCACTTTGGGAGGCCAAGGCGGGCAGATCGCCTGATCTCAGGTGTTCAAGACCACCCTGGGCAACATGGTAAAACCCCGTCTCTACTAAAATACAAAAAATTAACCGGACATGGTACCCTGGGCAACATGGTGAAACCCCGTCTCTACTAAAATACAAAAAATTAGCCGGACATGGTGGTGTGCGCCTATAGTCCCAGCTACTCAGGAAGCTGAGGCTTGAGAATCGTTTGAGCTCAGGAGGCAGAGGTTGCAGTGAGCCAAGATCACACCACCACACTCCAGCTTGGGCTACAGAGTGAGATTGTGTCTCAAAAAAAAAAAAAGAACCTCTGTTAAAGGATTCCTTTTAATCCTTTTCAGAACCAGTATTTATGTGTGTGTTTTTTTTAACATTGAATTTGAATATTATCTCTTTAAAAATATTTCCATGAGGCTGGGCACGGTGGCTCACGCCTGTAAGCCCAGCACTTTGGGAGGCCGAGATGGGCAGATCACCTGAGTTTAGGAGTTCGAGACTATCCTGGCCAACATGGTGAAACCCTGTTTCTACTAAAAATACGAAAATTAGCTGGGCATGGTGGTGGGCGCCTGTAATCCCAGCTACTTGGGAGGCTAAGGCAAGACAGTTGCTTGAACCCAGGAGGTGGAGGTTGCAGTGAGCCAAGATCGCGCCATTGCACTCCAGCCTGGGCGACAAGAGTGAAACTTCGTCTCCAAAAAAAAAAAAAAAAAAAATTTCCATGAATATGCCAATTACCTCAATTTAGCCATTCTACAAATGTATGCATATTTCAAAACATGTTGTATATGACAAATATATACAATTTTTGTCAATTTAAATAAATAAAATGTTAAAATTTATAATTAAAAAAACTATAAGATGATAGAGCATCAAAAAAAAAGGGAAAATTTCCATGATAGATTTGCTCGTTTTTTTGTTTGTTTGTTTTTGAGATGGAGTCTCACTCTGTCACATCCAGGCTGGAGTGCAGTGGTGCAATCTTGGCTCACTGCAGCCTCTGCCTTCCGGGTTCAAGCGATTCTCCTGCCTCCCCTTCCCGAGTAGCTGGGATTACAGGTGCGCACCACATCTGGCTAATTTTTGGATTTTTAGTAGAGATGGGGTTTCACCATGTTGGCCAGGGTGATCTCAAATTCCTGACCTCAGGTGATCTGCCTGCCTCGGCCTCCCAAAGTACTGGCATTACAGGTGTGTGTCACCACAACTGGCTAATTTTTGTATTTTTAGTAAAGATGGGGTTTCGCCATTTTGGCCAGGCTGGTCTCGAACTCCTGACCTCAGGTGCTCCACCTGCATTTGCCTCCCAAAGTGCTGGGATTACAGGCATGAGCCACCGTGCCTAGCCAGATTCACTTGTTGAATACCAAATTATCCCACTAATTCTCTTTTCCAACCTTTACCATGTGGAATTCCTGAAATAATTGTTTCTTTTCTCCAATGTTGTGGTGTTGATATCAGTTCAGTTAGACTCATTTTTTTATATAAGAGAAAGCAAATATGCTGTGTTAATTACAGTGTTTTGCTTTGTTTTTAAAGGAGTGGAACATATGTAGTATAGAAAGAAAAAAAATCGAAAAGAAAAACATACACAAAAAAGATACATAGCATGCTAACTTTAAGAAAGAAGGCATTATAGGCCGGAGGCAGTGGCTCATGCCTGTAATCTCAGCTACTCAGGAGGCTGCGGCAGGAGAATTGCTTGAACCCAGAAGGCAGAGGTTGCAGTGAGGCGAGATCGTGCCATTGCACTCCAGCCTGGGCAGCAAGAGCGAGACTCCGTCTCAAAAACAAAAAAAGAAAGAAAGAAAGAAAGAAAGAAAGAAGGCATTATTAGCACTATATAAAAAGCTTTACATGTATTTTTGTTTTTTCTTGGAGAAGAGAGTATTTATAAAACAGCTTGCATATTGTCTTGATAAAGTGTTTATTCCCTAGCCGTCTTTCTTACTTTCTTTGTATAGCTTTGTTACTTTCATATCAAAGAGTAACTTCCTCAATATTTGGAGCTAAAGAAATAGAATTCTCAATAATCTGATTTAGAAACCATTAAAATGGGCTGGGTGCGGTGGCTCCCACCTGTAATCCCAGCACTTTGGGAGGCCGAGGCGGGTGGATCATTTGAGGTCAGGAGCTGGAGACCAGCTTGACCAACATGGTGAAACCCTGTCTCTACTAAAAATACAAAAAAAAATTAACCGGGCGTGGTGGCACATGCTTGTAATCCCAGCTACTCGGGAAGCTGAGGCAGGTGAATCACTTGAACGCAGGAGGTGGAGGCTGCAGTGAGCCGAGATCGCACCACCGTACTCCAGCCTGGGCGATAGAGTGAGACTGTCTCAAGGAAAAAAAAAAAAGAAACTATTAAAGTGACAGAAATGCAAGATTATACTCTCCTGGACCTTAATTCATTGTAGGCCAGTGTTTCTAGGAATAGTAGTTCCACTATCTTAGGAATAAGTAAGAAAATGTGTTGAGACTAATTCCAAGTAGAAATACTGATCACCCCCAACTCGGGCCTCATACATCATTTCAGGGTAAATAAATAAAATCTTGAGAATCTTAAAAACTCTGATCTTTCCTTTATAGTTCACTTGCTTTCTATTGCAAGTTAGCAAAAGTCAATCCAAAGCGGTTTAAAAAACAAGTGGCTTCATTGATTTACACATCAAAAAAATTCAGAGGTAGGGTCAGTGTTAAGAAAGTTTAACAGTGTCATCAAAGACCCAGTTTCTTTCCTCTTACTATCAACTTCATTCCAACATGGGCTCCCCTTAGGGTCATAGGATGACTGCCAGAAGCAACTGCAGCCACATGCTTCCTCGTAGACATTCAGTATTGAGAAACAAAAGTCCCTAGCTTCATTTTAAATATACAGTACTTCGCTTAGCCAATCAACCTTAGCAAGAGGGATGAAGATACTTTCATTAGTTTGAAGATCACTCCTGGGGCTGGCGACCGAGTGAGACTCTGTCTCAAAAAAGAAAAAAAAAAAATTCCGGAATTGTTTAGCAAGCCTGGAAATTTTACCATTACATTCTCCTGGTTAACCAGTCAAGATGTCAATGCATAATCCTGCAAGTATTATATCTGTGACACTTTGAAAATTACCATATTAATGCAATGCAGACTGTGTGTCAGCTAATGTGGTTGCTGGCAGGAGTGATAACATCACTGTTATACAGATTCCCTCTCTCTTCCATTCTACAGGGAAAAATGAGACAAATGGTGGAAAATCACAGTGTTATTTAATCTAGTGTTCCCTCGTGTAAAAACATATGAAAAGTCCAAATAAGCATATATTTGGGATGGGATGGTGGGGGGCATTGCTGCTCAGTTCTTTCTCTATGTGTTAGATTGGTTGCACTGGGATTTAATAAGTCAATTTTTTAAAAAGTAATAAAATAAATTTTTAAAAATTTTAAATTTTTTAAAAGTCAGTTAAATAATTTATTTCTTTCTAATGCCAGGGACAAGATCCACCAGCTCCTCCTGTGGACTAACTTTGTGATATGGGAAGTGAAAATAGTTAACACCTTGCACGACCAAACGAACGAAGATGACCAGAGTACTCTTAACCCCATTAGAACTGTTTTTCCTTTTGTATCTGCAATATGGGATGGTATTGTTTTCATGAGCTTCTAGAAATTTCACTTGCAAGTTTATTTTTGCTTCCTGTGTTACTGCCATTCCTATTTACAGTATATTTGAGTGAATGATTATATTTTTAAAAAGTTACATGGGGCTTTTTTGGTTGTCCTAAACTTACAAACATTCCACTCATTCTGTTTGTAACTGTGATTATAATGTTTGTGATAATTTCTGGCCTGATTGAAGGAAATTTGAGAGGTCTGCATTTATATATTTTAAATAGATTTGATAGCTTTTTAAATTGCTTTTTTTCATGAGGTATTTATAAAGTTATTTGAGGTTGTCTGGGATTGTATGAAAGAAAATTAGAACCACGTTGTATTTACATTTACCTTGGTAGTTAATTTGTGGATGGCAGTTTTCTGTAGTTTTGGGGACTGTGGTAGCTCTTGGATTGTTTTGCAAATTACAGCTGAAATCTGTGTCATGGATTAAACTGGCTTATGTGGCTAGAATAGGAAGAGAGAAAAAAATGAAATGGTTGTTTACTAATTTTATACTCTCATTAAAAATCTCTAATGTTAAGAAAACCTTAAATAAACATGATTGATCAATATGGCAGATGATTTACAGTCCATTATATAACATTTGTAAGCCACTCAACACTAGCCTTACAAGGTTCATGAAAGGAGGAAAACATTAATTCTTTCTGCCTTTGCTGGTATAATCCACATAATAATTTAAGCTATAATTTATTTTTAAAATGAGTGCCTCTTGGGAAGTTTCTTTTCTGTTCTAACACTGCCTGTTAAAATGAAAATCTTAGGCTGGTGCGGTGGCTCACACCTGTAATCCCAGCACTTTGGGAGGCTGAGGTGGGCGGATCATTTGAGGTCAGCAGTTTGAGACCAGCTTGGCCAACATGGTGAAACCCTGTCTCTACTAAATATACAGAAAAATTAGCCAGGCGTGGTGCATGTGCCTGTAATCCCAGCTACTCAGGAGGCCAAGGCAGGAGAATTGCTTGAACCCAGGAGGTAAAGGTTGCAGTGAGCTGAGATCGCACCACTGCACTGCAGCCTAAGCGACAGAGCAAGACTCTCTCTCAAAAATAAAAATAAAAATAAAATCTTAAAGCTGTATTAGGGCCTGTTAGGTTACTGATATTTGAATGCCTATTTACTTATTTACTCCATTGAGTCCTTTGTTATCCTCTGGCCTATAAAAAATTTTAATAAATAACAGGTTTACTTCAAGGGAAAAGAAGGAAAATGAGAAACAAACATCTTTTTTTCACTCCTTATCTTATTCCTGTTTGGTGATGGGATGGATTGGGGTAGGAAGGAATGTTAATATGAGAGAAATTTTGAAATGTATAAAAAAGTAAAAGGTTGTATTGTTTTGCTCAGTTTGAAATAAAGTGAATACCAATAGCACTTAAAAATGTCTGCATGGGCCGGGCGCGGTGGCTCACGCCTGTAATCTCAGCACTTTGGGAGGCCGAGGCGGGCGAATCACCTGAGGTCGGGAGTTCCAGACCAGCCTGACCGACATGGTAAAACCTCGCTTCTACTAAAAATGCAAAAATTAGCCAGGCATGGTGGTGTGTGCCTGTAATCCCAGCTACTAGGGAGGCTGAGGCAGGAAATTGCTTGAACCCGGGAGATGGAGGTTGCAATAAGCTGAGATCGTGCCACTGCACTCCAGTCAGGGCAACAGAGCGAGACTCTGTCTAAAAATAAATAAATAAATTAAAATGTCTGCATGACCCATGTGGTTATGAAGTTTTTTTCCTAGCAAATGATTGCAGATTATTTATGGGGGCTAGAAGATATTTTGCTATCAATGTAAGGATTTTTTTCCCCTTAGGTCAGTCTATTCACTGTTTAGATCTGGTAAATTACTTGTATGAACTGAATAAATTCTCTGTATCATTGTACTGTTTAATAGTCTATGATACAATTGTGATACTCATAAGAGATTTTTTCCCCTTTATTATGATTACATTCTAGATCATAAACATTGTAAGGGTATCTTTTAGTTATATAATCCAATATTGATTGTTTGAATTCCTCCTTGTACACATCTTGGCTTTGTGCTCAATTTCTTGAAATAATATAACCAACTCTGAATTACGTGTGTTAATAGATGGGTAACATAACACAGGTAAGTTAAATCCTGGATAAATGAGCCCCACAGAATAAAGGTTTTTGTGGCCTACTGGAAGCCTTCCTAACTCTACAGCTGGTGAAGTAGAGCAGAAAGGGCCAGAATGGCTTAAGATGGAGCTAAATCCCTATAGCATTCCATTTTCTGCTCTTGCCTCTTGAACTTAGAAGGCTTGCCCATATATATATCCTAACAATCTGTTCTCTGAGCTGCTAGAAGGCCAATCCCTGGCAAGAGATACTGATGTAGTCACTGAATCTATGGCTCACAAATAATTGAAAATTGGCTCTGGGGGCTGGGCGCAGTGACTTATGCCTATAATCCCAGCACTTTGGGAGGCTGAGGTGGGTGGATCACTTGAGGTCAGGAGTTTGAGACCAGCCTGGCCAACATGGTGAAACTCCTTGTCTACAAAAAATACAAAAATTAGCCGGGTTTGGTGACACAGCCTGTAGTCTTAGCTACTCAGGAGGCTGAGGCAGGAGAATCGCTTGAGCCTGGGAGACAGAGGTTGCAGGAAGCCAAGATCACGCCACTGCACTCCAGCTTGAGTGACAGAGTGAGACCTTGTCTCAAAAAAAAAAAAAAGAAAAAAAAGACTTTAGAAGGCTTTATTGGAAGAAGTGGCTGAAACTTGGACACAGAATGTCTAGTATTACACCTAAGAATCTGGATTCTTTTTTGTTGTTGTTTTGAGATGGAGTTTTGCTCTTTCGCCCAAGCTGGAGTGAAGTGGTGCGATCTTGGCTCACTGCAACATCCACCCCCGGGTTCGAGCGATTCTCCTTCCTCAGCCTCCCGAGTAGCTGGCATTGTAAGTGCCCACCACCAAGCCCGGCTACTTTTTGTATCTTCAGTTAGAGACGGGGTTTCGCCACGTAGGCCAGGCTGGTCTCAAACTCCTGACCTCAGGTGATCCACCCACTATGGCCTCCCAAAGTGCTAGGATTACAGACGTGAGCCACCGTGCCTGACTGGAAAATCTAGATTCTTATTCCTAGTTCTTCATTTCTGTCACATGCACTTAGTTGACATTACGTCTATGTGTATTAGCTTTTTCCTACATGAACCATCTATTTACTTGGTAACCAGTGTTCTTAATGAAGTATTTAGTCTTGGGTTTCTTGTAAAATTTCTCTGCATTCCTGAAACAGTGTACTATACATGAAATATTCTTGTTGACCTAGTAATTTATATTATTCTATTTAATTCTTAAAGCTTCTACCTGTGGCCTTTTTATTGAGCACTCTTAAGTCATTATTTGGCCTGTAAACATTCACCTGAATTGTGGCTACAATCCTTTTTAAATAATCTGCGAAAAAAGAAAGATAAAGCTTACGTTTTCACAGTTTTGACTCTTAAACATATTCCACAAACGTCATTAAGAATTTATTTTGTTTTAGACCAGTCATGGTGGCTCATGCCTGTAATCCCAGCAATTTGGGAGGCTGAGGCAGGAGAACTGCTTGAGCCCAGGAGTTTGAGACTAGCCTGGGCAACATAGCAAGACCCTGTCTCTGCCAAAAAGAAAAAAGTAAAAAAGCTTATTTTGTTTTATGCACAATAATGGTGGGAGGTTGTTTTGTTTTTTGTTTGTTTGTTTTGTTTTCCATGTGGAAAAGGTTAACATTGGAACTGTTTCTAGTAAAAGATTTTTTTCAGGCTGGGCATGGTGGTTCATGCCTGTAGTCCCATCACTTTGGGAGACTGAGGCAGCCAGATCGCCTGAGGTCAGGAGTTTGAGACCAGCCTGGTCAACGTCTCTACTAAAAATACAAAAGTAGCTGGGTGTGGTGGTGCATGCCTGTAATCCCACCTACTTGGGAAGCTGAGGCAGGAGAATCACTTAACCTGGGAGGCGGAGGTTGCAGTGAGCCAAGGTCATGCCATTGCACTACAGCCTGGGCAACAAGAGTGAAACTCCCTCTCAAAAAAAAAAAAATGTTTTTCATTTTTTTCATGTTATCTATCCAAGCACTGTCCCATGGTCAGCAAGTCCTATTTTACAATGTGGATTTTCCAAAATAATTATTGAATACAGCTATTCTATGGTTACTTTTAGTGTTTTTGTGGTATGTGGTGTGGGAGTGTTTATGGAATTACCAGTATCTTAAATTTTCAAAGGAACCTTGGAAGTCTGTCACTCTAAATGAAAGTCTGTCACTCTACATGAATTATGTGCTCAAATTTGACCAGCTCAGTTTAAGACACAAAACAGTAATTTGAAGAAGGAAAAATGAAGAGTTTAAAGTTCAATGGGTTAAATTTTTGTTCTTGCAATAGTAAATTTAGTTTTATATTTCTAAATGTGTGAAGATTGCTTTGTTAAAAGCAAAAGTGGTCGTGTGATATGCTAAATGTTAATTACTGTTTTTATATGTTTAAATCATGCCAAACAAATCATGTCTGTGCCATCCAGGGTCTATTGTTAATCTTTTTCTGAGTACTTGGATTGGGATAAAGGGCTTGTACTATGCACTTTTTATTAATGAATAAATAGAAAATATTAGTAACACTCTTTGTTTTCTGTTTGGCTTTTGTGGGAAGAGAAGCAAGCATCTTTTGCTTAGTAGGTGTTAACATCCTATATTAAACAGTTTCTTTTTAAGACCTAACTAAAGACATTCCTAAGAGAGAACTTAAGTTTTAAGAAAAGTTGTGAGAAAAATATTTATAAAATACGTAGTATGGGGCCAGTATTCAGAAGTAGAGCTTCTCTCTTGGAAATTAGATTGCAGTCACATTTCTTTGTTTATTTTCTTTCTCTGTCTCTCTCTCTCTTCCTAGAATACCAGATAAAATAGACATTTGCTTTGAGGGACTAATATCCAATAGTGTTAATTATTTAAGCAGATATATCTTGCTGAAAAGGAGCTAGACATGTCACTGTACCAAAAAACACACAAAAGTGAAAATTTGCTTCTGTTCTGTGACCTAGAATGTGTCCAGACATTAAAGATCATGAATACTCATAAACATGTAAAAGTAGTAACATTGCTCTGGCATGATTTTGATGTCAGTGTGTATGTAATAACTTAAGTGTTATTTAAAATAGATAAATTTGTGAAATAATTTCTTGTAGACAGTCAACTTTTTATGATTCAATCTAAAGATTGTTATGTACATGTCAAAGGATATCTGAATCCTCAGTGAAACTGTAAGTTTTCATTAAATGACTGCTGCAATACTAGTTTTCTTCTCAGAAAGTGGAATTCAAATAAAATAAGTTTTTTGGTCCTGGTATTTCACCTGATGATTTTCTCAGTTCTGGATCTCAATTTGTAGAGTTGTTGGGGGCTTTTCCCCCAAAAGATGATTCATAAACACCAACTACAATTATCTTTCATGACCATATTTTTAAAAATTGGAGTTACCAGTGTGATCTTTTCCCATTAGTTGCTTGTAGGGGACTTTAGTGTGCATCTCTTCTCAGACAAATGTATTATGTTCGTTCAGTAAACATTTCAACAAATTTTTAGACTTGTTTCTTAACTTTCTGTAGGCTTTAAAATGGATTTTATTCAGGATTTGATTACAGAAACTATTTCAAACCATCAGATGCCAAATTAAGATGTCTCCTGAAGTTAGTGGGGAGATGTCTGGGAGGCAAGGATTATGTAGGGGTGAAAACAATGTATGTCGTTTTAAGGATAAATCAACTTACTTTTTTTTTTTTTTTTTTTTTTTTTGAGACATAGTATCACTCTGTCACCCAGGCTGGAGTGCAGTGGCACAATCTCAGCTCACTGCAACCTCTGCTCTCCCGGATTCAAACAATTCTCCTGCCTCAGCCTCCCCAGTAGCTGGGATTATAGGCACCTGCCACCGCACCCGGCTAATTTTTGTATTTTTAGTAGAGACGGGGCTTCACTATCTTGGCCAGGCTTGTCTTGAACTCCTGACCTCGTGATCCACCTGTCTCGGCCTCCCAAAGTGCTGGGATTACAGGCGTGAGCCACTGTGCCCTGCCAGGATAAAACAACTTTCATATCAATACACGGTTTTTGTTTTTGTCGGGTTTTTTGGGGGTTTTTTTTTTGAGACAGAGTCTTGCTCTGTCGCCAGGCTGGAGTGCAGTGGCACGATCTTGGCTCACTGCAACCTCCACCTCCAGGGTTCAAGCAATTCTCCTGCCTCAGCCTCCCGAGTAGCTGAGACTACAGGTGCATACCACCATGCCTGGCTAATTTTTGTAGTTTTAGTAGAGATAGGGTTTCACCATGTTGGCCAGGATGGTCTTTGCTCTCTTGACCTCATGATCCGCCCGCCCTGGCCTCCCAAAGTGCTGGGATTACAGGCATGAGCCACCATGCCCGACCATCAGTACATGTTTTATTGGGAGGTGGGAGGATTACTTGATGCCAGGAGTTCAGGACCAGCCTGAGCAACACAGACTCTGTCTCTACAAAAATAAAATAAAACTTAGCGGGACATGATGGCCTGCATCTGTAGTCCCAGCTACTTGGGAGGCTGCGGTGGGAGGGAGGCTTGAGCCCAGTAGTTCCAGGCTATTGTGTGAGCTGTGATGGCACCACTGCACTCTAGCCAGGGCAACAGAGCCAGATCCTGAGTCAAAAATAAATTTTTTAAAGAGTATTATTTCCTTATACAAATCTCCACTTATTTCTAGGAAATTTAGAAATGAGAAAAGTATTATTTGCAGTATCTGGAATGCCAGAGTCTAACCTCTTAAATATGTGCTCATAACCTCAGATAGTTGGTCTATGCTTGATGATTAATGGTTTTGAATTGCAGTGTTTATTAGTTTTGACCAGAATTAAACACAAATACCACACAGCAGGTTCAGCATTATAGAAAAAGCCTCTTAAATTGTTTTTAAATAAATGAATCTGTTATGTATGTAATTCAGTCAGTGTCAAAAAGAGAAGCACTTTATATACAAAAGGCATCTCAGACCCTGGGTTGAATGCAGCTTTTCATGACAACTAATTAGTATGTAAACAAACTTTGGAAGTCTAGATGTATTTAAAGGGGCTTCCTTACAATTAATCCAGCCAGGACAATTTGTGGTTACAAAACATAGGACAGATGGAAATCTGACACCAAAGCCTATACCCCCAACAAATGGTTTAAGATTTATATCCTTGAAAATGTTGTTTGTCTAACAGCCCTTTTTTTTTTTTTTTTTTTTTTTTCTGAGATAGAGTCTCACTTTGTCACCCAGGCTGGAATGCAGCATCACCATTATGGCTCACTGTAGCCTCCACCTCTGGAGCTCAAGCTATTCTCCTGCCTCAGCCCCATGAGCAACTGAGACTACAGGCGTACCCCACCACACCAGGCTAATTTTTGCAGAGATGGTGTTTCACCGTGTTGCCCAGGCTGGTCTCCATCCAACTCCTGAGCTCCAGTGATCCTCTTGCCTCGGCCTCCAAAAGTGCTGGCATTACAGGCATGAGCCTGTTACAGGCCAAAAGAATGAGGGTCGTGACCAACTTAGTATACCACTGGATTCTATATGAGCAAACAGAAAACTGTTCTCATGAAAGCAGGATGTTGGAAAACTAACAACTGCATCTGCCACCAGAAGGGGTGCTGAGGGCAGTCACGCCCCAAGCGTAGTGTTCCTTATGATTATCTACAGGAACATCTGAAGCCTATTGTACAAAGAAAGCAATTATGTGTACCTGTGATAAATCAAGCAGTTGACCAACCATTACCTCTCCCTCCCTGCTCTTTCTACCTAATAAATACAAAGGGCTGTAGAAGCTCAGAGCCCTTGCTCACTAGAAGCAGGCAGCCCCCTGACCCCTTCTTCCAAAAATACTTTTTGTCTTTGTCTTCATTTCTGCATTCGTCCCCCTTTGTTCACTCCCATAACAACCGACAGCCACAAGTCACACCCGGGACAGGGACGTGAGTGAAGGTCTGCTAGAGCAGAGAAAGTGAAACTGACAAGAAGAATCAGAACGAGAAACACTGGGAAGAGTCTGCCGGCAGCTGATATAAAGTCAGTGCCCTAAAGAGGTACTGGGAATGGGAAGTTTCTGAATCAGGGTAACATGGGGGAAGAATCTGGCTACTTCTTTTCTTTTTTATATTTGGAGTTTAGTTCATACTATTCTTCTGCCATTATTCATTCCTTATTCTGCTAGACAGCAGGAGTCATGTTCAGAGTCTAAAAATTTGAAATAATCTTTTCCCCCAACAGCACCAATTAAAAATAATAAACAGAAGCAGGAGGATGAAAATTGGCCTGTGTTGCCCCCTCTAGTAGCAGAAACATCTAAACTGCCTCCTTCAGTAGCAGAAATAGAGACCCCAATACAAAGAATTTTACACTCTGCTGCTATAGCTGGAGAACCCTTAGGAACTTGTGCTTTTCCTGTTTCCGTAAGGCCCGATCCAAATAATCCACAGCAGCTTATACATGAACACACCCCACTAGAATTTAAGTTGCTGAAGGAATTAAAAGCTAGTGTAGTTAACAATGGAGTACAAAGCCCATTTACTTTAGGATTGCTAGAATCTGTATTTGGCGCTATGCGCCTTCCACCCTTTGATGTAAAGCATTTGGCTTGCACTTGTTTGTCTGCTAGTGCATACCTGACATGGAATTCAAATTGGCAAGAACTGTGTGCAGACCAGGCTAGACAGAATCGTGCTGCTGGACACGGAGACATTACAGAGGATACTGTCAGGTAGTGGCCCCTATTCAGACCTGGAACATCAAATGGCACTCCTAGACGCTGCTTATAAGCAGTGTGCCTTGGCTGCTAAACACGCCTGGGCCACAATTCCAGAGGAAAGGGTCCCAGTACAATCTTTTTTACATATCATGCAAGGGTCGCAGGAGCCCTACGCACATTTTCTTGCAAGATTACAAGAGGCAGTGAAGCGTCAGATTCCTCATACCATGGCTACAGAAATGCTAACCTTAACTAGCTTTTGAAAATGCAAACACGGATTGTAAACGTGCACTAGCACCTGTGAGATGTACAAAAAGGTTAGGAAATTTTCTCAAAGCTTGTCAGGATGTGGGAACTGAGCTTCATCGCTCCACAATGTTGGCTGAAGCAAAGGAATTACAGATAATCATTATCCATCAGACAAAGTTTTGCAATTTTATAAAGTTTACCCTTTTACCCACCTATTCCAGGCGGCCGGACTTACTTCACTGATGGCTCTTCCAAAGCTGAGCATCTATTTTATGGACCTAAGCATACTCAAATGATAAAAACCCCTGGTGTTTCAGCTCAATGCTCAGAATTAATGGCAGTTATTCAGGTTTTACAGCTCACTGTTTCCTCTCCTATTGTCTGTGATTTAGCCTATGTTGTAAATGTAGCCAGTCGCATTGAGACTGCCGCTATTAAAAGCAGAACTGTTTAACTTGTTTCCAAGACTTCAGCAAGCTGTTCGCTTTCATGCTGCTCCTTTTTCATATTTCTCATATTCGCTCTCACACACAACTTCCTGGACTACTATTTCTAGGTAATGATACAGCAGATAAATTGATTGGTTCTGTGTTTCAGCAAGCTCAAGCCTCTCATTCATTACTGCATTAAAACACCTCTGCCCTTATTCATATGCTTCATCTGCCTCAAAGCCAGCCTCTAGCTATTGTGCAAGCCTGCCCCACTTGTCAGCATGTCGCTGGTGTTATACCCGTAGAAGGATGTAACCCACGAGGCTTAGCTCCAAATGAAATCCGGCAAACGGATGTAACACATATAGCAGCCTTTGGCAAACTTAGCTATGTTCATATGACTATAGACACTTACTCTCATAAGCTGCATGCTACATGTCAAACAGGTGAAACAGCTGGCCATGTCCAACGACATTGTCTGTTGTCATTTGCCCATATGGGGGTCCCTAAACAATTAAAAACTGACAATGGACCTGCTTATGTTAGTCACGTTTTTCAAAATTTTTTAGTTATAGGCAATCACTCACAAAACAAGAATTCCTCATAACCCTCGAGGACAAGGAATTACAGAGCAGCACATCAAATGTTACAACCTATGTTGAAAAAACAAAAAGGGGTTATAGGAGACCAGTTACCACCTCAAACAATACTACATTTAGCATTATTTACTTTAAATGTTTTAACTCCTGGTACAGATAAGACTCTGGTAGGATGACACTGGCAAATGTTAGAGGGAAAAAGGAAAGTTTACCCAAAAGTATTATGGAAATCCCTGGAAGAAGGACAATGGAAAGGCCTGGTAGATTTACTGACATGGGGACAAGGGTATGCTTGTGTTTTATAGATCAAGAAAACCACACAAGAAGATGAGAAACTGCTAGAGCATCAGGGTCAGACAAAACCCCCTGACTCCATATTTATGACCATGCTAGCTGTAATATCCTGTGTGCTATGTTTTCCCTGTGCAGAGGCAAAAACATACTGGGCATACGTTCCTAACCCCCCCAGTGGTACAACTGGTACTCTGGAGTGACACTCCTCCTGATATATATCATGACCAAGGAGCATGGGCACCAGGACCCTTAACTCCCCCTGACACAGAGCAATTAGACTCTCAGAACAATGGTATCAATTATACCACTCCATGGGTGGGACTTCCTTTATGCATCACCCAGGATACATCACTCAACTGCAGTTGCCTTGCAATTCAATCCCAGGCATGGTTGAGTTACCATGAAAAATATATGTACCTATTGGGCCTTAGCTCTATTAATATTACTGGTGTAGTTACTAATCACTCCCGGCCCCATCGCCCAAATTGTATTAATTATACAGAATGGGCTCCCTTTGATAATTCTAACCCCCATTCTTGGACCCAGTGTCTTGGCTCCCTAGCTAGACAACAGTCCATGTTGATGGGAGACATTATTGATTGGGGTCCCTGTGGTCATTTGGTTGGGAGACATGAGCATCAGACCTCATGGCATGAACTTTACTGGCACTGGTGGCAAAACTTTAACGTCTCCTCGCTACATCACATTGGGATTCAATCTCAATCTGCTGCCCAAATTGCTTGACACAGCTCAGGCTTTAGCCCACCTTTGCCTCAATGGCATTATCAAGGAAAGAGAGGTCCAATTCAGGAGTCAATATGGAAAGCAGCACTCCCATTTATGAATGGCAGCATTTGGATTGGGACACAATCC
Source organism: Macaca fascicularis (assembly GCF_037993035.2). Lineage (NCBI taxonomy): Eukaryota > Metazoa > Chordata > Mammalia > Primates > Cercopithecidae > Macaca > Macaca fascicularis. The sequence continues at coordinate 38,835,382 of NC_088379.1, read as the reverse complement.
AATAACAGTAATTGTGCTAAATGCAGTTTTAATGTTACCCTTGTAGAAAATATTACCACTCAATTTACAATTTGTGTTGCTAATCCTTATGTTTTCTTAGCAGCAAAAAAGAATCAACTCCAGGTAGATGATGCCCAATTCACTTGTGATTCCTGTCAACTATATCGCCTTAATTATAGCACAACACAAACATATGACATATCCACCCTAAGAATTCTAGGTTGCATTCCAGATTATGAATTCCTATAAATTTATCTAATCCTTGGGCAGTCACCCCCGCTTTACAGCTTATGAAACTCCTTTTTACTCAGCTTACTCATCGTGCTCATAGAGCCTTAGGCATGATCATTTTTGCTGTAGTCTCCTTAGTTACATTAATAACCTCTGTTGTGATGTCCTCAATAGCAATGCACAGCTCCATTCAAACAGCTCAATATGTGGCAAACTGGACATGCACAGCCGACCAGGATGGATGCTTCAAAATAAAATTAACACCGAAATACAAACAGAAGTGGCAATGTAAAGACTACTGTTCTGTGGCTAGGAGAACAAGTACAAAATTTGCAGTTGCAGCAGCAATTGCATTGTCATTTTAATCATACTCATATTTGTGTGACCAATTTGGTATATAACCAAAGTGAATATCCATGGAGCCTTGTAAAAGCCCATTTACAGGGAGCTTTCACATCCAATGTTACTTTTGATATTAATGATTTACAAAGTAAAATCCTTAACTTGAATAAGTAGACTCAAGCGTTTCAGTCCTCTTTAAAAGCTTAGGCAGAATTCCAGCAAGGTTTAGAGAGCCTTAACCCTTGGACCTACTTCAAATAGCACCTCAATGTCTTTTTTGTAACTATGGGATTAATATTATGTTTTTGTTTTTTGTTCATAGTCTGCGAAATCAGCTGGACCACGAAACGGCAATTGAGAGCTGCACAACCTGCAATTACCTTTATTCGAATAATGAAAAAACAAAAAGGGGGAGATGTTACAGGCCAAAAGAATGAGGGTTGTGACCAACTCAGTATACCACTGGAGGCCATATGAGCAAACAGAAAACTGTTCTCATGAAAGCAGGATGTTGGAAAACTAACAACTGTGTCTGCCACCAGAAGGGGTGCTGAGGGCAGTCATGCCCCAAGTGCAGTGTTCCTTGTGATTATCTATAGGAACATCTGAAGCTTGTTGTACAAAGAAAGCAATTATGTGTACCTGTGATAAATCAAGCAGCTAACCAACCATTACCTCTCCCTTCCTGCTCCTTCTACCTAATACGAATGGCTGTAGAAGCTCAGGGCCCTTGCTCACTAGAAGCAAGGAACCCCCTGACCCCTTCTTCCAAAAATACTCGTTTTGTCTTTGTCTTCATTTCTGCATTCGTCCCCCTTCGTTCACTCCCATAACAACCGACAGCAACATGAGCCACCATCACACTCGGCAATGTTTACTTAAAAATTACATTTTACTTTGCTTTGTCTCACATTACACTTATGTCAACATCTTCTCATCTTTCCAAAGAGTTTCACTAGTAACTGCCTGTTGAAAGCTGGCAGTCTCAAACTTCAAGCATGATTCTGCAAGCCAAAGCTGAATTAGAAAATGCAAAGCTTAAGAAAATCTTGGGCTCGGCCGGGCGCGGTGGCTCAAGCCTGTAATCCCAGCACTTTGGGAGGCCGAGACGGGCGGATCACGAGGTCAGGAGTTCGAGACCATCCTGGCTAACACGGTGAAACCCCGTCTCTACTAAAAAATATAAAAAACTAGCCGGGCGAGGTGGCGGGCGCCTGTAGTCCCGGCTACTCGGGAGGCTGAGGCAGGAGAATGGCGTAAAAACCCGGGAGGCAGAGCTTGCAGTGAGCTGAGATCCGGCCACTGCACTCCAGCCTGGGCGACACAGCGAGACTCCGTCTCAAAAAAAAAAAAAAAAAAAAAAAAGAAAATCTTGGGCTAAATAAAGTAATATTATAAATTTTAGTTTCTCCATTAAAGAATGAATAGGACTTACAATTTTCATCCCCTATAACATCCAAGGAATTTTTTCATTGGGTCAAAATGTTTTTAAAACTGACTCACATAGTCACACCTATGTAGGTGTCCACTGGCAATGGCTAATTCCTTGTGCCCTCTAGTATTAATAATTCTCTGATGCTAATCTCTAAAAGCATTAAAGATATTCAAAGAGGCCAGGAACTGTGGCTCATGCCTGTAAACCAAGCACTTTGTGAGGCCGAGGCAAGAGGATCCCTTGAGCCCAGGAGTTCAAGACCAACCTGGGCAATATAGTGAGACCCTGTCTCTGTAAAAAAAAAAAAAAAAAAAAAAAAATTCGTAAAATTTAAAAAAAGAAAGTATTCAAAGAGCTTTTCACTGAAGATAGCTAACAATTGTCACCCTTTATCACTTCTGCTATAATTTTCATAATATACATGCCCTAACACAGTGACTCATAGTTGCCTTAATCAACTCTTCATCTAATTCTCACCTTCTTCTGTTTTCATTGTAGCAATTTTATCATTTGCATTACAAACATTTAGTATGCTGTCAATTTTTTAAAATAAAAAATAGGTTGGTGGGCATGGTGGCTCACACCTATGATCTAAGCACTTTGGGAGGCCAGGGTGAGTGGATCACTTGAGGCCAGGAGTTCAAGACCAGCTTGGCCAACATAATAAAACCCTGTCTCTACAAAAAATACAAAAATTAGCCACGTGTGGTGCACGCTTGTAATCCCAGCTACTAGGGAGGCTGAGACATGATAATCACTTGAACCTGGGAGGCAGAGGTTGCAGTGAGCTGAGATTGTGCCACTGCACTCTAGCCTGGGCAACAGAGCAAGACTCTGTCTCAAAAAAAAAAAAAAAGGGGGGGGGGGCTGGGCACAGTGGCTTACGCCTGCAATCCTAGCATTTTAGGAGGCTGACGCAATTGCATCACTTGAACCCAAAAGTTTGAGACCAGCCTGGGCAACGTGGCGAAACTCCGTCCCTACAAAAAAGTTTAAAAATTAGCCAGGCATGGTGGTGCATGCGTGTAGTCCCAGCTACTCAGGAGGCTGAGGTGGGAGGATCACCTGAGTTTGGGGAGGTTGAGGCTGCAGTGAGGGGTGATGGTTCACTGCACTACAGCATGGGTGACACAGTGAGACCCTGTCTCAAAAATAAGTAAAATAATTTAAAAATATATTTAGTATTGTCAATAGTATTGTCAGTAGTTCCCAATTTAGCATCGGGAAAAGAAATGCTAAGTAAAATAGCTTTGTGGGCCCATGGTGGCTCACGCCTGTAATCCCAGCACTCTGGGAGGCTAAGGTGGGCGGATCAGAGGTCAGGAGTTCGAGACCAGCCTGACTAACATGGCAAAACCCCGTCTCTCCTAAAAATACAAAATTTAGCCACACGTGGTGGCATACCCCTGTAATCCCAGCTACTCAGGAGGCTGAGGCAGGAGAATCACTTGAACCCAGGAAGCGGAGGTTGCAGTAAGCCGAGATCACGCCACTTCACTCCAGCCTGGGTAATAGAGCAAGACTGTCTCCAAAAATTATTTTATGTATTTATTTGTTTTGAGACTGAGTCTCGCCCTATTGCCCAGGCTAGAGTGCAGTGGTGTGATCTCAGTTTACTGTAACCTCTGCCTCCTGGGTGCAAGCATTACTTGCACAATGCCAACAAATGCCAACAAATAAGGTAAATTAATTTCAGTGACTTCTAATTGCTGAAGAGAAATTAAAATATAATCATGGTGAAATAACTTTTTCTTTTTGACAGGATCTTGCTATACTGCCCAGGCTGGCTTCAGACTGCTGGGCTCAAGAGATCCATCAGCCTCAGCCACCTGAGTAGCTGAGATTACAGGTATGCACCACCACACCTGGCTCTGAAAGAATTTTTCTTTTTTTTTTTTTTGAGATGCAGTCTCGCTCTTTCACCCAGGCTGGAGTGCAGTGGCGCGATCTCAGCTCACTGCAAGCTCTGCCTCCCGGGTTCACGCCATTCTCCTGCCTCAGCCTCCCCAGTAGATGGGACTACAGGCGCCCAGCACCTCGCCCGGCTAGTTTTTTTTTGTATATTTTAGTAGAGATGGGGTTTCACTGTGTTAGCCAGGATGGTCTCGATCTCCTGACCTCGTGATCCGCCCGTCTCGGCCTCCCAAAGTGCTGGGATTACAGGCTTGAGCCACCGCACCCGGCCAAGAATTTTCTAAAGAGATGATATTTGAGTTGGGCTCTGAATAATTCAGCTAAGCAAAGATCTGGGCAGTTTTCCAAGAGAAAAAAACAATAGTAACAAGCACAAAGGCCCTGAAACGGAAATAGACTTGGCATTTTCAAGTGACTGAAGATCAAATGACAGGTACAAGATGAGATCAGAAGTAAGGTGTAGGATCTTGGAAGCCAAATAAAGATTTTGGATTTATTCTGAGTATAAAATATAGCCATTGGTACAGGGAGTGGCAGTTATATTATCTGATTTATGATTTTATCTTACTCTGGCTGCTATGTAGAAAGATGCATTGTATCAAGAAGAGAGGCAGAAAACTAGTAAACCATTGGAGTTCAGATAAGAGATGTTAGTGGCTTTGACTAAGGTTGTGGCAGTACAAATCATAAGAAGAGATCAGATCTGGGATATATTTTGGAGGTACAGCCAATACGTCACTGTGACGGCCTGGCTATGAAGGGGAAGGAAAAGAGAAAACAAAAGTGACATCTGGTTTGGGAGCAGAGCAACTAATGATACAAATTGAGATAGAAAAGGTTTATAGTAAGGGAATGAGGGGTGGGAAAGAGCAGATTGGGAGTAAATATTAGTTGGATATAGATTCACTGGCTGGAATAAAGAGATCCAGTGGTTTAAACCAGATTAAAAGTTCTCTTTCACGTAACAAAAATATAAGCAGTCTAAAGCTAAAATGTATGCTTCAGGTATTCAGAACCTACACTCTTTCTATTATTGCTCCCCCAACCCTAGAGCAGTGCTTCTCAAACTGGTTGTGCATGGTCCACCCAATGCTGCACTTCTTTGCATGGTCAAAGATAGTTCACCACCACATCCATTGGGTTAATGTTCCAGCTAGAGGAGGATGAGGAGGGGAGGGAGATATGGAGGGTCGGCCTCATTATTTAAATGTTTTGTCATAGAAACAATGTGTTTGTCATAGAAGCTGTACATATCCCTTCCATTTCTTATCCCCTTAGCCAGAAGTTAGTCACAAGACAATACCCAAAGGAGGCTGCACAATGTAGTCTTCATTTGGGACAATATCTTCGCAGCAAAATTTGGGGATTCTTTTACTAGAGAAAGAACATATATGGTTCATGGGGTCAGCTGAAAGTCACTGCCACAGATGAAACTCAGTAATTCAGCTTTTGGCTGTGATGATTTTGAGATGCCTGCTAGGCAGCCAAGTGGAGATCTTTAGTAGAGAGTTGGATAGAAATGTGTGGAGCTAAGGTTTCATCATAAAAGGAAATATAAATTAAGAGCCAATCAGTGCCAGGCATGGTGTCTCATGCCTGTAATCCCAACACTTTGGGAGGCCACAGCAAGCAGACGGCTTGAGTCCAACAGTTCGAGACCAGACTGGCCAACATGGAGAAACCTCGTCTCTACTAAATGCAAAAATTAGCCGGGATGCCTGTAATCCCAGCTACTCAGTGGCTGAGGCACGAGAATTGCTTGAACCTGGGAGACAGAGGTTGCAATAAGCTGAAATGGCGCCACTGCACTCTAGCCTGGGAGACAGAACAAGACCCTGTCTCAGAAAAAAAAAAAAAAAAAAGGCCAACCAAATGTAGATGGTATTTGAATCTTTGGGACTAGGTAAAATCACTTAGGGAGAGAGTGAAGATACAGAAAAGAAGTCACAGGACTAGGACTTAGGGTGATGCAATACTTAGAGCTCTGGTAGAAGAAGAGGAGCCAACAAAGTAGACTGAGAAGCAGCAGCCAGTGAAAGAAGAAAATGTCTTCGAAGCCCAGAAAAGAAAGCAAATCTCCGAGAGCCGGGGTTCAACATCAAATGCTGCTAAGTCAAATCGTGGGGATGGAAAATTGAACATTTTGGCAGAAATTATTAGTGGGTGAACTTAATAAAATGTGTTGGTGGAGTGATGGGCATGAAAATCCACCAGAATAGTTAATGAAAGAAATCAGGATAAGGAAGGAAAGAAAGTACAAGTAATTGGAAGTTTTACAATCAAAAGGAGCAGAGAAATGGAGGTAGTCTCTTGAGTGAGATATGGGTCTAGGGTGAGGGAACAGCTTTTTATTGTTGTTGTTTGAGACAAGGTCTTGCTCTGTCACCCAGGCTAGAGTGCAGTGGTGGCATCATAGCTCATTGCAGCCTCAAACTCCTTGGTTCAAGTGAACCTCCTGCCTCAGCCTCCCAACTAGCTGGGATCACAGGTGCACACCACCATGCCAAACTAATTTTTTTTTTTTTTTTTTGTAGATATGGAGGTCTCAGTATGTTACCCAGGCTAGTCTGGAACTCCGAGGCTCAAGTGATCCTTCCAACTCAACCTCCCAAATTATTGAGATTAAAGGCAATCTCTGAATATTCTCTTCATCAAAACCTGGCATCTCCTATCAGCACTGATGCTCCCGCTGCCCTCTCATAGGGGAGCTATATTTTTTTCCCCAAATGCTATACAAAGAATGTAGAGGTAGCATAAGCATTATCTGTTACTTATTTTGGCTGCCAGGCTGCTATTCTTCTGTCTTCCCTAAAACTCTCCAACTTGTTTGGAGCTCATGCTGGCAGAGTATTCCACATGATATCCTATCTTTCAGTGGTCCACTGTGTATACCTCTGTATCAGTCTTCCTTACTCCTTGAAGATTTTAGCACTGAACTCTGCCTCTCTTTTCAATAATCTTCCTGTTGTGACTCTTGGTGATATCAATATCTAAGTAGGTAATACTTCCAATACTCGGTCCCCTGACCTATCCTCCAATAATCTTGTTTTCCATACAACTGCAGCATCCACTCCCACTGGCTTACCTTAGGCCCATAATTTCTTTTTTGCTTGTATACTTTTTTTTTTTTTTTAAATATAGAGACAGGGGTCTCACTGTGTTTCCCAAGCTGGTCTCGGACTCCTGGCCTAAAGCAATCCTTCCGCCTTGGCCTCCCAAAGTGCTGGGATTACAGGTGTGAGCCACTGCAAGTGGTCTTGCTTGTATACCTCTACCAGAATTTTTAAAAACTACAAACTGCCTCACACAATTCTTTACCTTTCTAGCAGTGCAATGCAAAGCAATCTTGATGCTGTCCATGAACAAGTATTCATATATGTCCCTCCCACTCTAATCACTTGCTCAACTAATCAAACCATTGGTGCCATTTAATTCTGCTTTATCTCTATTTGGCAAAAACAAACATCAGACAAGGGAAACTAAGCTCTGATTTGTACCTTTTCACCTAAACTAACTTGGCTCTATCTGTAAACAAATCTTTGGGTAAAGCCACTAGTGACAGCAATGTCACAATGCAGAAACAGCAAGATATTTTATAAGACTTGCAAACAAAACTAGAGAGCTCAAAGCATAAAGATAACTACAATCCCAGCTGCTATCCAGAGTGTCTAAATCAGTGTGATTAAACAGCTTGGAAATTTGGGAAAATGGGTCTGAGTTCTGCCAAAGCTTCTCACATTTTAAGTTGGCATTTAATATGTTTCCAGGTGTAGGTTTAATATCCTTGACAAAAATAGAAAATATTAAAGATTGCATAAGATGAAGTGGGAAAAATGGTTCATTATAAGGTCTGATATACCAAAGTTGAACTGCTTTATTGAATAAATCTTGTAAATTTTATAAGTTCCTTTTAAAAGAATCAAATTCGCTGATTTACATGGCATCTTCTGTTGGAATTCAGAACTTCTCAATAGGCCAAAATGTCCTGATTCTAACTCTAAACTTCAGCCTTAACAAAAATACATATTAAATGGGTGGCAAGACAGATTTGAGGATTCTTGATTCATCATTATAGGGGACTTACCCAAAACTCAAATGTAGTTTATCCCTTTGTTCGGCACTCAGGAGAATTTTACCCTTGGTAATGGATCACTGTATGAGTCAATTTTCATGCTGCTGATAAAGACATACCTGGGCAATTTACAAAAGAAAGAGGTTTATTGTCCGGTGTGGTGGCTCACGCCTATAATCCCAACACTTTGGGAGGCTGAGGTGGATGGATCACGAGGTCAGGAGATTAAGACCATCCTGGTTAACATGGTGAAACCCCATCTCTACTAAAAAACCAAAAAAACAAAAAAAATAGCCAGGTGTGGTGACAGGTGCCTATAGTCCCAGCTATGCGGGAGGCTGAGGCAGGAGAATGGCGTGAACCTGGGAGGCAGAGGTTGCAGTGAGCCGAGATCATGCCATTGCACTCCAGCCTGGGCAACAGAGCGAGACTCTGTCTCAAAAAAAAAAAAAGAAAAGAAAGAGGTTTATTGGACTTACAGTTCCACGTGGCTGGGGAGGCCTCACAATCCTGGTGGAAGGTGAAAAGCATCTCTCACATGGCGACAGACAAGAGAAGAGAGAAGTAACTCCCATTTTTAAAACCGTCGGATCTTGTAAGACTTATCCACTAACATGAGAACAGCACGGGAAAGACCCAACCCCCATGATTCTTTTTTTTTTTGAGACTAAGTTTCACTTTGACGCCGAGGCTGGAGTGCAGTGGTGTGATCTGGGCTCACTGCAACCTCCGCCTCCAGGTTCGAGTGATTCTCATGCCTCAGCCTCCCGAGTAGCTGGGATTACAGGTGCCCGCCACCGCGCCTGGCTTGTTTTTGTATTTTTAGTATAGATGGGGTTTCACCACATTGGCCAGGCTGGTCTCAACTGCTGATCGCAAGAGATCTCCTGCCCTGGCCTCCCAATGTGCTGGGATTACAGGCATGAGCAACTGCGTCCAGCCCACATGATTCAATTACCAGGTCCCTCCCAGGACACATGGGTTATGGGAGCTATAAGACTTGGGCGGGGACACAGAGCCAAACAATATCATTCCACCCCAACCCCTCCCAAATCTCATGTCTTCACATTTCAAAAGCAATCATGCCTTCCCAATAGTCCTCCGAAGTCTTAACTCATTTCGGCATTAACTCAAAAGTCCACAGTCCAAAGTCTCATCTGAGACAAGACAAATCCCTTCTGCCTATGAGCCTGTAAAATCAAAAGCAAGTTATTTACTTCCTAGATACAATGGTGGTATAAGCATTGGGTAAATACAGCCATTCCAAATGGGAGAAATTGGCCAAAACAAAGGGACTACAGGACTCATGCAAATCTGAAATCCAGCAGGGCAGTCAAATCTTAAAGCTTCAAAATGATCTCCTTTGACTCCATGTCTCACATCCAGGTCACACTGATGCAAGAGGTGGATTCCCATGGTCTTGGGCAGGTAAAGCCTCCCTCTGGGCTGCTTTCACAGGCTGGCATTGAGTGTCTGCAGCTTTTCCAGGCACACGGTGCAAGCTGTTGGTGGATCTACCATTCTGTGGTCTGGAGGACGGTGGTGCTCTTCTCACAGCTCCACCAGGCAGTGCCCCAGTGGTGACTTTGTGTGGGGGCTCTGACCCCACATTTCCCTTCTGGCACTGCTCTAGCAGAGGTTCTCCATGAAGGCCCCACCCCTACAGCAAACTTCTGCCTGTGAATCCAGGAATTTCCGTGTATCTTCTGAAATCTAGGTGGAGGCTCCCAAACCCCAATTCTTGACTTCTATGTACTCGCAGGCTCAATACCACATGGAAGATGCCAAGGTTTGGGGCTTCCACCCCCTGACGCAACAGCCCAAGCTCTATGTTGGCCCCTTTCAGTCACTGCTGGAGCAGGTGAGATGCAGGGCACCAAGTCCCTAGGCTGCACACAGCATGGGGACCCTGGGCCTGGCCCATAAAACCACTTTTTCCTCCTAGGCCTCTGGACCTGCGATGGGAGGGGCTGCCATGAAGACCTCTGACGTGTCCGGGAGGTATTTTCCCCATTGTCTTGGGTATTAGCATTCGGCTCCTTGGTACTTACGCAAATTTTTGCAGCCAGCTTGAATTTCCTCTCGGAAAATGGGATGTTCTTTTCTATCGCATTGTCAAGCTGCAAATTTCTCAAACTTTTATGCTCTGTTTCCCTTATAAAACTGGTAAAACTGAATGCCTTTTTTTTTTGAGATGGAGTCTCAATCTGTTGCCCAGGTTGCAGTCAGTGGCATGATCTCGGCTCACTGGAACCTCCACCTCCTGGGTTCAGGCGATTCTCCTGCCTCAGCCTCCCAAGCAGCTGGGACTACAGGCGCACACCACCATGCCTAGCTAATTTTTGTATTTCTAGTAGACACAGGGTTTCACCATATTGGCCAGGCTGTTCTCGAACTCCTGACCTCTTGATCCACCCTCCTCAGCCTCCCAAAGTGCTGGGATTACAGGTGTGAGCCACCGCACCCGGTCAAAACAGAAAGCCTTTAACAACACCCAAGTCACCTCTTGAATGCTTTGCTGCTTAGAAATGTCTTCCACTGGCCAACATAGCAAAACCCTGTCTCTACTAAAAATACCAAAAATTAGTCAGGCATGGTGGCGGATGCCTGTAATCCCAGCTACTCGGGAGGCTGAGGCAGGAGAATTGCTTGAACCCAGTGAGCCGAGATCCCACCACTGCACTCCACCCCAGGCAACAGTGCGAGACTCCATCTCAAAAAAAAAAAAAAAGAAAAAAGAAATGTCTTCCACCAGATACCCTAAATCATCTCCCTCAGGTTCAAAGTCCCACAAATTTCTAGGGCAGGGGCAAAACATCACCAGTCTCTTTGCTAAAACATAACAAGAGTCACCTTTGCTCCAGTTCCCAACAAGTTCCTCATCTCCATCTGAAACCACCTCAGACTGGATCTTATGTTCATATCACTATCAGCATTTTTGTCAAAGCCATTCAACAAGTCTCTTGGAAGTTCCAAACTTTTCCACATTTTCCTGTCTTCTTCTAAGCCCTCCAAACTGTTCCAATGTTTGCCTGCTACCCAGTTCTGAAGTCACTTTCACATTTTCAGGTATCTTTTCAGCAACACCCTACTCTACTGGTACCAATTTACTGTATTAGTCCATTTCCATGCTGCTGATAGACATACCCAAGACTGGGCAATTTACAAAAGAAAGAGGTTTATTTGGACTTACAGTTCCACATGGCTGGGGAAGACTCACAATCATAGTGAGGGCAAGGAAAAGCAAGTCACATCTTACATGGATGGCAGCAGGCAAAGAGACAGAGCTTGTGCAGAGGAACTCCTTTTTTTTTTTTTTTTTTTTTTTTTGAGACACAGTCTTTCTCTGTTGCCCAGGCTGGAGTGCAGTGGTGCAATCTTCGCTCACTGCAACCTCCTTCTCCCAGGTTCAAGCAATTCGCTCTGCCTCAGCCTCCCTAGTAGTTCATATTACAGGTGCCCACCACCATGCCCAGCCAGAACTCTTTTTAAAACCATCAGATCTCATGAGACTTATTCACTATCACAATAACAGCACAGGAAAGTCTTGCCCCCATGATTCAATTACCTTCCACTGGGTTTCAAGATGAGATGTGGGTGGGGACACAGCCAAACCATATCACAGCTACTCTGAAAGCTGAGCTGGAGGGTCACTTCGGCCTGGGAGGTTGAGGTTGCAGTGAGCCGTGTTCATGCCAATGCATTCCAAACTAGGTGACAAAGTGAGACCCTGAGAAAGAAAGAAAGAGAAAGAAAAGAGAGAAAGAGAGAGAGAGAAAGAGAGAAAGGAAAGACAGACAGAAAGACAGAAAGAGAAAGAGAGAGAGAAAGAAAGAAAGAAAGAAAGAAAGAAAGAAAGAAAGAAAGAAAGAGAAAGAAAGAGAAAGAAAGAAAGAAAGAAAGAGAAGGAGGAGAGGGGAGGAGAGGAGAGGAGAGGAGAGGAGAGGAGAGGGGAGGAGAGGGGAAGGGAGGGGAGGGGAGGGAAAGGCTTACATTTTACCCAAACAAAACCTTATTATGATTGATATGGTTTGGCTCTGTGTCCCCACCCAAATCTCATCTTGTAGGTTCCATAATTCCTACAGGTTGTGGGAGGGACGATAACTGAATCATGGGGACAGGTCTTTCCTGTGCTGTTCTTGTGATAGTGAATAGATGGTTTTAAAAATGGGAGTTTCCCTGCACAAGTTCTCTCTTCTCTTGTCTGCCACCATGTGAGACATGCCTTTCATCTTCCTCCATGATTGTGAGGCTTCCCCAGCCATGTGGAACTGTAAGTCCAATAAAACTCTTTCTTTTGTAAATTTCCTACTCTTGAGTATGTCTTTATTAGCAGCATGAAAAAGAACTAACACAGTAAATTGGTACCAGTAGAGTGGGGCACTGCTAAAAAGATATCCAAAAATATGGAAGCAACTTTGGAACTGGATTAATAGCCAGATGTTGCAACAGTTTGCAGGGCTCAGAAGAAGACAGGGAAATGTAGGAAAGTTTGGAACTCCCTAGAGGCTTGTTGAATGGCTTTGACAAAAATGTTGATAATTATATGGACAATGAAATCCAGTCAGGTGGTCTCAGATGGAGATGAGGAACTTGTTGGGAACTGGAGCAAAGGTGACTCTTGTTATGTTTTAGCAAAGAGACTGGTAGCATTTTGCCCCTGCCCTAGAGATTTGTGAAACTTTGAACTTGAGAGAGATGGTTTAGGGTATCTGATGGAAGAAATTTCTAAGCAGCAAAGCATTCAAGAGGTGACTTGGGTGCTGTTAAAGGCATTCAGTTTTTAAGGGAAACAAAACATGAAAGTTTGGAAAATTTGCAGCCCAACAACATGACATAAAAGAAAATCCCATTTTCTGAGGAGAAATTCAAGCTGGCTGTAGAAATTTGCATAAGTGAAAGGATCTGAATGTTAATCACCAAGACAGTGGGGAAAATGGGCATGTCAGAGATCTTCGTGGCAGCTCCTCCCATCACAGGCCTGGAGGTTTAGGAAGAAAAAAATGGTTTTGTGGGCTGGGCCCAGGGTCCCTCTGCTATGTGCAGTCTAGGGACTTGGTGCCTTGTGTCCTAGCTGCTCCAGCTGTAACTAAAAGGGGCTGAGGTATAGCTTGGGCTGTTGCTTCAGAGGGTGGAAGCCCCAAGCGTTGTCAGCTTCCACTTGGTGTTGAGCCTGTAGGTGCACAGTAGTCAATAATTCAAGTTTGTGAGTCTCTACCTAATTGATATAAAAAGCAGATAAACAGACCAGGCATGGTGGCTCATGCCTGTGATCCCAACATTTTGGGAGGACGAGGCTGGTGGATCACCTGAAGTCAGGAGTTTGAGACCAGTCTGGCCAACATGGCAAAAACCCCGTCTCTACTAAAAACACAAAAATTAGCATGATGTGGTGGTGCACACTTGTAGTCCCAGCTATCTGGGAGGCCTAGGCAGGAGAATCTTTTGAACCTGGGAGATGGAGGTTGCAGTGAGCTGAGATTGCACCATTGCATTCCAGCCTGGGTGACAGAGCAAGACTGTCTCAAGGAAAAAAACAACAACAACAAAAACAAAACAAAAAAAACCCAGATAAACAGAGAAAAGTTGAACTGCCATTAGAGGAAGATGGGGAGATGTGGGGACCCAGAGCCTTGTCTTTAACTTCCTACTCCTTTTTTTTTTTTTTAATTCTCTATCCTCACAGATTTCTTACACACTACCAGAGGATTTAGGGTTCCATGAAACATGATTTGAAAATAACTAGCCTACCTTGGCAGTTCTCAAAGTTTGTGGTATCAAGACCCCTTGGCATGTTTAAAAATTGAAGAGTCAAACAAATTTTTTTCATGTGGATTGTAACTATTGGTATTTACCATATTAAATATGAAAACTGATTATATATAAAAGATTAATTCCTTAAAATTGACAATAAGCCCATTACGTGTTAACATAAATAGCATATTTAAATGAAAAATTACTATATTTTAAAAACAAAAAATAAGATTGGCATTGTTTTACATTTTTGTAATCTCTAATATCTGACTTAAAAAACAGCTTAATTCTATCTGCTTTGATAGCACATTATAGTCTCCACAAAACTTTATTGCACACTTGTGAGAGAAAAAGAGTTAAAAAAGCAAGCAACACATGAAAACGTTTTGACCTCATGGATCCCAGAAAGAACTACGGAGATTGTCTACAGTCCCCAGCTCACTTTTGGAGAACCGCTGTCCTAAATCCAAAGGTCCATTCTAGCTGGCACTGATAATTGATTTAATTTCTGAAATCCTATTAACCATTTTGAAGAGTCTGATTCTACCAAAATACTAAAAAAAAAAAAAAAAAAAGTGAGGTGAATACTAAATAGAAAAATTTTGAATTCAAAATGAAGGGACTAATCATAGATAAGTGGTTTTTATTACAAAGCAAATTGTATTAGGTAACTTAAATCTACATATGTCCCAAGTTCAAAAAGATGCCCTACTATAGCACTTATGTACTGCAATTACTTTATATATCTCTTCCACTCAACCTGTCAGCTTTGCAAGAAGGCAATAAGTCTTTCTTGTCTGGTTATTTTTTTGAGACGGAGTCTCGTTCTGTTCCCCAGGCTGGAAGGCAGTGGTGCGATCTCGGCTCACTGCAACCTCCGGCCCCCGAGTTCAAGCAATTCTCATGCCTTAGCCTCCTGAGTAGGTGGGATTACAGGTGCCCACCACCTTGCCCGGCTAACTTTTTGTATTTTTAGTAGAGGCGGGGGGGCGGGGGGGTTTCACCATGTTGGCCAGGCTGGTCTGGAACTCCTGACCTCAGGTGATTCACCTGCTATGGCCTCCCAAAGTGCTGGGATTACAGGCGTAAACCACCGTGCCCGGCCAAAGGAATTGAGTCTTAATCCCTTTTGTATCTTCAGCCTTTAGGATAACGTCTGACACACAACAGGCATTAAATATTTGTTGGATGAATGAACTGAACTGCATAGAATGTAGAAAGCCTACATATTACTGGCCAAGCACCGTGGCTCACACCTGTAATCCCAGCACTTTGGGAGGCCGAGGCGGGCGAATCACCTGAGGTCAGGAGTTTGAGACCAGCCTGGTCAACATGGCAAAACCCCATCTCTATTAAAAATACAAAAATTAGCCGGGCATGGTTGTGGGAGCCTGTCGTCCCAGCTACTCGGAAGGCTGAGGCAGGAGAATCGCTTGAATCCGGGAGGAGGAGGTTGCGGTGAGCGGAGATCTCGCCACTGCACTCCAGCCTGGGCTTCGAGAGGGAGACTCCGTCTCAAAACAAACAACAAGCCAGCCTACATATCCTGCTACATGTGCTACAATCCACAGCAAACTGTTTCATCCACATTCAACGACTTTCTTGAAGTCGCCATCATGATCCTATCAAGAAAACCGTGACTTATATGGTATTTTAATGTGCCTTTATAAATTACTAATCATTTTCTTCATGATGTATGTTAAAATGGCTTACGTCACCTGATGTAATCCTTAATGAGGGAAATAAAAGGCCATGACTATGCCTGGCTTTTTTTCTTATATCTTAGATTTGAGGTTTAGTTAAAAAGACCTCGAAGTGGCGAAAGAAAGGAACAGAAATGCCCTCCACATTAAAAATGAGCAGGCTCCATAGGTTAATTGTACTCTTCCTCACGCACGGCACTTACATGTTGCATACTCTCTGCTCCACAGCATGCACAGACATCCCAAATCCCGGACTGGGCCTGAGGAACATCTCTGCAAAGAGCAACGGGAGCGCGTGGGGGTCCCGCCTCTCCCGCCAGGGACCAGGGAGTGGACACTCACTGGTCCAGTCATGAGGAACTCAGCATCCTCCTGACGGGAGGCGCCTCTTTCCCAGAAGCGATGGGTCTGGAGGAATCTGACTAAACCTTGGGTTGCCGGCCCGGAAGGCGTGGTTGACCCAGGGGCCTCGAGGTTGTGGGCGAGGATAATCCGCCACCGGGACCGACCTGCAGAGTCCAGGGGACCGAAACCCGAGGGCTGCGCTCCAGGGTGCTGAGGCGACCGGAAAGGCGGCCAGGATCTTCCGGTCGCCCGGCCCACCACCCACCCAGTACCCGCGCAGCCCTGAAGCCTGGCAGACGCGGACCGCACGCGGCCTTTGCTTCGGCCAGGACAGGGCGGCGGGGAGACGGCTGCTAGACAACAAGTCTTGACCCCTCCGCTACCCACGACCTCCGGGTAGGCGAGCAAAGGGCCTACACCTCCGATTGCCCCAGTCCCCTGGTCCAGCGGACACGCCACGCACGCAGTCCCGCCCAGCGCCGCTCGCGGTAGGGGCGGAGCGGCTGAGCTGGCCCAAGCGGATTTGCCTAGCTCGGTCAGGGGCGGGGCAGGCCCTCCCCGCCAGGACCAGCCCCCGTCTCCCCGCCCCTGGGCCCTGTAGGAAATAGGGACCCGGCCCTGGGCCTTGTGTAGTGGGAGGGGGAGCTAGAAAGCGGCTGAGGGCAGAGTCCAGGAGGGCCTGGCTGCGGGGGAATGAAGCCTCCGCCTTCTCAGGCAGAAGCCTTTAAATACGGGCTGAGGCCCGGGACTCAGGAGTGTAGCGCGTGGCAGCCTGAGGGAGGGGCGTTCGCCGAGAGGGAGCTCAGACGGAGCTGGGCGCGGGTGGAGAAGCTGCGGCAGCGCGGCCCATAGGAAGGTGCTGTCCGGACGATCGGGATAAGAGCGGTCCCTGCGCTTGCTGCTGGGAAGTGGGTAAGCGCCGCTCCCAGGCTGGCCCCGCCGCCCGTGCGGGATGATCCAGGTCTGGGCGGGATGTGGAGGGAGCGGGGCTGGGGTGTGCGCTGCTCCCGGTTGCTCGCTGCGCTGGGTCCCGGGCTTCCCGACTCACGACCTTTGTCTCTTTGGGCTTTAGGGCGGGAACCGCATTTTGGAACTGCTGTCCTAGGGATGGGGTAGCCTGGGCTTCTTATTCAAGACTCGCGAGTCTTCCAGCCCCTTCTCTTTCTGCTTTTACCCACTTTCCTGACTTGGATGAGATTTCCCTGCCGCCTCCAAAGCCGAACGCCCACCACAGGAAGCGGTTCTCTCGTTGGGGACCACATTTTGGCCGCAGAATCGTAGTCTTTTGTTTGTGTTTAAGAGTCTGCTCACCTGAGGGGCTCCTGCTTTTCTCTTGCCGCCTCTCTTAAGAAACCAAATAGAAACGAAGCCAGAAAGCCCTCTTGAAAGCAAAATCCTGAGACTATCGTGATATGTATCTGGGATGTCCTGGAATCCATTGTTGGACCCCCACACCATAGAATTACTCTGTTTGATGTCGGGGAAGGCCTTTCCTGGGTGTCTCGGGAGACCATGTTTGTGTGAGATCTTGAAAAATTATACGTCCTATAAATATACAGGAAGATAACTTAGTAGGGTTATGAATTCTAGTATGGAGAAAAGAGGGGTTCGCTGGTAGGGATCTATTCATGGGCATACAGAGCAGTAGTTGTCTATCGACAGTCCTCAAAGACACAGTGAACCCTTGATTTTCTTCAAATCCCCTAAGAAATGGAGAACAGTAGTCTTTCTTCAGGGGGATTCTGGAAATCAAAGAGCTGACTGTCTGCTCTGAGATGTGCTTGTTAGTGGCCAGGATCCAGTTTAAGGTAAGGGATAGACAACCCTGGTTGAAAAGATCTCATTTCTTCTCCCATTGCTGTACTCGTTTTTCTAACAAAATCTATTAACTGGATAAGCATAATCCATCTTCCTTCTTGTTTACTTCCACAGCTTTACATGATAACCCTTAGACATAAAATTAATACCGGCTTTCTTACTGATTAAATATTTTTCTCTGTTCAGGCATCTTTTACTGTTTAATTTCTGGAAATGATTAAAATGTTTGAAGCTGATGTATCCAACTATAATGCCTATCGTTAGCTCCTGGGTACCTATGCAAAGTATGCTGTGGAGAGCTGGGGCTAGAAGGATTATTTTCTGTTTAGATTGTAGTAGGGCATTTGTTATTTGTTAGTGACCCCTTCTGGGTTGAAATGTTTATTTGAATTTATGAAATTTTACATGAAGAGTAGTTTTGGAATGGTTTGGTTTGTTGTGACTCTCCCAAAATACAGAGGTAAAAACTCATTTCAAAATAACCCATTTAATAAGGAGACACTCTCATGTCTCTGACAGCAGAATAAGAGTGCCAGAGGGTACATAAAAGTAGAAATAGAAAATGGGGCTGGGCGCAGTGGCTTACACCTCTAATCCCAGCACTTTGGGAGGCTGAGGTGGGTGGATCACCTGAGATCAGGAGTTCGAGACCAGCCTGGCCAATATGGTGAAACCCCATTTCTACGAAAAATATAAAAACTAGCCAGGCATGGTGGTGGGTGCCTGTAATCCCAGCTACTTAGGAGACTAAGGCAGGAGAATTGCTTGAACCCAAGAGATGGAGGTTGCAGTGAGCCAACACGGTGCCACTGCACTCCAGCCTTGTGACAGAGTGAGACTCCGTCTCAAAAAAAAAAAAAAAAAAAAAAGAGAAAATGGAATTGGAAGACATCTGTGTCATGCGAGATGTGTCACTAACACTATGTCAAACTCCATGTTAAAGCTTATTGAAGATTTTATTGAAACTTCCAAGTGACCATTTATTTGGACTTGCACAGATCATACATCAGCCTCTTCATTGATTTTCCCATTGTCATCTATAAGCCGTATTTCATGGGAAATAGCAAGGTGAGAATACCCCAAATAAAGCTTGTGTAAAACATATCCAGTTCTATGATACAGGTTCACCGGCCATCAGTAGTCTAACCCAACTGATGTATGTAAAGCAAGTTGAAATGTGGTCTCACAATCAAGGCAGATAAGAAGTAACTCCGGGGAAACATGCTGAAGTTCTTTAGGTAACTCAGGAAAAGAACTTGGCCAGGTGCGATGGCTCATGCCTGTAATCCCAGTACTTTGGGAGGCTGAGGCAGGTGGATCAGCTGAGGTCAGGAGCTTGAGACCAGCCTGGACAACATGGTGAAACCCCGTCTCTACCAAAAAATACAAAAATTAGCTGGGCATAGTGGCGGACATCTGTAGTCCCAGTTACTTGGGAGGCTAGGTGGGAGAATCGATTGAACCTGGGAGGCGGAGGCTGCAGTGAGCCCAGCTTGTGCCATTGCACTCCAGCCTGGGCAACAGAGTGAGACCTTGTGTCAAAAAAAAAAAAAAAAAAAAAAAAGAACCTGATAGTATTCTGGTCAATTACTGCAAAAATACTATGATCGGCAATCTGAACTAAAGCTGTTTACACAGAAGTCTTCATCTCAAAAAGAGAGGCCTGTGTGGAGAGTTACTCATTCATTCAATTAATAATCATTGAGAGGCTGCTATTCTAGGAGTCAAGGATACAGCAGGGAGCGGCAGCAATCACTGTTAGCCTGGCTGTGCCTTCTTAAACTTTGAACTCCTTAAGTCCAGGAACTAGAACGAGTAGACACTGATTCTCATTTAATAAATGTGTTAGCAGAACCTGTCCTGGTTGAGATTAAGGGTAAAGGCTGCCCTAATAACTTTTGGGCTAGGAGATTAAATGGTAACCCTAAAAGATCCTCTGGTCCAACATTACTTTGAGATTCTACTTTTTAGGTATTCTAGATATGCTGGGTTTAATTAAGTGAAAAAAACCAGGTGTTAATAGTATGTATGGTATTCTATTGCATTTAGAAAGACAAAATTATTAGAATATATGTATATGTACTTGTAGCTGGGAGGATGTACAAGAAAACGGGTTGCTTGTGTGGAAGCAAAGTAGGGGATAGCAAAGTAGATAAGGAAGGGGTTGGAGTGAAACTTCTCATGTATACCTTGTTACAAAAGATTTAATTTTGAACCATATGAACATTATCTACTCAGAATAAATAATTCTTTTTTTTTTTTTTTTGGAGATGGGGTTTCATGCTTGTTGCCCAGGCTGGAGTGCAACATGGCATGATCTCAGCTTACTGCAACCTCCGCCTCCCGGGTTCAAGCAATTCTCCTGCCTCAACCTCCCAAGTAGCTGGCATTACAGACAGGTGCCACCATGCCCCGCTAATTTTGTATTTTTAGTAGAGACGGGGTTTTGCCATGTTGATCATCCTGCTCTTGAACCCCCGACCTCAGGTGATCCACCCTCCTTGGCCTCCCAAAGTGCTGGGATTACAGGCGTGAGCTACCATGCCCGGCCAGAATAAATAATTTTTAAAAATTTATTTCATATGGCTAAGAATATTGCTTTATTTTTTTATTTATTTTTTATTTATTTATTTATTTTTTTTTTTTTTGAGACGGAGTCTGGCTCTGTCCCCCAGGCTGGAGTGCAGTGGCCGGATCTCAGCTCACTGCAAGCTCCACCTCCCGGGTTCACGCCATTCTCCTGCCTCAGCCTCCCGAGTAGCTGGGACTACAGGCGCCCGCCACCGCTCCCGGCTAATTTTTGTATTTTTTTTAGTTGAGACGGGGTTTCACGTGTTAGCCAGGATGGTCTCGATCTCCTGACCTCGTGATCCACCCACCTCGGCCTCCCAAAGTGCTGGGATTACAGGCTTGAGCCACCGCGCCCGGCCTGCTTTATTTAATTGAATCATACGATTCAAAATTCTGTCCATTTTTACTATTTTACCAAAATTCTATTTCTTTTTTTTTTTTTTTTTTTTTTTGAGGCGGAGTCTCGCTCTGTCGCCCAGGCTGGAGTGCAGTGGCCGGATCTCAGCTCACTGCAAGCTCCGCCTCCCGGGTTCACGCCATTCTCCGGCCTCAGCCTCCCGAGTAGCTGGGACTACAGGCGCCCGCCACCTCGCCCGGCTAGTTTTTTGTATTTCTTAATAGAGACGGGGTTTCACCGTGTTAGCCAGGATGGTTTCGATCTCGTGACCTCGTGATCCGCCCGTCTCGGCCTCCCAAAGTGCTGGGATTACAGGCTTGAGCCACCGCGCCCGGCCAATTCTATTTCTTTTCATTGTTTTTTAAAAATCATGAGGGGCCTGGCACAGTGGCTTATGCCTGTCATCGTAACACTTTGTGAGGCTGAGGCAGGCAGATTGCTTGAGCTTAGGAGTTCCAGACCAGCCTGGGCTACATGGCAAAGCGCTTCTCTACTAAAAATACAAAAATTAACCTGGTGTGGTGGCATGCACCTGTAGTCCCAGCTACTTGGCGGGCTGAGGCACGAGAATCACTTAAACCCAGGAGGTGGAGGTTATAATAAGCCGAGATGATGCCACTGCCCTCCAACCTGTGTGACAAAGTGAGATTCGGTCTCAAAAAAAATAAATACCAGGGTGGCTCATGCCTGTAATCCCAGTACTTTTGGAGGCTGAGGCGGGCGGATCACGAGGTCAAGAAATCGAGACCATCCTGACCAACATGGTGAAACCCCATCTCTACAAAAAATACAAAAATTAGCTGGGCGTGGTAGCGTGTGCCTGTAGTACCAGCTACTCGGTAGGCTAAGGCAGGAGAATCGCTTGAACCCAGGAGACGGAGGTTGCAGTGAGCTGAGATCACATCATTGTACTCTAGCCTGGCGACAGAGTAAGACTCTGTCTCATTTAAAAAAAAAAAAAAAAGTCATGAGGGATCAGACTCCATGAGTTGATATCTGTACCACTAAAGATCAATGTATAAGCCAGATTAGTGGTTTATTAACACAGGCTACAAACAGTCCAGGATGCTTACATGGATTAGTCAGCTCGTTTTCTTCTAGTAGGGAAATCTATCCAGAGAACTAAATGAAAATTTAGAATATTGTTTAATACAGATTCAAACCAAAAGGAATTGGATAATCTTAAGTATATGATTTGTCTTTTTTCATAATAGGGATATTCTTCTTGCCAGGGCTTCAAATTAGGCCAGCCTTCCAGAGTGCGTTCTCTGATCCATACAGGAGTACACTAAAAAATTCTTAAACTCTGTGATTACTATTTTCCTTTTCTTTGGAATCTGAATGGGTTAGATTAGATGATGTCTGAGGTCTTGGCAAGGCAAAAGCATTCTTTGCTTCTAAGAATCTGATCAGTTGGACAGTTCTCCTTATAACAGATAAATGAGCATAGTTATGTATAAATCAGTTCCTTGCCATGTTGATTAGTGTGAATCAGTTCACCTAATGCTTTTGAAAATCTATCAAAATCTGTGTAACCCACTTTTCTGCTGGCACTGGAAAGAAAAAAAATCTGCGTAACAGCTTTGGTAATTACAGAAATTACATTTTCTTTAACCACCTTATGGTTTCTGATTAAAGTTGAAATGGAGTTTAAGATTATTGCCTAGTACCTAAAAGTAAACTTTGAAAGCCAAAGTAGTGTGTAGGGCATATAATCTCAGAGGCCAATTCTGGACTGTGGAACTAATCTTATTCCATATCATCGTAATCTAAACCTGTTATAAACACATCTTTGTACACTAGCATTTATTTAAGCAAAAATTGTACAGTTATGTTCATCCTGGAACTTTCGGTCAGCAATCAAGGTTGTCCTAGTGTATTATAGCTCTAAGGAATGTTTTGCTTTGATTCTTTACTTTCTAAATATTAGGTCATTATAATCTTTGTGGCTCCCTTTCAGTAATATCAGTTACTGTGATTATTTCCATATGTTTCATGCTAGTGCAGCTGAGAACAGTCTAGGTCATCCAATTGGAATGTTATTTTTTAAATCACTATTTTCATAATTCCTCAGAGTGAATCTAGGAAATCTTTCCAGGTATCTGTCACCTTGACAGTTTTTATAAAGTACAATATGATTTCTTTGAATTTTCTGTTTTCAATACTAGAACAGTCTTACTTTTTTCCTTCTAGTACAATCATGTTTGAAATTAAGAAGATCTGCTGCATCGGTGCAGGCTATGTTGGAGGACCCACCTGTAGTGTCATTGCTCGTATGTGTCCTGAAATCAGGGTAACGGTTGTTGATGTCAATGAATCAAGAATCAATGCATGGAATTCTCCTACACTTCCTATTTATGAGGTAAGCTTATTAAACAACTCTGTGTTTTTATGCTCTTTGTTTTTTTACTTTCTTTATTAAATAATTTATATGCACTATTAATATAAAATCTATAACTGTAACTGATAAGAAATTAAATGAAAAAAATCTGGATACAAAACATATGGACATTAGAACACATTACTTTGGGTAATGTGGGTAGGAAAAATGACCAGAAAGAAGTCTATCAGAATGGTTGTATTAGTGCAGTGAGATTATGGCTAATTTTTTCTCTTCCCTGTTTTCATTTTTTTTTTTTTTTTTTTTTTGAGACAGAGTCTTGCTCTGGCGCCCAGGCTGGAGTGCAATGACGCAATCTCAGCTCACAGCAACACCCACCTCACAAGTTCAAGCAATTCTCCTGCCTCAGCCTCCTGAGCAGCTGGGATTACAGGAGCCCACCACCACACCCAGCTAATTTTTGTATTTTTAGTAGAGATGGGGTTTCACCATGTTGGCTGGGCTGGTCTTGAACTCCTGAACTCAGGTGATCCACCCGCCTCAGCCTCCCGAAGTGCTGGGATTACAGGTGTGAGCCATTGCACCTGGCCGCCTTCCCTATTTTCCAATCTTGTCTGTTAGTATCATTACCATATTATAATAAAGTTAAAAAGTGGTATCCTGTAAAAATAAAATAAATAAAACTTTTATAATATTAATATAAGTTTAATATATTTTTGGATTATTATACTAACATCACATAAACCTTAGATGGATAAATGGCATCTTTCATATTTAGAGTTTGGTGCCACAAATCTTTTTAACTGGAATTTCAAAATTTTTGTGAATTTACAGAATTTAGAAAAATATGCTTCTAACTATTTTACTGAGCTATCTGGTTTCCTTTTTTTTTTTATTTTTGATATTTCACTGTAAAAAGAGTTCATCATATTATGCTTTTGAAACTCAACAGGAAAGCATTTGAAAATTTGATGGTAGCATTTTCTAGCTAATATTAATATGTTTGTTTTTTTCCCCAAGAAAAGCTTGGTTATTTTTTGTTTGTTTTTTGAGACGGAGTTTCGCTCTTGTTGCCCAGGCTGGAGTACAGTGGCCCGATCCTGGCTCACTGCAACACCTGCCTTCTGGGTTCAAGCAATTCTCTTGCTTCAACCTCCTTAGTAGCTGGAATTATAGGTGCCCACCACCACTCCCAGCTAATTTTTGTATTTTTAGTAGAGACGAGGTTTCACCATGTTGGCCAGTGTGATCTCGAACTCCTGACCTCAGGTGATCGCCCCTCCTCGGCCTCCCAAAGTGCTGGGATTACAGGTGTGAGCCACCGCACCCAGCCAAAGCTTATTTATTTATGACTGTTATCAACCATAGACTTTAGTTGCCTTAGACTTTTAGAAGGAAAGTCTCAATCCAGTTTTATCTCTAAGATAGGTCTGCCTGCTATCTATAGGAATAGAAGATATGGGAATCTATGAAAAAGCACCCATAGAGTAGTAGTCACTCAAAAACATAGATTTACTTATTATATCTGAATCAGATTTAGGATTGAAATATTGGCGGCGCAGTGGCTCACAAGTGTAATCCTACCACTTTGGGAGACCAAGGCGGGCGGATTACCTGAAGTCAGGAGTTTAAGACCAGCCTGGCCAACATGATGAAAGCCCGTCTCTACTAAAAATATAAAAAATTAGCTGGATGCAGTGGCGCGCATCTATAATCCCAGCTACTTGGGAGGCTGAGGCAGGAGAATCGCTTATTCCCAGGAAGTGGAGGTTGTGGTAAGCTGAGATCACGCTACTGCACTCCAACCTGGGCTACAGAGCAAAACTTCGTCTCAAAAAAGAATATATATATATATTACTATATTCGATTTAGGGTAATTTAAAAAAATGTTTTGGAAAGATAACTTGATGGAGAGTTCTGTAATGCTGATATTGATAACAGGGTTGCAAGTCATTTGAAACCCTGTAAGCCATACTTATATCCAAACATTCAGTAATGAATTCTGCCAGCAGTATATTCTAGTCTTCACAAATAAGCCAGGCGTGGTGGCATGGCTTTTTAGTTCTGGCAGCTCAGGAGGCTGAGACAGAAGGATCACTTGAGCCTAGGGGTTCAAGTCCAGCCTGGGCAACATAGTGAGACCCCCATCTCCAAATAAAAAGAAAAAAAAAATACAGCTGGGCACAGTGGCTCACACCTGTAATCCCTGCACTTTGGGAAGCCAAGGTGAGCAGATCGCTCGAGGTCATGAGTTCGAGACCAACCTGGCCAACATGGCAAAACCTTGTTTCTACCAAAAATACAAAAATTAGCCAAGTGTGGTGGTGCATGCCTGTAAGCCCAGCACCTCAGGAGGCTGAGGTGAGAGAATTGCTTGAACCTGGGAGGCAGACGTTGCAGTGAGCTGAGATCGCACCACTGCACTCCAGCCTAGGTGACAGAGTGAAACTCTGTCTCCAAATAAGTAAATAAATAAATAAGAATAATGATACCCATCAGAATAGTTAAAATAATATTACTGACAATACCAAGTGTTTAGCAGTTAGAATTTTATGCTCTGCTTGGTAAGAATATAAATTGGTACAGTCACTTGGCAGAACTGTTTGACAGTATCTACTAAAGCTGAAAATAAGGCCAGGCGCAGTGGCTTACGCCTGTAATCCCAACAGTTTGGAAGGCTGGGCGAGAGGATTGCTTGAGCCCAGGAGTTCAAGCCCAGCCTGGGCAACATTGCAAGACCCCTGTTCCTTTTCTTTCTTTTTTTTTTTAAAGGCCAACCGCGGTGGCTCACACCTGTAATCCCAGCACTTTTGGAGGCCGACGCCATGCTGGTCAATATAGTGAAACTTTGTCTCTACAAAATATTTAAAAATTAACTGGGCATTGTGGCATGTGCCTGTGGTCCCAGCTACTTGAGGAGTTGAGGCAAGAGAATCACTTGAGCCCAGGAGGTTGAGGCTGCAGTGAGCCCTGTTGGCACCACTGCACTCTAGCCTGGGCAACAAAGTGAGACCCTCTCTCGAAAAAACAACAAAAAAAAACTATTAGTCTGTGACCCAGCAATTCCAAGTGTATATCCAACAAATATGCATACATATGTGCAGTAAAGGACAGAAGTAACAACCTAAATATTAATCAGCAATAGAATGGATACATGAAGCTGGGTGCAGTGGCTCATGCGTGTAATCCCAGCACTTTGGGAGGCTGAGGTGGGCAGATCACCTGAAGTCAGGGGTTCTAAACCAGCCTGGACAACATGGTGAAATCCTGTCTCTATTAAAATGATACAAAAATTAACCAGGTGTAGTAGCGCATGCCTGTAGCCCCAGCTACTCGGGAGGCTGAGGCAGGAGAATCACTTGAACCTGGGAGGTGGGGGTTGCAGTGAGCTGAGATTGCACCACTGCACTCCAGCCTTGGTAACAGAGTGAGACTCCATCTTAAAAAACAAACAAACAAACAAAAAGAATGGCTACATGAATTATGGTATAATACTGCAACAAAATACTGTTACTGTGTTGAAAATCAAGGAAACT
This sequence comes from Macaca fascicularis, assembly GCF_037993035.2. NCBI lineage: Eukaryota > Metazoa > Chordata > Mammalia > Primates > Cercopithecidae > Macaca > Macaca fascicularis. The sequence continues at coordinate 38,808,923 of NC_088379.1, read as the reverse complement.
ACTCCTGCACTTAAGAATATGGTTAAGGCCGGGCACGGTGGCTCAAGCCTGTAATTCCAGCACTTTGGGAGGCCGAGACGGGCGGATCACGAGGTCAGGAGATCGAGACCATCCTGGCTAACACCGTGAAACCCCGTCTCTACTAAAAATACAAAAAACTAGCCGGGCGAGGCTGAGGCAGGAGAATGGCCTAAACCCGGGAGGCGGAGCTTGCAGTGAGCTGAGATCCGGCCACTGCACTCCAGCCCGGGCTACAGAGCAAGACTCCGTCTCAAAAAAAAAAAAAAAAAAAAAAGAATATGGTTAAAATCTTACAAAAGTAGTGTTGCCAGACACAAAGGAGTACATACTATATAATTCCATTTGCATAAGGTTCAAAAATAGGCAAACTAATCTATGATTATAGAATTCAGCATGATGGTAATTTGGGAACAATAGTGACTCGGAGAGGGCATACAGTGGGCTTTGACTTACTGTTAATGTTCTTTCTTCTCTCATTACATGAATTACTGAGAAAATAGTAGATTCTGTTAATATTTAACAGTTAAAACACATCCTTTTGTGTTACCATATTTATTGAATAGATATTGCTTTTTAAACTTTGTTCATTAAAAAATACAGTGTAGGCTAGGTGTGGTGGCTCACACCTATAATCCCAGCACTTTGGGAGGCCAAGGCAGGTGGATCACCTGAGGTCAGAAGTTCGAGACCATCCTGGCCAACATGGTGAAACCCCGTCTGTATTAAAAAAAAAAGATACAAAAAAAAATTAGATGGGTGTAGTGGTGCGCGCCTGTAATCCCAGCTACTGGGGAGGCTGAGGCAGGAGAATTGCTTGAGTGTGGGAGGCAGAGGTTGCAGTGAGCCGAGATCGCGCCACTGCACTCCAGCCTGGCAACAGAGAGAGACTCCATCTCAAAAAAAAAAAAAAAATTAATAACTACTTTAAAGAAAAAAAATGGATAATTTGCCTTTTTTTTTTTCATTTTACTGAGGATAATTTTACCCTGTGAAAGAATTTGAGTTCTTCCATTAAAAGTACCATATACATTCTATATACCAATTATGATAATTACATAATGAACCTAATAACAGATAGAACCTATATTATTAACTGCTTCTGCATCCGTTTTGGAGATCTACAAAGATCCCACTGATTTTAATAAAATTATGTAAGTCTTTATTGAAGTTTTATTATATGTATATGAATTCTGCATTGCTCTAATTTTAGTAACTTTAAATATTAGGAGATTATACACGGGACTGAATTAAATTTTATTCTCTGCAAATCCCGACTCTATAAAACTTTTCCCTCATTTTCTAGAATCTAGCCAAAATAACCAAGGAAACCTGTTACTGTGATTGGTGACATCATATTTATGGTTGCAGTGGTTCATATATTTTGCTTGTCCCGTTATTTTAATCAAACTAATGGAAATTCAAATGTACATTTTTCACATCCTCCAGTTACTTATGTTAAGAGACCTTGGAACCATTGAAGAAAAGGGAGTTGCCTCTATATGTAATGCCAGACCTATGGCCCCTGAAGGGGCTTTCACTTTGCTATAGATATAGTTTTCTAAACATCCATAATATTATGGATGGATATTGTTTGAAGTTTCTCCCCTAAGAGTGAGCTTCAGTGGTTTAGGTCTGTTTTTTGCTTTTTATGATGGAAGATTTCAAGCATGTAATTAAAGATAATAGTACAATGAATCTCTGTGTGTCTATCATCTTGTTTCACCAGTTATCTACATGGCCAGTCTCCCTTCCCAACTACCACCATGCTGATTACTTATAATTTCATCCATAAATACTTTATCATGTATCTCTAAAAGATAATTTTGGTTTTCTTTGAGACAGGGCCTTGCTCTGTGGCCCAGGCTGGAGTGCAGTGGCTCGATCTTGGCTCACTGCAGCCTCCGTCTGCTGGACTCAAGTGATCCTCCTACCTCAGCCTCCCGAATAGTTGGGACTACAGGCACGCGCCACCATGCCCAGCTATTTTTAAAAATTTTTTTCATAGAAATGGGATTTCGCCATGTTGCCCAGGCTGGTAGCCCACAATAGTTGGGCTTCAAGCAATATCTATTGGTTGAATAAACCAGTTTGTTTATTGGCTAGAAATTATCACAGTCTAGGCCAGGCACAGTGGCTCATGCCTGTAATCCCAGCACTTTCGGAGGTTGAGGTGGGTGGATCGCTTAAGGCCAGGAGTTTGAGACTAGCCTGGCCAACATGTAAAAACCCCGTCTCTACTAAAAATACAAAATTTAGCCAGGTGTGGTGGTGTGCGCCTGTAATCCCAGCTGCTTGGGATGTTACGGCATGAGAATCACTTGAACCTGGGAGGTGAATATTACGGTGAGACGAGATGGTGCCACTGCACTCCAGCCAGGGTGACAGAGCAAGACTCTGTCTCAAAAAAAAGAAATTTTTCAGTCTAGATTTTGCTGGTTGGGTTCCTTGGAGTTTTTCAACTTATTCTTTATTTAATGTAAATTGGTAGTTAGGTCTAAAGGTACAGGTCCAATCAGATTTAGGCTTGAATTAAGAATATTTGTTAAGTGGTTTTATACCCCTCCATATTCTTAACATAAATATATCTCCTGTTAAACTGGGAATTTTTTAAAAATTAAAGGGTTCCTTGCAAAAGGACTTAGAAAAATGTATATTTATTTAAGTATATATGGAGTAAATTGACTTTCACAGCCAGTTGTATTGGCCTGAATTATTGGGAGTAAAAATGTGCATTCATAATGACAATGCAAAATCATATATTTGCTTGAAATCAAAGAGGACCTTGAATTTTCTGAAAATTGTGTTGATACTCACAGTTAATAGTTAACTCTTATGAGTAAGGCACATGGTAAACAATGACAAAGCATTAAATGAGCTGCTCTTCTGATTGTAGCAAGTTTAATGGCAATTTCCATTTTGCTTTATTTACTAAAGTATACTTATGAGACAGGGCATGGTAACTTAACTCCTATAATCCCAGCACTTTAGGAGGAGGAGCAGGAAGGATTGCCTGAGCCTGGGAGGTCAAGGCTGCGTGAGCTGTTATGCAGCTGCACTCCAGCCTGGGGGACAGAGTGAAACCCTGTATCAAAAAATAAAATAGGCAAGGTGTGGTGGCTTATGCATGTAATCCCAGAACTTTGGGAGGCCAAGGCAGGTGGATCACCTGAGGTCAGGAGTTCAAGACCATCCTGACCAACATGGTAAAACCCCATCTCTACTAAAAGTACAAAATTAGCCTGGTGTGGTAGTGCATGCCTGTAATCCCAGCTACTTGGGAGGCTGAGGCAGGAGAATTGCTTGAACCCGGGAGATGGAAGTTGCAGTGAGCCGAGATCATGCCACTGCACTCTAGCCTGGGTGACAGAAAGAGACTCTGTCTCATAAAATAAAATAAAATAAAATAAAATAAAATAGGCTGGGCATGGTGGCTCACTCTTATAATCCCAGCACTTTGGGAAGCTGAGATGGGAGGATTATTTGAGCCCAGGAATTTGAGACCAGCCTGGACAACCCAGTGAAACCCCGAAACCCCATCTCTACCAAAAAAAGATACAAAAATTAGCCAGGCCTGGTGGCTCCTGTGGTCCCAGCTACTTGGGAGGCTGAGATGGAAGGATCATTTGAGCCTAGGAGGCAGAGGCTGCAGTGAGCTGAGATTGCACCACTGCACTCCAGCCTGGGTGACAGAGTGAGACCCTGTCCCTATTTAAAAAATGAGATGTGCACTTATGGCCTTTGGTATATGATCCTTAACTTTTCCACAAAGGTAATTTGAGCACAACCTAGACCTCTAAATTACAATGTTACCATCCCCTTTAACAAATGTAATTCTATACTATTAGGTTATCTCATATCACTGGCAAGCTATATGTCTTTTTTCTTTCTAGCCAGGACTAAAAGAAGTGGTAGAATCCTGTCGAGGAAAAAATCTATTTTTTTCTACCAATATTGATGATGCCATCAAAGAAGCTGATCTTGTATTTATTTCTGTAAGTATTTTCCTTTGCTGTGTGAATTTTAATGTGTTCTTGTCTATATAAAAGTTTCATCATACTTTAATAGTAAATCCATTGATATTAAGCCTCAACATTGCTGAGTATAGAGTTGTCCAGTTGAATTTTGGTTGTCACTTTATCTAACAGTTCACAAAACCCCATAATCATCTGATCAAATATGTCATTTCAAGTCATTGAACAAGTAAACTCAAACAAAGTTCTGAGATTTAGAACTAGGAAATGGGCAGGTGCAGTGGCTCATGCCTGTAATCCCAGCATTTTGGGAGGCCGAGGCGGGTGTCAAGAGATCGAGACCATCCTGGCCAACTTGGTGAAACCCTGTCTCTACTAAAAATACAAAATTTAGCTGGGCATGGTGGTGTGCCAGTCCAGCTACTCAAGAGGCTGAGGCAGGAGAATCGCTTGAACCTGGGAGGCAGAGGTTGCAGTGAGCCGAGATCGCACCACTGCACTCCAGCCTGGCAATAGAGCGAGACTCTGTCTCAAAAAAAAAAAAAAAAAAAAAAGAACTAGGAAATTCTGGTAACATGAAAGCACATGTAATGATAATATATTTCATATTATCATTATTTCTTGTTTCCAGTGGTTGGCAGAGGTGAGATGAAGAAAATCAGTTTGCAAACTTACAGGCATCTCCTCTCTAAATGAATTTTATATTAATTGTTTGTAACTTGGCATATGTTGGTTAGATTATCAGGCTAACCAACAGACATCTTTACCTCATAATGTGGCTTTATAATGAAAAAAACAGAACCAACACTTGAGATTAAACTCTAGTAATCCACTATTTGAACCAAAGCAACTTACATCTTATTGTCCTAGTAACCATCTGTTCAAATATTCTGTGTGTAATGATATAGCTATCACCAGTTGGAAGCTGAGTGACAGTGTTATTTGACTTAAGATCTTTATGAGCTGGGCATAAGGGCTCATGCTTGTAATCCCAGCCAGCACTCTGGGAGACCAAGGCAGGCGGATCGCTTGAGCGTAGGAGTTTGAGACCAGTGTGGGCAACATGGTGAAACCCTGTCTCTAATTAGGTGGCCGTGGTGCTATGTGTCTGTAGTCCTGACTACTTGGGAGACTGAGGTTGGAGGATTGATTGAACCCCGGACGTTGAGGCTGCAGTGAGCCATTATTGTACCTTGCACTCCAGCCTAGGTGACAGGAGACCTTGTCTCAAAAAAAAAAAAAAAAAAAATCCAGTCTCTTCTTTTTGACCTCCTTAATAATTTCAGAGAAATTGATGCATGCAGCTTCTATGATTTACCTACCCATCCCCTATTTAAGCTATTTAAACTTGCAGAAACTTAGAGTAGAGGCATAAAAAAAAAAAAAAAAAAAAAAAAGAAAATATTTTGGAGTAGCTAGGTACCTGGAAAAAAATCAATGAGTTACTTAGTCTAATTTTTAGGTGACCAGAGCCTGGAATGGTAATAGAAGAATTTTCTGCAGAAAGGACATTTAAAAATAATCTGTTTTTGAATGCCAGACAGGAATTATTTTGTAGCGATCAGTTTTCAACTGTTGTTTTCAAAGCTCCTTTATCAGAGGAAGCTGTCTGGTCATCTCCCATCTCTAGCCAGTTTCACCCTACATCATGAGCTGTCTGCCTTTCTGTACACCATTACATCTAACTCTTGCCCTAAGTTGTTCCATGCATATAAACAACTTTTTCCTCCTGCTTTTCATACCTCAACTCAATCTTCAAGTTTTGATTTATTTTCACTTGGTTCCTTTATTTAGTCTCCCATTGGGTTATAATCTCATCAAGAGAAGAGAGTTAGTACTACTTACTATTAGTTCAAAAATAATTCCTATTCCCTTTAAGTTTTAGACTTTTCAGAGCACTTTCATTTTTGTCAGAGCATCATAACATTCATGTGTTAGTTTTTAGAGAGCCTGCTATCCTCATTTTCCAATGAGGTCATTGAGGCAGAGGCAGCCACACTTCTCCAAGGTTACATGTAATCCAAAACTAAATGCCTAGACTCTGGGCTCATGATTTTTTTTTTTTTTTCCTCTAAAGGAAAGTCTTCGTCCATTGGCCAGGTGTGGTGGCTCATGCCTATAATCCTAGTACTTTGGGAGGCTGAGGCAGGCAGATCACTTGAGGTCAGGAGTTTGAGACCACCCTGGCCAACATGGTGAAACCCCGCTTAAAAATACAAAAATTAGGCAGGCGTGGTGGCACACCTGTAATCCCAGCTACTCAGGAGGCTGAGGCAGGAGAATCGCTTGAACCCAGGAGGCAGAGGTTGCAGTGAGCCGAGATCATGCCACTGCACTCCAGCCTGGGTGACAGCGCAAGACTCTGTCTTAAAAATAAAAAAATAAAAAAAAAGGCAAGTCTTTGTCCACATAGTATTCTGTATCCTGAAGATGATAGATAATGTCTAGCTTTAATGAGCTCAGAAAGTATTTGTGAATAATATTGCAATATTTTAAAAGACTGTTGATACAGGACTATAAAAATAGGGGAATAAGAAAGGAGACCAGGCGCGGTGGCTCACACCTGTAAACCCAACACTTTGGGATGCTGAGGTGGACAGGTCACCTGAAGTCAGGAGTTTGGACCAGCCTGGACAACATGATGAAACCCTGTCTCTACTAAAAATATTTAAAAAAGGAGTGGGGTGTGGTGGCGCATGCCTCTAGTCCCAGCTACTTGGGAGGCTGAGGCAGGAGAATCGCTTGAACCTGGGAGGCAGAGGTTGCAGTGAGCCGGGACTGCACTACTGCACTCCAGCCTGGGCAACAGAACAAGACTCCATCTCAAAAAAAAAAAGACTTTAAATTTATTTTTAAGGACTATAATGATATATTAATACAATAAAGAAAGAGAATAAGAAATAAGAAAAGGCCTATGTTTCATTTCAGATTGTGAAGTCCTTTAGGATAACTGTCTCATTCATTTATATATCTTCGGGGCTTACCTGGAATCTGCCTGCCCTAGTTATCTGGCATATAGATAGTAGCTTCCCAACAAAAATTTATTGAGTGAGTTCTCTAGATGCTTCAAGCTATTTCTTCTGATGATTATATTTATAAAATGTATTATTTCTGTGGAACTAACAGAGGATTAAATCAGGACTACTGATGATTGTTAACTCCACACTTTAACCAGGACTTCAGGATATATCTTGAAATCCCTATCTCATAGGCACTCTGTTCTTTATCCCATATACTTTCATCAGGTGAATACTCCGACAAAAACCTATGGAATGGGGAAAGGCCGGGCAGCAGATCTGAAGTATATTGAAGCTTGTGCTAGACGCATTGTGCAAAACTCAAATGGGTACAAAATTGTGACTGAGAAAAGCACGGTTCCAGTGCGGGCAGCAGAAAGTATTCGTCGCATATTTGATGCAAACACAAAACCCAACTTGAATCTACAGGTATAAAAAATGAAGCATTAGAATCTGGTTGTTCTTATGTAAATACTGATGTGTTAAAGTTGCCCAAAATTAATTCTAGCTTAAAACTTTCCTTTACATTGGGATTCTAGGTGCTGTCCAACCCTGAGTTTCTGGCAGAGGGAACGGCCATCAATGACCTAAAGTACCCAGACAGGGTACTGATTGGAGGGGATGAAACTCCAGAGGGCCAGAGAGCTGTGCAGGCCCTGTGTGCTGTATATGAGCACTGGGTTCCCAGAGAAAAGATCCTCACCACTAATACTTGGTCTTCAGAGCTTTCCAAACTGGTTAGTATATAGCATTCAACTCTCCATTAAATTAAAGCCAAATACTTATTTATTTTAAGCCTGATAAGCTACACAGATACTTTTTTAATAGTAGTAAGAGGTTATGCTTTTGAAGATCATATTCTTGCACGTTTAAATTATGAAATAATTTTCACAAGGGAGATCATATATCAGGGTATAAAATATTCTGAAAAATTATGAAATCTTAAAATAGTAATTTGGTTTTTATCACTCTTTCCTTCTCTTTACCCTTTTTCTTAATCATCGGTCCTCTCTAATTTAAAACATTTTCCCTTTCTAACCCATCCATTGTCTCCTCAAATTGAGCTCATCAGTATCTCATGTATCTCCCTCAGTAATTTGCATCAACGCAATGAAATATAAACTAGATGTGTAAAATTGCTGTTTTAGCCTATCTTACTCTTCTCTGTGTGTGTGTGTGTTTTTTTTAAGGCAGCAAATGCTTTTCTTGCCCAGAGAATAAGCAGCATTAATTCCATAAGTGCTCTGTGTGAAGCAACAGGAGCTGATGTAGAAGAGGTAGCAACAGCAATTGGAATGGACCAAAGAATTGGAAACAAGTTTCTAAAAGCCAGTGTTGGTAAATTCAAATTTTTCTCTAATAAAGAGAGCTACTATTTACTGAAGGCATATTATCTGCTGGTACCGGTGCTTTATATATCTCACTGAATCCTTATAACCTGTTAGGAAGATGCTGTTATTTTCTTTTTTAGAGATGCTTCAGACCCAGGGAAATTTGTGCAACTTGCTCGAAGTCATGCAACTGAGTGACCAGATGTTTCTAACTCCAAAGCCATATTATTCCTTACTGCATACTGCATTGCATTAGAGCAAGCGTGGGCAAACTATGGCCCTTGGGTCAAATCCAGTCCACAGCTTGTTTTTGTAAATAAATTTTATTGGAACACAGCCATGACCATTAGACTACATATTGTCTATGGCTGCTTTTGAGCTACAGTGGCAGTTTAATAGTCTCCTCAGAAACTGAATGGTCCACAAAGGCTGAAATATTTACTGTCTGGCCCTTTGCCATGAAAGTTTGCTAACCCAGGCCAGGCACAGTGGCTCATGCCTACAATCCCAGCACTTTGGGAGACTGAGGCCAAGGCAGGCGAATTGCTTGAGCCCAGGAATTTGAGACCAGCCTGGGCAGCATGGTGAAGCCCTAGCTCTACAAAAAAATAAAAAAAATTAGTCATGCACACCTGTAGCCCTAGCTACCTGGGAGGCTAAGGTAGGAGGATCACCTGAGCCTGGGAGGTCAAGGCTGCAGTGAGCCATGTTCATACCACTACACTTCAGTCTGGGCGACAGAGGGAGACTCTGTCTCAAAAAGAGAAAAAGTTTGCTGACCCTCTGCTAGAGTAAAGAATGTGGGGCAGTCATACTAGATGAATGAGAAAAAAATAGGAGATAAAAGGAAACAATATAAAAAGTTAAACGTAGTCATAATGAAACTTTAGTTAGAAAATTATTTGGAAGTTACTTGTGGAGTTGTTGCCTGCAAATTTTACATAATTTAGAAGCCTATTATTTATCTATCTGAATTTTATTATTAAAAAATCTTAGTATAAGGTTTCTGATTTAGTATAAAGAAATTTGTCACATGATTGAGTTTTCTCGTTCTTACATGAAAATATTGTTTATTTTTTTCTTTCTGTAGGGTTTGGTGGGAGCTGCTTCCAAAAGGATGTTCTGAATTTGGTTTATCTCTGTGAGGCTCTGAATTTGCCAGAAGTAGCTCGTTATTGGCAGCAGGTATTAATCTTTATAGGTAATAATTTCTGTTTAGCCAGGCATAGTGGTTCACACCTGTAATCGCAACACTTTAGGAAGCCAAGGCAGGAGCATCACTTGAGGCCAGGAATTTGGGACTGACCTGGGCACCATAGTGAGACCCCATGTCTACAAAAAATTTAAAAATTAGCCAGGCATGGTGCTGCACACCTGTAGTCCTAGCTACTCAGGAGGCTGAGGTGGGAGGATCACTTGAACCTAGGAGTTGGAGGCTCCCGTGACTTATGATCCCTCCACTGCACTGTAGCACAGACAACAGAGTGAGACCCTGTCTCTAACATAATAATAGTAATAGCAATAATAATAGCAATTTCTGTTTAGCTTCTCATTAAGCATGTCACTTTTTATCCATGAAATATTTTTGATGGAATTTATTTATTCCAGGAAGTCAAACATTAGTATATTCAATTTGCTTATTTTATGTTTATTTATTGGGTATCTGTGTTTTTAATTTATCTTTCCTGCTAATCAATGTTGATGGAAGTTTGTGATAAACCAGTATTCTAATTTTATAGCTAAATTTGCTCCCAGAGTAAAACAAAAACAATTATCCTTAATTATAATTCTTCTCTTTTTTTTTTTTTTGAGACAAGATCTCACTCTGTCACCCAGGCTAGAATGCAGTGGTGTCATCCCTGCTCACTGCAGTGACCTCCTGTGCTCAAGTAGTCCTCCCACTTCAGCCTCCCAAGTAGCTGGGACTTCAGGAATGCACTACCACGTTGGCGAATTTTTTTATTTAAAAAAATTTTTTTGTAAAGACAAGGTCTCACCATATTGCCCAGGCTGGTCTCAAACTCCTGGGCTCAGCAGTCCTCCCGTCTTTGCCTCCCAAAGTGCTGGGAATATAAGTGTTAGCCAGTGAACCTAGCCTAATTCTTCTCTGTCTTGAAAGGCATAAAATCAAAGTAAAGTAAGAACCTATATTATAACATTGGTCGGGCGTGGTGGCTCACACCTGTAATCCCTGCACTTTGGGAGGCTGAGGTGGACAGATCACTTGAGAGTCAGGAGTTCGAGACTGGCCTAGCGAGGCTGAGGCATGAGAATCACTTGAACCCAGGAGGCGGAGGTTCTAGTGAACCAGGATTGCGCCACTGCACTCCAGCCTGGATGACAGAGCGAGACTTCATCTCAAAAAACCAAACAGAACCTATATTGTCATGCTTTCAAGTGGTTTTGTGTTTGTTGTTATTTGTTTTGAACCTTTCAGACTCACAGAGCTAAAATTAGAAACCCTTCCCAAATTGGAAGCATTAAGCGAGCTCTGGGAAGTAGAGTTGATGTTTACTGAATGCTTACCCTGTACTGGGTACTCTTTTGGGCACTTCGCATACAGTATCATTTAATCCTCATCACTAACATTATCCCCTTTATTTGATGAGGGAACTGACACAGAGATATTAAGTAATTTGTCCCAATTACTAGTTGGTATATGTGCCTTTCCCAAATATTTTCCCCCTGAGTTTATAATTTTTCAGGTTTCAGCAGTAGATATGGGAGGGAATCTAAAGAAATGCACGTTTCTTTTTTTAAAATGTTTTACTTTTTAGAGACAGGATCTCACTGAGTTGCCCAGGCTAGATTCCAACTCTTGGGCTCACGTGATCCACCTGAGCCTCCTGAGTAGCTGGGACTACAGGCGCACCACCCTGCCTAGCCAGAAATGCACATTTTTAAGGGAAAACAGATACACTTAGTGTCATTCCAGTCAATCCATCATGATGGCTTTATCTCACTGTTCATCATGTGAAAATTGCAGATAAACTCTTGATTTTCCAGCACTTTGGGCTAATTGCTTAAGCTCTCAAGGTTTGATTGAGATGGTCCCTGGAAGCTTAAAGCCTTAAAAAAAAATTTCTTTTGCTTTGCCTACCTGGTTACCAACCTAAATTTAACAGATTAAGTGATCGGAGACTCTTCTCGTATAACATTTAGTTCATTAAAAACCTTGTCAAATATTTGTGGTGGTATGGTTCATCCAGAGGTAGCTAGAACCATAATTGTTTGTTCCCTGCTCACTTTCCACTGAAACTGAATTTTTGTAAATAGTGGAGCACAAGCAAATGAAGGAATACTTTGGGGTTTGATTGCTTATAGCTTGTTTCCACAGAGTTTAGAGACACGGGCTAAGGAGAATATGGTTTCCTATGTGCCTTATTTAGGCTGGTCTCATAGCTGAACCTGAAATGCGCTTAGAATTAAAACTTGGTTGTGCACTCCAATTTTTGCATCCATCCTAGCCTTATACGTGGAAAATCAAGCCAAATTAAATTACAAATTTTTAGGATGGCTTTTTTTTTTTTTTTTTTTTAAATTTAAGACAGGGTCTGGCTCTGTCACCCAGGCTGGAGTGCAGTGGCATGATCTTGGCTCACTGCCACTTCTGCCTCCTGTGCTCAAGCCATCCCACCTCAGCCTCCCAAGTAGCTGGGACTACAGGCACATGCCACCATGCCTGGTGAATTTTTGTATTTTTTGTAGAGACAGGGTCTCACCGTGGTGCCCAGGCTGGTCTTGAACTCCTGAGCTCGAGCAATCGCCCACCTTGGCCTCCTAAAGTGCTGGGATTACAGATGTGAGCTACCACTGCTGGCCTAGGATGGCTTTAAGGAAGGGGATGGGTGATTCTTTTTTTGTTGTTGTTGTTTTGTTTTAAATCCACAGGCACTAGAGTTTGGTTAATTTTTGCCTCCTGTTTATATGTAAGTGTTGTATTTGTACAATAGCACTCACCATAAAACTCTGAGTAATGTGTGTCATAGGCCGTACCTCTTTTAACTAATCATTGCACAATTGTACATGTAATTTCAGGTGATAGACATGAATGACTACCAAAGGAGGAGGTTTGCTTCCCGGATCATAGACAGTCTGTTTAATACAGTAACTGATAAGAAGATAGCTATTTTGGGATTTGCATTCAAAAAGGACACTGGTGATACGAGGTATCAGTTTTTTAAAATATTTCAAGCCCTTTGAGATTGTGTTAATTTTTTGATTGGTGGATGTGTACATCTTAATTTTTTGATTGGTGGATGTGTGCATAAAATACATGTATATATATAATATAAAGAATAAAAATAAACATCCATATCTTCACCACTCCACCAGCTTAAGAAATATAATTTTACCTGACTGGGCGTGGTAGCTCACGCCTGTAATCTCAGCACTTTGGGAGGTGGAGGTGGGTGGATCACGAGGTCAGGTCAGGAGATTGAGACCATCCTGGCTAACATGGTGAAACACCATCTCTACTAAAAATACAAAAAAATTAGCCAGGCGTGGTGGTGGACACCTGTAGTCCCAGCTACTCGGGAGGCTGAGGCAGGAGAATGGCATGAACCCGGGAGGTGGAGCTTGCAGTGAGCCAAGATTGCACCACTGCACTCCAGCCTGGGTGACAGAGTAAGACTCTGTCTCCAAAAAAAAAAAAAAAAAAAAAAAGGAAATATAATTTTACCTGTATCTTAAACTCCCTGGTATTAGAATATAATGCCATGTAAAGCTTAGCAATACTGATTTTTTTTTTTCCTATAGAGAATCCTCTAGTATATATATTAGCAAATATTTGATGGATGAAGGCGCACACCTCCATATATATGATCCAAAAGTACCTAGGGAACAAATAGTTGTGGATCTTTCTCATCCAGGTGTTTCAGAGGATGACCAAGGTAAGGCTTTGAGTCTCATGAATCATTTTGAGTACAGACCTTAAAACTTTTTATCTTCTGGAAACCTTAGGTTGTTCAGTTTTATCATTGATATCATTGGTAGGCCTTCTTTTAAACCTCATTTCTCTGAAATTAAAGTCTTAGGCATAATGTCATCAACACTGATTTGAAGTGATCAGCTGTGGATTGGTCCATTGATTTTTCCAACATATTCCACAAAGCCCCAAAATTCCAAGGAGATGATTCCAAGGCAGATTTTGGGGCCTGCCACCATCACTCCCACTGATGCTAAAATCAGATTATTCCCAACTCTTCTGCAGTCCTAGTGTTAGAGTATCTATAGTACTATCCCCCTTATGTGTGGTTTTTCTTTCCATGGGTTCAGTTATCTGCAGTCAATTGCAGTCTGAAAGTACTAGAAAGAAAATTCCAGAAATAAACAATTCATAAGTTTTAAATTGTGTACTGTTTCATCCTGCCTGGAACATTTATCATTCATTTGTCCAGCATATCCACATTCCACATGCTACTCGCCCATTAGTCACTTAGTAACTTTTGGCAATCAGATTCAAAAAACAAGTATGTGTGTAAGTATATATAGGGGTTCAGTATTCTCCACAGTTTCAGACATCTACTGGGGGTCTTGGAATGTATCCCTGCAGATAAGGGGGGAACTACTGTAATGTCAAATAACTCCTTATTTCTGTTTTTTTGTTGTTGCTGTTACAGTGTCCCGCCTCGTGACCATTTCCAAGGATCCATATGAAGCATGTGATGGTGCCCATGCTGTTGTTATTTGCACTGAGTGGGACATGTTTAAGGTAAGGTAACAGAAATGATACTAAGGAAAATTCTAGAGGTGTTCCATTATCAGCTAAGGTTGAGTATGTGTTCATGTATGTGTGTTTTTTTTTTTTTTTTGAGACAGAGTCTTGCTCTGTCACCCAGGCTGGAGTGCAGTGGCACCATCTCAGTTCACTATAAGCTCTGCCTCCTGGGTTCTCGCCATTCTCCTGCCTCAGCTTCCTGAGTAGCTGGGACTACAAGCACCTGCCACCACGCTTGGCTAATTTTTTGTATTTTTAGTAGAGATGGGGTTTCATCATGTTGGCCAGGATGGTCTCGATCTCCTGACCTCGTGATCCACCCACCTCGGCCTCCCAAAGTGCTGGGATTACAGGCATAAGCCACTGCGCCCAGCTCATGTATGTGTTTTAATTGTTCCTATGGTTTGTCTTTACAGGAATTGGATTATGAACGCATTCATAAAAAAATGCTAAAGCCAGCCTTTATCTTCGATGGACGGCGTGTCCTGGATGGGCTCCACAATGAACTACAAACCATTGGCTTCCAGGTAATCATGATCCTGGACCCTTTTTCTTCTTTTTGTTTGGTCTTTAGTGTTTGATTCAACAACTGGGGACTATAATCTAGTCAAGTTGACATCAAAAGACCATCACAGCAGGTCAGAATATGTTTGGCTGATTAAGATGACACCTAGGGAAGTTCTAGGGCAGTTCTTTTGGGGAACCAAATCAATATCAGAAGTTTATTTCAACAATTAGGAAAGTGCTCATTTGCTTTTTAAACCCATTGTGTGGGTTTTAGAATTTTCTTATTTTCCTTAGCACTAACCTAACTCTGGGACAACATGTCAGTTCTTTAGGAAGTCCCTTTGGGATTTTTCTGACTATTCTACTTCCTCCCTAAATTTGTGATCTAAAGGTAGAGAAAGAAAGAGGTCTTGGTCAATCAGCAGGTGTTCATCCTATACCTCCTGAGTACTCAGCACTGTCCCAGTGCTGTGAGGGGTCTGAATGAAATATATGGGAGTTTCAATGGTACTGGCCCGCTTCTGATTCAAAGTTTATCAACTGGCCAGGCATGGTGGTTCACACCTGTAATCCCAGCACTTTAGGAGGCTGTGGAGGTGGATCACTTGAGGTCAGGAGTTTGAGACCAGCCTAGCCAACATGGCGAAACCCTGTCTCTAAAAAAAAATACAAAAATTGCCGGGCATGATGGCTCAAGCCTGTAATCCCAGCGCTTTGGGAGGCTGAGGCAGGCATATCACAAGGTCAGGAATTCGAGACCAGCCTGGCCAATACTGTGAAACCCCATCTCTACTAAAAATACAAAAATTAGCTGGGCGTGGTGGCACATGCCTGTAATCCCAGCTACTCCAGAGGCTGAGGCAGGAGAATTGCTTACACCTGGGAGGTGGAGGTTGCAGTGAACCAAGATCACACCACTGCACTCCAACCTGGGTGACAGCGCAAGACTCCATCTCGGAAAAAAAAATAATAGTAATTAGCCGGGCGTGGTGGCCTGCGCCTGTAATCCCAGCCACATGGGAGGCTGACGTGGGAGGATTACTTGAGCCCGGCAGGCAGAGGTTGTAATGAGCTGAGATCATGCCGTTGCATGCCAGCCTGGGTGACAGAGCGAGACCCTGCCTCAAAAAACAAAAAACAGCTTGTCAATTATGGAACATTTGGAAAGCTGAGAGAAGCCTCCACCCAGAACAGTGTATTTGTATGTTACATCTATTTCAGTTCTCCAAGGAGTCCCAAAAGTATTAATAAGAAGCTACTTTCCATTTCCTTAGAGCAGTGTGTATATGGGGATAGGAGGATGGGGAGGTGGAGTAAGTTAGGGAGAATAAAAAAATATGCCAGGGGGTTGCAGTCAACGTAGTGCCCACGCAGAGCAGAAAAGCAGCAGTGTTTGATAGCTTGCTATACACATCTCAGCACCAGCTATCTTGGAGAGGTACAAGTAAGGCCTAATCTGCTATTCAAAAATATCTGATCTGGTTCTCTTAAACCTCTCACCAACTTGGTGAAGGTCCTTATTTAGAACTCAGTGCCCATTTCTCCTTCATGAGAGATTTGCTTGTGGAAAGAATCAAATGGCATCCTTGTCTGTGAACTCTTCCGTCCAAGACCTTGGGGACTCTTCTATTCCACCCCTCCCTAGTGAGTAACAGCATGACGGTTTTCCCCGGTCATGACTAAACTCAGGAATGTTATTTTTAAAAGGTTATTTGCAAGGCATAGACACATTTTCTGTCATTCCTGTTTTACTCATCTAAGGGGAAACATATGTAGAGAAATACATATTTTAAATGATTTTAAGTTATTGTAAAAGTTAACTTTCCTAGTGATGATTAAAAAAACAATTAGGAATGGAATCACTAAATGAGGAGAATTTGTAAGTCACTAAGACAACTGGTTAATATAAAGCAGAAGCCCTTTTTTTGTGGTATGAGTCAGAATTAAATATTAATTTATAATTCAAAAGACAGAGAATTGAGTAGTATATTTATCTCTGCTGTGGAGGGGAGATAAATTCATGACCGTTGAAGTAGTATTTTTAATAAGAAGATGATTTTGAATATATGGAATAAATGAAAAATGTAACAGGCAAAACAAAAATTGATTATCATTCAGTGAAGGCTGGCTTGTTGTATGCTAAGCACTTTACCTAATTTAATACTTACCACAACCCTTTGAGTTAAGTGGTGGTAACACAATTTACAAGTGGGAAGAAAGACCTGGAGAGTTTAGGTAATGCAGCAAGTGCCAGTCAGGATTCCAGACTCCGAAGTCTGAATTCTTAAGAATTATGCTGTTGGCAGCACACAGTGGCTTATGCCTGTAATCCCAGCACTTTGGGAGGCCAAGGCGGGTGGATCACGAAGTCAGGAGTTTGAGACCAGCTTGGCCAATATAGTGAAACCCCGTCTCTACTAAAAATACAAAAACATTAGCCTGGTGTGGTGGCGGGCGCTTGTAATCCCAGCTACTTGGGAGACTGAGGCAAGGAGAATCGCTTGAACCTGGGAGGCGGAGGCTGCCATGAGCCAAGGTCGCGCCACTGCACTCCAGCCCGGGCGACAGTGTGAGACTCGATTTAAAAAAAAAAAAGAAAAGAAAAAGAATTATGCTGTTACAAACAGGGCGTAGTGGCTCATGCCGGTAATCCCAGCACTTTGGGAAGCCAAGGCAGGCAGATCACTTGAGGTCAGGAGTTCGAGACCAGCCTGGCCAGCATGTAAAACCTCATCTCTACTAAAAATACAAAAATTAGCGAGGCGTGGTAGTGCATGTCTGTAATCCCAGCTACTCAGGAGGCAGACAGGAGAATTGCTTAAACCTAGGAGACGGAGGTTGCAGTGAGCCAAGATCGTGCCACTGCACTCCAGCCTGGGCGATAGAGCAAGACTCCATCTCAAAAAAAAAAAGATTATGCTGTTAGCTTTTGCAGGATTTTTAGTACAAGGGAAATTGAAATGAGAATGGAGTTTGAAATAAAATATGAACTCACCGGAATTTGGTCAGTTAATTTCATGCATGTTTCTAAAGACAGTGGTGGCACATAATTGACGACTTTGAGGGAGTCAGGTGTGGGAATGGCAGGAGTGAGAAAGTCTAGATATGAATATTAAAATGAAGTGTAGATTAATTCTAGAAACAAAAAATAGGGAAGAAACCAAAGATCTCTCATAGCAACCCAGACAACTTGAGAATCCTTTTCTAAGAAAAAAATCTAGATTCCCCCTGCTCCCATTTCGGTACATTGTAAATTCTTACACTTATATAATTAATAGTTCTCTTAAAATTTTTTTTTCAGATTGAAACAATTGGCAAAAAGGTGTCTTCAAAGAGAATTCCATATGCTCCTTCTGGTGAAATTCCAAAGTTTAGTCTTCAAGATCCACCTAACAAGAAACCTAAAGTGTAGAGATTGCCATTTTTATTTGTGATTTTTTTTTTTTTTTTTGGTACTTCGGGATAGCAAATATCTGATATTAAATGGTAAATGAACCAAGTGTTTTTAAGGAAACAAAACTATTTTTTTAATCATCAGATTTATACTAGCTATATGGGTATTAGCATATCTGGTAATTATGAATCTAGAATTTTTTTACATATTTTTATAATACTGTTAGCTCAGTTATTGGATGAATGAAAGATAATCATGTTGGTTTTAATAGTGTCAATTTTTGTAAAATAAAAATTAAACTTCAAACACTTTATAAATTGTCCACAGGCCGCACTTTAATATCACATTATAAAGGGAAGGACAGTCTTCATTTTTCCTGGTTATTGGTTTGCTTGTCATTAAAGATGTATTTTGAATCCATGAAATTGCTATGCTAAATAGCCTTTACATGTATGGTCTGGTTAGAGTTCCTTTGTTCCTTTTGTTTTAATAAAATGTGTCACTGATTTTTTAACTCAAAAGGATCATCACTGTTAATTTCTAGTCACCCCAAATATGGTTAAAAGATTATTTTTTTTAATCATAAAGAGAAAATTAGTAGTAGTGTTTCTTTCTCTCCCCATTATTTCTTGGTTTTCCTCACTAATCTTTTTTTTTTTTTAAGTCCAAAAGCCAAAAATATTTATCTTGGTTTTACATTTTAATTTCCATTCTTAATTGTAATTTTTTTCTTTAAGGAAACCAATATAATCTCATGTATAAAAACTTAAATATTTTACAAGTTACGTATAGCATCATTCTAAAATAAGAATTTTTTTTTGTTTTCCGTCTGCTTTTTTTCTTATGTCTCTTGTTGAGTTTTATATTTTCAGTGATTATTTTTGCTTGTGTTAGATCATTATTAAAATGTATCCGATGTCCATTTGATACTTGTGCTCTGCTGAGAATGTACAGATTGCATTAAACAGCCCAGGTCTCATCCTTCAGGAATTTTGCAGTTCAATGAGAAGAGGGAGACAAATATAAAGATGAGGACAGAAGCATCTGTACAGATAAAAATTCCATAAATAAAACGTTCTCCATCAACAACTGTATGGGTGTAATTTTTGTCAATGCACAAGTAACTGAGTCATGACAGCCTGACATTGGATGGGGAAAAAAAATGACACCTCACTTTTTAGAGAAAAGGATATTATATTCTCTCAAATGATGCAACAAAGGGAGGGAATTTAGCAAATAAACATTGGCAAACTGTAGCCCATGGGTCAAATCTGGCCAGCCACGAGTGAACTAAGAATGGTTGTTATATTTTTACATGGTCACATGTTAAATGGTTTGACCAGGCATGGTGGCTCATGCATGTAATCCTAGCACTTTGGGAGGCCAAAGAGGGAGGATCACTTAAGGCCAGTTTGAGACCAGCCTGGGCAACTTATTGCCTAGGCAGTAAGACCCCGTTTCTACAAACAAAGCACAAACATTTTAAATGGTTATACAAATCCCTACATAATATCCTCAACTTTACCTCTTGGCTGGCAAAGCCTAAAATATTTCCTACCTGGTCCTTTAGGAAAGTCTGCATACCTCTGAAAAAGACAAATACTAGAGTTCGAACATAAGGTGAGCCTTTACTCATAAGACTTTGAAGTGAGGATGAGTTTATTAATTAGAATTTGCTTTACATTTCTGCTTGAAAATATTCTTGTAGTTTACTTAGTAATTTTATATTCTAGTAAAGGCATTGTAAATCCAAAGATATAGGAAGATGTATGCTAAAGCAGATAGAATTAGGCACTTGTCCAAATGAGGAATTTTAAATTTTTAAATGTTTTTTTTTCTTTTTTCTTTTTTTTTTTTTTTGAGACGGAGTCTTGCTGTGTCGCCCAGGCTGGAGTGCAGTGGCCGGATCTCAGCTCACTGCAAGCTCTGCCTCCCGGGTTTTTACGCCATTCTCCAGCCTCAGCCTCCCGAGTAGCTGGGACTACAGGCGCCCACCACCTCGCCCGGCTAGTTTTTTTTTTGTATTTTTTAGTAGAGACGGGGTTTCACCATGTTAGCCAGGATGGTCTCGAACTCCTGACGTCGTGATCCGCCCGTCTCGGCCTCCCAAAGTGCTGGGATTACAGGCTTGAGCCACCGCGCCCGGCCAATGTTTTTTTTTTTCTATTTTTAGACATCTAATGCTATAGATTCTAACTTTTTCTACTCTTGTCTAGACATGCCAAATGCTGGCAAAAAAAATTGCTTATTTTTTTTTTTTCTTTTTTTTTTGTTTTTTGTTTTTTGTTTTTTTTGAGACAGAGTCTTGTTTTATTGGCCCGGCTGGAATGCAGTGGCACGATCTTGGCTTACTGCAACCTCTGCCTCCCGGGGTTCAAGCCGCCACACCCAGCCTAAGAATTGCTATTTGGATATTGCCGAATCTGTAAAAACACAACAATAAGCAAAATCCTTTTAAACAAAGGAATCCTGAGTTCATCTCATTGGTGGAATGAAGCAATTCTGTAGCAAATAAATCCTTTGAAAGAACTACAAAGAGAAGAAAAAAGAAATAGGTACTTGTGCCAGGTGCAGTGGCTCATGCTTGTAGTCCCAACACTTTGGGAGGCTGAGGTGGGGGACACCTGAGGTTAGGAGTTTGAGACAAGCCTGGCCAACATGGTGAAACTCGTCTCTACTAAAAATAAAAAAAAAAAATTAGCCAGGCATAGTGGCACGCATCTGTAATCCCAGCTACTCATGAGGCTGAGGCAGGAGAATCGCTTGAACCTGGGAGCGGAGGTTGCAGTGAGCCAAGCTGGCGCCATTGCACTCCGGCCTGGGCAACAAAAACAAAACTCTGTATCAAAAAAAAAAGAAAAAAGAAAATAAAGAAATAGGTACATGTTTTAAATTGCAAGATGTTTCAATGCCTGGAACTGATAAGTAAACAATTATTGTAAGATATAGTTACTGGCCGGGCGTGGTGGCTCATGCATGTAATCCCAGCACTTTGGGAGGTCAAGGTGGGTGGATCGCTTGAGCTCAGGTGTTCACGACCAGCCTGGGCAACATGGCGAAACCTTGTCTCTAAAAAAAATACAAAAAATTAGCCAGGAGTGGTGATGCGTGCCGGTAGTCCAAGCTAATTGGGAGGCTGAGGTGTGAGGATCACTTGAGCCCAGGAGGTCAAGGCTGCAGTGAGTCAAGATTGTACCACTGCACTCTAGTCTGGATGACAGAGTGAGACCCTGTCTCAAAATAAAAACAAGTTACTGGTAAATGGAGGAAAATGGGCAAAAGAGGGCTCATAGAGCCAGAGAAACTTGCTGTTTGAAATGGGAGGAAAAACTCAGTAATTAGGCATGTAGCTTAATAGCAATTTGAGACCTTCATGTGAAAAGCTAAATGAAGATGGTTAGTCTTTTTTCTCTCCTCAACCAGTTAAAGACAATTTTTTTTAATGATACAAACTTTCAGTTTTTAAAAATATATATATTTAAATGTTTATACCTGATCCCTACCCCCAGGAAAAGTTTCGATTTTTTATTAGCTAATATATTTTTGGTAGGGCAGATGAATATTGGTAAGATTATTAACTGTACTTAAAACTGAAAATAACATATGGACATGATAAAAAGACATTCACATAGATACAAAAGAATATATAAACAAAATCTCTCTCCTACAATTTTCTCTCCTACAGTTCCACTTAAGACTTCTTGGCTAAGCTACCCGAAAGCCTTATTTTTCCCGTCTGTAAAACAGATAATCCATCTCTAACTCGAATTGTTATAAAGATTACATGAGATGAATGTTTACACCAAGATCTTATTGGCACAATGACTGGCAGGCAATGAGCACTCCTGTTAGCACCATAACAAGCTGGTCCCACTGCACCAGAACCACGTGTAGGCTCTGAAATCACTAAAGGGACAGTAATGAACACTGAACATTTTGGGCAGGCACTGTGCAAAGTCCTTTAGGTGCATTTTCTCATCTGTTCCTCACATAAGTCTCTGTTTCACTTCATTTTTTACTTCCCCATGTGATTCTAGGACTGATTTAAGTCTTTTGAGGTAAGTTCTGATCCTGTGTTTCAGACTGCAGGCAGAAGGCTCAAAAGATTTAGCAGCTTGCTCAGGGTCACACCTTAATAAGTGGCAGAACCAGAATTCAGGACAGACTATGTGACTTTTCTCTCCAACTCTTAATATTAGTCATTCTGCTTCTCTGGATATATAAAGGTGCCCAGGTAAAAGTCATTCTCAAATGCAAAGAGTTAACCAGCCATCGGGCCAATACTTGTCATGCAGACTTAAGCCAATACTTTGTTATGCAGTACTTGTCACTGGTGCCTTATCTTCCTATTTCTCAAGAAAAAGCTAAAAATCTGGATTTGGTGGTTTGATTTTTTTTTGGAGATGGAATGTCTGTCACCCAGGCTGGAGTGCAGTGGTGCAATCTTGGCTCATTGCAACCTTCACCTCGCAGGTTCAAGCTATTCTCCTGCTTCAGCCTCCTGAGTAGCTGAGATTACAGGCACCCACCACCATGCCTGACTAATTTTTGTAAAAAAATCTGGATTTTTATATAAAATCTCTCAATTTATAAGAGTTGGCACAATGTTTAAAAACAAATTTTTATACTATACAGACCAAAATATCTTTGAAGGGCAGATCTAGATCAAAGATCGCTGGTTTTTAAAAAAAGAAAACCCTAAATTCTGACATAATTTTAGATTTACAGAAAAGTTGAAAGAATAGTACAAAAAATTCTGTATACCCTTCACATTCTGTAAATATTAATATTATATTTGCTTTGTTTTATCCTTCTTATATACATCACACATAAAATTTATATTTATATAATTTTTTTTCCTGAACAATTTGAGATTAAGTTGCAAGGCCTGGTGCGGTGGCTCATGCCTGTAATCCCAGCACTTTGGGAGGCTAAGGTCAGGAGTTTGAGACCAGCCTGGACAACATGGTGAAACCTCATCTCTACTAAAAATACAAAAAATTAGCCGGGCATGGTGGTGCACACCTATAGTCCCAGCTACTTGGGAAACTGAGGCAGGAGAATCATTCAAACCTGGGAGGCAGAGGTTGCAGTGAGCTGAGATCATGCCACTGCACTCCAGCCTGGGTGACAGAGCAAGACTCTGTCTTTAAAAAAAAAAAAAAAAAGAGTAAGTTGGAGACATGATGCCCTTTTCTCCTAAATACTTCAGGGGTATCTCAGTTTCTGTGGGTCAGGAATTCAGGAACAGTTTAGCCAAATGGTTCTGGGTCAAAGTCTGGTTGTAATCAAAATGTCAACCAGGGCTTTAGTCATCCAAAGGCTTGACTGGGGCTGGAAGATTGTCTTCCAAGATGGCTTGCTCCTATGACTGGCAAGTTAGTGCTGGCTGTTGACAGGAGGCCTCAGTTCTTTGCCAACTGGATCTCCTCATAGCACTGCTTGAGATCCTCATGACACAGCACAGCAAGCTGGCATCTCCAAGAGTGAACAAACCAATAGAGGACAAGACAAAACCTCCAATGTCTTTTATTATCTAGCCTCAGAAATCATACCCCATCATTTCTACAAGATCCTATTGTTTAACCAGATAGCTCTATTCACTGTCTGAAGAGACATGGATACCAGGAGGTGATAATCACTGGGAGCCATCTGGGAGGTTGGCTACTGGAGTTTTATTTCCTTAAAAAATAAGGAAATAGGGCAGGTGCAGTGGCTAACACCTGTAATCCCAGCACTTAGGGAAGCCAAGGCAGGCAGATTGCTTAAGCAATCTGGCACAACCCCATCTCTACTAAAAATACAAAAATTAGCCAGGTGTGGTGGCACATGCCTGTGGTCCCAACTATTTGGGAGGCTGAGATGGGAGGATCGTTTGAGGTGGAGGTTGCAGTGAGCCAAGATCTCACCACTGTACTCCAGCCTGGGCGACAGAGTGAAACTGTGTCTAAAAAACGAAACAGGCCAGGCGCAGTGGCTCATGCCTGTAATCCCAGCACTTTGGGATGCTGAGGTGGGTGGATCACCTGAGGTCAGGAGTTCAAGACCAGCTTGGACAACATGGTGAAACCCCATCTCTACTAAAAATACAAAAACTGCCAGATGTGGTGGCTGGCGCCTGTAATCTCAGCTACTCAGGAGGCTGAGGCAGGAGAATTGCTTGAACCTGGGGGGGCTGAGGCTGCAGTGAGCCGAGATTGTGCTACTGCACTCCAACCTGGATGATGGAGCTAGACTCTATCTCAAAAACAAAACAAAACAAAACAAACAAAAATATTGTTACTCCTTTAAACTTTCATCCACTGGTTTTAGCATCTACTAATGATTCCTGTCTGAATTATTATGACAATGGTAGCTTCCAGTTTTTGATCAAGTTTGAATCTTGCTTTTACCACTTCGTAGAAATGGGGCCTTGGCCCAGAATGTCAACTTTCTTAAGTCAATTTCTTCATATATAAATCAAGGATAATACAGTACGCTTCAGAAGGCCATTTGTGAGGATTACGTTAGATAAGAGTGTAAAGCACTTGGCACAGGGTGTGGTACACAGTAAACACTCCACAAATGTTAGGGGGACTTTGTTGGTTGCCCATCGAGCAGGATCCATTCTCCCTTCTTCATTCCTAACAGAGCCCCAGTGTTCAGATGTTCATCCCCACCTGCTTACCTCACCTTCAGATCCAAGGATGGTCCATCTTACTTTTGTTTAACATATTTCCTTTGCTGATGATTTTTCTTGCCAATTATTGCTTCAGAAACAACCTTGTGACCAATGCTGGCGACTGAGAATTGAGGGGTGGTTTGTTAGTAAGGCTCCTGGGACACATTCCTTAAATAGCTACAAGGAAAGTTGCCCTCTCTCCTCCTTCTGGATGTCATGGCTGGATATGGTGCCTGGATAACAGGTGTTTGGTTGTGACAGCCACAGCCACCATCCTACCAGACTGGGGTGAAGCCAACACCAAAGATGGCAGAGACAACAGAAGGAGAAAACCTAGATCCTCAATTATTTTGTTCAGTCCCCAAATCAATGAACCTTGAAGCCCACTTCCTGTTTGGTGATATAAATGTCCTTCCTAATGACACGTTTGAATAGGACATTTCTTACTTGAAGCTGAAAATACCCTAATTTTAGAGGTATTGTAATAACATTATTAAGAAGAGTGGCCAGGCACAGTGGCTCACGCCTGTAATCCTAGCACTTTTGGGAGGCTGAGGCAAGTGGATCACCTGAGGTCAGGAGTCAAGACCAGCCTGGCCTACATGGTGAAACCCCCATCTTACTAAAAATACAAAAATTAGCTGGGCATGGTGGTGGGCATCTGTAATCCCAGCTACTTGGAAGGCTGAGGCAGGAGAATCACTTGAACTCGGGAGACAGAGGTTGCAGTGAGCAGAGATTGCGCCATTGCACTCCAGCCTGGGCGGCAAGAGTGAAACTCGGTCTCAAAACAAAAGCAAAAACAAAAATTAGCTGGGCATGGTGGCGGGTGCCTGTAATCCCAGTTACTCAGGAGGCTAAGGAGGGCGAATCACTTTAACCCAGGAGGCGGAGGCTGCAGTGAACCAAGATCGCACCTTTACACTCCAGCCTGGGCAACAGAGTGAGACTCTGTCTCAGAAAAAAAAAAAAAAAAAAGAAGAAGAAGTAGAAGAAAAGAGAAGAACAAGCACCAATGGCTTTAGACAGAATAATGAAGTAGCATCTCAAGGAAAGAATCAGAAGTTTGCTCCGGGTGCAGTGGTCACATCTGCAATCCCAGCAGTTTGGGAGGCCAAGGTTGGAGGATCAGTTGATGTCAGGAGTTCGAGACCAGCCTGGCCAACATGGTGAAACCCTGTCTCTATTTAAAAAATACAAAAATTGGCCAGGCGTGGTGGCTCACGCCTGTAATCCCAGCAGTTTGGGAGGCCAAGATGGGCGGATCACCTGAGGTAAGGAGTTTGAGACCAGCCTGGCCAACAGGGTAAACCCCTATCTCTACTAAAAATACAAAAATTAGCTGGGCCTGGTGGCAGGTGCCTGTAATCCCAGATACTCAGGAGGCTGAGGCGGGAGAATGGCTTGAACCGGGTATGCAGAGGTTGCAGTGAGCCGAGATCACGCCACTGCACTCCAGCCTGGTCAGCAGAGCAAGACTCCATCTCAAAAAATAAATGAATAAGTAAGTAATCAGAAGGTTGCTAAAGCAAAATTGCTTGAAGAGCAGCTGAAATGGAAGTGAGCACGTGGCCTCCACCCTCCTGGGGACTCCTAGCTATTAGAAAGGGTCTGAGGTTCTACAGGAGGTTTGGGATAGGGGACGTGGAGGAGGGTTCAGTAAGACAACTGAGCTGGCAAAGGTAAGGTCTAAGTATAATGTGTAAAGTAAGTTCATTTGTACTCACCTTTAAGTAACTCTACTTAGAATATTTCAAATTAGGGCCGGGCACGGTGGCTCATGCCTGTAATCCCAGCACTTTGGGAGGCCGAGACGGGTGGATCACCTGAGGTCAGGAGTTCAAGACCATCCTGGCCTACATGGAGAAATTCCATCTCTATTAAAAATACAAAAATTAACCAGGCGTGGTGGCATGTGCCTGTAATCCCAGCTACTTGGGAGGCTGAGGCAGGAGCATTGCTTGAACCCGGGAGGTGGAGGTTGCAGTGAGCCAAGATCATGCTGCTTTACTCCAGTCTGGACAAGAGCAAAACTCCGTCTCAAAAAATAATATTTCAAATTAGGTGTCTGTGCACCTACTATAAGGCAGATACTGTGTGATGCTAAGAAACAGAGGGCATAGATGAATGAGAGAGGTCTTAAGAGAGGCAGGTACACAAATAACTGGCCCAACCAAGAAAATAGCCATAAATGATTTTTTAAAATGCTGTGTGGGCACAGAGGTAAAGATTACTCCAGCTGAGGGAAACAGGAAGGCTCCCCAGAGGCAGGGTGGCATTTGAGGTGGATCTTAATGGAGAGACATGATCTTAGTAGGGGAAGGGTGGGTTCGAATGGGCAGGTCCATGGCAGAAGCAATGGGAAGAAAAAGATGGAAGGAGGAAGATTCAGGCTGCTTTTAGGGAAAGCAAGTTATCTTTTTTCTGGAGTTGAAGGGAGTACGAGGAGGAATAGCTGGAGAAGACTGGAAGATTAGACCAAGGACAAATTGTGGAAGGCCTTGAACTCTACACTGAGCTTGGACTTCATTCGGTTGTCAAAATGGAGACACTGATGGTTACATAACATTGGCAATGTACTCAATGCCACTGAATTGTACACTTTAACATGGTTAAAATGGGCCAGGCATGGTGGTTCCTGACTCTAATTCCAGCACTATTGGGTCCTGACTTCTTACATAGTGTTATCAGGGGCGTACCTTGGCCTGGGCTCTGTCTGTTACTGCTTTTTGGGATGAGACAGCCTAATACAGGAAAACTTGTTTTTCTCTTTTAGTTTTTATTTTTTCTTTCTCTAATTTCTGCCTTATTCCCCCCTTTGATGCTTTTTATAAATAAAGTTTAATAGAAAGCGTCACTATTATTTAATTCTTCATGGCAGCATAATTTTCTTCCGTTAGCAATGGCTGGTACTTAGAGCCATTAGTCGAGTGGTGGTTGTTTCGTCTACTAAGACTTCTATAGTCGATTGAATGCTTCTGACAAGCAGGGGTAAGAGGCAAGGGAGTATTAAGCAACCACTTAATATAACCAGCACCACTTCCATTTATGTTTTAAATCCACCAAAGGACGAAAACCAACCTCTGAAGAGGGAGTCTGGGGACTCTCTTGGTTTTCAGGTATGAGCTTGGGATTATAGCATATATAAGGCTGGCCATCTCTTGGGTCACAGACTGAATAAATTGTCTAGTTGTGCATGCAAGTCCCCAGATGGTTTCCTGTTCACTCATAATATGTATAGTACAATAAAGTCTTAACTCTTGTGTTTCTTAACCATGTGGTAGCAGGCAGTGCGGGCGTTCCTCTGTGAGTCTTTCTCTTTTTAGCATAGATATGGGAACTAGCAAGAGCAAAACAAGGATTGGCATGCTTCTATCTAGCATGGACAGAAGAGGTGTTTACCCAGAGAAGTGGGTTGGCTAAAGCGACAGAACAACAGCAAAACAATTAATATTATAGGGAAAGTCATTGGACTTAAGATTTCTGGCTACATTTACTTCCCTGATGATGATTCTTCAGGCTTCAGCCGTGCATAGACTAGTCGGCCTTTGGGGTGACTAGAGCAGGCCTGCTGTTTCTACCAGCTTCCACCGTGCGTAGACTGGTCAGCTTCCGGAGTGACCACAGCAGGGCTGCTGTCTCTACTGGCAGCTTGGTTTTGTCGCAGGATGAGTCGGGTCAGGTGGTCTGGATCTTGCTGGCTGCTCTACCAGTCTTGGGCCGCCGGTTTCAGCCGACTGTGGTGGATCTAAGGCACGATTCTTGCAACTTTAACAGCAGTGGGAGTGGACAGGATTACAGTATGGGGCCTATCTCTTATGGGTCCCAAAGTGGTTGGATTCCACTTTTTTAACCCAAACAAAGCTCCCAGGTTTAAATAGGTGTGCTGGGTCTGTTAGACTTACAGGTACTCTTTCATGTACCGAGCTATGAACTGTTTACATGGCTATCCCTAAACCTGTGTTTGGTTTCTCAAAGTTAGTTTTCGCAGCTCACGGAGATCACCTTTAATCTGACCTATGATTAGGGGTGACCGGCTAAACAAAATCTCATCGGGCAAATATCCAGTTTGCTTAGTGGGAGTGCACCGGACTCGGAGGAGGACCATGGGCAAGACTTGATCTAATCTCAAATAAGTCTCCTGGCAATATTTCTTCAGTAGCTGCTTGCGTGTCCGTCTGGTTCATGCACTCCACTTTTCCTAAGCTTTGTGGCCGGTAGGCTGTGTGTAATTTCCATTTTATTTTTAACAGCCATGTTAGGTCTTGAACTATTTCAGCTACAAATGCCAGTCTGTTGTCTGACTCTAGAGTTAGAGGCAGTCTAAATCTGGGAATAATGTCTCTTATCAGTACTTTAGTTACTTCCTGCACCTTTTCTGTCTGGGTGGGGAAAGCCTGGACCTACTCTGAGAAGGTACAAAGGCCAACATGTACCCATAGCCTCCTGCTAGGGGCAGCTCGGAAAAGTACAGAAGCAAGTTTTCACAAGGTGTGGCCTCTATTTCTTGAAATCCTGGGGGCCGGGTAGGCCCCTGCCGAGGGTTGTTCTGAACATGGGTTAGACACTGTTCACAAACGGCTCGGGCAATGACAGTGAGCCGTGGCACACAGAAATGGCGTCTAAGTACTGTCTCTAATGCCATTTTTAAAAAATATGAGTTCTTTGATGGAATTGTTTTATAAACTTAGGGGCTACCATTTCAGGAATGGCTAGCCTCCCATCTGAGAATTTCCACCATCCTCCTTCAATGTAATTTCCAGCCTCTTGGGCACATTACGCCCTTTCATTTGGAGAATAATTTGGGGCCTCTGGCAGGGGAAGCTCTGGGAGGAGAGGCAAAGCTAAGATCTCCTCTTTACAGTGCAGGGTAGTCACTTCTGCCCGTTTTGCCTCCCTGTCTGCTTTTCTGTTTCCTTTGGCCTCTAGTGTTCCTGCCTTTTGGTGCCCTTTGCAATGCATAATAGCTACTTTTTTTGGAGCCCACATAGCATTTAAGAGCTGTAGAATTTATTCTTTGTACTTTATTTCTTTGCCTCCTGCAGTTAAAAGTCTTCTTTCTTTATATATAGCTCCATGAACATGTAATGTAGCAAAGGCATACTTAGAATCCATGTAGACATCGACTTTTTTTTTTTTTTTCTGAGATGGAGTCTCACACTGTCACCCAGGCTGGAGTGCAGTGGCGTGATCTCGGCTCACTGCAAGCTCCGCCTCCCAGGTTCATGCCATTCTCCTGCCTCAGCCTCCTGAGTAGCTGAGACTACAGGCTCCCGCAACCATGCCTGGCTAATTTTTTTGTATTTTTAGTAGAGACGGGTTTTACTGTGTTAACCAGGATGGTCTCCATCTCCTGACCTCGTGATCCACCCGCCTCGGCCTCCGAAAGCGCTGGGATTACAGGCGTGAGCCCCGCGCCCAGCCAGACGTTGACTTTTTTGTCTTTTGCTAGCAATAGGGCCCTTGTCAGGGCTATCAGTTCTGCCTTTTGAGCTGATGTTCTGGTGGGCAGAGACTGTGCCTCTACTACTGAGTTTAATGTTATTACTGCATACCTGGCTTGTCGGGTCCCTTACAGTACAAAACTGCTTCTATCTGTAAAGTATTCAACATCTGGGTCCCCAAGGGGTTGTTCTGTAAGATCTCTCCAGCTTGAGAACACCTCATCTACTCTATCTACACCGCAATGAAGGCGGCCTCCTGGTTCTGACTCTACCACTACCAGTGCCTGATTTACAGCCAGCCCTGGTGGATTATCTTCAGCCCATACTCCAGGAATTTTAGTAAGTAACCTATACATTTCATTTACTCCCGGTTCTGGAGCCTTTTTTTGCATATATTCTCCATTCCTCAGTCTGTGGGACAGTAAGGGTTAACATCATGGCCTTCGGCTCAGTTAGGCTCAAAGTTGTATTTCCTTGTGGCCCAAAAGCAATTTGTGCTTGCAGTTTTTGGAGTAGGTCTCTTCCCAGCAAGGGAACTGGACAATTTGGGAGGTATAGGAATTTATGTTGGACCCCTCGTCCTCCTATAACATACCTCCTTGACTGACAGAAAGGCCTTTTCTCTGAGACTCTAGTGGCTCCTAGTTGTGTAGCTCTTGGTTAGTGGCCCTAGAGGTCAGGTCACTACTGAGTGTTCAGCCCCAGTGTCTACCATAAAGTCCATTAGCTGGCCCCCAACTTCTAATGTGACTATTGGTTCCTGGGGGCCTAAAGAGAAGGAGCCCAGTCTGTCCTAGTCTTCATATCCTTCAGCCCCTACCAGTCTGATTAGATAGTTATCTGGTTCTCCCAGGGTGCAGCAGCCCATGGCCGATGGCCTCTTCATACCATGGCCCTGACTACTCTCCTCATTACCTTCTGGACATTCATCCTTCCAGTGTCCCTTCTTTTTGCATCATGTACATTGATCTCTCTCTAGCCTCAGCCGGCTCTCAGATCTCTGCCTAACTTGATCTCTTCCACATCCACGTCCACGTCCACATCCTCTTACAATACTAGTTTCCCTTTCTACGAGGGCTGCCATTAACAGATTGGCCTTTTTCTTTTCTTTTTTTTCTTTTCTTTTTTTTTGAGACGGAGTCTTGCTCAGTTGTCCAGGCTGGAGTGCAGTAGTGTGATTTCGGCTCACTGCAAACTCTGTCTCCCAGGTTCACGTCATTCTCCTGCCTCAGCCTCCCGAGTAACTGGGACTACAGGTGCCCGCCACCAAGCCCGGCTAATTTTTTTGTATTTTTAGTAGAGATGGGGTTTCACAGTGTTGGCCAGGATGGTCTCGATCTCCTGACCTCGTGATCTGCCCGTCTCGGCCTCCCATAGTGCTGGGATTACAGGCATGAGCCACCACGGCCAGCCTGCCTTTTTCTTAAGCCTCTGATCTGCTTCCTTCTTTGCCTCTTGGTCACGGTTAACATACATCTTAGTGGCCACCTCTATAAGCTTGGTGGCATTCATGCCTGCATAAACCCTTCTAGCTTTTGCAGCTTCCATTTGATGTCACCCTTGGGCTTGTCCTACAAATGCCATGTTCACCATGCGCTGATTTTCAGCTGCTTCAGTGTCAAACGGAATATAAAGCTGGAATGCCTTACACAGTCTTTCATAAAACTGGCTAGGGCTTTCATCTGCTCCCTGGAGCACCTCTGAGATTTTCCCTATATTGATTGCCTTTTTTTCTGCCATTTCTCAACCTTTGCAGGATTGCCTCTCGGTACCTCTGCAGTTGCTGAAACTGGGTGACATCATTTGGGTCCTAGTGCGGGTCTGCTTCTGGGAACCGGCCTTGAGCATACGCTGAGCATTCACTGTGCCTGCTAGTACATTGGCTTCTAGCCAGTGGAGGGCTGCCTGAGTTATCCTCCGGCACTCCTCAGTATTAAACAGCGTCAGGAGGAGCTGTTTGCAGTCTGACCAAGTTGGATTGTATGTTAGAAAGATGGACTGCACCAGATCTATAAGGGCCTTAGGTTTCTCCTTGTAGGAAGGGGTATGGTGCTTCCAGTTTAGGAGATGAGTAGTTGAAAATGAATGAAGGTTCATTCTCTTCCCTGGATTTGACCTTGTTCATTATGATAGAGGGGGGTCCTCTTGTCTCCCTGAGAGGTATTTGCATAGCCTGAGTGCGGCCTGACTGGAGAAGGCTTGCCTGATTTTCCTGATCTTCCACTTTAACTTCCTGGAGCTCTGATTCTTCCCTATTGGGTGAGGTTGGGGGCGTGTACCCACCTGGACCTAACCCCTCAGGGGCTGCTCGTCTCAGTAGAGGTGGGTAGATTGGAGTATAGGGAGGAAGCCTTTTTTGCCTTCTCTGGAGCTTGAAAAACTGGTTTTTCCTGCTCTCCTTGAGACTTTTCCTTTGTCTCCCTGTTTGCCGGCAAAGCTGATTTTACTTTCACTTTGGGCATGGCTCCAGCTAGGAGCGTTCTGCAATAAGCTGCTAGGCAGGGCTGCATTCAGCCATGAGTGGATATTAGGTGAACTGGTCCAGGTGCCCTGGCTGTCCTCCAACCCCGGTTACAACCCTAAATACACGGCCAATTGCTTCCCTACCTATAGCCTTTTCAGCCGGCCAGCTGACATCAAAAGAAGGCTATTCTATTTCACAGAGG
Organism: Macaca fascicularis; assembly: GCF_037993035.2. Classification (NCBI taxonomy): domain Eukaryota; kingdom Metazoa; phylum Chordata; class Mammalia; order Primates; family Cercopithecidae; genus Macaca; species Macaca fascicularis. The sequence goes on along the minus strand of NC_088379.1, from coordinate 38,776,189 downwards.
GTCCTCAACCCTTGGGGGGTTAACTTGATCCTATAGTCCCCTGCATAACCCTTTCTGAAGTTCTTTAACCCCATTCTAATGGGGTAGGTTTTGACGATTTTCCTCCCATTTCCTCCTTCCCAGGCATAGCACACTCACTCTTCCTTTGTTTCAGATCAATTAGACCTGGTGGGTCGCACACTTCGCTTGGAGCATACAGTCTCTACTAAGAGACCTGCAGGCCCCACATGTCACCCCCCCGTTGGTTCCTCCTGGAACAAACTTTCACACACTTTCACACACTTCCCCTCTCCCAGTTCTCCTTTCTCAACTGTGTTTGCGAGCCACTCTCGCGTCCTGGGTTGGCTAGGGTGTAAGTTTCCCCGACCTTTACAAGCCATTCTTGCATCCTGTGTCGGACTACTAGTTGCACCCTGGGAAGTGATCAGCTCCCCTTTCGTCCTTGTGGGACGGATCCTGCTTTGGGCCCCAATACCTTACCGTGGTCCTGAAGCGCGCTGTCCCTGGAATCGTCCTGTACCCTTTAGGTTCCCTTGCACTGTCAGGGAAGGGACACCGCTGGGTCGCAGAAGAGCTGATCTCCCCTCCGGGTTGAAGTTCTCCTGATGGCATGCCTGGGGTCACAGGTATCCTGCCAGCCCAGGGCTCCAGCCCCACAGGCAAAGGAGACAACAAACCTGTCGTCTCCTCTCCTGGATGGCTCACCAAAATGTTGTAGGAATCAGAGGACCAGAGAGACCAAATGGGTGTTATAGGAGGATTTTTATTAAGGTGTGCACTGGCTCAGTGGACTCATGTCCAAAAAATTGAGACCAGAACAAAGACAGGGCTTGATTTTTGTAAGCAAGCTTACAGAAGCAGAATAAAGACAGTTAATCAAACAGTGACACGTCTTGTAATCTCTAGCACAGCTGCGTTACAGCTGTGACCTTGCAGCTGCATTGAAGCAGAAACAGGAACTTATAAAACTTGCAAAATATTTGTGGGGAGCGGGTAAAGGATTAAAAGAGGAATTTTGTTTTTCTTATCCTTATATTGGGGGGTGCTGGGAGAGTCTCCAGAGCACATTCCTTTTGGGTTCTGACTTCTTAGATAGTGTTATCAGGACCTTGCCTGGGCCTGGGCTCTGTCTGTTACTGTTTTTGGGATGAGACAACCTAATATAGAGAAACTTGTTTTTCTCTTTTAGTTTTTATTTCTTCTTTCTTTAATTTCTGCCTCACTATGGGAGGTCGAGAAGGGAGGATCACTTGAGGCCAGGAGTTCAAGACTAGCCTGGGCAACATAGTGAGATCCCAACTCTACAAATACTAGAAAAAAATTAGCAAGGAGTGGTAGCATGTATCTGTAGTCCCAGCTACTCAGGAGGCTGAGGTGGGAGGATCACTTGAGCTTGGGAGGTCAAGATTGCAATGAGCCGATTTGTGCCACTGCACTCCAGCCTGGGTGACACAGCAAGATCCTGTCTCAAAAAAAAAAAAAAAGGTTAAAATGGTAAAAGGAAACATTGAGGTGTTTTTTATTTTTGTAGTCACTTTCTTTTTTTTAATTTTAAGATTTTATTTACCATGTATGTGTGCGCGTGTGTTTTTGACAGAGCTTCACACTCTTGTTGCCCAGGCTGGAGTGCAATGGTACAATCTTGGCTCACTGCAACCCCTGCCTTCTGGTTCCAGCAATTCTCCTGCCTCAGCTTCCCAAGTAGCTGGGATTACATGTGCCCGCCACCACGCCTGGCTAATTTTTGTATTTTTAGTATAGAGAGGATTTCACCATGTTGGCCAGGCTGCTCTCGAAGTCCTAACCTCAGGTGATCCACCCACCTTGGCCTCCCAAGGTGCTGGGATTACAAGCATGAGCCACTGCACTCAGTCGATTTTTTGTGCTTTTTTGAGATAGAGTCTCACTTGCCCAGGCTGGAGTGCAGTGGCACAATCACAGCTATCACATTAAAAAAACAACAAAAAAACGCCAGGCGCAGTAGCTCATGCCTATAATCCGAGCAGTTTGGGAGGCCACAGTGGGTGAATTGCTTGAGTTCAGGAGTTTGAGACCCACCTGGGCAACATGGAAAGACCCCATCTCTGCCAAAATGACAAAAAAAAAAAAGGCAGGTGTGATGGTGGGGACCTGTAGTCCCAGTTATTTGGGGGCTGCAGTGGGAGGATCACTTGAGCCAGGGAGGTTGAGGCTGCAGTGAGCCAAGATTGTGCCACTGCACTCCAGCCTGGGCAACAGAGTGAAACCCCATCTCAAAAAAAAAAAAAGGCATTAACTTTGTTAGTCATTTAGAAACTCATCCTAGCTTTCCAGAGCATGTGGTCCCCAACTAGCTGTTATCATCACCACATACTGGCAGTGTGTTTAAGTTTTAGACCAAAACTCAGGTGTGTTCTTGTAGTGTTTTGTAGTGCTAGCCTTGCAAAATAATATGTATAAGCAGACTTAAAGCTTCAGAGGATAAGCTGGATACAGTGACCGCTTGCTCCCTTCCTCCCTTCATTTTTCTTGAATACAGACATGTAAGAGACTACTCACTAGATAATGCTAGTAACATGGGAGATTATTTTAGGTGCATATACATCTTTTTAAATTTTAATAGGCATTTATTTTAGGAACATTAGAATAAACATAATTTACAAATTACATTAGCATATAAACTTGGATGCTCTAAGAGGGACCCAATATTACAGTGTCTTAAGCAGAATAGTAATGCATTTCTCTCTCACATAAAAGTCCAGGTAGGTGGTCAAGGGCTGGAAAAGGCCAAAGCCTTCCTCATCTGGTCGCTCTGCTGTCCTTGACACAAGTCCCCCATTTCATGTCCAGGGTGGCTGTTCCCACTCTAAGCATCATGTTTTCATTCTAGCCAGCAAGGAAAAGGGAAAAGAGGAAGGGAAAGGTACCACCTGCTCTGTAAAAGCAGATTCAAAAATAGCAGCCCCGGCTGGGCGCAGTGGCTCAAGCCTATAATCTCAGCACTTTGGAAGGCCGAAGTGGGTGGATCACTTGAGGTCAGGAGTTTGAGACCAGCCTGGCCTACATGGTGAAACCCCATCTCTACTAAAAATATAAAAAATTAGCTGGGAGTATTGTCGCACGCCTGTAATACCAGCACTTTGGGTGGCCAAGATGAGTGAATCACTTGAGTCCTGGAGTTCCAGACCAGCCTGGGCAACACGGTGAAATTCTGTCTCTACTAAAAACACAAAAATTAGCCTGGCATGGCGGTGTGTGCCTATAATCCCAGCTATTCAGGAGGCTAAGGCACGAGAACCACTTGAGGTGCAGGTTGCAGTGAGCCCACATTGCGTGACTGCACTCCAGCGCGGGAGACAGAGTGAGACTCTGTTTCAAAAACAAAACAAAACAAAAACATCTCCTGCTACTCCTCTTTCAAGTTTCTGTATTAAATTTAACTGGAAAGCATCCAGAGATTCCAAGATGAGGTGTTTTACAATTTTTAAAAATTATTTACTATTTTTTTTTCTTTTTAAGCTATGCTACTAACTGAAATTTACTATTATTTAGCTATATTGGAACTGTTCTCAATACTGTGCAACCAAAACAAGTAAGTAGACTCTTGAGGCTGAAGACAGCAACTGTTATCCATAAATCCCAATTTTGCATGTGTATCAAAATAGCTTCATTTTTCTTATTCACTATTTTTATTTACAGAGTAAATGTTACAAATCTGAAACTGTAACATACACTGTGCTAATAAAATGCCATTTTAATTATTTTACATTGATGTTCCATGAGATTTTTATTATATTTATTATTTTTAAAAATTGAACTTCACCCTTTTGAAACAAAAAATTAAAAATTTTTGTTCACTCTGTTTGAACACAATAGACTAGGAACTCTTCCCTAGACGGTATTAGAAGGCACTTCCCTAGACAGTGTTACAGGCATGTGCCACCAGTGTTAGAAGAATTGGCGAGAAATGTCACCAGCAACTTTTAGCACTTTCCAGTGGTCCGCACTCAGCCAAATAGTCTTCAAAAAGGAGGCTCAAATCAGGCCCCGTCCTGACCCGCAGGCACAGACCCCGGGGGGACCACCTCTGAGACACCATGTTTCTTGCCAATCCAGGTCAACTTCCTGACAGTCTATCACGTAAGGGAGCAAAGGGATTTAACAGTCACTATTCCACAGTTTAATTGTTTTGTCATTTTCTAGCGCGGCAGAGGTGATGTTTTCTGTTGGGTGACAAGCTGTTGAGATCACACCACCTGTGTGGCCTTGTAATTTCTGTACAATCTCTTTCGTCTGAAGGTTCCAAATGTAAAGAAGGTTATCCTCCGAGCCAGACACAATCCACTTCCTGCCAGTAACAGAGAAATTGGCAAATATGCAGTATTTCTCGTTCTTGTGGCCAGTGTACATCTTCAGGCAATTCCCGTTGCTGTAGTCCCAGAGCTTCAGAGTGTTGTCCAGCGTGGCAGCCAGGATGTATCTGCTGTTCTGGGAGAATGTCACAAAAGACACCGGGGGTTGTCATCATCAGTGAGCGTCCTCAGGCACTGGCCCGAGGCAGTGTCCCAGATGGACAGAGACCATCATAGCTACTTGAAACTATCAAGAATCCATCACAATTAAAATGAATGGCCAAGACTGGATCTGAGTGAGCTGGTGAAATCTTGAGGCACTTCCCTGTTTTCACATTCCATATTCTCACACTTTCATCAAAGGATCCTGAGACAGTAAGGTTGGACTGGGGATTGAAGTTACAGCAAAAGACATAATTACTGTGTCCCTTCAGGGTTTTCAGATACTTTCCCGAGCTCACCTCCTGTATTTTGTATCTTCAAGGTTTTGTCATCTAAGGCTGAAACAAAAAGGTTAGAATCTGAGGACCAGGCTACATTGGATATTCCCAGCTTGTGACCAGACGGTTTTCTCAAATTTCCGGTCACATGCACCCCAAATTTTAATGAGTTTATCAGCAGATGAACTTGCCAGCCACTCTCCATTCGGGCTGAATTTCAGGAAGGACACTGCGTTGGTGTGGCCAGCAAGGGTGAGCTTTAGAGCATAGTTTGGCTTCACGGGTGTAGACTTGCTCTGAGTGGCGGATGACGAAGGGGTCGGCTGTGCTCTGGTGGCCTCTTCGCGGTCGCCATGGCTCTGACGCTGGCCGCACAGGGGACGTGGACAGAGGGTCCTGGTGACAGAGGCAGTCTGCCGGGCCGCCGTGGCAGGCCGGGTGCTCAGGGCGTCGGCGGACCTCGCCTGGACACCAGCGAGGACTATTCATTTATATTTTTTTGAGACAGTCTCACTGTGTGGCCCAGGCTGGAGTGTAGTGGTGCATTTTCGGCTCACCGCAACCTCTGCCTCCCCGGTTCAAGCGATTCTTGTGCCTCAGCCTCCTGAGTAGCTGGGACTACAGGCGCGTGCCATCACCCCAGGCTAATTTTTTTTTTTTTTTTTTTTTTTTTGAGACGGAGTCTCGCTCTGTCGCCCAGGCTGGAATGCAGCGGCGCGATTCCGGCTCACTGCAAGCTCCGCCTCCCGCGTTCACGCCATTCTCCTGCCTCAGCCTCCCGAGTAGCTGGGACTACAGGCGCCCGCCGCCTCGCCCGGCTAGTTTTCTGTATTTTTTTTTTTTTTTTTTTTTTTTTTTTTTAGTAGAGACGGGGTTTCACCGTGTTCGCCAGGATGGTCTCGATCTCCTGACCTCGTGATCCACCCGTCTCGGCCTCCCAAAGTGCTGGGATTACAGGCTTGAGCCACCGTGCCCGGCCCGGCTAATTTTTTATATTTTTAGTAGAGACGGGGTTTTGCCATATTGGCCAGGCTGGTCTCGAATTCCTGACATCAGGTGATCCGCCCGCAACGGCCTCCCAGAGTGTTGAGTTTACAGGTGTGAGCCACCGTGCCCGGCTGAGAATTTTATTTCACCAAATGATTCTCTAGCTAACAAATGTTTAACTGCCATTGGCCTACACTGTGCAAAAGGCCTATTAGATAATATCTAGAAATGTCAAAAAAATTAGCCTGAAAAGTAATCCATTTTTTTCCTGTAAAATAAGTTAAGGCAGCTTGAGCTATTTCTATTTTAAGTTGGTAAGGTTAGGCCTGGTGGTGGCTCATGCCTGTAATCCCAACACTTTGGGAGGCCAAGGCGGGCAGATCATTTGAGGCCTGGACTTCGAGACCACCCTGGCCAACACGGTGAAACCCTATCTCTACTAAAAATACAAAAATTAGCCGGGCGTGATGGTAGGTGCCTGTAATCCCAGCTACTTGGGAAGCTGATGAAGGAGGATCACTTGAACCCAGGAGGCAGAGGTTGCAGTGAGCTGAGATCACGCCACTGCACTCTAGCCTGACAGAGCGAGACTGTCTGAAAACAAAAGAAATAGGGTTAAATTTACATCCCAAAATGTACTTGGATCTATAAAGACATGCATTATTATTATTATTTTTTTTTTTTTTTGAGAAGGAGTTTCACTCGCCCAGGCTGGAGTGCAATGGTGTGATCTCAGCTCACTGCAACCTCCACCTCCCAGGTTCAAGGAATCTCCTGTCTCAGCCTCCTGAGTAGCTGGGATTACAGGCATGCGCCACCACACCTGGCTAATTTTTTATTTTTAGTAGACAGGGTTGCACCATATTGGTCTCGAACTCCTGACCTCAGGTGATCCACCTGCCTCGGCCTCCCAAAATGTTGGGATTACAGGCATAAGCTACCGTGCCTGGCCCATGCATTACTTAAAAAAAATTTTTTTTGAGACACAGTCTCTGTCACCCAGGCTGGAGTGCAGTGATGTGATCTCGGCTCACTGCAACCCCTCCCTGTCAGGTTTGAGTGATTCTCCTGCCTCAGCCTCCCAAGTAGCTGGGATTACAGGCATGCACCACACTCAGCTAATTTTTTGTATTTTTGGTAGAGATGGGGTTCTCACTGTGTTGCCCAGGCTAGTCTCAAACTCCTGAGCTCAACTGATTCGCCCGCCTCAGCCTCCCAAAGTGCTGGGATTACAGGCATGAGCCACCACACCTGGCGAGGACATGCATTACTTTTGTAATCCTGGCTCGTTGTAAGAATTCAAAACAGAATTGGCTATCCACTTTACGTATTTTACAACGTGGCCACCTAAAAGTGTCCTTTTTGATATGCAGAAAAAGTAGAAAGGCAGGATTCAGTCAAAAGATGAATCTCTGAGTTACTAGTATTTTGGAAGGAAATTCCTTTCTCAGGTCTTTATCATCATATAACACAACCAATGTGAGAAATGAAAGGAATAGTGCATGTGGATTTAGCAAGCTACTATACAAATAAGGGTTAATATTTCCAGGTTCTATTTCCTTGCCTTAGGCAGCATTATGGCCTTGGTTTTTTCAGAGGGACTAAATGTGATCAGCATAAAACGATTTTGCAGGTTCTGATGTAGTCACACCAATGTAAAAAATTAACATTTACACTTTTTTTTTTTTGAGACAATCTCACTCTGTCGCCCAGGCTGGAGTGCAGTAGCACGATCTCACCTCACTGCAATCTCCACTTCACAGGCTCAAGTAATTCTCGTGCCTCAGCCTCCCGAGTGGCTGGGATTACAGCCACCTGCCAACCTGCCTAGCTAATTTTTTTATTTTTAGTAGCAATGGAGTTTCACCAGGTTGGCCAGGCTGGTCTCAAACTCCCGACCTCAGGTGATCCGCCCACCTCGGCCTCTCGGAGTGCTGGAATTACAGGCATGAGCCACCACGTCTGGCCAGCATTCATTCTTAGGCCTTTCTAAATTATTCCAATATTATAAGGACAAATGTTAATCATAACTGATTTCAACCTATGAAACTGTGATTATGTTACTGTGACTGTTCCATCACAGTAACAAATGAAGTTTTTATTTTTCATAAATGAAATGTAATGATGATGTTAACAGTGGACTAGAAAATCTGGAAGTTTTTGTTTTTTTTTTGAGACAGAGTCTGGAGAGCAGTTACAGTGTCCAGGCTGGAGAACAGTGGCACCATCTCAGCTCATTGCAACCTCTGCTTCCCAGGTTCATGTGATCCTCTCACCTCAGCCTGAGTAGCTGGGACTACGGATGTATGCCACATCTGGTTAATTTTTAAATTTTTCTGTAGAGATAGGGTCTCACCATGTTGCTCAGGCTGGTCTCGAACTCCTGGGCTCAAGTGATCTGCCTGCCTTGGCCTCCCAAAATGTTGGGATTATAGGTGTGAGCCACCATGCCTCATCTCTAGAAGTTTTTAATGCATTTTAAAATTATTTAACAGAAAATTCTTACAAAGATATTTTAAGATTACATCACAGCAAGCAACTGTTTATTGGGACAAAGAAGATATACAAAAAGCCAAATGAATTACTGTAATTAAATCTGTAGTTTATTGACTTTTTTCTTTTTTATTTATTTATTTGAGATGGAGTTTTGCTCGTCACCCAGGCTGGAAGGCAATGGTGCGATCTCGGCTCACTGCAACCTCCCTCCCCCTCCCAGGTTCAAGTGATTCTTCTGCCTCAGTCTACCGAGTAGCTGGGATTACAGGCACCCGCCACCACGCCCGGCTAATTTTTGTATTTTTAGTAGAGATAGGGTTTCACCATGCAGGCCAGGCTGGTCTCGAACTCCTGACCTCAGGTGATCCACCCGCCTCGGCCTCCTAAAGTGCTGGGATTACAGGCGTGAGCCACTATGCCTGGCTATTGACATTTTTTTGTTTTAAGCAAAGAGGTGGGGTACATCCACTGTAGTCCAGGCATTCTGGCACCACCTCTGTTATTAACTGGAATCAAATTTTAAAAATTTCTGTGATCTTGAAGCTCTTGAAGTTTTAGAGGGCTTTTGTTTTTCTTTTAGCCACTAGATTTTTCAGGAAAAATTCACCTATTTAGGAAAAAGGAAAACACATTAATATCAATTTAAAGTAAATAATAGTGAGACAACTATTTCAGAATTATATTTTTGGTGTTTCCCCTTTAAAGAAGACGTTTGTATTTATTGGCACTTCCCTCTTCTCAAACCTCAATGGCAATATTTTTCTAACCTAAATATCCCCTATATCTTTGGCCTTTCTCCCCGGCAATAATGACTCGAGTCTCCTACTACTATTCTTTCTAGTAACTCAATATTACAAAGGGTGACCCTACTGTATACATGGGTCTGCACATTTATTCTACTTTATGTGCACTATCTTTCCCTCATCACTGTCAAAGTACTGCTCTTGGCAAAATTCATTTCCAAGAGCAATTTTGCTACATTATTAGGCTGGATCTGATGTTTATAAAACAGACTTCGTTGCAGTTGAGCAGACGCATCTGATGGAATCTCTTTAGCTTATTCCCCTCTAGGGAAGCAAGAGCTCTTCATTTGTAATGGGCTTTCTCCCCACCGCCTGAGTTGTGCCTATGCAGTAAGTTAGCAGCTTAGAGGGCACATTCTCTTTTTAGGCCATTAGCATTCCATTTAGTCTATTGCTCTTACAGCATGACTCAATGCTTACTGGTAGAGCGCAGCACTGGAGGCCTGATTTTATGAGGAGTCTGATTAACTTCTCTTTGCCATCTTACATATGAGTAGAACTGTGATGAGTGTATCTACATATAATCTCTGCAAATCTCAAGGCTCATAACCCAGCCAAGTAATCCATGCTGCTCCATACCTCCTCCGAATGTCGTGGGAGTAGCACCGACTTTACCAGACCCTAATCCATCATTTTAGTCTAATGCTCATCACGTACCAGAATTTGATCTTTTCCTGGTAATTTAGAAAGCATCAAAAAGTTCATAATTTACTTCCTTTTATATGTTAGAAATTTTTCTTTAACAAAAGAAAAACTCCTTTCAAAGGATATTACTGTAACCATTCTAGAAGCTGATAGTGGTTCTATCCTTCATATGTATTTTTAGCTTGCCAGTAGTGCTGCTTGAAGATTAAATCACTTCGATTACTGGTTTTCAAAATCCCCACATCCTGTCAGTCAGCGCTGAATCAAATTCTTGGGTTTCCAAACTATGATGAGCTATTAGTTCATTAAAATGTTTTAAATTACTATTTTTATTTATTTATTTATTTTTGAGACAGGATCTCACTCTGTCACCCAGGCTGGAGTGTAGTGGCACGATCACAGCTCACTGCAGCCTCAACCTCCTGGGCTCAGGTGATTCTCCCACCTCAGCCTCCTGGGTAGCTAGAACTAAAGGTGCCCACCACCATCCAGCAAATCAGCCACCCAGCTAATTTCTGTATTTTTGTAAAGATGGGGTTTTGCCATGTTGCCCAGGCTGGTCTTGAACTCCTGGGCTCAAGTGATCCACCCACGTTGGCCTCCCAAAGTGCTAGGATTACAGGCGTGAGCCACTGCACCCGGCCTTAAATGTCTTTATAAGAACATACTATAAAGACATATTACTAATTTATATTACTAATACTGGAGCATTAATTTTTTCAAATAGAATTTGTTTAATTTAAACATATTTAAGATTTAGACTCCAATATATAAAGCAATCATTTAAAACATCACTTTAGATCAAAAAAAAAACAAACCAAACCTAGCTTATTTATTTATTTATTTTTGAGACAGAGTCTTGCTCTGTTGCCCAGGCTGGAGTGCAGTGGCGTGATCTTGGCTCACCACAACCTCTGCCTCCCGGGTTCAAGCAATTTTCCTGCCTCAGCCTCCCAAGTAGCTAGGACTACAGGCACATGCCACCATGCCCGGCTAATTTTTGTAATTTTTTTTTCTTTTGGAGACGGAGTCTTGCTGTGTTGCTAGGCTGGAGTGGAGTGTCAGGATCTTGGCTCACTGCAACCTCCGCCTCCCGGGTTCAAGCTATTCTCTTGCCTCAGCCTCCCGAGTAGCTGGACTACAGGTGCACGCCACCATGCCCAGCTAATTTTTGTATTTTTAGTAGAGATGGGGTTTCACTATGCTGGCCAGGATGATCTCGATATCTTGACCTCATGATCCACCCACCTCCCAAAGTGTTGGGATTACAGACATAAGCCACCGCACCCAGCCTAAATTTTTGTATTTTTAGGACAGACGGGGTTTCACTATTTTGGCCAGGATGGTATCGAACTCCTGACCTTGTGATCTGCCCGCCGCGGCCTCCCAAAGTGCTGGGATTTCAGGCATGAGCCACCACGTCCGGCCAATACCTAGTTTATTTTTAAAGAGACAAGGTCGGCCAGGGGTGATGGCTCACGCTTGTAATCCCAGCACTTTCGGAGGCTGAGGCGGGCGGATCACAAGGTCAGGAGATTGAGGCCATCCTGGCTAACACAGTGAAACCCCGTCTCTACTAAAAATACAAAAAATTAGCTGGGTGTGGTGGCATGTGCCTGTAGTCCCAGCTACTCGGGAGGCTGAGGCACGAGTATGGCGTGAACCCAAGAGGCAGAGGTTGTAGTGAGCCAAGACTGCACCACTGCACTCCAGCCTGGGCGACGGAGAGAGAGACTCCACCTCAAAACAAAAATAATAATAAAAAATAAAGAGATGAGGTCTCACAATGTTGCTCAAGCTCTATTTGAACTCCTGGGCCCATGCGATCCTCCTGCCTCAGTCTCCCAAGAAGGTGAGACTATAGGCACACGCCACCTCACCTGGCCTAGCTGTTTCTTTTTTTTATTTTATTTTTATTTTGAGACACAGTATCTTGCTGTGTCGCCCAGGCTGGAGTTGTAGTGACATGATCATAGCTCACTGCATCCTTGAACTCCTGGGCTCAAGTAATCCTCCTGCCTTCCAAAGTGCTGGGATTAGAGGCATGAGCCACCTTGCCTGGCCTCTTTATTCTTTTTGTTTTGAGATGGAATCTTGCTCTGTCACCCAGGCTGGAGTGCAGTGGCACAATCTCGGCTCACTGCAAGCTCTGCCTCCTGGGTTCACGCCATTCTCCTGCCTCAGCCTCCTGAGTAGCTGGGACTACAGGCGTCTGCCACCATGCCCAGCTAATTTTTTGTATTTTTAGTGGAGACGGGGTTTTCACTGTGTTAGCCAGGATGGTCTCGATCTCCTGACCTTGTGATCCCCCTGCCTCAGCCTCCCAAAGTGCTGGGATTACAGGCGTGAGCCACCGCACCCGGCCAGCCTATTTATTCTTAATAATTGTAATTGTTAAGTCCAACTGACAGGGACATCATCAACACTTTCTAGATTAAATTCAGTCTTCAGATATGTTCTATGGATCCTCTGACAATCATTATCACATGACTTTTTATCCCTTGGAAACTCATTTTGTTTTCATAAATCAATTCAAGCTATTGATTAAAATAAGAGCTGAAATTCCAAAGGTAAAAAAAAAACTGCATTGTAGCTAGTAAAACCACTAAACGTTTCTATGGAGAAAAATAATCTTATGGATATTTTTCTGTTGCCTCTGGGGGAAAAATACAAAGAAATGTAATGACGCAAGCAATGCTATCGAACAGATACTTTTCAGTGCTTAAATTGATTGAAATTGGTAGTCTGGAGATGCAGCTGGCATCATTTCCAAATAAATATGTATTTCTCAGAAAACCCTATCAGATGCTTGACATGCTCTGTCATTTCTGAATAATCTACTACTGAAATCTACACATAGAATAAATCAATAAACTAATTGTTTCTGCTTTTACTATAGTAGCTGAGTTACAAAGCAGGGGGCTGAATTTGTTTAAGAAACAAAGGATTAAGAGAAACTTTTCCTTAACATGATCCCCATGGAGCAAAGCTCCTAAGCATGTTCCAGAAAAAAAAAACTACGCCCTCTACCAAGACCACCAAAGGTATTACAATTTGTCAAGAGTTTTAGTGATTGGTGGTAGAACTTAATGTGGAAAGTTAATGACCTAAATAAAACCATGCCCCGCAATCTACCTTACCTGCTTTATATGAAGAACGCACCAAAGGGCCACTTGCAGTATAATGAAATCCAAGTTCATTTCCTACTTTCTCCCAGTATTTGAATTTTTCAGGAGTGATATATTCTTCAACCTAGATTTAAATAATTACTTCTGATCAGATTTTAGAATTCCTCTTTGATTCTGCAGAAAGTCTATACCCATTTATGCAGAACACTCTTCACTGCATAATTTATCTTGCCTCCACCCCCAGGCTTTTGTCCTCTCCCTCCTCCCTGTTTGCTGGTTACTTGTTGGCCACTCTACTGGGATGTAAATACAGGGAATTATAGAGGCAGGGAAGCATATCAATTTTGTGCTACATTGGCTATTCCAAAGGACAGAGAAAGAAGAGATTATCTATAGAGATTATTTATCTGTATTTTTCCTTCATTAACAGGTAAATTCAAGAATTACTCATGCCTATCTGATTCTTGAGGACAAGACTGTCTTACTCAATTTGTATCTTCTGCTTAGCACTGTGACTGGCACATGGTCACTGCTCAACACAAGCTTCTTGAATGAATGGATAAACGTCCATGATAGAAATAGAAACAATGGTTTCCCATTCTTACTTCGCCTCTGGCTCTAACATAACAAAAAACAAATTACACAATAACCAAGTGTAAATGAGTGCCATTTCCCAACTTTTAAATTCTTTTTCTCTAGGTTCACTTGAGTTGTGAAATTTGTAGAGAAAATGGGGGAGGCAGCAAATATGTACCAATGTAGCTGATTCATGTAGATAATAAAACTGGGACTTACCAGTATACAGCTGACCCTCGAACAACATGGTAACTGCACAGGCCCACTTACGTAACATACAAAATGTGTGTTAATTGACTGTTGTTATTGGTAAGGCTTCCGGTCAACAGAAGGCTATTAATAGTTATGATTTTTTGGGAGTCAAAAGCTATACATGGGCTGGGCACAGTGGCTCACACCTGTAATCCCAGCACTTTGGAAGGCTGAGGCGGGCGGATTACCTAAGGTCAGGAGTTCAAGACTAGCGTGGCCAAAATGGTGAAACCCCGTCTCCATTAAAAATATTCAAAAATTGACCGGGTGTGGTGGCTCACACCTGTAATCCTAGTACTTTGGGAGGCCAAGGTGGGTGGATTGCCCGAGCTCAGGAGTTCAAGACCAGCCTGGGCAACATGCCAAAATTCTGTCTCTAAAAATATAAAAAAATTAGTCGGGTGTGGTAGTTCGTGCCTGTAATCCCAGCTACTCAGGAGGCTGAGTCATGAAAATCGTTTGAACCTGGGAGGTGGAGGTTGCAGTGAGCTGAGATTGTACCACTGCACTCTAGTCTGGGTGACAGAGCGAGACTCTGTGTCAAACAACAACAACAAAAATATCTATATCTGTATCTATATATATAGATATAATTTAGCCAGATGTAGTGGCACCCGTCTGTAGTCCCAGCTACTCAGGAGGGTGAGGCAGGAGAATCACCTGAACCCAGTTGGCAGAGATTACAGTGAGCCGAGATCGTGCCACTACACTCCAGCTTGGGCGACAAGAGCAAAACTCCGTCTTAAAAAAAAAAGCAGGCCGGGCGCGGTGGCTCAAGCCTGTAATCCCAGCACTTTGGGAGGCCGAGACAGGTGGATCACGAGGTCAGGAGATCGAGACCATCCTGGCTAACACGGTGAAACCCCGTCTCTACTAAAAAAATACAAAAAACTAGCCGGGCGAGGTGGCGGGCGCCTGTAGTCCCAGCTACTCGGGAGGCTGAGGCAGGAGAATGGCATGAACCCGGGAGGCGGAGCTTGCAGTGAGCTGAGATCTGGCCACTGCACTCCAGCCTGGGCGACAGAGCGAGACTCTGTCTCAAAAAAAAAAAAAAAAAAAAAAGCAAATCAAGATACGTGTACCTTAAGATGACGCCTTGTTGGCTGCATATATTGTCCTAAAGTCAAGCAGTCTACATCTGCCTCACGAAGTGCTGTAGGAAGAAAAGCACAAATTACATTAGCAAATACTTTAATTGTAGACCTAACCATAATTTTCCTGAGGAATATTTAAAAATGGTGTGAACTTTGTGACAGTCCATAATCCTCATGTTGGGGAATAAGATAACACCTATTCATTCAAAAGTATTATGTGCCAGGGACTGTAGTAAGGACTGAAAACAGTAATAATTAAGACAGTCATGTAGGGCTTATAGAGACAAGGATAAATACTTCTAATAGTACAGAATAAATGTTAAAATAGTCGTGGAGGGTGTTTTAGAGTAGGAGTCTGTTTGGCAGAAAAGGTATGGGAAATGGTATATGCAAAAATCTGAATGCACCTATATTATAGAGCAAATGTGTTGCATTAGGTTTTTACTCAATGCACAAGATATGCTATGGGGGCTGTGATTTAAACTGTGACGTATCAGAACCTTTCTAATAAACTGCGTGCAATTTGGTAAACAGCAGCTCTTAATTACTATATGAACTTACTACTCTTTGAACCACTAAATAACTACAAGCAATCTAAGGATCTTCTGCTAAAATTAAAACTTTTATTCTCAAAGTTTAAAAAGTCCAAGAATCACAAAGTACATGGACTTATGGGACTATGGTTCAGCAAAGTCCGAAGCACACCATGTTATGTGACAATGCTACAAGTAAGCTCTTTCTCAGAGGCTTGGATTAGTCTCATTGATCTATGAACTGTCAGTGCCTGGTACCTGGCTGGCTCTCCAAAAGTGTCCAATGATAGAATGAGAAAAGTGAATGAAATCATGCTATCAGTGGATGCAAGGATGGGGAATAAAATGGGATATAAATTTCGTATCCTGAGCTTCATGCATGTCACTCCATGAAATCACCAGAAAATTTATTTCCTTTGCTTTATTTTCTTAACTTGTATTTTAGATTTGGGGGTGCATGTGCAAGTTGGTTTTCTTTTTATGCTGCCATTTATAACCATATACTTTGTTCTTAGAAGGGCCTTCAAAGTGAGTGGGTTCCTGCTGTTACTCAAATTAGATGGGAAAGATTTTTTCATTTTTCAATTTCTTTACCTTTCATTGTTGCATATACTTGCTCATCATTCTCGCCTAAACCCAACATTATAGATGTTTTAGAAATAACATCAGGCTGAACCTTCTTGGCATGTTTCAGTACACGTAGGGACTGATCAAAATTGGCCCGAGGATCACGAACCTTACTGGAAAACAGCAGGACTGTTGTCAGCAAGAATTACAACAAGTTCAACCAAGTACATAGTTACGCAAGCAACCTGAAAGACCAGAGAAGTACATTCTGCACATTATCTTAAACCACATAGTTGAAAGGTAGCATTTATGCACAAATGCCTAACTGTTAATTTAGGAAAGAAAAGGCCTCACTGGGCTCCCTAGCTCTGCCTCAAGCCTGGGGCAGAGAAAAGTACAATGGAAGAAATTACTTCAGTTTATGCATTGAGAAACCAGAATTCTGAAGCGAAAAATTAGGAGAGAAAGGAAAAAAAAGCAGAAGTAAGAGAGTCTCCATGCTGAACAAAGAAAAAAATAAGCTGAACCCACGTCAGAGGGTTGAAACTTTCATGTTCATTTCTTTTCTGAAGACTAAGCTGCCCTCTGCTGGTGAGTACACAACACTGCCACCTCTTAGGTAAAGAAATGCATGATTCTGGAATTTTCACTGGAAAGGATCATGTTTCTTAAGTGAAACCAGGGAAACTGGCACCCACTGGTGGTGGTATCACGACAAGGTTGCAACAGGCTGTGTACCGTGGCTTAAATGACTTATCATTTAAGCCAAAAGGCCAGAAAGCTTCTGATGTTAAATCGGATTTCATTTCAATTCCAATGCAGCTTTATTTTCTGTAATTGTTTTTCATCAGCCACTAGTTAACAGGAAAGAAACAAATTTATGAATTTAAAAATAACTGAAACTGACAATACAGAAATTACTTTTTAACAGAATTTCTCCACTGAAATTAAGTTATGGTCTCTACTGTTTATGATTTAGTGAAAATGATGGTTATTGTTTAACTTATTTCAGGTTCTATGACACAGATCATATGTAGAAGCTAATCAAATCACTGCTAAATGCTAAATTAAAGAAAAAATGATATTAATCTTGCCTGAAGCTTAAAATGTTCATTTTTCTAAAATGTGAATGGATGTGGATAATAATCCTTACTTTTTACATCAGTGTTACTTGCCAATAATTACTCTTAATTACTGAAATTATTAGGAGTAAGAAAGCATAGTGTCTACTTTTTTAAAAAAGTACATCTGAATGATATGAGTTTTTCTTTTTTTTTTTTTTTTCTGAAGTCTCGCTCTGTTGCCCAGGCTGGAGTGCAGTGGCACTATCACTATCTTGGTTTACCGCAACCTGCACCTCCCGGGTTCAAGCAATTCTCCTGCCTCAGCCTCCAGAGTAGCTGGAATTACAGATGCGCTTCACTGCACCTGGCTAATTTTTTGTATATTAGTAGAGACGGGGTTTCATCATGTTGGCCAGGCTGGTCTTGAACTCCCGACCTCAGGTAATTCGCCCACCTCGGCCTCCCAAAGTGCTAGGATTACAGGCGTGAGCCACGAGTTTTTCTTCTGCATCATTCATTACATATATTAGTGCTGCGTATGTGTGTAAAAAAAAAAAAATATATATATATATATATATTTTTTTTTTTCTTTCTCTCTCTTTCTAGATGGAGTTTTGCTCTTGTTGCCCAGGCTGGAGTGCAATGGCGCAATCTTGGCTCACTGCAACCTCCACCTCCCGAGTTCAAGCGATTCTTCTCCTGCCTCAGCCTCCCGAGTAGCTGGGATTACAGGCATGTGCCACCACGCCTGGCTAATTTTGTATTTTTAGTAGAGATGGGGGTTTCTCCATGTTGGTCAGGCTGGTCTCGAACTCCCAACCTCAGATGATCTGCCTGCCTCAGCCTCCCAAAGTGCTGGGATTACAGGCATGAGCCACCACGCCCAGCCGAATATATTTTTGAAGCCTTTTCTTTAGAATTACAACCAAAGCAATTGCTCTAGTGTAATTTTTCCCTCCTTTGAAAACTTTTTTGTGGGGAGGGGGAAGCAAACAACTCATTGAAATTTGCAGTCTGATATTATTTTAAAAAAAAAGAAAAAAAATGTTCATTATTTGTGTGTATTAAAACACACACAATAAGTGTTAGTAATATGAATTATTAACACCTTAATGTTTATAATATAAAAATTAAGTATATTATAAATATAAAAATATAATTATGCAGTATAAACATAGTGTTTATAATATAAACACTAAGTAACTGATATTGCTGGGTGGAAATACTATTATGGATATTTATGCTGTTTTTGTTGGTGATATTTTCTGATTTTTATGTAATAGACATAGACTGAGTTTTCCTAAAAAACAAAAAAGAATAGAGTTTCCTTTGTAAAGGTCGATGGCAAAGTTCACCCCTGGAAAAGGTAAGTATATATGGCATATTTTGACCCACCTAACTTTCCAACATTACTTTGTACACGTATTCACCTCTGTAATTCCGGGACTGTTTCTACATTATGTGCATACACGTCTAATCCTGACAGAGCAACTTTTTCTATTGCTTTGAGATCACCTCGAAAATCAGGAGTAAGACATTCCACAAGGATTTTTGGATTCCTAGGGGGAAAAAAGAGAATTATCAAACAGAGAGAAAGAACTGACATACCTGTTGCTCAAAACAGAAATTATCGGTACTCATTCAGTATGTTTCAACACAGTAACCTTTAGAACTTTGCCAAGCAAAGTATGAACATACAGATGTTCATACATGAACCATTATAAGAAAAGAAAAAAAAAGCGGAACATTAAATACTATGTACGCAGTGGTTAAAACACACCTGTAGGCAAACTGAATAAAATTTCAAATTATATATAATAGACTTTTAAACCTAATTTGAGTAGGTTTTAGAAAAAGTAAATAATTGTAAGAAACTAAAATATGAAATATTAAAACATTAAATATAAAACTTTACTCTTTGGAAAGTAAATTGAGATATTTCTTATATAAATGTGAATATTATTTGATTGCTTTAATTTTGATTTCTTTAAAAAGTCATCAAATCATGCTCTCCTCCTTTCCTCTAGGCAAATATTTCACAAGTACTATGGGTTTTAAAAACTATTTTCTGGGTTGCTGAGTCATGAGCTTTGTTAAACAAAGTACGAGCTAAACATTAATCTTCCTATTTATGTTGTGGCTATATCTATTCATCCAAGCAATATAATGTGAACTGGGTCACAGAGCTGTTCCCTTTGACACCAACAAAAATGACTGAAACAGCTGACAAATTTTTTCATAAACCCACTGGCAAAGTGTCTGGAGTTGTTCCCTGAAAGAACAGATGTAGAAAAGACTACATGTACACCCTTATCATGAACATATGAGATGTTCAAAGAACATATCCTATAATTCTGGGTTTGTTTTTCTTTAAAATAAAAACCGGGTCTTGCTCTGTTGCCCAGGGCATCATAGCTCACTGTAACTTTGAACTCCTGGGCTCACGCAATCCTTCTGCCTCAGCCTCCCAAGCAGGTAGGACTACAGGTGCATGCTACCACATCCAGCTATTTTTTTTTTTTTTAATTTATTTTTTGTAGAGACAGCATTTCCCTGTGTTGCCCAGGCTGGTCTTGAACATCTGGCCTCAAGCAATCTTCCTGCTTTGGCCTCCCAAAGTGCTAGAACTATAGGCGTGAACCACTGTGCTTGGTTCTACTGCTTTTTTAAACTGCAAGCTAAGACCCATTGAAGCTTGTAAAATAAACAGTGGGCTGCAAACAGATTTTTCAAAAATGAACTATAGTAAATAGAAAACAGAAAATACTAGGGAATCATTTAAAAAATTTACTAAGTGTGCTTAGGTGCCAAACTAGTACTGAGTTGTAGAAAATTAGAATCATCCCAGCACTTTGGGAGGGCGAGGCAGGAGTACTGCTTGAGGCCAGGAGTTTGAGATGAGCCTGGGGAATGCGGCAAGATTCTGTCTCTAAAAAAAAAATGAAAAAAAAATTAGCCGAGCGTGGTAGTGTGTACCTGCAGTCCCAGCTACTTGGGAGGCTGAGGCAGAAGGACTGCTTGAGCCCAGAAGTTTGAGGCTGCAGTGAGCTATGACCAGGCCATTGCACTCCAGCCTAGATGACAAAGCAAGACTGTCTCTTAAACAAAACAAAACAAAAAAAACCAGGCTGGGTGCGGTGGCCCAGGCCTGTAATCCTGCACTTTGGTAGGCTCAGGTGGGTGGATCAATTGAGGTCAGGAGATCGAGACCATTCTGGCCAACATGGTGAAATCCTGTCTCTTACTAAAAGTACAAAAATTAGCTGAGCGTGGTGGCATGGGCCTGTAATCCCAGCTACTCGGGAGGCTGAGGCAGGAGAAATGCTTGAACTAGGAGGTGGAGGTTGCAGTGAGATGGCGCCACTGCACTCCAGCCTGGGCAAAAGAGTGAGACTCCGTCTCAAAACAAAACAAAACAAAAATCATTACTAAGAAGACCAGGTTTATACTTTTTAAAGAAAATTATTCAAAGTTTAGACTAATGCTCTAATATGAGGGAGGGATTCTATGGGCTAAAGGTCTACAGATAAGTTCATGTTACTGACCCCCTAAAATTCTCTGCAAATATGTATCTGTACATACAAATATGCTTTTTCCAAAGAAATGTGTACATAATTTCCAGTGAATTATCAGAAAACTATGAAACTCCCCAAAAAGTGAATAATCCCTGCTTCAAGGTAAAGAACTTAAACTAAACTCATGTGGGTCCAAAACGGTCCTTAAATTACACAAACAAATGCAAAAATAAGTACCTTTCCTTTAAATATGATACAGTCTTTGCAATGTGTTCAGCTCCCCCATCAGGCATATCTAGAAATAAAAGAATCCACTGCTCAAGATGATGTCACCATTTAGAGCCAATTTCTGGTAGACGCCACGATGACACACTAACCGTCTCGATCCACAGATGTCAGGACAACATAATCCAGACCCCATTCTGCAATTGCCTTTGCAGTATTGTAGGGCTCACTGGCATCCAGTGGAGGAGGATTTCTTGCAGTCTTAACAGAACAAAATCTGCAACCTCTTGTACATGTGTCACCCATCAACTAAAATAGAAATGTTACAATTTAAATCAAATAGACAGATGACCCTTAAGGACATAATGTTGAGAGAATAAAGCAAGTTGCAAAGAATGCATACAGTTTGGTTCTGTTTATAAGAAATTTGAAACATTCGAAACTAAATGATAGTCAAGGAACACAAATATATGTGATACAACTAAAAAGAAAGGGAAATAATAAACTCAGCAATAAGAATAGTGTTCAGGGAAGAGAAAAGGGGATGGGATCAGGAAAGGACACAAAATTTACATTTAAAAAACAAAGCAGGGTGCAGTGGCTTGCTCCTATAATCCCAGCTACTCTAGAGGCTGAGGTGGGAGGATTGTTGAGAGTCTGAGACCAGCATGGGCAACACAGTGAGACCCTGTCTCTAAAAATTAGCTGGGTGTAGTGGCATGTACCTGTAGCCTCAGGTATTCAGGGAGGCTGAGATGGGAGGATCACCTGAGCCTAGAGTTTGAGGCTGCAGTGAGCTATGACTGTGCCACTGCACTCCAGCCTGGGTGACAAGAGTGAGACCCCCATTTCTTAAAACAAAATAGAAACACAACTGAAAAATGGGATTCTAAAATACAGTTTAGGGGCTACAGAGGGGGATTCAAAGACAATGCTAATGTTTTAATCTCTAATGTTTTAATCTCAAACTGGAGGTATGAAGGTGTCTGTTCTGTTATTCTTTATAACTTACACAGTTTATAAGATACTTTTTTTTTGAAACAGGGTCTTGCTCTGTGGTCTAGGCTGCGATGCAATGGCATGATCATGTCTTACTGCAGCCTCGACTTCTTGGACCCAAGTGATCCTCCCACCTCAGCCTCCCCAGTAGTTGGGTATACAGGCAAAAAAAAAACATGCCCAGCTAGTTTTTTTTTTAAACCTTTTTTTGTATGGACAGGGTTTTACTATTTGCCCAGCTGGTCTCGAACTCCTGGGTTCAAATGATCTGCCTGACTCAGCCTCCCAAAATGCTGGGATTACAGGCATCAGCCACTGCACTTGGCCTATGAAGATACATTTTATCTACTCAATAATCAAAAAAGATGATTTTAAAAGACATAAAATATGTAACAGATCAATGTGCAGGTCTCCATGAATATGAAAACAGAAAGCACAGCTCCTTTTTGTAGAATATATTAAACAGAAAACACGTAAAAAGTTAAGCAATCATGAATAATGTTTCCAAAAATTGATAGGAGAGGTATCTCAAGGCAGCGCGTGATTAACTATCACATAAATGAAAGAACCAATAACAGATTTATGCAGAGAAGATTGAGATCAAAACAGGTTGGATTATTCCATCAGGTTTTTTCTTAATATTTTTCATAAATGCAAATGTAATGAAAAATCTGACCAGAGATTCATAACGCACAGAAGAAGACAGAACATATTCCCTTTCAGTTTCTAGACTAAAGTTGTAGAGGCTGAGGCTGGCCCTACCATGATCGTGGCCGTAGCGGTGGCATATTCTCCACCTCCCCAACACTCTCCAATATTGGGACATCGAGCTTCCTCACATACCTGTGTACAAAAGGAAATGGAACACCATGAGGTTGACAATATCCACCAACTAAACAATTGGTGACTGTGATTAGACATTTTAAACTGCTCATTGTTTACAACATATTTTTGAAGACATCCACTATTCAAAAATGCTGTTAAGACCAAGTGTGCTGGCTCACGCCTGTAATTCCAGCACTTTGGGAGGCTGAGGCGGGAGGATTGCTTGAGCCCAGGAATCTGATACCAGTCTGGGCAACATAGTGAAACCCCGCCTCTACAAAAAATCGAAAAGTTAGCTAGGCATGGTAATGTGCATCTATACTCCCAGCTACTCAGAAGGCCAAGGAGGGAGGATCACTTGAGCCTGGGAGGTCAAGGCAATTGTGCCACAGTGCTCTAGCCTGGACAACAGAGCAATGCCCTGTCTTAAAAAAAAAAAAAAAAGAGGCTGTTAAACTGCCAAACTCTATATTAAAATTAGAGTGTGGTGAGCATGTCCTATAGAGGTGTACTCCCTTACACAATTATATAAGAATGGACAGAGTTGAATTCTTATTTTTTTAAAGATGGAGTCTCACTCTGTCGTCCAGGCTGGAGTGCAGTGGTGCCATTTTGGCTCACTGCAATCTCCACCTCCCGGGCTCAAGTGATTCTCCTGCCTCAGCCTTCCGAGTAGCTGGGACTACAGGCTCATGCCACCAAGTCCAGCAAATTTTTTATTTTTTTTAATTTTAGTAGAGACAGGGTTTCGCCATGTTGGCCAGGCTGGTCTTGAACTCCTGACCTCAGGTGATCCTCCCGCCTCGGCCTTCTGAGTGCTGGAATTATTGGTGTGAGCCACCACACCCGGCTAAACTCTCATTTTTAAATTAAAAACTTTATGAATGTATATACTTCATATGTGCAAATAAAAAAGTCTGAAAGTGTACTGAAAAGTTAAAGGTAAAAGAGCGTGCTTTATATATGACATTGTGTATGTGACATAGCTTCACATTTAATTTTATATTCTTTCCAATGAAACATGTATCTAATTTGCAATATAAAACAAACAAAGCTTTGTTTCCAAACTTGTAGGGCAAAAAATATTTTTGTTTGCAGGAAAAATGATTCTAAATATATTTCCATTCGTGGTAGTAATGTATCACTTAACATATTTACTTTCTTTGCTATTATTTATATATTTATTAATAATTTTTAAGTTATATAAATGTAGAAACATGGCTTTTGGTTAAGAGGGATAGTTTACACTTTGACAACTTACTGTATGGAGGTTTAAATTCCGCAAAGTGTTTTTCAGTTTATTGTAATTTTTCCCCATGGGAATCTCTGTCTTTAGCCATGGAGGTAGTCTTAACCTAAGGAAAGCCAAACATAACGATTAACAAATATGCTGCCAAATAATTACACAGCTTTGAAGTTAATTTCTTCTATTACAATTCCTAGTTAATACTTTTTCTATAATCTTAGAATAACTCTTATAATTTCTGTCATAAGAGTAAGAACACAGAATCAAATTCAGCCTTGCTCAAACCACTTTAGAAAACACCAATAGGCCAGGCCTGGTGGCTCAAGCCTGTAATCCCAGCACTTTGGGAGGCTGAGGCGGGTGGATCACGAGGTCAGGAGATTGAGACCATCCTGGCTAACATGGTGAAACCCCATCTCTACTAAAAATACAAAAAACTAGCCGGGCGTGGTGGCGGGCGCCTGTAGTTCCAGCTACTTGGGAGGCTGAGGCGGGAGAATGGCGTGAACCCGGGAAGCGGAGCTTGCAGTGAGCTGAGATCATGCCACTGCACTCCAGCCTGGGAGACACAGCGAGACTCCGTCTCAAAAAAAAAAAAAAAAAAGAAAACACCAATAATGGGGCCAGGCACCATGGCTCACGCCTGTAATCCCAGCACTTTGGGAGGCCGAGGCAGGCGGATCACCTGAGGTCCGGAGTTCGAGACCAGCCTGAACAATATGGAGAAACTCCGTCGCTACTAAAAATACAAAATTAGCTGGGCGTGCTGGCGCATGCCTGTAATCCCAGCTACTCTGGAGGCTGAGGCAGGAGAATGGCTTGAACCCTGGATGCGGAGGTTGCTGTGAGCCAACATCGTGCCATTTGCACTCCAGCCTGGGCAACAAGAGCGAACTCCATCTCAAAAAAAATAAAAAAAAAGAAAACACCAATAATGGAGTGTAACAGGGCACTATGCTCATGTCTACCTTTTTTGCAAAGCCAGAGTTACACTACTCTAATAAGAGAATGAGTTTTTGAATATCTCATCCTTCATGAATGATACTGCCAAAAAGTACTCTATTTGTTTAGAGTGAGGTAAGATCACAACAGTGCACTGTCTGCTCTATACTCTAGATTTTATAGTGGTTACTCAACGTAAAAAAGATCTAAAATTTGGAGTGGAGATTGTGAATCCTTGGTTCTCCATGACTTCCATCCACTTGTGATATAGAAGGAGCTGGATTAAGTTCTCTCTCAACACAATCTACCTTCTACATAAAATTCCATAACTCTTTTAAATTAAGGTAAGGTATCCATAGGTCATATGTAAATTGACTAGGAGAAGCACACGTTAGATCATCAACACCTAGTAACCCAGATCTAACAGACTAGTAGTAAGGCAATAATCCTTACTCTGAAGAAGTTGGATGCTGGGTAGAAAATGGGGAGATGGCAGTGTAACATAGTAAGGGCACAGAGAAAAGAGAAAGATTCCAACAATTACATTTGCTTACCCGTTCTATCTAGTTGTGTTATCACATCTTTCTAATAATTTTTAGCTAAATTTAACAAGTCTGATATAAAAAACAGATTCTAGGGCTTGGTTATATCTGAAAATAATGCACAACAAAGGAATGGGACGTTAAAATTATCTCAAATTTTAAATTACCTTTCTCCTTTCTGGCGTTTTAGGTTTCCTTTATATTCAACCCAGGTGCTCCTGTCTGCAAGATCACCAGATACAAAATCTTGAAGGTCTGGTCCATTCTGTAAGAGTTCCTTTTTTTCATCTGGCAAGGAACTTAATGGTCTGACTGGGCTGCATAAATATCTCCCAAATACCTAAAGAAAGAGTTCATTATGACATTTATTTAGTGGAGTCCAGAATAATTTAGTTTTAACCCATCATAACACCTAAAAGTAAGCCTTTTGGTAAAGCTAAAAAAGTGTTTCAGAAATTATGTCAAACTAGGAGCTCTAGTATTCTAGAGCATTAGAATGTAATATAAAAGATGACTGAAGGAACCAAACCTAAAAGAGAATAAGAGTTGACTGTTTACTACTGAGTTTAGAATTGATTTGGAAATCTCTGGAACTATCTAACATACATCACACTTTCACATACTCCACCTACCAGGAACTACATGTTTGTCTTTCAACAAGATTGAACTGCAATAACTGAAGAAGGTGCCACAGTTTAAAATTGTTCTGGTCCTGACTTGAATCAGGGGCGTTTAAAGTGAAGTGTGCAGCCGGGCGCGGTGGCTCAAGCCTGTAATCCCAGCACTTTGGGAGGCCGAGACGGGCGGATCACGAGGTCAGGAGATCGAGACCATCCTGGCTAACACGGTGAAACCCCATCTCTACTAAAAAATACAAAAAACTAGCTGGGCGAGGTGGCGGGCGCCTGTAGTCCCAGTTACTCGGGAGGCTGAGGCAGGAGAATGGCGTGAACCCAGGAGAGGGAGCTTGCAGTGAGCTGAGATCCGGCCACTGCACTCCAGCCTGGGCGACAGAGGGAGACCCTATCTCAAAAAAAAAAAAAAAGTGAAGTGTGCAATAAATCTCTCGAGTTTTGAATAAGCATAATTGTTGAAAAGTAGGTTAATAATGCCCAGTTGGTTTCAGATAACTGGAAGGGGGAAAACTAAGCCTAACGTTTTTACCTTTTTTTTTTTTTTGAGAGGGAGTCTCGCTCTGTCGCCCAGGCTGGAGTGCAGTGGCGCGATCTCGGCTCACTGCAACCTCCGCCTCCCGGGTTCAAGATTCTCCTGCCTCAGCCTCCGAGTAGCTGGGATTACAGGCGCGCGCCACCACGCTCAGCTAATTTTTGTATTTTCAGTAGAGATGGGGTTTCACCGCATTGGCCAGGATGAACGATTTTACTTTCTAGGTTACATTTTTTCTGTGTTTGAACATGGCAGTCAAGAACATAAGAAATCATGGTATTCGGCTTTTACATCTGAACACAAACATGCATGAGACAGCCAGAACACTACAAAATCCTTGAGTCTGCACATGTAACGCAAAAGAACCTTCGACAACTCAAGAGTGCCTGTTAGGGTGTTGCACGATTGCTACTGCACTTCTCAATGTCTGCAGCTAAAGCCTAGAGGACAGGTTTGTGTTCTCTGCGGCTAGAGTGGTGTCTTACACACAGTAAGAGTCAAACACAGAATAGGTATGTAGGGTGCTCACTGCAGTGCTCCATAAATATAGGGTACAAACCACTCTAAACAGAAAATAACTCCTTAGTGCCGGCCCAGAGAGACTTTCAAACAAACTGATGCCAGAGACTCTATATCAATATTTTGCGGTTGGTGGAAGAATTACATGAGATTACACGAAAAATGTTTAAAACTGCCGTTGGCTAGAAGTAAATGCACTGACCTTTATTATTGGGCGTGGGCGCTCTGAAGGGATAGGATTCCCCCACCCCACGCCCAAACCCGCTCGCCCCGCCGCTCACCCGGGGCCCCAGGGTGCGGGCTGCATCCCCGCAGCGTAGAGACATTTCCTCTTTAGAACTAGCGCAGTGCAGGGATTGAGAGCTCGCTAAGTCCCGGGAAAGGACAGGTCGGTAACACGTCGCTCCGTTTACGACAAACAGCCGAGCTGCTCCATGATTGGCTGCTTTAGCCTTACGTGACGTCGCGCACTTATGACGCAATACACAGGCCCCCCCCCCTTACGGGATACAAGTACGTAATGACGAAAGACGTTCTTTCTTTGCTGCGTCTACTGCAAGGTGAGGTTGTTTCTGTGCTCGCGGGGCATTAGGAATCTGAAGCCATCTGTTCTGGGAAAGGCTGTGGCGCGGCTCCCACTCTCGGAACCTTGTCCTGTTTGTCCCCCAGCTCGGCAAGCGCCATATGAGCCTGGCGGCGCCGGATGCGAATCCTGTTTTGGGCTTTTTGGCCTATTCCCGCCCCTCAGCCTTGCCGGGATGGCGCCGCCCGGATAGAACTTCCAGGGTTGGGCTGAGCGGGAGTTCGCCTGCTGGGCCTCGTAACTCTCGCTTTGGGGCTGCTCCTTCCGGGCTGGGACGCACTGGGGCCCGCTGTCGGTGTCCCGTCCTCCAATATCGTCTCCGGAACTTCCGCCTGGCAGTCTCCGGTAGGAGTGGAGCTCTGTGCCGCGTAGTTTGGTGGAAAAACGGGCCTTGGGTCGGCCTCACCCCCAGTGTTTGTGTTTCAGAATGAAGACCATTCTCAGCAATCAGACTGTCGACATTCCAGAAAATGGTATGAGACTTGATATCTTTTTCATACATCTTTACTACACGTTCCAAGCGTTGTGTGGCCTGACGAGTGTGTTCTCTCTTCTAGTCGACATTACCCTGAAGGGACGCACAGTTATCGTGAAGGGCCCCAGAGGAACTCTGCGGAGGGACTTCAATCACATCAATGTAGAACTCAGTCTTCTTGGAAAGAAAAAAAAAAGGGTGAGGGTTTTTCTTCTGATAATTCACTTGCTCGTTGGACGGTGGTTTATAACAGCATCACATTGGTTACTTTAACAATTTTCGAATTGAGGTTCAGTGTTTTAGCTTTAAATGTTGCTGTCCAGAATACCAGCCAGTTTTCCGTTAGTGAAATTGAAAAACCAGATTCTTAACACAGCGAATTATATAAAGCTCAAATGTAGTGGTCGTCAGTGACACGTCTTAGTAGTGTTAGAAGTTCGGTTTATTTTCCTAGTGGTTGCTTTGTAAAAATCCTAGGAACCGGCAGTAGGTCTGTAACACCTGATGATTTAATTTTCCAGAAGGGAAGTTTGTTGCAACTTGTACAAAGCTTAACTTTTGGGAGGTTTTATAGGTGGTTGGATTTTTCCAGTTGAAAACCATGTGCTTTGATTAGGGTTAATTCTAGAATCTTAAAGTAATTGGGTAAGTGGTCTGTTATCTTTTAAGCCTGCATATTTCTGGAAAGAATACGTTTTTCTATTACAGCTTCGGGTTGACAAATGGTGGGGTAACAGAAAGGAACTGGCTACCGTTCGGACTATTTGTAGTCATGTACAGAACATGATCAAGGGTGTTACACTGGTAAGCAGATGAATCAGACTTCTTTGTTTTGGAAAGGGAGGTTTCTCAAACCTTTGCTTTATACAGCATAAATGTCTCTTTCAGAGAATGGGTTACGCATTTTATTTGGTGTAATACGAACTTGGCAAAAATAGGCATCTCTGGGTCTTCAAGCGATAGAGCTGAGAGCAAAGACCAGATGGGTACAACATGTTTGTTTTTTCTGTTTGGGGGTGGGGGGGGGGTTGTTTTTTTTTTGAATCAAGACTGGAGTCTCCCTGTTTTGTCCAGGCTGAGCTTAAGGGATCCTCCCACATTGGCCTACCATAGTACTGGGATTGCCGCATGAGCCACCATGCATGGCTAGATGGGTGCAGTTTTTAAAAAGTAGGCTAATGGTGAATTTTCACATCTTCCGAATTTTCTTTTTTTAAAATAGGAAATCTACAGTTGCAGTACTAAGTGGCAATCAAATCTCACCATCAGGACCCCTCGTTGGGATAGAAAATGATGTAGTTTCTGAGTTTTCTGTCTGTTGGTCCCTATTCCTTCCAACCCACCTTCTCTCCCCTCAGGATAAAAAGTTCATGCTGAAATGGTTTTCAATTCTTGGCCATGTGCTGTACCTTAGTACTACTCAGTAAATGTTAGTCTAATGTCAGACATGAGGGCTTTGGGGTTCTCATTAAAAGAGGGCAGCATTGTTCATTGAGGGCATGAGAGATAGTGAAATAAATGCCTCTGTAAGGAGCTTTACAGTCCACTGAATAGACAGAACAATGTTTATAAAGTTTGGTTCAGGTGCTATTAAAAATATTCTTCAGCATTGGTAATAGCTTGCTTATTTAATATAGGGCTTCCGTTACAAGATGAGGTCTGTGTATGCTCACTTCCCCATCAACGTTGTTATCCAGGAGAATGGGTCTCTTGTTGAAATCCGAAATTTCTTGGGTGAAAAATACATCCGCAGGGTTCGGATGAGACCAGGTATGTGCATACCCTCAGATAGAATTAAGAAATTTTTCCTTCATATTTTTTTTTTCTCCTTTTCCACTCCCAACCTCTTTCATACTTTAGTTGGCTGGTGTTTTGTGTTTGTGCTGAATAAAACCAGATTTGTTTTAGAATTCTCTTGATTACACTTGTAACTGTTGGTGCTACTTAAGGGTTTATATCATATTGATTACAATTTCAGAAAGTTGATACATTGGAGTAGTTTGTAGTGGTGGTTGTATTTAACTTGGCAAATGAAATATTTTAAAGACTTGTAATTTACAAAAGGTGTATTTATGGAGCACAATGTGATGTTTCAATACATGTATATTCTGTGGAATGACAAAATCAAGCTAATTAACACATCCATCACTCCATTTTTCTTTGTGGTAAGAACCTTTAAAATCTAAAGAGAAAACTACATGAGTAATGGTTAATAGCCTAGCTTAAATTTCAGCTCTCACTGTCCACCTTGGGCGTATCATCTCTCCGTAGCTTAAAATTGCAAACATCTTTGATTAAATGACTTAAAGTTGAAAAATAACAGTGCATGCGTAATACATAGTAAATACGGTAGGTTTAAAAAAAATTTTAAAGATTGGTGCTTTTTATCTGAGGCAGCGTCTTGTTCTGTTGCCCAGGCTGGAGTACAGTGGTGTGATCTCAGCTCATTGCAGCCTCCACTTTCGTGCTCAGGTGTTTCTCCCACCTCAGCCACCCCACTAACTGGCACTACAGGTGTCTGCCACCACACCCAGCTAATTTTTTATTTTTTGTAGAGACTGTTTTGCCACATTGCCCAGGCTGATTTCATGATTTCAAGGAATGCTATTGTGCCTGACCCCAGCCAATTTTTAAAATTTTTTGTAGAGGGAGGGTCTTGTTATGTTGTCCAGGCTGGTCTAAAGTAAGACTTGGCACAAGGCTTTGTACAACTAAATTCTGGCAAATTGAATACCTTAATTAAATCACCGAAGGAGTAACCACCGTAGGACTGTGATTCATTCAAGTAGGAACACAAATAAGATTTTGGCACAGGTAAGGCAGGTGCTGTAAAACCAAAATGGTTTTTTTGTTTGTTTTTTGAGACAGAGTCTCGCTCTGCCACCCAGGCTGGCGTGTAGTGGCACGATTTCGGCTCCATGCAACCTCTGCCTCCTAGCTTCAAGTGGTTCTCTTGCCTCAGCCTCCTAAGTAACTAGGATTATAGGCACGTGCCACCACTCCCGGCTACTTTTTTGTATTTTTAGTAGAGATGAGGTTTCACTGTGTTAGCCAGGATGGTCTTGCTCTCCTGACCTCATGATCCGCCCTCTTCGGCCTCCCAAAGTGCTGGGATTACAGGCGTGAGCCACTGTGCCTGGCCCCAAAATCTTAAGACAAGGTTCTTTTGGTGCATGGAGTTTTACATGGAATAAATTGGTGCCTCTGCAATTTAAATATTTTTTACACAGATCTAGTTTGGTGTTGATGCTATGCACATGCCCTCTCCCCTTTCAGGTGTTGCTTGTTCAGTATCTCAAGCCCAGAAAGATGAATTAATCCTTGAAGGAAATGACATTGAACTTGTTTCAAATTCAGGTTTGTATGTTTACTATTTCTAATTATGCCTACAAGATTTTATCTAAATCTTGTTGTTTAAAATACAGTATTTTGCTAATTTTTATTTGGTTAGCTTTTTAAATTGTGAAGTTAAAAAGGTAACATTCTGAAATTTTAAGTAGAGCATATAATGAAATATATTCTTTTTAAGATGGGTTAGACTGATGTATTAATTGCTGTATCTTCTCTCCTGTAGCGGCTTTGATTCAGCAAGCCACAACAGTTAAAAACAAGGATATCAGGAAATTTTTGGATGGTATCTATGTCTCTGAAAAAGGAACTGTTCAGCAGGCTGATGAATAAGATCTAAGAGGTAAGTTCTTGTAGTGTCTTAAGTTTTATTACTGCTTTAGTTGAATGAAGCTCTAAATTTACTAAAAGACTTAAACTGGAGTTGTAGTCATAGAAAATGGAGAGTTAAGCATTCTGGAACACAGTAAATTTGACAGAATAAAAGATGGAATTGGCATGCATTTTACTATGTATAGTTTACCATGAATCAATAAGTCATAGTCCTGAGGTATGTTTTAGATCATTTAGAATATAGTACAAAACAAAAGATTAGTACTAGTACTTTTCTAGGCAAGTGTATTGATGGGAATGACCGATTTTTTTTTTTTTTTTTCTGCCCAGTTATCCAGCTACAGAAAGAAGATGCCAGATGACTCCTAAGACCTACTTGTGATATTTAAATGATGCAATAAAAGACCTGTTGATTTGGAGCTGCTTAAACCTGTTATCCTTGTTAGCTAGTTTTTCTCCCTTGTGGAACAAAGAGCTTTAATCTAGTTCTTGAAGGAATAGCAAGGATATATTTTAGGCAAGAGGAATATTGTACCAGTGACAGGCAAACATGAGGCTGTTCATCATTGCATATAGAACTTTAGGAATACCCTGAAGGTGTCTAAATTTGCTGAGGCATGAATTTGAATATTTGGTAAGGCAGATGTTGTCTTAGTCATCTTTGGAAAAACAGCTGAGGAGTAGAACAAAGTGTTACAGCATCAGTTAGAAGGTGCATTTGGTTTGGTTCATCGTCTCAATAATCTTGTCCTTTACCCTCCCTCAGCCATTTACTTCCATATCCTAGAACTTGTTTTTGAAAATTGATAACCCTTCCATAATCTTTTAATTCCACGTGTCATACTTTTAAATATGGTACGAGGCCACCATAACTAGACCTAGGTCAACATGGTGACCCCCACACCTTCCTGAATTCTACATCTCATTTGATGGAAACTGCAATTTCTAAGGCAAGATGTAACGTTCATTCTTGATCAAATGCATCAGGAAAACATGCTGAGTACCTTCATTGTAAGGTATGGTCAGATACTTCCATCAGAAAGATTAAATGACAGAAGTAGCAACCAGTTGGCATATATGTTATCTTGGATCTTACAATGTCTTGCTCAGTTGCCCAGGCTGGAATACAGTGCCATGGTCATAGCTCTGTAACTTCAAACTCCTGGACTCAAGTGATGCTCCTAGCTGCCTCAGCCTCCTTAGTAGCTAGGACTATAGGCAGGCACCGTCACGTTTGACTTTTTATTTTTTTAAAGTATGTATGGGGTCTCATGTTGCCCAGGCTGGTCTTGAACTCCTGGCCTTAAGTGTTTCTCTTTTGCCTCCCAAAGAGCTGGAACTACAGGCATGGGTCACCATGCCCTATATATTTTAGATCTTGATTCAAGTGCACCAGTTGAACATACATTAAGGAATCTTGCTGACCATGTATGTGGTTAGGTTTTTAAGAAATTTGGAGGTAATGATGAATCTAGGATTTGCTCAGAAGCTTCCGGGATGGGGTTGTAGGCAATGAATGGGATCAACATGAAGTAAGATCACATCCCCAAAAGGTTGGGAAATACGGGTCCATTAGATACAAATTTCTTACAATGCAGAAAATGAAAAACCTGCGTATTTCACCTGGGTTACTGTGACAGTCTCAACTGGTCATCTTCCCTGTATTTCAGCATCAGCCAGGGTACTGACTTTGAAATGGATTATAGCACTGCTTCAAATCCTGCAACAGGTTCTTTTCAATTTTTTCTTTTTAAAATAGTTTCCCCATTCTACCTGCAGCTGTTTTTAACTCAGTTTTTCTGACTTCTGCACTATAGCTGAACTGACCTGGCTATTCCTCGATACCAAGTCCTCTGTCATTAAGCATTTAAGTTGTCTTTTCCCTTTGGAATGCTCTCAGCTGAGCTGTGTGTCTAACTCACTTACCTTCAGGTCTATTCAGTGAATCCTGCCTTGATCACTCTATTAAAAATAGGGGACCTGCTCCTTAAACTTGTCCTACTGTCTCTTTACCCTTCTCCACTTGTTTTTGTCCATAGCATTTGTAGTTCTGATATTTACAATGTGTGTATTCGTTATATGCTTTTTTTCTGCTGGAATGTAACTTTAACAAGGATGTAATTTTGTACTCTGGTGTATTCCAACTACCTAGAACGATGGCATGTAGCTGTTTACTGAGTCGGTTCCTGGATTGCCAGGGAACTCAGTAATGGCAGTGGGACTGGAAGATGTTTTGGAAGGTATTGACAGGATTTCAAAACAGTACGAGGCTTGTGGGAGAAATTTCCAAGTGGCAATATTACAGTTGGGTGGAGATGTTCATGAGAGGATCAGCTTGTGGGTAGTAGCTGCTGTGGGAGTAAATGGGATTTCTTTGAGCATGAAATGGACTGGCATGCTGGGTCTGACCTTGATAGGATAACTTACAGGCTGGTTGTAGCTCAACTGTTTTTTTTTGTTTTTTTTTTTTTGTTTTTTTTTAATTTGGGTATAATAAATGAGCCGTTGTTCCCCAGGGAAAACGTTTCTTGTCTTCTGTGTCTATGGATAAGCACTTGTGCACTATTTTTGCAGTTTTTAGATGTAGGTGTCCACATATTTTTGAGATGGGGTCTCTGTCACCCAGGTTAGAGTGCAGTGGTGCAATCTTGGCTCATTGCAACCTCTGCCTCCCAGGCTCAAGCCATCCACCTCAGCCTTCTGTGTAGCTGGGACCACAAATACGTGCCACCATATCTAGCTAATTTTTTGTAGAGAGGGTTTTGCCATGTTGCCCAAGCTGGTCTCAAACTCCTGGAGTCAAGCAGTCTGCCCGCCTCAGCCTCCCAGTCATGGGGTTACAGGTGTGAGCCACCACACGCCGGCCACATTTTTTGAGAAAATATACCCAGAAGTAACATACTAAGTTGGCACACAAACTAGGCAGAAGGGTTCAGGGGAGGCAGTCTTGGGCAGAGCCCATTTACAATGCCAAACCCATTCACATTCAGCAGTTCTTAAAATTGACCAGGTTGTTAGTTGAATTCAAGTAGTCAGCATGAACCAGTTTATTTGGAATAAATACATTGAAAATTAAACATGTCACAATGTACTGGCCTCATTTTCCAGAGGCTCTGTAAATACCATAGTTGTGATGTTTCCAGATTGTTATATTGAATATACAATAAACACAAGTTAAATTTTTCACAATACATCTCAGAAAAGCTTAAACTCGAAAGATCTTACCTGTTCGCTCCTTTCAAGAGCTATCCGTTTCTGGTTGACCTTTGATGGTTTTTAATGAGTTTATGATAAACCTGAATATTTAGTATGATAAGGGCATGAGCCAGATTAAATGCTTAACATAATTTGCTGTACATATTTGCCATTGTTTAAAAAATGTAAGGGTTTTTGGATTCTTGTGTGATGATGGCTTAAAAAGTAGTAAAATCCCCAAGTGGCAGAGGACTGTCAGTACTGGGTTAGGAATTTTATTGTTTAGGGGAGTTTGGTAAACCAGCAAGTTAGAAAAGGGGGACGTGCTTGAAGCATAAGCTCTTAATGTGAAAAAGACATAGTGAAGGTTAATAGATACGTGAACTGTGAGTACGAGATACTTTAAACAAAGGCCAGTGAGAAAGAGACGAGAAAGCAAAACCTGAAAGATAAATTCCAGGTTTTTTTTAATTCCTGTGGCCAACCATTTTTTTTCGAGGTCTTGAGAGAGGTCCATGAGTTGCTCAGTTGACACGAATTTTCCTTGGAGTTCTTGGGTCAGGGTGAATCCATGTGGCACAATGGGGAAAAAACCCAGCCAAGTGATTATTTTAAATGACTTCCTGTTTATACATAGAGTAATAAAAACAGTTGACTAGTTGTATGCATAACCTTATATACATAGAGTAATAAAAACAGTTGACTAGTTGTATGCATAACCTTAGGCACATAGTTCTCAGATGGAAATATTAATACTAAAAAATTCCTTGAAAGTCATAACCTCAAAACTGCCAAGTTTGGGGTAGTGGGTGCAGCTGGGGCAAGGAGACTAGAGGAGAGTAAAACAATTTTACTGTGTCTTTTGCCAGGCAAAATAGCAAATTGATTTCCCATCACGTTTGCATTTACTTGAATTCACTAATTGTATTTTCTTTTTACAGTATTTTGGAAACTTGTTCATTAGCAATTAGAATTTCAGTTGGGAACTGAATTTAACTTCAGACATAAGTGGACCTAGAATATAATCAAACCTACCTTAATTTACTAAGGCTTTATAACAGAAGAACATTTCCTGTGACTGTTAAGGTCTAAATTGCTGGAGTGAGCAGACAAAGACAAGTTACTGTGTGCAATGGGTGTTAAATGTAGGTTTTCTTCCTCGAATGTTTAAAATAAACTGAACAAGGCTCAAGGACAGAGTTCATTTCCCAAAATGTCAGATTATCCAAGTCAGATCTCGTAAATAACCCTAGCCCAAAAAGGTGCTATATAAAACAATTTAAACTCATTCAGACCATTAGCATTCTGAATTGTTGCTTTACTTAAGAGTATAGCAACGTCTATTCACAGAGTTGAATCTAGCTTTCCTTCATCCTGTGATCTTTCCATGAGATGAGATTTTGGAAATTACTTATTATTATTATTATTATTTTTTTATTTTGAGAGACAGAGTCTCGCTCTGTCCCCTAGGCTGGAGTGCAATGGCGCAATCTTGGCTCACCGCAACCTCTGCCTCCCAGGTTCA
Source organism: Macaca fascicularis (assembly GCF_037993035.2). NCBI lineage: Eukaryota > Metazoa > Chordata > Mammalia > Primates > Cercopithecidae > Macaca > Macaca fascicularis. Next base: position 38,739,834 of record NC_088379.1, on the reverse strand, counting down.
AGCGTTTTTCCTGCCTCAGCCTCCCGAGTAGCTGGGATTACAGGTGCCCGCCATCATGCCCGGCTGACTTTTGTATTTTTAGTAGAGACGGGGTTTTGCCACGTTGGCCAGGCTGGTCTCGAACTCCTGACCTCAGGTAATCCAGCCGCCTTGGCCTCCCAAAGTGCTGGGATTATAGGCGTGTGCCACCATGCCTGGCCAGAAATTACATTATTTAAAAAAATCAGATCTAGTAAAAGATCACAAATTAGATATTCTGTAGGTGATTTTTTGTTGTTAGAAAAATGAAGGGCTTGATCCCCTTAAGATCAGTACTTAAGCCAGTGTTGTAACTGGCTTAGACAAGCACTACTTACCCTATTATTGTGTTTTCTTTCCATTTAGAACCACCCTGACCTAAAGGGGAAAGCACTTTATTAGAAGTGACAGAATATATATTATGTATCACTGACTATCCAGTTACAAAGTTTTGCTTTTGCTTTTTTTTGTTGTTGTTTGAGATGGTCTTGCTGTTGTCGCCCAGGCTGGAGTGCAGTGGCACAATTTCGGCTCACTGCAACCTCTGTTTCTTGGGTTCAAACAATTCTGCCTCAGCCTCCCAAGTAGCTGAGATTATAGACACCACTGCCACCACGCCTGGCTAATTTTTGTGTTTTTAGTAGAGACAGGGTTTCACCATGTTGGCCAGGTTGGCCTTGAACTCCTCACCTCAGGTGATGTCCCCGCCTCAGCCTCCCAAAGTGCTAGGATTACAGGTGTGAGCCACTGTGCCCGGCCCAAAGTTTTACTTTTTAAAAATAATTTATTGTACCACAAGTAGCTATTGGTAGAGATGAAAGCTAGAGCAGAATGATGGAATACAGTTCATCAAACTTCAAGAAGCAATGTATCATGTAATCCTCATAGCTTACTGTCAGGATGAAGCCTTTATGTTTACATCCAATAACTGAATTCACTGATGTCAATGCCTAAGGGAAAGTTCTTTGAACCACACAGCAGAGACGATTGTCATCACCTTGGTTACAGCTGTATCTCAAATTGTCTTTCTATAATACAGGTATATCTCCTGTCAGTTACCAGCATATGGAACTGGAATGAATTTTTAAGCTGTCTGTGATGCAGACAAATAAGATCAGGTTAGCTGAGAACTCTCTTGCCTTTCTTTAATGGTATATGTTGTAAGTTTTTTGCTTTCCAAAACTTTCTTCTCTTTTGCCTATGAAAAATGGTGATTGATAAGAGTAGAACCAGGGTGGAGAAGAAGCAACAACCCAAGAATATCAGTGGTTTCTTCTGCACAAGGAATAAACAGACAGTGCACTCTGTGTTTTTTTGGGTCTGACTGCATCTAGAACTACTGTTCTCAGAAGGGAAGCCACTGCTGCTGATCATTTTGTTGTAAAACTGTATTGAGGATTTAGCTTTAAAATCAGATGTGAAGAATCCAAATCTGGGTTTAGATTTCTCTTCAGCCAGTTTGAATGCATAATAGCCTTTGATTCTGACTTTATCAATCAGGTATGCTGAAAAAGATCAGAAATTAACATGAATCACAAATGGACTGAAATATCTTTGAACAAGAATTTAGTTTTCATTGAAACAACCTAAAATTATGCCCATAATAAAGGTAGTGATTTTTATTGGAGGTTTTTTTTTTTTTTGACATTTATTCTTTTATGATCTATGTAAAGGAGAAGGTGAAAATGTGTATAATTTAAAGTAAATTTGTGAAACTTTGATCCATAAATAATCCAAAAACTCTTGGAGGAGAAAGCAAATTTAAGGAGCAGAGCAATGAAGGTTGTCACTTTTGTTTAAAGGGTCACAAGCAGAAAAATGTTGCCTATTTGGCCTGATTGTGAACCTCAGACGTGCTCTTGGTGCAGCCCGGGAATCACAGTTGGTTTTCCCCACTCGCTCGCTCGCTTAGGCTACCATGATGTGGTTATTTCACATTGCATGGCTGTATGGAAACATTTCATGTATCCCATAAATTTATATACCTACTATGTACCCACAAAAATTTTTTTAAAGGCTAGCAAGCATGCTGAAAATAAGTAATCCACAATAGTGACTTTATCCTGGGGGGTGAGATTTCAGGTGATTTTTAAAAAACTTTCTCCACGTGCCCAGTTTTCTATAATGGGTATGTGTTACTTTTATGATTTAAAAATTTTTCCAAAAATCCATAGGCCAGTTTTCAAGACAAAATTCAATTGACAGGACTTGGGTGCCACAAATCGGATGCCGTCAGGCACCAGCCTGCCCCTCTCATTCTTTGTTCTTGTCAGGAATCTCGCTCTGCCCTGTGTCTGAAGGGGCCCCGCCCTTACCTTTCAGCACCTCCTGAAGGTACTTTTCCAGGTAGTACTTCCGGAGCCGGTCATCCTCCAGAGCCTGGTCGTCAATGCCGCTGGCCGTGATGTAAATGTCCATGTCGCCATAGTTCCTCCGGACCCACCGCAGTAACTTGCGCACCCCCCAGGGAATCACAGCCAGGCGCGTAGGGGAGCTCAGCCGGGTGATGTCCTGCAGAAACTGGATGTCCCTGTCCGAGTCGTAGCGGCTGCCGGCCAGCTGCTCGTGCATCACGAACCTAGTGGTGAAGTGGTTGAGCGCGCAGAAGTCGACCGTGCCCTTGAGCAGCCTCCTCTCGGCCTCGGTGAGGCGCGGCAGCGCAGAGCTGGAAAGCCCCCGCCGGTGCTTGGAGGCGATGTATTCCCTCATGGCCGCGGGGTAGTCCCCGGTTTTGAAGAGCGGCTCAGCGAACCAAGCAATCTCGAACTGCAGGAAGCGCTCGGCCGCCCTCCAGTGCGAGTCAGCATAGGGGTTGGCGGGTTCCGCCCAGTCCGCGTGCAGCGACAGCGACACGGCCCCGCGCTGTGACGGCCTGAACTGCCGGTCGTAGAGGCGCCAGGCCAGGGCGTGGGCCACCAGTAGGTTGTGCGCCGCCCCGTAGGTGTCGTTGCCAGAGCGGTTGTAGATGTCACTTAGCCGATTAGGCTCGTTGATGGTGATCCAGAGCTTCACCAGGTCCCCTAGCTCCTGGAAGCACAGCCCAGCGTAGGCCTGGAAGGCCTCCACCGTCGATGGGTTCAGCCACCCGCCGGCGTGCAGCAGAGGCTCGGGGAGGCCTAGGTGGGCGTGGGTCGGATAGTACAGGGTGACCATCGCGGAGATGCCAAGCTTCAGCCCCTCACTGACCACGCATCTGTAGTACCTCAGGGCCTGTCGGTTCACCGCGGACAGGTTGCCAGTGGGAAGGACCGAGGCCCAATCCAGAGCAAACCGGTAGTGGGTGACTTTCATTCTTGCCAACATCTCAAGTTGTTTTTTGATGTTTACAAAATCTGTGCATTGAGCGGGTCGTGTTTTCAGCCTCACCCCTTCCACTCGGTGCAACAGTCTGTTGCCAGTGGCGTTCCAGACGTACAGGTAAGGATCGCTGAACTGTGGGGACGAAGCCACAGACTCGGGCTGTGAAAAACAAGCTCATTCAGGTCAAGCATGCGCTGGCAGGTGGAGGCTCAAGTGATCTGCCCACCTCTGCCTCCCAAAGTGCTGGGATTACAGGCCTAAGCCACCGCCAGGCCTCTTCCAGTCCTTGAAATCTCCCAGGGAGACCAGAAAACAGAGAAGGAGCCACACCCGGGCCCTGGCTTAGAAAACAAGTTGTTGGAGAAAACATTGGGAAGCCATTTTCCAGTTCGTTTGACTTTAAACCCCAGGTTACATGGTGGGGTTTGATGTGATTCTGTTCAAATGCATCAGGAAATTGGCTTGGTACACTCAGTTAAAAGCAATAACAAAAGATAGATTCTAAACCCTGCTATAAATTGAAGACAAAGTTGAAATTCCTGTTGTAGGCCGGGCGCGGTGGCTCAAGCCTGTAATCCCAGCACTTTGGGAGGCCGAGACGGCCGGATCACGAGGGCAGGAGATCGAGACCATTCTGGCTAACACGGTGAAACCCCGTCTCTACTAAAAATACAAAAAAATTGCTGGGCGGGGTGGCGGGCGCCTGTAGTTCCAGCTACACGGGAGGCTGAGGCAGGAGAACGGCGTAAACCTGGGAGGCGGAGCTTGCAGTGAGCTGAGATCCGGCCACTGCACTCCAGCCCCGGCGACAGAGCATGACTCCGTCTCAAAAAAAAAAAAAAAAAAAGAAAGAAAAGAAATTCCTGTTGTAGAGATTTCACTGAGAAGAGAGGCTGGTTGACCCCAGGCACAGTTCCTAAAAGAGGCTGGCACGATAGGGTAGGCAATGACCCCTTGCATTTGCTGAATGCATATCTCTAAATTCTATTTTAAAAGTCCAGGCTGGACGCAGTGGCTCACACCTGTAATCCTAGCACTTTGGGAGTCTGAGGGGGGCAGATCACCTAAGGTCGGGAGTTTGAGACCAGCCTGACCAACATGGAGAAACCCCGTCTCTACTAAAAAAAACAAAAACAAAAAAAAACAAAAAAAACAAAAAAAACAAAATTAGCCAGGCGTGAAGGCGCATGCCTGCAATCCCAGCTACTCTGGAGGCTGAGGCAGGAGAATCGCTTGAACCCGGGAGGCAGAGGTTGCGGTGAGCCAAGATCGCGCCATTGCACTCCAGCCTGGGCAACAAGAGCAAAAAAAGAAAAGAAAAGGGAAAAAAGAAAAGTCCAAGCGAAATCACATTTGCATCCATCATGTTTCCCTGACCCATGTGCCTGTGAGAACATAGTATTTATTAATCCAACAGAATGCTGACACGTTTTCTATGCAAGGCGCTTGGGTTATGGGTGGAAAGGACAGTAGAATATCCCCAGAAACTCCCAAGGTTGACACTTGGATCCGACAGTGTCTCATTCTTTGTCTCTCCACGAAGGAGAGAGCCCTGGACTCCTGTTCTAGTTCTGCCCCTTTGAAACTCAGGCTTGGCAGCTATATAGTGATGGAGTAATCTCACCCACTCACAGGTGTGCTGTGAGGACTCGGTGACTCTGGGAACTCTAATGCACTGTACAAACACAATGTAGTCATGACTTGGCTTTCATTTTCCCTAGTGGCAATAATTGCCTGCTAGGCCCTTGAGTCTAAACTAAAGCAAAGCCCTTAAGAAAAACATTTCCAAATTCAAGATTAATAACGGAAAGTAAAAGTTATGTACTTGTTTTAAAGTACTTTTTTCTCCCTCATGACAGAATTTAAATACACCAGGAAAAAAACTATAATTAACCTTTGGTAAATATTTTCCCTCTAATTGTTTTTTCGTGTGTCATCTTTCATAGTTTAATTACAAAACCATATCACTGCCCATTTGCCATCTGCCAACCAGTTATCTAGAACATTAAACTAAGAGAACATTGATCATGTGAGCATGAAGTTAAATCTGTATATAATTAATTATTTGAGTAAAATCCTCCTAGCCTAGATGGCCAGTTTCAGTGTTTTGAAAACTCAGAACATGGTATTGAAAGGATGTTTATAAAAGGCAGTCTTGCTATGGGGCAAGGCAAGATCCAATAAAAATGTCTTACGTTAAAAACCTTCAGAAAGCATTAGTCTCAGCAAGCGTGTATGATTAATCTGCTGAGAGGTTGATTTTCTAGTTAAAGATGATGCATCCCAATCCCAACCCCAGCTCCCAGAGCTTGTTTCTAAAATCCCATGTCCCACCAAAAGGACCTTGTACTCCTTGGAGAAATGGCTTTTTCTAGGAGAAGAATGAGATGAAGCTGGGGCATCTTGTGCCAGAAAATAAGGAAGTGCTTAAAAACTGAAAGGGAAATGTGGAAAAGACAGGAACCACTTGAGGGGGTCCCATTGACTAAATTAGAAACAATTTGAGCATCAAAAGGAACAATATCATAATGACAATAATGAATTACAAGACATCAAATTTAAGAGAATCCAGCTAATAAATGTAGAGGGAATAATCCGATTAGAAATTTACCATTTTGCAATCTACAAAGTAACAATTAAGGCTAATTAAGTAACAATTAAGGTTCATGAAAGAATGTTTGTTTGAGACGGAGTTTCGTTTTTGTCCCCCAGGCTGGAGTGCAATGGCACGATCTTGGCTCACTGCGTCCTCCGCCTCCTGGGTTCAAGCGATTCTCCTGCCTCGGCCTCCTGAGTAGCTGGGATTACAGGCACCTGCCACCGTGCCCGGCTAGTTTTTGTATTTTTAGTACAGACAGGGTTTCACCATGTTGGCCAGGCTGGTCTTCAACTCCTGACCTCAGGTGATCCGCCCACGTTGGCCTCCCAGAGTGCTGGGATTACAGGTGTGAGCCACTGGGCCCGGCCCGGCTCATGAAAGAATGTTAAAACCATGGAGTGAAATGTTGTTGAGGAATAGGATATTCATAGAGTCCCAAGTATCAACATCAGATTACTTCTTCTTCTTTTTTTCTTTTTTGGACAGAGTCTCGCTCTGTTGCCCAGGCTGGAGTGCAATGGTGCGATCTTGGCTCCCTGCAACCTCCGCTTCTGAGGTTCAAGTGATTCTCCTGCCTCAGCCTCTCAAGTAGCTGGGATTACAAGCCTGTGCCACCATGCCTGGCTAATTTTTTTTTTTTTTTTTTTTTAAGTAGAGACAGGATTTTGCCACAATGGCCAGGCTGGTCCTGACCTCAAGTGATATGCCTGCCTTGGACTCCCAAAGTGCTGGGATTACAGGTGTGAGTCACTGAGCCTGGCCAACATCAGATTACTTCTTAATTAAAAATGGAAAAGTTACCACATGGCAAATGTCACCTTTTTTTTCTTTTTTCTTTTTTTTTGGGGGGAGTGGGGAGGAGGGACAGGGTCTTGCTCTGTCGCCCACACTAGACTGCGTCCTCGACCAAAGTGATCTACCCACATTGGCCTCTCAAAGTGCTGGGATTACAGGAGTGAACAAGTGTGCCTAGCCGCAAATGCCACCTTAACCAAGAAATCTGGTGATACTACTTCAACCACAGTAATATCTTCAGTAATGAAACAAATTGACATCATTGACCTCCTGATGTGATAAAAAGGCACATCATCTATGTAGTATTATTTCCAGAAATGGTTAACTGAGTCATTAGACTCAGAAGACAACCAGAGAAATCTATAAGCAGTTGGCCTGGACTCTTCAAACAGGGCAGTGCCATGAGGTGATTGCCCTGAATTAAAGGAGGCTAAAGATACATGACAACCAACGTTTGATCTTTGTTTGCATTCTTAATCAAAGATTTTTTTAATCCATAAAGGACATTTTTGGAACATTAAAAAAATTGAATATGGATTGTATTTTAGATAGCGTTGAGTCAATGTTAAATTTCCTGGGAATCATAAGAATGTCCTTGTTCTTAGGAAATACATGCTGAGATATTTTGGGGTGGAGTATAATGATGTCTGCAATTTATCGAAAGTTTATGAAAGAGAGAGGCAGAGGCCGGGTGTCTCACGCCTGTAATCCCAGCACTTTGGGAGGCCGAGGTGGGTGGATCACGAGGTCAGGAGTTCGAGACCAGCCTGGCCAAAATAGTGAAACCCCGTCTCTACTAAAAATACAAAAAATTAGCTGGGCGTGGTGGCAGGCGCCTATAACTTGGGAGGCTGAGGCAGGAGAATCTCTTGAATCCGGGAGGTGGAGAGAGAGAGAGAGGGAGAGAGGCAGAATTGAAACCAATATGGCAGCATGTTAACAGTCAGTCTTGATGAAGGGAATATGCATTTCTATTGGATAAGTTCGAAATTTTTCAAAGTAAAACGTTGGAGGAGAAAAGAATGCTAAGAGGCTAGGGAAAGTAAGACAGAAATGTGCAAAGTTAGGCTTAGTAATTTTTTTTTTTTTTTTGAGACAGGGTCTTGCTCTGTTGCCCAGCCTGGAGTACAGTGGCACGATCACGGCTCACTGCAAACTTCACTTCCTGGGCTCAAGTGATACTCCTGCCTCAGCCTCCCGAGTAGATGGAATGATAGATGGAATTACAGGCCCACACCACCACACCCAGTTTTTTTTGTAGAGACAGGGTTTTTCCATATTGGCCAGGCTGGTCTCAAACTCCTGAGCTCAAGTGATCCTCCCACCTTGGCCTCCCAAAGTGCTGGGATTACAGGAGTGAGTCAGCATGCCCGGCCTGGCTAAGTAATATTTTTCAAGTATTACTTTAATTTTGTCAGTCTCCCTATAGAGGACATCTAGTTTTCTGTGTACACAGTGTCTATTCATATATTTATTGGCTGATTTTTCAAAAAGCACCGTAATTTTTCTTGGCAAACCAGTCATCCTTATTTATTTATTTATTTATTTATTTATTTATTTATTTAGGTTTAGGCTACCCAAATGAAGCAGTGGGAGTAGAGAAGGAACAGAAATCTATAACTGGTTGTAACCAGTAAGTTGTAAACACCAGTGCACTCGGATCAGCCTTATCCTCATTCTTAATCCGAGTGGTTCAAGTGAAGCTGGCTCCTCGCTGGGCTCCAGAGACGAGCATGAAACCCAGACCTGACAGATCACAGAACCGCTTTGCCTGACCCCGTGGTCAGTTCTTGCTCTGAAATGTAGAAGGGGCAGACATTCACAGTATCTAAGGAACAGGTGGGTTTTAGCTGAAGCAGGAGCTTGTAGGTTGGGTCTCCCATACAGGCAGGCAAAGGAACTCTTATATCTCCTGGGGTCTTTCTTTGCTAGGTCTGGAATTTTGAAAAATATAAACTCAATTGAAGTGATAGGGAAAAAGACATTTTTGGAACACTTAGCAAAATCTGAACATGAATAGTATTGAACTCTCCTGCCTCTGCCATGTGAAGGAAGAGGCAGGAACTGGCTCTGGAGGGGACACAAGCTGAAGATGAGACACTGTGTTTATTCTGCTCTCTATACCTTTCCCCCTTCATCACCCTGAGCTCTCGCTAAAGTCTTGTTTAAATATCCACAGGGAGCTGGGTGCAGTGCCTCACACCTGTAATCCCAGCACTTTGGGAGTCTGAGGCAGACAGATTGCTTAAGGCCAAGAGTTCGAGACCAGTCTGGCCAACATAGTGAAACCCTATCTCTACTAAAAATACAAAAATTAGCTGGGCACAGTGGCAGGCACCTGTAATCCTAGCTGCTCTGGAGGCAGAGGCAGGAGAATCGCTTGAATTCAGGAGGCAGAGATTGCAGTGAGCTGAGATCACACCACTGCACTCCAGCCTGGAAGACAGAGTGAGACTATTTCAAATAAATAAATATCCACAGCTGGGCACGGTGGCTAACGCCTGTAATCCTAGCACTTTGGGAGGCCGAGACAGGTAGATTGCCTAAGCTCAGGAGTTTGAGACCAGCCTGGACAACATGGTGAAACCCTGTCCCTACTAAAATACAAAAAATCAGCTGGGCAGGGTGGCAGGCGCCTGTAATCCCAGCTACTCAGGAGGCTGAGGCACGAGAATTGCTTGAACATGGGAGGCAGAGGTTGCAGTGAGCCAGGCAACAAAGCAAAACTCTGTCTCAAAAATAAATAACTATGGCCAGGCACGGTGGCTCACGCCTGTAATCCCAGCACTATGGGAGGCCAAGGCGGGCGGATCACGAGGTCGGGAGATCGAGACCATCTTGGCTAACACAGTGAAACCCCATCTCTACTAAAAATAGGCTGAGGCAGGAGAATGGCGGGAACCCGGGAGGCGGAGCTTGCAGTGAGCTGAGATCCGGCCACTGCACTCCAGCCTGGGCGACAGAGCGAGACTCCGTCTCAAAAAAAAAAAAAAAAAAAAAAAAAAAATTAGCCGGGTATGGTGGCGGGCACCTGTCGTCCCAGCTACTCAGGAGGCTGAGGCAGGAGAATGGCATGAACCTGGGAGGTGGAGCTTGCAGTGAGCCGAGATTGTGCCACTGCACTGCAGCCTGGGCGACAGAGCGAGACTCCATCTCAAAAAAAGAAAAAAAAAATTAAATAAATAATTATATAAATATAAATAAATGTCCACAGGGGTTGAGATTCATAACCTGAGAACTTTGCTAATTCATGGTTTGAACCCTTTTGTCTGGTCTCAATCCTTGTACATCTTGTTGTCTTTCCATATGCTTCTATTAATAGAATACAGGCATGTCTGGGCACGGTGGCTCACTCCTGTAATTTGGGAGGCTGAGGCAGGCAGATCACTTGAGGCCTGGAGTTCAAGACCAGCCTGGCCAACATAGTGAAACCCCATCTCTACTACAGATACAAAAATTAGCTGGGCGTGGTGGTGGGCACCTGTAATCCCAGCTACTTGGGAGGCTGAGGCAGCAGAATTGCTTGAATCCAGGAGGCAGAGGTTGCAGTGAGCCAAGATCACACCACTGCACATCAGCCTGGGCAACACAGTGAGACTCCGTCTCAATAAAGAAAAGTAGAGAAGAGAAGAGAAAAAAGAAAAGGAAAGGAAAGAAAAGGAAAGGAAAGAAAAGAAAAGAGAAAGCCAGGCACAGTGGCTCACGCCTGTAATCCCAGCACTTTGGGAGGCCGAGGTGGGTGGATCACCTGAGGTCAGGAGTTTGAGACCAGCCTGGCCAACTTGGTGAAACCCTGTTTCTACTAAAAATACAAAAATTTGCCTGGGCGCGGCGGCTCATGCCTATAATCCCAGCATTTTGGGAGGCCAAGGTGGGTGGATAACCTGAGGTCAGGAGTTCGAGGCCAGTTTGGCCAACATGGGGAAACCCCGTCTCTACTAATAATACAAAAATTAGCCGGGAGTGGTGGCACATGCCTGTAATTCCAGATACTTGGGAAGCTGAGACAGGACAATTGCTTGAACCCAGGAGGCGAAGGTTGCAGCAGTGAGCCAAGATCCTGCCATTGCACTCCAGCCTAGGCGATGAGCAACAAGAATGAAACTCCGTCTCCAAAAAAAAAAAAAAAAAAGAAAAAGAAAAATTTGCCAGGCATGGTGGCAGGTGCCTATAATCCCAGCTACTTGGGAGGCTGAGGCAGGAGAATCATTTGAACTGGGGAGGCGGAGGTTGCAGTGAGCCAAGATGGCACCATTGCACTCCAGCCTGGGCAACGGAGTGAGACTCTGTCTCAAAAAGAAAAAACAAAACCAAAAACAATGCAATAGTGTGGTATTGTGAAGTCTTAAAGCATAGTGGTTGGAAGACAGACCTAGGTAACTTGGGCAAGTTATGTAACCGCCCCCTAAATTTCAGTTGCGTTGCCTGTAAGATGAGGGTTTTAACATTAAGTAGGTTGGATGGAGTGGCTTGCACCTGTAACCCCAGTACTTTGGGAGGCTGAGGCAGGATGTTTGTTTGAGCCCAGGAGTTCCAGACCAGTCTGGGCAGCATAGTAAGACTCTGTCTGTACAAAAAATCAAAAATTAGCTGGGCATAGTGGCGTGAACCTGGAGTCCCAGCTCAAGGTTGAGGTGGGATGATCACTTGAGGCCAGGAGAGTGAGGCTACAGGGAGCTGTGATTGTGCCACTGCACTCCAGCCTGGGTGACAGAGCAAGGTCCTGTCTCAGAAAAAAAAAAAAAAAGGTGAAGTAGAGAGAACGTGCATACATAGCAGTTAAATGACTGTGCATCTGGAAGCTTGAAGAAGGGATGTTAACAGTTCTGCCAGCGCTCGTTATCTCAGCAAGTTGATAGGTCTCACTTTCCTCCCCTGCAAAATGAAGGATTTGGAATGGGAGGTCTTTAAGGTCTCATCTGGCTCTAAAAGGTGATTTCTTGATTTCCAGGTAGCATAGTTAAAATAATAATAAAACTAAAAGGCGATCTCATTCATTCACCTGGTTCTAGAAGACGAGCACCTGCCAGGTGCCAGGCACTGCCCTAGTGAGGCATATAGCAGGCATCAAAGCCTCAGGCATTTCTGCTCTTATGCAGCTTGCATTCTAGTAGGGGAAAACAGGTGATAAGTATGGAAAATGTGGAAAGCACAAAGTATGTCAGGAGGTGGCGAGTACGCTACAGAAAAGCAGGAAAAGAGGAAGAGAAGTGATAGGAGGATGGTTTTTGGAGTGGAGGGAAGCCTTATCGAGGAGATGACTTTTAAGGACAGCTGAATGGGGTGAGGAATGAGACGTGTGGGAAGGCTCCACTGGGATATAGAGACCTCAGAAGGCAAATTACCCAACTCTGTGAAACAGCAAGAATCAATTAAACAAGGCGCTGCTAATAATTTGCTTTTGGCAAAACAAAAATCTAAAAACAAATTTCCTATCATTTTGACATTACTATTATAACAAAAACCTGACACAGAAATGACAGTAAGTTCCCTCTAGACTGTATGCTTCTTGAGGGCAGCCTCTTCACCTCTCCATCTCCATCACCAATTATGAGTTCTGGCCCATGAAAGGCTCTCAGCATCTATTTACTTCTTTTTCTCCCTTCTCTTTCCCTAGCTCTCCTTCATAATCTCCATACAATTGTGGTATTTGATATTGTCTGACAGCTATCTCTCAGCTGTCATTGAGTAAATGAAATAGTGTGTGCTGTTTGCCCCAGTTTATGGTAATTTGGAAGTAACCACTTACCTTAAGAACAGACTCGGTGACACCCCAGGAGAAGTCACAGGGAAACTGGCCCTGCACATCTGGCGTGGCCTCTTTTAAAGAAAAACCATTTTCTCGTATGATCTGCTTGTAGTAGTGTGCCGAAGACTTAGGTTTCCGCTCTTTTTGTTTACTGTTAAAATCCACATAAAATAATCCTCGGCGGATGGTGTAAGCATCCTGCCATTCAAAGCCATCCAGCAGAGACCAGGCAGTATAACCAAACACTCGTATTTCATCTAACCTTATTGCTGCACAGAGAAAAGAAAGCAGAGATGTTCAGAGGCCTAAACATTCTAGTTCGTGTTTACAATTTCACTAACGTGCCAGAGGGCAGCATATTGTAAAACGAACCTTTCCCCTAATTTTCAGGTCTGCTGTATCAAATAGAAAATTCATGTTTATACTTCAAAAGTGGCAATTATTTTCATCCAGACTGGTATCTCCTGATCCCCCGACTCCCGCTTGGACCAAGTGAATGTCACAGTTAAAGGATCACACCTTAAATACTCCTGAGACTTGGTGTGCAAATCTGTGTCAGAGGGCATGGTAATTTCCAGAACTCTTTGGGATCAATGCATATGTCTGCTCATGACCAAGAGTTTCTTATTTCAAGTCTGAGTTGGTTCTTGTTTATGGATAAGCTATTAATTCTAGGAAACTATCCAGGCCAAGAGTTTCTAAGAAATGTGTTCAACAGGCCCTGGTTCTAGTCTATAGCTGCTGTCGGGCCCTAAGGGGAGGTGGAATGGTAACACCTGGGGCATGGACACCCCTTCTGCCCAAGGAGTTTCTAAACATCTGCTTTTAGAATTGACGTAAATGAATGTAGACATAAGGAGGTAAAAGAAGAAAAGTGATGTAAGAGAATGGGAACTGGCTGAGCTAAGGAGCAGGGTGCTGAGGCGCTTACCCTGCTATGCTCTAGGGAGCATGCTATTGGGCAAGTTTCTTGGCCTCAGTTTCCTCATTTGTAAACAAAAAAGATTGGAAAATAGGATCTCTAAGGACCTTTCTAGCTTTAAATCTCTTATTCAGTAACTTGTAGGAATTGTGTAAAAATGAAATATGAAAATCAACAGACTGGGCGCGGTGGCTCATGCCTGTAATCCCAGCACTTTGGGAGGCTGAGGTGGGTGGATCACCTGAGGTCAGGAAACACAATGAAGCCTCGTCTCTACTAAAAATACAAAAATTAGCCGGGGATGGTGGCGGGCACCTACAATCTCAGCTACTCAGGAGGCTGAGGCAGGAGAATCACTTGAACCCAGGAGGTGGAGATTGCAATGAGCCGAGATTGTGCCATTGTACTCCAGCCTGGGTAACAGGAACAAAACTCCATCTCAAAAAAAGAAAAAAAAAAAAAGAGAGAGAAAAGAAAATCAACAGCAGCAGTCCAAACAACAAATACCCAAATTAGCCCTGAATCCTTTTTTCTTTCTTAAAAGATTTCACTTCCCTCATAGAAATGCCTCCTCATCTCTGCATTTTTGGGATTTTTATCAATGACATTCTTTTCCTTAAATGAGGAAAATCCAGGCCAAGAGTTTCCAAGAAGATAAATATGTTCAACAGGCCCTGGTTCTAGTCTATAGCTGCTGTAGGGCCCTAAGGAGAGGTGGAACGGTAACACCTGGGGAGTGCACACCCCTTCTGCCCGAGAGCATGGCATTTGACCCAGACCCTGTAGGCAGAGCCCTCAGCCTTGGCTCCCACATGCATGGCCTGTAGCTGGGCGTGGCTCGGTTCCATGCTGTTCCTTCCTGCAACTTGGGGCGGCAGGGTCTGGTTCTCCTTCAGGACCCTCCCTGAAGGCTCTCTCCAGCGGCACCTAGGATTTTCTTCCTGGCTTGTGACTTTTAAAGAGAGCAACAGAATTTTAGAAAGATCCACAGAGAATTCCTTAATATGAGAGTGAAATAGAGCCCAACTCCAGGGAACAGAACCATTGTAACCTCAGCTTGTCTTCTGCTCTATTGTTTCTGTTAGCCACCTGTAGATGTCACTACTTGAGTAATAGAGTAAGGAGTGAGGGGCTAAGTGGGGGCCAAAAGTCACTGGGAGCAATAGAAGCAACTCATTTTGTCTTCAGACCTTTTCATCATACCTTCGTGTAATAGAGTATAAAGATCACAGTTTCAAGAAACACTTTCAACATCTCAGAATAAAGTACTACTGTGAGGAAACTTTAAGCATACCTCTTTTAGCACTATGTCCTTTATAAAGAATGAAACGCATCTTCTTGCCAATTAAGGATGTAGCTCTAGTCTGAAAGGATTCTGTTCTCAAACTTTTATTTAAAAAAGAATATGGGAATAACATGAAAAAGTTCTGTCAACATTGGACAATACAATGGCTGGGTGTGGTGGCTCATGCCTGTAATCCTGGCACTTTGGGAGGCCAAGGCAGGTGGATCACCTGAGGTCAGGAATTTGAGACCAGTCTGGCCAACATGGTGAAACCCCGTCTCTATTAAAAATACAAAACTTAGCCGGGCGTGGTGGCGGACACCTGTAATTCCAGCTACTCAGGAGGCTAAAGCAGGAGAATCACTTGAACCCAGGAGGCAGAGGTTGCAGTGAGCCGAGATCGCACTGTGGCACTCCAGCCTGGGCCACAGAGTGACTCCATCTGGAAAAAAAAAAAAAAAAAAAAAATTGGACGATACAAAAGGCCAGGCCGGGCATGGTGGCTCATGCCTGTAATCCCAGCACTTTGGGAGGCTGAGGCGGGTGGATCACTTAAGGTCAGGAGTTCAAGACCAGCCTGGCCAACATGGTGAGACCCTGTCTCTAGTAAAAATACAAAAATTAGCTGGGCGTGGTGGTGGACACCTGTAATCCCAGTTACTCAGGAGGCTGAGGCAGGAGAATCACTTGAACCTAGGAGGCAGAGGTTGCAGTGAGCCAAGATGGTGCCCCTGCACTTCAGCCTAGGAGACAGACAGAAACTCCATTTCGGGCCGGGCGCGGTGGCTCAAGCCTGTAATCCCAGCACTTTGGGAGGCCGAGACGGCCGGATCACGAGGGCAGGAGATCGAGACCATCCTGGCTAACACGGTGAAACCCCGTCTCTACTAAAAAATACAAAAAACTAGCCGGGCGAGGTGGCGGGCGCCTGTAGTCCCAGCTACTCGGGAGGCTGAGGCAGGAGAATGGCGTAAACCCGGGAGGCGAAGCTTGCAGTGAGCCGATATCCGGCCACTGCACTCCAGCCTGGGCTACAGAGCGAGACTTTGTCTCAAAAAAAAAAAAAAAAAAAAAAGAAACTCCATTAAAAAAAAAAAAACTGCCCAACAATAATAGTTATATATTCAAAGGTGATTTTAAATATCCTGCAAATTTTTAGAATTTTTAAAAAATTAAGCAAGTGTACAACCAACCTTGAAGCACCTGGCTGAGGAAAT
The DNA here is from genome assembly GCF_037993035.2 of Macaca fascicularis. Lineage (NCBI taxonomy): Eukaryota > Metazoa > Chordata > Mammalia > Primates > Cercopithecidae > Macaca > Macaca fascicularis. The sequence continues at coordinate 38,723,949 of NC_088379.1, read as the reverse complement.
TCTTCATCATGTAGATGGCCGTGGTGTCTTCTGTTTTCACATGACTGTCTGTGAACCAGCCATTCTCAGCAATCAAGATTCGAGGGTTGTTGTATTCCAGTTTAATCCAGTTCAGTGCTTCTCTTAAATTGAGTGAAACATTTTGCCCCATTTTAGCCATGGTGTTTAGGGGCTTGAAGTTGTTGGGTCCAAAAGAAAAGGCAAAGAAATCAGCTGTGCCTCTCACCTCATTCTTCTCTGCTTCAGAGAAAAGGGGTAGAATGGAGAGCAACTTCTTTTTCATCCCTTCTGGATAGTCGCCATCCCCATGGATAGGGTTGGCAAACCATCCAAGCACAGAAACCATGGACTGTTGACATTTGAGTATATCCATCGTGTTTTCCGACCGGTTTGGCTCGATCCAGTGAGATCCCAATGTGATCGATAACCAACCCTTCTGATGTGGGCGGAAATGTGTGTTGTAGTTATGCCAAACTTTCGAGTGAGCCTAAAAGAAGAAAATATTATTGATCTTTGTTGTCCTCACTTACAAGAGCTGTAACGTGGCTGGTAAATGGTCTTTTCATGGATAAAATGAATGCAGCATAGAGTGATTCAGGGGAAAGTGCCAGGGAGCCCCGATGACCTCAAAGTCTGTTCTCTATGCCCCTGGTGCTTCCAACCTAAAGTTTCTGCTACAGGAGAGCTGGAGGCTGGCAGAAAGCCTAGTCTAGGCTCTTATTTCCCCTCTGCCTGGCTCCCTTCCCGGGTCCTCTTAGGGTTTGCTCCTCTACACAAGAAGACACAGAGTAGTGATTTTTTTTTTTTTTTTTTGAGATGGAGTCTCACTCTGTTACCCAGGTTGGAGTGTAGTGGTGCGATCTCAGCTCACTGCAACCTCCGCCTCCCAGGTTCAAGCAATTATCCTGTCTCAGATTCCTGAGTAGCTGGGATTACAGGTGCACACCACGACGCCCGACTAAGTTTTGTATTTTCAATAGAGACAGAGTTTCACCATATTGGTCAGGCTGGTCTGGAACTCCTGACCTCAGGTGATCCACCCTCCTTGGCCTCCCAAAGTGTTGGGATTACAGGAGTGAGCCACCGCGCCCGACCCAGAGCAGTGATCTTTCACCATTCTACAGAATCTTCCTTTGGTCCTAATTTAGAAGTCCAGGAAAACACAGGCCCTGAACCTATAAATGAATAATAATGGAGCCCACCTCCTAGGGATGTTGTGAGAATTGAGTGAATTAACCTGTGTGAACTGCTATAGAATCATGCCTGGCACAGAGTAAGCTCTATATAAGCCTTAGCTATTATTGGTATGATTATTAAAGGGTGGTTGGCACTGCCCACAGCAGAAGACCAATGGAAAGAGTGTGAGCTTTGGGGTCAGCACACCTAGGCTTGAAGTTCACGTACTTATTGTGTAACCTGAGGCAAGTCACTTAACCCTTCTGAAATCTCTTAGTATCCTCAGTTGTAGAATGAGGTTAATAAAAACAATATCCACCAGGCGCGGTGGCTCATGCCTGTAATCCCAGCATTTTGGAAGGCCGAGGCAGGCGGATCACCTGAGGTCAGGAGTTCGAGACCAGCCTGGCCAACGTGGTGAAACCCCGTGTGTACTAAAAACACGAAACTTAATTGGGCCTGGTGGCAAGCACCTGTAATCCCAGCTACTTGGGAGGCTGAGGCAGGAGAATTACTTGAACCCAGGAGGTGGAGGTTGCAGTGAGCAGAGATCCAGCCTGGGCGACAAGAACAAAACTCTGTCTCAAGAAAAAAAAAAAAAATCCTCTATAAGGTTGTTGTCAGATTTAGAGCTAATATATGCATGAAATAGGTAGCATAGAATAGAGCACGCAGGAGGTGCTGCCAAAAGGTGGAAGTTGTTATTGGTCCTCCGGAGTTTGCATTTCCAGTTGAGCTCTCTTACAATACAGCTTCGTGATGGGTTTCTGGTCCATTTAATATGACACATACTTCCTGAGCACTTACTTCCATGCCTGGCTTGCCCTGAGCTGAGAGACTGAGATAGATGGCACAGGAACTTACCCTCAGAAAGTTTCTTATCAGGAAAATAAGGATGAAACATGTGAAAGAGAAACATAAAACGGCATAAAATATGGCATTAAATAAAATAAATTAAAAAAAAGAAGCCAGAAGCCATGGCTCAGTTAACTGTCACAGCCACAGCTGAAGGAGCAAACATTAAGGACTCCATGCCAGTTAAATGCCAAGGCCACTTCTGTGTCCCAGTTAGCTGTGGAATTGTCCTTCATCTGTGTCACAGCCACTCTCTTCCCCTCAGCATTTGACTTGCTTGTCTCTTGACATCTCTTCCCTGGTCTCTCAATTTCTCCACTATTCAAGTGTTTTTTTTTTCTTTGAGACAGAGTCTTGCTCTGTCACCCAGGCTAGAGTGCAGTGGCACCATCTCAGCTCACTCAGCCTCCACCTCTCGGGTTCAAGTGATCCTCCCACCTCAGCCTCCCGAGTAGCTGAGACTGCAGGTGAGCACCACCAAGCCCGGTTAATTTTTGTATTTTTAGTAGAGATGGGGCTCCACCATGTTGGCCAGGCTGGTCTCAAACTCCTGACCTCAGGTGATCCACTCGCCTCAACCTCCCAAAGTGTTGGGATTACAGGCGTGAGCCACTGTGCCCGGCCTCCACTATTTGCGAGTTTCTAAAACGGATGCACAAACTCGTTATCTTTAGCACACAGAGCCTGCTTTCAGTTTTGTTCCTTAGCTTTTCTTTTGCTCACTGGAGATATTTTATATCAGGATAAACTGTCTGAAACTGCCTTTTATGTAGGTCAAAGACAACCAAATATGAACAATGGATTCAAACCAGATTGATCCTATGGACCCTGAAAATATTCCATAAACCCTGTTAGATGGGGAAAGTAGCATTGAGGTAAGGGGTGAGGATTCTGAAACGTGCCATCCTGCTTTAGGCAAGAAAACACAATTTAAATAAATTCCTGGAAGATTTTCCGGAGAAATAAATGCCTTGAGGTATACCTCTGTCCACTTGTCCTTACTCAATTTTCATTGGAAGATTCTGGCACCATTTAGCACCCAGATATTCCCAAGGATCCTTAAGAATGCTTTCCTCAGGCCGGGCGTGGTGGCTCACGCCTGTAATCCCAGCACTTTTGGAGGATGAGTCGGGCAGATCACCTGAGGTGGGGAGTTCCAGACCAGCCTGACCAACATGGAGAAACTTCGTCTCTACTAAAAATACAAAATTAGCTGGTCATAGTGGCGCATGCCTGTAATCCCAGCTACTTGGGAGGCTGAGGCGGGAGAATCGCTTGAACCCGGGAGGCAGAGGTTGCAGTGATGCAGTGAGCTGAGATCGTGCCATTGCACTCCAGCCTGGGCAACAAGCGTGAAACTCCATTACAAACAAACAAACAAACAAAACAAAAGAACGCTTTCCTCTTGGAAAGCTCACACCTGTAATCCCAACATTTTGGGAGGCCAAGGTGAGAGGATCGCTTGAGCTCAGGAATTCAAGATCAGCCTGGGCAACATGATGAAACCCCATATCTACAAAAAAAAGAAAAGCCAGGCATGGTGATGCACACCTGTAGTACCAGCTACTCAGGAGGCTGAGGTTGGAGGATCATTTAAGCCAGCGAGGTAGAGGTTGTGATGCGCCGAGATGGCACCACTGCACTCCAGCCTGGGGGACAGGTCGACACCCTGACTCAAGGAAAAAAAAAAAGCTTTCCAGTTGGGCACAGTGGCTCACGCCTGTAATCCCAGCTCTTTGGGAGGCTGAGGTGGGCAGATCACTCGAGGTCAGGAGTTTGAGACCAGCCTGGCTAACATGGTGAAACCCCTTCTCTACTAAAAACAATACAAAAATTAGCTGGGCGTGATGGCATGCACCTATGGTCCCAGCCACTCAGGAGGCTGAGACAGGAGAATCACTTGAACCAGGGAGGCGGAGGTTGCAGTGAGCCTCGATTGAGTCACTGCACTCCAGCCTGGGTGACAGAGTGAGACTCTGTCTCCAAAAAAAAAAAAAAAAAATTTCCTCTCAGAGAAGTGTTCAGAATGTAGCCTCCTTCCTTGTCTCCAACCTGAGATTGCAACTTCTGGAAGAATCACAGAGGAGCCTGGGACAGGCACTACCTTAAATGGTTTCAGCTATTCTTTCTGGATTTTTCTGGAGCTAGAATCACGACAGACATTCTTGAAAACCACTTTTTTTTTTTTTTTTTTTTTTCCTGATTAGAAACAAAAGCAGTCAGGCATTACTAGGATTCAAAGGAGGGCATTCTTTGCTTTTTTCTAACAAGTCACTTAATCCCTTGGTAGGCTTAGGGCTATCATCCATGGAAGACCCAGTGATCAGTACCTCCCTTCAGGCCTATCGTGCACCTCTCCATGCAAACTGGAAAGCACTGAGCCCATGTAGCCCAGATTCTGAGCCTTAAACTTGTTGCTTTACAAATCTAGTGTCTTGCCTTTGCAGACACTAAATTTCAGTGATTATATGAAAGATGACCTAAGTTGCGATAAAAATCTTGGTTACATCAGCCTTTGAATGAGAAACAGTAGCGCTCAGAAGACATAGCTCTGCAGTAGCTTTCCATGCAGGTTTTCCGGATATACATACAGATGTGTTGTCAAGGTGACCTTCACGGTCCACAGTGTCTCTTTCACCTTTGCTGCTATTTACATAGGCTATCAAGGTATCTAGGGTTATCTTTGCTCTGGGCTGAAGACAGCCTCTTCATTCTCATGTAGAGAATGTGGGGGAGGTCCTCTGTGCAGTACTTTTGGTTATAACTTGATCCTATTTGCCAAGTAACAAGGTAAAAAGTTTTGCTCCGAGATTGTGAGTTTGCCATATCCATCTATGTGTGTTCTTTGGTTGGACACTCATAAAGGAGATCTGTTGGGAAAATTAAAATAAGGTTAGTAGGGGAGTGCAACCTGGGACCTGCAACCTTGCACAACAGCCATTCTACAATTTTCCAAGGTCACCCTCTAATTTGTACAAAGCCATCTACCTTTGTAATGATTGATTTAAGGGAGCTTCAACCTTTGTTCTTTAGATTCAGTAGCTTAAAGGGAAAGTCAGCTTCTTTTCCTTTTGGAGCCAGCTATCAGGGCCTAATGTCATTGAGAGACGACCAGGACCTAATATCTCATTCTGTTCCCTCCTCCAGTCTAATGTGGCAGCATTTTTTTGATGCCCCTGGAAGTCCAGACTCAGATAAATTCTGTGGATGATAGGAGACAAATAAGATAGCAGGCACAACTTCAGAAATAGGTGAAGAAGGGATTGGGAGCCAGAGGAAGACATGACGGGACACTGTTGGAAAGATGGGTTCAAGACAGATGAGCAAGCCAAACACATCACACTGGTGTATTCAAGGAACCCTCAGTCATTCGTCAAAAGTTCCATTTCCAAATCTGTGTATGAGTTTGGTCACATTTTGGCTGAAATATCTTCATGTGTACTGTAAAAGTGTCTGTTGTTAAAGCTATTTAATAGACTATTAAATAACAACGGTTAAAGAAAGTTTATTTAAAAACTCCACAAGCATAACAAAATATGTTTATATTTCTGTGTTCCCACCCAGGTTTTCCAAATATATTTCCCAGCTAAAATCACTTGAAGGCCGGGGGCCGTGGCTCATGCCTGTAATCCCAGCACTTTGGGAGGCGGAGGTGGGCGGGATCACCTGAGATCAGGAGTTTGAGACCAGCCTGGCCAACATGGTGAGACACTGTCTCTATCAAAAATATAAAAATTAGCTGCGCATGGTGGCGGGTGCCTGTAGTCACAGCTACTTGGGAGGCTGAGGCAGGAGAATGGCTTGAACCTCGGGAGGCGGAGGTTGCAGTGAGCCAAGATCGTGCCACTGTACTTTAGCCTGGGCAACAAGAGCAAAACTCCATCTTGAAATAATTAAACAAATAAATAAATAAATAAAAATTTAAAAAATAAAATCACTTTAAACATTTTTGCATGTTGGTTTTGGTTTTCAGAATATCTTAGTATAACAACAATTTACTTAGTCATCTCTCTCTTTTGATAAACATTTATTTTTCTTTGTTCTTTTGTTCTTTCTCTTTTCCTGTCATAAATGTTTCAATAGCTAACTTTGGGCATATAACTTTCAATTTATTTGAATCATTGCCTTTCATTAATGCCAGGAATGGACTACCTATTTCTTTTCTTTCTTTCTTTCTTTTTTTTTTTTGAGATGGAGTTTCACTGGGATTACAGGCACCCACCACCACACCTAGCAAATTTTTTGTATTTTTGGTAGAGACGGGGTTTCACCATGTTGGCCAGGCTGGTCTTGAACTCCTGACCTCAGATGATCCACCTGCCTTGGCCTCTCAAAGTGCTGGGATTACAGGCGTGAGCTACCGCGCCCGGCCTGTACTACCTATTTCTAAAGTTGTTTTAAATATTCCCAACATTTCCATACATTTTGTCCATTGGTGTGAGTGTTCTGTGACCATCTGATACAAAATATTGATAGCTCTATTGGGGGGTAAATGGCATTCGAGAATGATATAAAGGTGCTACTCCTCTGCCGGGTACTATACGGGAAATAACACTGGTCTTGAAAGCAGGAGACCTGGGCTCTTGTATTAGCTCTGCTGACTCATTAGCTTTATGATCTTGGACAGATCATTTCACTGCCAAAGACCTGTTTTTCTCTTCATTCTACTGAGCTAAAAATAAACACCCTAGAGAATTTTCGTGAAGGTCAAACGAGGTAATAATATCTGTGAAGACCCTGTGAAAATGACACAAACATAAATCTGAAGTACTTTGAAAGAGCAAGCTGAAAATAATTCAGCTTGGTCTAGAAAATCGTGATGGAGACTGTGGACATGAAGGGTGTTCTGCAAAGAGCTCCTAAACCTTTATTTACCAAGGCTCACGGCTGAACATGTTTGCCCTCATTTATTGTTTGCAGCTTACTGAGTTTTACTTGTTGTCCTTTTGGGATTAATTTCAATTTGATTCATTTTTCATCTACTCAGCCCTTCTTTATTTTGGTATCAAGTTGATTTTTTTTTTTTTTTTTTTTTTTTTTTTTTTTTTGAGACAGAGTCTCCCTCTGTCACCCAGGCTGGAGTGCAGTGGCTCGATCTTGGCTCACTGAAGCCTTTGCCTCCTGGGTTAAAGTGATTCTTCTGCCTCAGCCTCCTGAGTAGCTGGGACTACAGGTGTGCACCACCACGCCCGGCTAATTTTTGTATTTTTAGGGTTTCACCATGTTGGCCAGGCTGGTCTTGAACTCCTGACCTCAAGCGATCCGCCTGCCTCGGCCTCCCAAAGTGCTGGGATTACAGGCATGAACCACCGCACCCGGCCTCAAGTTGATTTTTTTGTGTATTTGTTTGTTTTGTAAAGAAATGTCTCACTATGTTGCTCAGGCTGGTATCGAACTCCTGGCCTCAAGTAATCCGCCAGCCTTAGCCCAGCCTACTATCAAGTTTTAATTACCAAATGCTGCTCTTCCAGATTGTTTAACATTCATTCATTCATCTATGCTGCAGTCTACAAATATTTATTGGATGCTGTGGCTCACATCTGTACTCCCAGAACTTTGGGAGGCCGAGGTGGGAGGATCACTTGAGGCCAGGAGTTCAAGACCAGACTGGGCAATATAGTGAGACTCTCTTTCTCTACTAAAAATTAAGAAAATTAGCCAGGCCCGGTGGCATGCCTGTAGTCCCAGCTACTCAGGAGGCTTAGATGGAAGGCTTGCTTGAGCACAGGAGGTTGAGGCTGCAATGAGCTATGATCATGCCACTGCATTCCAGCCCAGGCAACAGAGCAAGACCCTGTCTCTAAAAAAAAAAAGGAAGAAAAAAAAAGAAAAATTATTGTATTATTGGATGCTTAAGGTATGTGACCTTTATTATTTATTGCTAAAAAATTATAAAATTATATGACAATTATTTCTTTAATTATGTGACTATTCTTTTTTAAAAAGCTTTTGGCAATCTTGAAACTCTTTTGGAATCATTATTTCACCTTTGCTTTTCTTAGGAAAGAATTTAAATATTAACAAAAGTTACAGCCTTTCATAAAGAAAATATTTACCATCCTATTTTTAATGGTCCGAATTCATGGCATTTTTTTTTTTTTCATTTAGACAGGAGTCTTGCTCTGTCATCCAGCCGGAGTGTAGTGGCGTGATCTCAGCTCAATGCAACCTTCTCCTCCCTGGTTCAAGCCATTCTCCTGCCTCAGCCTCCTGAGTAGCTGGGACTACAAGCGTGTACCACCACACCTGGCTAATTTTTTTTTTTTTTTTTTGAGACGGAGTCTCGCTGTGTCACCCAGGCTGGAGGACAGTGACAGAATCTCGGCTCACTGCAAGCTCTGCCTCCCGGGTTCACGCCATTCTCCTGCCTCAGCCTCCCAAGTAGCTGGGACTACAAGCACCCACCACCATGCCTGGCTAATTTTTTGTATTTTTAGTAGAGATGGGGTTTCACCGTGTTAGCCAGGATGGTCTTGATCTCCTGACCTCGTGATCTGCCCACCTCGGCCTCCCAAAGTGCTGGGATTACAGGCAGGAGCCACTGCGCCCAGCCTAATTTTTGTATTCTTAGTAGAGAGGGGGTTTCACCATGTTGGCCAGGCTGGTCTCAAACTCCTGGCCTCAGGTGATCCGCCCACCTCAGCCTCCCAAAGTGCTGACATTACAGGCATGAGCCACTGCGCTTGGCCCAAATTCATGTTTTCTATAGTTGAAATAACTATACATTTTAATGAATTTCTCCCTATTTTTTTTTCAATCATTATGTTTTCAAATTTTCTGGCCAGGTGTGGTGGCTCACGCCTATAATCCTAGCACTTTGGGAGGCCAAGGAGGATGGATTGCTTGAGCCCAGGAGTTTGAGACCAGCCTGAGCAACATGGCAAAAACCGATCTCTACAAAAAATACAAAAATTAGCTAGGCATGGTGACATGTGCCTGTAGTCCCAGCTACTCGAGAGGCTGAGGTGGGAGGATCGCTTGAGTCCAGCAGGTCAAGGCTGCAGTGAGCTGTGTTTGACCTGTGTTCACACCACTGCACTCCAACCCGTGTGACAGAGCAAGGCCTTGTCTTAAAAAAAAAAAAAAATTATTCTAACAAATTATTGATTATTCTCAGTTTGTATTGCTTCAGAATTTTCCTGAAGGAATGTAAAAACTAAACTCTAGCATATTTGTTCCTTTAAAACAAGTGTCTTGTTAAAGAATTCTGATTTTTTTTTTTTTGAGACGGAGTCTCGCTCTGTCGCCCAGGCTGGAGTGCAGTGGCCGGATCTCAGCTCACTGCAAGCTCCGCCTCCCAGGCTTACGCCATTCTCCTGCCTCAGCCTCCCGAGTAGCTGGGACTACAGGCGCCCGCCACGTCACCTGGCTAGTTTTTTGTATTTTTTAGTAGAGACGAGGTTTCACCATGTTAGCCAGGATGGTCTCGATCTCCTGACCTCGTGATCTGCCTGTCTCGGCCTCCCAAAGTGCTGGGATTACAGGCTTGAGCCACCGCGCCCGGCCAAGAATTCTGATTTCAATGATAATATTACTAAATTAGACTAGTGGCTGAACCAGAATCTATACCTGGCAACACAAAAGGAAAAAAGTCTAGAATAAAGTTCATAATTTGATTAAATGAAGCATCTGGTTTCCCCCTATCAGAAATGAGAGGAAATCAGTATTAGTTAATTAGTGCTGTAGTGAAGTTCTCTTTGCCGGAGGAGAGCATTTGCATGCCATCTTTGTAGAGGGTGTAATGATATTTAAGGCTTTCTGTTAGTGATCCTGATAGTAATTTTTTCATGCAAAAGGACCATATCTCATGGTATAACTGAAGCTAAAATGGTCTGGGTTGGTGACTTGAAGCCTTTCCTCAGGATTTAGGAATACGGATAGTCAATATATAAACCACCATGGAGGCTGGGCACGGTGGCTCTCACTTGTAATCCCAGAACTTTGGGAGGCCGAGGAGGGCAGATCACCTGAGGTCAGGAGTTCGAAACCAGCCTGGCCAACATGGTGAAACCCCAGCTCTACTAAAAATACAAAAATTAGCCAGGTGTGGTGGCACATGCCTGTAGTCCCAGCTACTAGGGAGGCTGAAGCAAGAGAATCGCTTGAATCCGGGAGGTGAAGGTTGCAGTGAGACAAGATAGCGTCACTGCACTCCAGCCTGGGCAACAGTGTGAAACTCCATCAAAAAAAAAAAAAAAAAAGAAAAACAGCAACAAAAAAAACCACCATGGAGATTACAAATTAATAAAAACAAGGGCCATCATGTGTAGAGCCTGCAGCAAAGCCATATTTACTGTGAGCCCAATGAAGCTTTAACTTCAGGACGCCTTGCTTGCTTAGGCCCCCAGAAATGCCCTGGGTGGGTCGGGGAGCCTAGTTGCAATTGGAAGCACTTCTAGGCGAGCAGTTCTGGCAAATTCCCTAAAGAGACTTTAGAAAAAAAAGGACTCTAGGACTACAGTAATTTATTGTGCTAGGCGTGGTACTCACATCTGTAATCCCAGCACTTTGGGAAGCCGAGGCTGGTGGATCACTTGAGCCCAGGAGTTCAAGATTGGCCTGGCCAACATGGCAAAACCTCCTCTCTACAAAAAATACAAAAATTAGCTGGGCATGGTAGTGTGCACCTGTAACCCCAGCTACTCAGGAGGCTGAGGTGGGAGGATCACCTGAGCCCATGGAGGTTGAGGCTGCAATGAGCTGTGATTGTGCCACTGCACTCCAGCTTGGGTGGCATAATGAGACCTGTCTCAAAAACAAAAACAAAAAATGACTATAGTAATTTATTGTGATGTTTTTCTCAGTCTAAATAAGGATTCATTTATTTATTTAATATATTTTTGCAGAGACAGGGTCTCACTATGTTGCCCAGGCTGGTCTCAAACTCAAGCAATCCTCCTGCCTTGGCCTCCCAAAGTGCCTGAGCTACTGCACCTGGCCAAATATTTACTTTTGTATTGATTTTTGTCTCCGTTTAATTTTTTTTTTTTTTTAAAAAGGATCCCTCCCTGCTATTGTAAAAGTCTCAGGCTCATGCAGTGTGGCTCCACACCAGGCCTATTAGCTTCTTGAGGGCAGAGACTGACTATATTTATTGTGCTCACAGTTGTCCACACAGATGCCCAATGGAGGGCCTGGCCTAGAATATTTGTTGAATGAACACCCATTATGGATCAGCTAGTTCGTTGGTTACTTGATGTACCTTGTTGATAATACAGCTTCTGCAAGACAAGTCTTATTTTTCCCATTTTAGAAAAGAAATTGAAGTTTACAGTTGCAGAGCTGGGATTTGAACCCACTTTACTATACCATCCTGCTTTCTGTATGTCCTGCCAGTTCTAAATTTTGAAGCCGTTGGGGAAAGACCATTTGACATATTGTTTTAAAATTACATTTTCTCTCTGCTGTACTTAGTTATTAAAAGAGCTAAATAGTCCTGGAATGAGGGTACCACATTCCACAATTGCATGATGAGAGAAAAATATCTATATACCTTTGGAATTCAGTATCATCTAGAAAGGTCATGGAGGACCTGTCAGCAAATTTGGGGTGTTCAGAAAACGGTTAGTTGTCCAAGTGCCTAGCACAGCACTTCTATGTATAACACTTATGTGTAATTTTCTATTCACCTCTCTCCTAAAACCAGTAACGTTAGCATTGGATTATTTTCCTCACTGATGTCAGAAGCTAAGTAAATCCCTCAGGCACCACCCCTGTGCTGGACTGTCTTCCCTGTGAATGGTGATCCTTACACCATTGTCAATGTTAGACTGAGGCCAGGCACGGTGGCTCACGCCTGTAATCCCAGCACTTTGGAAGGCTGAGATGGGTGGATCACTTGAGGTCAGGAATTCGAGACCAGCCTAGCCAACATGGTGAAACCCTCTCTCTACTAAAAATACAAAAATTAGCTAGACGTTGTGGCACGCGCCTGTAGTCCCAGCTACTCTACTCAGGAGGCTGAGGCAGGAGAATTGCTTGAACCCAGGAGGTGGAGGCTGCAGTGAACCGAGATAACGCCACTGCACTCCAGTGTGGGTGACAGAGCAAGACTCTGTCTCCAAAAAAAAAAGAAAAAAAAAAAGTTAGACTGAAAGAGCAGAGATACTTGTCTTCATAGCATTTAGAACAGCATGGCATTCAATCAAGTCATAATTAAATGGTTCTTAGAGATGAGTGATTTTCATAACTGAATATAACAAAACAGTGATGGAAATAAGAGCCACAGAAATTGAATAATATAAATATTAATAAGAGCTAACACATATCTAGTACCAAATGCGCCAGGCACTATTCCAGGTGTTGTGTGTGTACTCTCTCATGTAATCCTCACCGAAATTCTGCGAGGTAGGTACTGTGATCATTTCCACTTAGAGGAAATCAGAGGGTGGAGAGGTTAGGTAACTTGCACAGGATGAATCAGGCCCAGGCTGTATCACCCCACGTGCTCTAATTAGAGGTAGAGTATGGACCTCAGAGGTCATTTTGTTCAATTTAAAAAATTTTTCTATTATAGATGAAGAAGCTGAACCTCCCTCTCACCCACATAAATGACCTGCCCAAGGTGTCAGTTAGTAGTAAAGCTAGAAATAGAACTAAGTCCTTCAGGTTTCTAGTTCACTGTCATTCCAGGATATCATGCAAATTAAATTACGTGCCTTTGAAACACACTGTTACACCATAGACCGGAAGGTGATTGAACAGGCTGTGAAAATGCAAGGGGTATGTAACAGACATGGCACAAAACCAAGGGACAGTAGACTGAGAAACCAGAGAAGAAACACTCAGAGGCAGCCGGGTGCGGTGGCTCACACCTGTAATTCCAACACTTTGGGAAGCTGAGGGGGGTGGATCATTTGAGGTCAGGAATTCGAGACCAGCCTGGCCAACATGGTGAAATCCTGTCTCTACTAAAAATACAAAAATTAGCCAGGCAGTAGTGGCACACACCTGTAATCCCAGCTACTCGGGAGGCTGAGGCAGGAGAATTGCTTGAGCCTGGGAGGCAGACGGTAAGGTGAGCTGATCGTGCCACTGAGCTCCAGTCTGGGTGACAGAGTGAGACCCTGTGTTTTTTTTGATGGAGTCTTGCTCTGTTGCCCAGGCTGGAGTGCAATGGCAGATCTCGGCTCACAGCAACCTCTACCTCCCAGGTTCAAGCAATTCTCCTGCGTCAGTCTCTTGAGTAGCTGGCGTTATAAGCATGGGCCACTATGCCCAGCTAATTTTTTTGTATTTTTAGTAGAGACGGGGTTTTGCCATGTTGGCCAGGCTGGTCTCGAACTCCTGACCTCAAGTGGTCTGCCCACCTTGGCCTCCTAAACTGTTGGGATTACAGACATAAACCACCGTGCCCAGTCAGGGTCATGGTTTTGATTATGCCTGCATCCCGCTTCACCACCTGGGGCACCCCTCTGAACTCAGTCAAATGGAGAATTCATCAGCATTACCTTATGTTTCATTCTGTTCATTACACAAAGTTATATACATCAGCAAAAACAGGTTTAGATAAGTCATTTTCATTTGTCTAAGTTTCCTTCAACCCCCGGCTATTATTTTATTCCTTTTGTCACTCTTCATCCATTTACTTTGATTATTTACTTAAATTCAAGTCTACATTTATTTAACAAATACAAGGCCCTGTAACAGACATTTAGAAAAGCAAGGTAGCCCCTGCCTTTAGATGACCTATGATGTCTAACAGGAGAAAAAAATACAGAAATGAGTGAAATAAAAACAGTATGCTTTTATGTTTTGATTGAGAAATAATAACTGAAACTAAATGTAATAATATGATTCAAAAATCACTATATGTATGTCTATGTTATGTGTACATATATACATAGAAAAAAATCTGGACATTGAACAAATTGCTAGCAGTGGTTACTTCCGTGGTGTGGGGTTAGGGAGTAAGGAAAGAAGAGAACCTTTATTTTTGACAATGTCTTTCTATGTTGTTTGAATGTTTTGCAATACAAATGCATTATTTTTGTAATTCAATAAAGTTGGGTTGGGCATGGTGGTTCATGCCGGTAATCCCGGCACTTTGGAGGGCTGAAGTGGGAGGATCATTTGAACCCAGGAGTTCAAGACCAGCCTGGGCAACAAGAGCCAGACCTTGTTTCTACAAAAACTAAAAACGTTAGCTGGGTGTACCAGCTAACTCGGGAGGCTAAGGCACGAGGATCACTTGAGCCCAGGAAGTTGAGGCTACTGTGAGCCATGATCATGCCACTACACTCCAGCCTGGGCAACAGAGTAAGACCCTATCTCGAAAACAAAAAGTCAAGGGTATTGGTTGAAACAGTTCCTGTCAGTGACTTTAATTGTTCTGTGCTATCACTGTTTAGCTTCCCCCGACTTCCAAAAATCTCAAAAGAAAAAACAGACTTAAAAGTAAAGTTCGGCTACTCTGAATTTCATTCTATATTAAGGAATATTTTGTCCTCTATAATAATACGTTGATGTTCAAAACAATGTAAGGAGGAAGTCATGTCATATTAACATGAAGGAAAAACTCGTAACAGTAGACCCTGGCCCTTTACTTAAGACTTTGGTCATGTAATCTCTGGTCAAGATATGACATTAAGCAGAACCAAGCAATTAACTCCCCCAAATACTAAAGGATCTTGGCTTTCACCAGCCTCAAGGTTACCCAAAAACATTTTCAAGTAACACTACTAGATCATCCAAGGATTACTTTAATTACTTCTGTGATTCACTCTTCACTGGTCAGTAAATTAGAAGGTCAGAACCTTCCATTTTCAGCTTCTCTACTACTTTTCAGCAACAGAATTGTTGCTAATGTTCAGTAGTTTTAATCACACATTTTTCTTTTAAAATAGCATTTTTTTTTTTTTTTTTGAGATGGAGTTTTGTTCTTGTCGCCCAGGCTGGAGTGCAGTGGCACGATCTTGGCTCACTGCAACCTCCGCCTTCCAGGTTCAGGCGATTCTCCTGCTTTAGCCCCCTGAGTAGCTGGGACTAGAGGCACCCATCACTACGCCCAGCTAATTTTTTTATTTTTTTATTTTTTTGAGACAGAGTCGCTGTGTTGTCCAGACTAGAGTGCAGTGGTGCGATCTTGGCTCACTGCAACCTCCGCCTCCCGGGCTCAGACAATTCTCCTGCCTCAGCCTCCCTAGTAGCTGGGATTACAGGCACACGCCACCAAGCCCAGCTTATTTTTCTTGTATTTTCAGTAGAGACGGGGTTTCACTACGTTGGCCAGCCTGGTGTTGAACTCCTGACCCCAGGTGATCCATCCACCTCAGCCTCCCAAAGTGCTAGGATTACAGGCGTGAGTCACAGTGCTTGGCCTAAAATAGGCTGTTTTCGAATGTTGAGTTTGCTCAGTAAAACTTTATATATGTTATTTTATTTTATTTTTTTTTTGAGACAGAGTCTCGCTCTGTGGCCCAGGCTGGAGTGCAGTGGCCGGATCTCAGCTCACTTATTTTGTATTATAAAGTCATGTAAAGTTTCCCTCTGTTCATAGTTTCATTATGTCCAGCACTGTTTCCATTACTCAAAATATTTTCTGATCTCCATTTGGGCCTAATTTTCCATGTATGAGAGTGCTCATATCAAATCAAGCTGTTTAAATAGGATCACAATATTATTCTCTGAGCATTTATAATTACATTTATTTAAACTCTTGTTAATCATTTACTGAAGTATAACTTTTTCTACTCAATGGTTAGAAAAAGTAAATATTGCTCTCTTGAAGGTTTTAGAATACCTGTTGTAGTCTGAAATTTTTTTTTTTTACACGACTCATTACTAACAATGGTATTCTGGTTATAGAAACTCTCTTTGGCAATTCTCCACAAGCAGTTTTCATAATTTATTCAAACTTAGTTTAAAAACATCTATAATAATAATAGTTTTAACGTATTTGGTCAGTATTTCTTTTTTCTTTCTTTTTTTTTTTTTTTAGAGATGGCGTGTTTGACACCCAGGCTGGAGTGCAGTGGCACGATCTTGGTTGACTACAACCTCTGCCTCCTGGGTTCAAGCGATTCTCCTGCCTCAGTCTCCCAAGTAGCTGGGATTTCAGGCTTACTACCACCACACCCAGCTAACTTTTGTATTCTTAGTAGAGATGGGATTTCACCAGGTTGGCCAGGCTAATCTTGAACTCCTGACCTCAAGTGATCCGCCTGCCTCAGCCTCCCAAAGTGCTGGGATGTACGTGAGTCACTGTGCCCGGCCTGATCAGTATTTCTTATACGGTATTTTCTAAGAGGTGTCTTAGATCCTGATGGAGATGGGTTGGCATTATATGCAGGTACTGTGCATTAGCTAATCAAATGAAAAACTGTGCTAACTCTAGATGATACGGCCGGGCACAGTGGCTCACATTTGTAATCCCAGCACTTTGCGAGGCTGAGGTGGATGGATCACTTGAGGTGAGGAGTTTGAGACCAGCCTGGCCAACATGGCGAAACCCTGTCTCTACTAAAAGTACAAGGCCGGGCGTGGTGGCTCACGCCTGTAATCCCAGCACTTTGGGAGGCCGAGGCGGGCGAATCACGAGGTCAGGAGATCAAGACCATCCTGGCTAACATGGTGAAACCCCGTCTCTACTAAAAACACAAAAAATTAGCCGGGTTTGGTGGCAGACGCCTGTAGTCCCAGCTACTCAGGAGGCTGAGGCAGGAGAATGGCGTGAACCTAGGAGGTGGAGTTTGCAGTGAGCCAAGATTGCGCCACTGCAGTTCAGCCTGGGCAACAGAGCGAGACTCTGTCTCAAAAAAAAAAAAAAGTACAAAAATTAGCTGGCGTGGTGGCTCATGCCTGTAGTCCTAGCTACTCAGGAGGCTAAGGCAGGAGAATCGCTTGAACCTGGGAGGTGGAGGTTGCAGTGAGCCGAGATTGCAGCTCTGCACTACTCCAGCCTAGGTGACAGAGTGAGACTCTTCAAAAAAAAAAAAAAAGATATTGTCAAGGGCACACTTAAGTGATTTAACATCACTTTAATGGGATGCTAAATTTTGAGCAAATAATTAAAATCATGAGGACAAATGAAAAACCCAACTTTTAATATATGAGTCAGGGGATAAATAGTTCATAGATTTCATGGACAAATTAAACACATACATAGATTGTTTTGGTCTTTTAATAAGCAAAGCAAAGTAAAATATCTGCTGAGACAGTATCAAAACAAGTGACGGACATGGGTTTTGAAGCTGTAAATTTTTTTTTCATTGAAGCGGGGCAGCTGATTTCTGTCCTCAGACCTTGCTAGCTTGGATTGACACAGATCAGGCTTTAATTTTGTGTTTGACACTTTGATCCACTATGTAACCTTGGGCAAATTTCTCTGGGCCTGTTTCATCAATTGTAAGTTGAGTTTCAGAACACCTGCCTGGCAGAGTTGATGAGTGAATTAAACGAGATCATATATTACAGGTACCTAGTATGCTTCTGATATTACAGTATGTATGCAATAAAAATTCTTATAGTAATTTAAAAGAATATGATGGGATGTAAAAAAGTTATCTGTAATAATTGTCTCAATCTTTCACTTTAAGAATTAAGATAGTTCTTTGTTCTTTCTTCTCTTTTTAAAAAAAGCATTTTTGGCTGGGTGCAGTGGCTCATGCCTGTAATCCCAGCATACTGGGAGGTTGAGCCAGGCGGATCACCTGAGGTCACGAGTTCAAGACCAGCCTGACCAACATGGAGTAACCTTGTCTCTGCTAAAAATACAAAAAATACAAAATTAGCCAAGCGTGGCGGTGCATGCCTGTAATCCCAGCTACTGGGAGGCTGAGGCAGGGGAATCACTTGAACCCAGAAGGTGGAGGTTATGATGAGCCGAGATCGCGCCATTGCACTCCAGCCTGGGCAACAAGAGCGAAACTCTGTCTCAAACAAACAAACGAACAACAACAACAACAAAAACCACTTTTTTGATGTGAGAGGGGAAAGTGGTGGAAGGAAGAAAGTAATAGGTTTTGTTGTTTGTTTCAACCCTCTTTCTCCCGTCCTCTGTTGAAAAAAAAAGCTTGACTAATTTTTTAGCCACTAAGACTTAGCACAAATTAATTATGATATGTTATTCTCTTGAAATCTGACTTTACCAAGGGAGTTTTTAAAAAATCCTTTTTTTTTTCAGTGAAAGAAAATAATTTCAGATAATCCTTGAAGATTTTGCTTCTATATAACCAAGACAAACTAAAAAGGCTCCAACTAGTATTTCCATTTCAAAATATTACACTTAATCTTCAAGACATTGGTGGTGGATTGGGCAAAAGAGTCTTTAAAATGACACTTTGTTTATTTAAATATGCCTAAGAAACACTGCAGCCTTCTTGTTCAAGAAAGCAGTTGCAGCAGTCTGTTGGCAAAGAAGGCTTAGCTATTAATCATGTGAATGGTGGCATTTTCACGGCTATTTTTGCAGTTTTATTATTTACTTTTTGAGACAGGGTCTCACTCTGTCACCCAGGCTGGAGTCCAGTGGTACCATCATAGCTTTAAACTTGAATTCTTGAGCTCAAGCAATTCTCTCACCTCAGCCTCCCCAGTAGCTGTAACTGCAGGCTCATACCACCATGCCTATCTGATTTTTGTTTTATTTTTTGTAGAGACCAAAGTCTCACTATGTTGCTTAGGCTGATCTTGAACTCCTGGACTCAAGCAATCCTCCTGCCTCAGTCTCCCAAAGTGTTGGGATTACAGGCATGAGTCACTGCGCTTGACCCTTGTTTTTGCAGTTTAAATACTAAATTTTGTTTAATAATTTTAAGAGAGCCTTTAAGAAGAGAACTATATGAAGATTAAAAAAAATTTTTTTTCTAGTTTCTTGTTGGAAAAAGTCATTTATCTTTAAATGTAAAATATTCTCTTTACCTTCTTATGTGACTTATTTTTTACTTTTAATTATGGAAATTGTCATAATACACAAAAATAGAAACAATAATAAACCCTCATAAACACATCACTGAGTTTTAACAGTCATCAAAATGCTGCAGCTTGTTTCAAGATGGGTTTTTAATGTACAATATTTTAAAGAAACAGACATATCTAATTGATTTGCATGTTCTGAAAAGACTAATGTTTATGCCTGTGAGAGTGTGTGTGTGTGTGTGTGTATGTGCCTGCAATCCACTTTTTTGTTGTTGTTGTTGCAGGTTTAAATCCTTTCTGGAACAAGGTAGATCTTCCTTAATTTGAAAATAATCAATTATGCATTGAATGCCTAACACGTGTCCAGCATGTGTGAGCTTCTGTGAAGGAATTATGCCAAGAAATGTTAAGACAAAGTTACTCAAAGAAGTGGAAAAATAGGAAAGCAATCCAGTTGTATCCTAAGCTCAAGAAAGAGCTGGTGAGGCCTTGACCTAGAGTAGGGTTTCCCAACATATCTTATCCTGAAAGCCTCTTTCACAGTGTTAAGCAATCTCTTGAACCCACGAGGAATTTTAAAAATTATTTCATCATTTGTGTGTGGTAATAAAAAAATACAAAAAGCATTGACATATATTTTATTTTATATAAATATATTTATTGACTATTGTATTTTAAGGCCTATTTAAATTTAAAATATTAATAGAATAAATAAATATTTTAAATGCTAATAATATATGCACATAAATTTGGGCATTTAACCATCTAATAATGCACATTATTTAAATTATTTTAATTATGTAATAAGGAAAAGCATTTTATGACTTAAATATTTTTAAAATTTTATTTATTTTTTATTTTTTTAGAGACGCAGTCCCCCTCTATCACCCAAGCTGGAGTGCAGAGGCATGATCACAGCTCACTGCAGCCTCGAACTCCTGAGCTCAAGAAGCCCTCCTGCCTTGACTTCCCAAAGTGTTGGGAATACAGGCATGAGCCACTGCACCTGGCCTCAAAGTAGATTTCTAAAAGAAAAATATTTTAGTAAACAAGAGTACATAATGACACTTAGATATATCTAGATATGTATATAAATAAAAAACCAGAAAAATAGAACACAAAGTGACACATAAAAAACCAAACTTTGGCCAGGCGCAGTGACTCACGCCTGTAATCCCAGCACTTTGAGAGGCAGAGGCAGGTCTATCACCTGAGGCCCAGAGTTCGAGACCAGCCCGGCCAATATGGTGAAACCCTGTCTCTACTAAAAATACAAAAATTAGCCGTGAGCTGTGGCACATGCCTGTAATCCCAGCTACTTGGGAGGCTGAGGCATGAGAATCGCTCCTTCTCAGAACACGAATCAAAAAAGCCACCCCCTGCCAAGTTTTGTGAAACACAAAGTTATAGCATCAAAAATGAATAAATATTGCTTATGTAACATTTTGTTTGAATCGTTGAATTTTGCTTTTTTTTTTTTTTTTTTTTTCTGAGACAGATTCTTGCTCTGTTACCCGGGCTAGAGTGAAGTGGTGTGATCTCGGCTCACTGCAACCTCCACCTCCCGGGTTCAAGCAATTCTCCCGCCTCAGCCTCCCCAGTAGCTGGGATTAAAGGCACCCACCACCACGCCTGGCTAATTTTTGTATTTTTAGTAGGGATGAGGTTTTACTATGTTGGTCAGGCTGGTCTCGAACTCCTGACCTCGTGATCCGCCCACCTTGGCCTCTCAAAGTGTTGGGATTACAGGCATGAGCCACCGCGCCTGGCCAAATTTTGCTTTTTAAAAAAGGACAAGTTTTTTTAAAAAGTAAGATTAGTGTTTTGTTCATGAATAACTAATGGTTAATATAAGAAAAATAGTTTGGGAGCAGCTCTTTCAAGTATTTCACAAATAAGGCAAAGCCAGGAGGGACAGTCTTTATTCTTGATATGTGAAAAGCCAAACTAGATGTAATCATGTTGATGATTAAATATTATTTCCTCTTTCAACATTTTAAAAGCACTGTTTTTTTTCCCCTAAAAACAGAATAGGCCGTACATTAATTTTGAGCTTCTGTATGCAACTTATACATCTGGTGAAGATCTCCTTGAGGCAATCGTGTAAAATAATCATCTTTATGCCCCTCATACTAGTTACATGTCAATGTCCTTATTCTTTGTGCTTCACGTCTTTAACCAGTTGTCTACTATAGAATAAGTCAGTGGTTTTAAGGGTGGAGTGAGCGGGAGGAATTTTGACTGCCTGGGGACATTTGGCAAGGTCTGGAGACATTTTTGATTGTCACAACACTGAAAATGGGGGAGCTACTGTCATCTAGTGAGTAGAGTTTAGATGCTGCTAACCTCCTCCATTGCACAGGACAACCCACCACAACAAAGAATTATCTGACCCCAAATGTCAATGGTGACCAGGTTTGAGAAATCTTTGTACTGTGTAAACAGTATTTATCTATGAAAGATAACATTTTCCCCCCTAATCCAATATGACTAGTAAAAGACAAAGAGTTTTAAAGTCAAGAAATGGTCAAAACTATCATGGAAGTTGGCAGTATTTTTCGTTTTATTTATTTATTTATTTATTTATTTATTTAATTTTTTTCCTGAGACAGGGTTTTGCTGTGTCACCCAGGCTGGAGTGCAGCGGCACAATCACAGCTGTTTGCAGCCTCGACCTCCCGGGCTTAAGTGATCTTCCCACCTCATCCTCCCAAGAAGCTGGGACTACAGGCATGTGCCACCCCTCTCAGCTGATTTCTTATTTTTTGTAGAGACAAGGTTTGTCTCGTCTCTACAAAACTATGTTGCCCAGGTTGGTCTTGAACTCCTGGACTCAAGGGATCTTCTTCCCTCGGTTTCTCAAAGTGCTGGGATTACAGGCAGGAATAACTCTGCCCAGCTTTGGCAATATTTAGTAGAGTTATAAACAGAATGAGTTATTGTCTCATGAGCAAACTCACCTTCCCAAACCTCTGTGCATGTTTACTCAGAGACTCTCAAATGTTCCATTCTAAAAGGGAAATGTACAAATTTAAATTATTATATGTGTTTATTGATTTAAAAATAGAATGAAAACAGACATTACTGCCTTTACTAATGTGAACCCTCAGGGCTTTGCTGAATAGGCCAAATATGTTTCTGGGATTTAAAAAACTAAACTTGGGAGAGAGAAATCTTCCCTCTACAAAGGAGAAAATGACACAACCCGAGGAAGAAATAGACGTGAGAGGCTGAGATAAAGGGCCTTCCTGGTCACTGAGCCCATTCATCCCTGTGGTCTGGTTACTGAGCCAGGAAATTGCCCCTTTTTGCTTAAGCCAATTTGAATGAGATTTCTGTAACTTACCACCAAAAAAGTCCTGACTAATATACTACTCGATTAATATAAGTAATATTTCAACAGTTTGCAATAATGCAATGAAATATGAAGATTGAACTTGAGACTGGTTTTTGATTACAGTATTTAAGACAGAAATCCTA
Source organism: Macaca fascicularis (assembly GCF_037993035.2). Lineage (NCBI taxonomy): Eukaryota > Metazoa > Chordata > Mammalia > Primates > Cercopithecidae > Macaca > Macaca fascicularis. The sequence goes on along the minus strand of NC_088379.1, from coordinate 38,701,581 downwards.
AACCACTCATTTAATCAACATTTACAACTAATGTGTATAAATATTCTGTGCTAGGTGCTGAGAACATAAAGGCAAATTTAAAAATTGTCTCTCCTTTTTGAAAGAACTCTCAGTCTAGCTGGGGAGATGAAAAAGTATCATGTCGTATGAGTGTTATGCTAGAAACAAACCCATCTTATGGGGAGCCCGCAGAAGGGGCACTTAAATCTTAAAGGGGCAAGAATAACTTGGAGGTGGTGACCATCACGAAGTAAAGAGGGCATTTGTGCTAGACAGAGTGAGATAGTTGAAGCTGGTGGAGAGAAATAGGAAGGAGAGATTGAGACACTGGCAGTAGTAGTGTGTTATGATAGAACATGAAGTGCAAGAGGATGGGAGAGTGGCCAGGAAGGAGGCTGGGAATTGTGTCTCAAAGGTCTTGGTGAAAAATTGAGACTTTATCCCCAAAGCTTGGGGGAGCCACTAATGGATTTTATATAGAGGAGCAATATGACACATGTCCAAAATATCATACTGTAAGATGAGGATAATAGTTACCTGGCAAGATTGTTGCAAAGAGTATAGATAATATTTATTTACTTATGTGTTTTTGAAATGTAAATGTTCATAATATTTCTCTTTTTAAAAATATTTTTAAAATTTCAATAGTTTTTGGGGTACAAGTGGTTTTTGGTTACATGGATGAATTGTGTAAGGGTGAAGTCTGAGATTTTAGTGTACTTGTCACCAGAGGAGTATACATTGTATCTAATATGTAGTTTTTTATCCCTTACTCCTCTCCCAGCTTCCCTGTTCTGAGTCTCCAAAGTTGATTATATCCTTCTGTATGTAGGTATATATCATTCTGTATATACAGTCCATTATGTCATGCTTATATAGTGGGAGCTAAGCTATGGGTATGCAAATGCATACATAAGCTCAATATACCCATAGCTTAGCTCCCACTATATGAGAAAACATATGGTATTTGGTTTTCCATTCCTGAGTTACTTCACTTAGAATATACAGATTTTTTTTTTTAAATAGAGATGGGGGTCTTGCTATGTTGCCCAGGTTGGTCTCGAACTCATAGGCTCTGGGATTACAGGTATGAGCCACCATGCCCAGCCTAGAGATGATATTTAAAGTGATGATTACCATGCTTAAAAATGGCCAAGCCAGGGCCAGGTGCAGTGGTGCTCACACCTGTAATCCCAGCACTTTGGGAGGCTGAGGTGGGCAGATCACCTGAGGTCAGGAGTTCGAGACCAGCCTGGCCAACATGGTGAAATCCCGTCTCTACTAAAAATACAAAAATTAGGTGGGTGTGGTGGCACTCGCCTGTAATCCCAGCTACTCAGGAGGCTGAGGTGGGAGAACTGCTTGAACCTGGGAGGCAGAGGTTGCAGTGAGCTGAGATGGCATTACTGCACTCCAACCTGGGTGACAGAGTGAGACGCTGTCAAAAAAAAAAAAAAAAGAAAGAAAAAAAAAAAAAAGGCCAAACCAAAAAAGACATCCTCATTCTATTTCAAATACTGTTGAAAACTTAGCATTGAGGCCGGGCGCAGTGGCTCACGTCTGTAATCCCAGCATTTCGGGAGGCCAAGACGGGCGGATCACCTGAGGTCAGGAGTTCCAGACCAGCCTGACCAACATGGAGAAACCCTGTCTCTACTAAAAGTACAAAAAATTAGCCGCGCGTGGTGGCACATGCCTGTAATCCCAGCTACTTGGGAGGCTGAGGCAGGAGAATCGCTTGAACCCGGGAGGCGGAGGTTGCAGTGAGCCAAGATTGTGCCACTGCACTCCAGCCTGGGCAACAAGAGTGACAACTCCGTCTCAAACAAAACAAAACAAAAACAAAAACTTAGAGTTGAGGCGTCCAATAGTAGATGTGATTATGGAAAATTTTTACCTGAGTCTTAGACTTGCATTAAGGTACTCCCTAGATCTGCAATAAAGTGGAATCTAAATTGCAGGTTAGTCTCGGGACCCTCTGGACCATTCAGGTTTCCTCCAAACGGGAACATTTCAAACCAAGATGGAGTTTTCCAGATCATTCTGGAATGAAAAGAACCCCAATAGCCACCATGAAACCTTTTCTCTATCTGAGAAGCAGGGAATGAAGGGATCCATAACCCCCCAGAATTCAGTTTTATATTAGGCTTGTGTAGCTCAATAAATGTTTTCGGTCTAAAAACCATTCCTAAAGAATGCTTCTTCTGGGTCACAAGGGGGCAGGATAAGGAAGAAATACTTCATTGCAACATAAAATATCAAATTAATGTTTTCTACGTGAAAGTCAAGATAGCGAGGGGACAAGTGGGAAAAACAAGTTCACCTCAGGCTACCAAATCATTGCAAGATTTCTTTAGTGCTATAAGTCACTGGGCCATGCAGTGTATTTCACTTTCTGACTGATTTCAAGGACCCCTCACACCATTTATTTAGTCTAGTGATTTAGAACTTTTAAGGCAATACAAACATTATTTGGAAAACACAATAGTTGAAAAACACATCCCTCCATTTAAAATAATAAAATTTATCTCACGATCAGAAAGTGCTAATTTTGTGTTAAAGGCAGAGAATACCTCAAATTAGAGGAAAATGAAAAACATCTGAAAATATGTCATTTTATCAACTACATTTGGAAGCAACATCTGTTAAAGCTTTTTGCCTGTTAATTCTTATCAGCCAATTTTAAGGCTTTAATCCTTAAAATACATTTTCATGAAAACTCTAATTGTTGACATTTTTCCAGGTAATGACTTTTCAACAATTTAGAATATTTTTCTTTATACAAAGGTTAAATAAACATATTCATGCATATATTTGCATAGAAAACTTTAAAAAGAATGTATAAGAAATGATTAACAGTAGTGTCCTTGGCCTGGGATTGTCAGGTGGAGAAAGGGAGAGGGATTTAACTTTTTCACTTTAGATCCTTTGGTACAATCTGATATTATTTTTTATTTACTTATTTTTTTGAGACAGAGTCTCACTCTCACCCAGGCTGGAGTGCAGTGGCGTGATCTCGGCTCACTGCAACCTCTGCCTCCTGGGTTCAAGGGATTCTCCTGCCTCAGCCTCCCCAATAACCAGGACTACAGGCACGTGCCACCATGCCTAGTTAATTTTTGTGTTTTTAGTAGAGAGGGGGTTTCACTATGTTGGCCAGGCTGGTCTCGCGAACTCCTGACCTCGTGATCCACCCACCTCGGCCTCCCAAAGTGCTGGGATTACAGGCATGAGGCACTGCGCCCCGCCCAATCTGATATTTTTAAATGTACATGAGCATGAATTGTTTTAATAATTAAAAGGACTGGCTGAGGTTCACACCTGTAATCCCAGCACTTTGGGAGGCCGAGGCGGGTGGATCATGAGATCCGGAGTTTGAGACCAGCTTGGCCAACATAGTGAAACCCCTCTCTACTAAAAACACAAAAATTAACTGGGCAAGGTGGCACGTGTCTGTAGTCCCAGTTACTCAGGTGGCTGAGGCAGGAGAACTGCTTGAACCTGGGAGGTGGAGGTTGCAGTGAGCCGAGAGCACGCCATTGTACTCCAGCCTGGGTGACAGAATGAGACTTTGTCTCAAAAAAAACCAAAAAAACAAAAAAAAATTAAAAGGACTAAATGAAAGGAATATTTTTCTAACTTTTGCATGCATAATCTTGAGAACTTTTAAATACTTATACAATTTCTCCCCTTTAAGGCCTTATTTTGTCAAATCATAGTATACCCACACATTAATATGTTCTATATACAATTCTAGTCAAAAATGTACAAATGACCTTTAAATCATAATGCAATCTGTTTACTTCAAGGGCAGATGTGTCTGAAACCATAGTACAATGCACATGTGTAATAATCCAGAAAAGTTCAAAAAGAAAAGAAGTGATAGCAGATATTTTTGTATGTACAAATTCAGACATGGAATTATTTTATGTTGCTCTTTTTTAAAATTTCTGTATACTTAGCTTTTGATTATTAATAATTAAATTACTTTTTGTAGCACATTATAAAATTGATAAAAGTTTTTTCATTTTTAAAATGTAACAGGTGTGCAGAATAACTTATTTTTCTTAATTTTAAAACTCTTGAAAATTCCTGAGTCTTCTTTTCAAAACATTCTTAATGAAGACAGTTAGTGTTAATTATGTTGTCATTTAAAAAATCCATGTCCATAACAGCTGTATTTTACTCCTTAACCTTGGGAAAATTATTTAATCTCATTAAGCTTCAGTTTCCTCATCTTTTAAATGGGAAGAATAAGAAGACTAGTTCATAAGGCTGTTAAGAGGATAAGAGGATCAACTGTGACGATGCATGTAAAATACTTAATGTAGTCTGTGGTGCATAATAAGTACTCAGTAAATATTACCTATGATTTTGCTTGCATTTTCACTATTGTTTTACTAATGTTAACATTTCTCAACATAATCTCTAGCTTTTGAAATACACTGCTTGAAAATTGCTTTAGTAGAGCACATTCTTCCCAGTTCTTATGGGAAGAAATGTGTTTAGCTCCCATAACAATTAACCCTCTCTTTTTTGCTATGTAACACAAATAAAATCAAATGTGAAGTACATTTAAATTTCTGTATTTAATATGCATGAGTTAGCTAACATTTATTTAACTTACTTATTTACTTACTTTATTTACTTATTAGCTAAGTTAGCTATCCTTAACAACAAATACATAGTTGAAATGGTTGTGCCTTAACATAATTCTGAAACAATTGCACGTTGTCAGAAAAGGGTTCCAACAATTAAATTTATGAAGCACTGTTTTCCCACAGAATGAAAGTAAGCTCATATTTTCATACTGTAGTGTATGATGGTAGATTTAAAAATAGCCTCAAAGTGCGACTTTTGAAAAAAACTGATTGGATTAATACATTAAAAATAGCTTAGCTAAATAAAACATACACTAACTTAAATACAAAATTTGAGGATAGATCTTGTGAATAGCCTGAAATCAGTTGCCTTGATTTCAATAAGAGAATTACTGAGGCAGAAGGTAAATTGTTAGTGTTTTCTGAAGCTATAATAAGAAGCGAGCTGTACAGTACCTTGATCAAGTTGTGTCCCACAGTGTAGACAGCTGCTAAATTTCCCTTCTCTCCAGGGGCATGCATACCTGTCCCATACCCATGCCAAGCCACTAGATATGGGTTGTGAATTGTAATCCAATATTTGACACGGTCCCCAAACGTCTGGAAACAGTATGTGGCATAGTCATTGAAGATATCTATTATGGTATCATTTTTCCACCCCCCATATTTTTCCTGTAGGGCCAAAGGCAAATCCCAGTGGTATAAAGTAACTATAGGTTCGATGTTTCTAAGCACTAGAGAGTCCAGAAGAGTATTGTAGTACTGGAGACCTTTTGCGTTGGCAACTGTTACTATTCCATCGGGGAAAAGCCTTGGCCAGGAAATTGAAAATTGATAAAAAGAAACTCCTATAAAATCCAGGGCTGATAAGTCTTTTTCCAGAAAAATGTAACTGTCACTGGAACCATTCGTGCTGCTGACATTTTTAAGGTGTGTGTGGACGAAATGATCCCATATAGAAGGTCCTTTTCCATCCTTCTTCCAACTCCCTTCCACTTGCAATGCTCCAGTCCCAACACCCCAGAAAAAGTTTTTAGGGAAAGTGTCATAGAGAAACAGCTGACTTTCATTTACCGGAGTAAAATTAGGATTTTTAGACCATACAGCTCTTCCATCTCCAGAGAATCCAGTAACAGCTCGTAGCAGAGTAAGTGCTGACAGGATGACAGATCTTTGCAGTCCCCCGTTGGACATTGTATTCCTATAGCGTATGGTTATTTCATCAGTGCTGAAGAAAATCCATTCATTCCCTGGAGATCCTGCCGCACAGCCTGGCTTCATTTGCCACCAACTGCTGGACTGTCTTATCAAAGCTTCAGTAAAAGCTTGTGATTGTAAAGCTCTGTCAATGATTAGCTTGAACTGGGAGACTGAGGATGGGTCATAGAGAGCAACGTAATTTGAGGGAGGTGGCCCTATTGCAGTCACCAATGCGTCTCCTTCTCTTTCATTATGGGAAAAATTAGATGAGAATGCATTGGTGACAAGAGTTTAAATGTGTAACTAACACCTATGTAAACACTGAATTACAATCACATTATTTTCTGTGTAGCCTTTCATATTGACCCAAACCTTTTCTGAATGTTTTGAACATTATTGAATAAGGTATATGCCTTTTCTATTTTTACAGTTTTTGTGTGGTAATTTTATAATCTCACCTATCAAGAAAAATAACATATACAAGTATACAGCATTCCTACATACTAATAGTAAGGAATTAGAAAACACAATCAGAAATGACACTTCTCCACAAAATTCTAACACACCTAAGAACAAGCTTAATAAATGTTACCTATTTCAAGAAAATTGTATCGGGAGACTTGAAAAACTTCAATGAGAAAATATAGCACTTTGTGGATGGAAAAATGGAATACTTTACAATTTAATACACTTAACTAAAGTCCTCTAATCTCTAATTTTATTTTTTAATTTTATTTATTTAACTAAAATTCTCCAATCTCTATTTTTTAAATTAACTCATTCATTTTTAACAACAGTCTCGCTTTGTAGCCCAGGCTGGAGTGCAGTGGTGTCATCAGAGCTCACTGCAGCCTCAACTTCCCAGGCTTAAGCAATCCTCCCACCTCAGCCTCCTGAGTAGCTGGGACAACAGGCACATGTCACCATGCCCAGCTGATTTTTGATTTTTTGGTAGAGGTGGGGTCTGGCTACATCCCCCAGGCTGGTCTTGAACTCCTGGGCTCAAACAGCCCTTCTGCCTTGGCCTCCTAAAGTGCTTGAGATTATAGGTGTGAGCCACCATGCCTGGTCTAATCCCAAATTTTAGTTCAAGAAAATTATTATGAGAGGCCAGGCACAGTGGTTCATGGCTATAATCCCATCACTTTGGGAGGCCAATGCAGGCAGATCACTTGAGGTCAGGAGTTCGAGACCAGCTTAGCCAACATGTTGAAACTCCGTCTCTACTAAAAATACAGTTATCTGGGCAAGGTGGCAGGTGCCTGTAATCCCAGCTACTTGGGAAGCTGAGGCAGGAGAATCTCTTGAACCTGGGAGGTGGAGGTTGTAGTGAGCTGAGATTGCACCACTGCACTCCAGCCTGGGCAACAGACCAAGACTCGATCTCAAAATTAAAAAAAAAAAAAGAAAAAAAAGAAAATTGTTATGAAAGTTCACTTGAAGAATAGGCAATATTTGTTTTTAAAAAGGAAAGAAAAACCTGAAAAAGAAGATAGCAAAGGCATAAACAACCTTCAGCATGATTCTGGAATAAATATAAACATACAGAAAGAAATACATGTACCTACAGAAATAAATATTGTGCCGAATCAATAGCCTCCAAATAACCTGTAAAAAATTTAATGTTTTACAGCCTGGGGAACATAGTGAGGCCCGATCTCTACAAAAAAAATTTAAAACCACCTGGGTGTGGTCATGCATGCTGTAGTCCCAGCACTTTAGAAGGCCAAGGTGGGAGGATTGCTTTGAGCCCAGGAGGTCGAGGCTGCAGTGAGCCATGATTGCACCACTGCACTCCAGCCTGGGTGACAGAATGAGACTCTGTCTCAAAAGAAAAAAAAAAAATAATGTTTTAAATATTTGAAGTATCACATATGAATGAGAGGCAGAGTGGTTAATAGTCTGGTCTCTGTACCAGATGAGGTGGCTCACACCTATAATCCCAGCTACTCAGGAGGCTAAGTGGGGAGGGCTGCTTGAGGCCAGGAGTTTGAGACCAGCCTGGACAATATAGTGAGACTATCCTCATCTCTTAAAAAAAAAGATTGGGGCCAGACACAGTGGCTTGCACCTGTAATCCCAGCACTTTGGGAGACCGAGGCGGGAGGATCACCTGAGGTCAGGAGTTCGAGACCAGCCTGACCAATATGGTGAAACCCTGTCTCCACTAAAAATACAAAATTAGCTGTGCATGGTGGTGCATGCCTGTAATCCCAGTTACTCGGGAGCCTGAGGCAGAAGAATTGCCTAAACCTGGGAGGTGGAGGTTGCAGTGAGCTGAGATCGTGCCATTGCACTCAAGACTGGGCAACAAGAGCAAAACTCTGTCTCAAAAAAAAAAAAAAAAAAAAAAGATTGAGCCTCTAGAGGCAGACTGCCTGAGTTTAAATATAGCTGTGTGACTTGCCCTCAGTTTCCTCTTAACTAAGCAAAGGCATAATAATAATATGCACTTCATGGATTATTGTAAGAATTAAACGAGTTAATATGCTGAACCAAATGGTTTTCTCTGGAATAAAGAAACAAATGAACCAGTACATGTAAGACACTTGGAACAGAGACTGACACGTAGTAAATGCTCAATAAACATTATTTTTATGTGAAAGGGAAAGATTATTCAGGAAGTGATGCTAGGATTTAGCATAAAAGACAATTTGTTCTGGCTCCTGCCACATTTTTAGCTTCACTTCTCTCAATTGACTAAGTGGTACACAGCCTGCTCACTTGCACCACTGTACCTTGGTATGTGGTATATGTGCTCTCTATACAGAGTATGTTTCTCCCTTCATCTAGCTCATGTCTTTCTTTTTTTTTTTTTTTTGAGACTGAGTCTGGCTCTTTCGCCCAGGCTGGAGTACAGTGGCGCAATCTCCACACTCTGTAATGCAAGCTCCGCCTCCCGGGTTCACACCATTCTCCTGCTTCAGCCTCCTGAGTAGCTGGGACTTAGCCCGCCACCACACCCGGCTAATGTATTTTTAGTAGAGACGGAGTTTCACCGTGTTAGCCAGGATGGTTTCGATTTCCTAACCTCATGATCCGCCCATCTCGGCCTCCCAAAGCGCTGGGATTACAGGCGTGAGCCACCGCACCCAGGCGTCTTTTTTTTTTTTTTTTTTTAAGTTCAGGGGCACATGTGCAAGTTTGTTACATAGGTAAACTTGTGTTATGGGTGTCTGCTGTGCGGATTATTTTATCAGGCAGGTATTAAGCCTAGTATTCACTAGTTATTTTTCAAGATCCTCTCCTTCTTCTGACCCTCCACTCTCTGAGAGGCCCCAATGTGTTGTTCCCCTCTATGTGTCCAGGTGTTCTCATCATTTAGCTCCCACTTATAAGTAAGAACCTGAGGGATTTAGTTTTCTTTTTTTTTCTTTTTTTTTTTTTTTTTGAGGCGGAGTTTCACTCTTGTTGCCCAGGCTGGAGTGCAATGGCACGATCTCGGCTCACCACAACCTCCGCCTCCCAGGCTCAAGCAATTCTCCTGCCTCAGCCTCCCCAGTAGCTGGGATTATAGGCATGCGCCACCATGCCCAGCTAATTTTTTGTATTTTTAGTAGAGACGAGGTTTCTCCATGTTGGTCAGGCTGGTCTCGAACTCTTGACCTCAGGTGATCCACCCGCCTCGGCCTCCCAAAGTGCTGGGATTACAGGCGTGAGCCACTGCGCCCGGCGGGATTTGGTTTTCTGTTCCTGTGCTAGTAAGGCCTTTCTGACTCCCTGTGACTCCTAGCCTGATTGGATTTAGATGGATCTTCTCTGTTTTCCCATGGCAGCCCATGTTTTCTCTACTATGACACACAATAAATCAGCAAATCACACAATAAATGTATCTGTATCCTCTGTTTGAGTGTAAGTTTTCTTTCTCTTTCTCTTTTTTGAAAACCAAAACAGGGACCATGACTGGTTCCCTGTTGATTGTGGCCCAGTACGGTACTTGACATATAGTAGTTACTGAAGTATATATTGAATGAATGAGAGTGTCTATAGTAGGCTGGGCATGAGGGCCCACACCTGTAATCCCCGCACTTTGGGAGGCTGAGGCAGGAGGATCACTTGAGTTCAGGTGTTCAAGACTAGCCTGGGCAACTCATCTCTACTAAGGAAAAAAAAGTACCTATAGTAGACTATGTATACCTCTATCACTGCATTTATCACATTTATCACATAATCCTGGAGTTGTTTGTCTCTTCCACCACACTGTAAGAATATCTCCTATCTAAATTTTTATCATTGCTTATCAGAGTAAATGATTAATAATTATCTATTGAATGAATGGAGTTGGTACAATACTATTTATGAAAATAAAATTTTAAATGTAATAACTTAGACCCTCACAAATATATTTAATTCAAAAATGTATAACCAAAGAAATGGTTAAGATGGTAAATTTCATATTACTTGATTTTACCACAATTTGAAAAATATAGCCACAGAAAACTAAAAGAAAACAAAAGTAAATATTAAATTATGTAAATGTGTAGACTATATATGTTATTCTATTTATATATGATGATATAGAAATAATTTATAATTAAAATATAAAAAAATAAAATTTAAAGGCAAATAACAAACTTAGAAAATGTCAGAGCAAATCTAGAAGGCAAATGGCCAAAGTAAAGCAAATGGCCATAAGTAATTCATGCAAATCAATGAAAAAGCCACTAAATCTCTAACAGATAAATGGCCAAAAAGCGTGAATAAAAAAATACACAAAAGAGGAAATGCAACTAATGAAAAATATGGCTAACAAAAAATTAAACCATAAGTAATTAGAAATATACATGAAAAGAGGCATATAATATTTAATCTTTTTTTTTTTTTTGAGACAGAGTCTCGATCTGTTGCCCAGGCTGGTGTGCAGTGGCGTGATCTCAGCTCACTGCAACCTCTACCACCTGGGTTCAAGTGATTCTCCTGCCTTGGCCTCCCAAAGTGTTGGGATTACAGGCATGAACCACCGTGCCTGGCCAATATTTTATCTTATAAAATTAGCAAAAATAAAAATAAGTGATGAAAACCAATGTAGATTGTTGATTGCAATATAAGTTTGTACAATACTCATGAAAAGTGTGTGTGTCTGTGTGTGTGTATATATATATATATATATATATATATATATATATATATATATATAATTTATTTATTTATTTTTGAGACGGAGTCTTGCTTTGTTGCCCAGGCTGGAGTGCAGTGGCGCGACCTCGGCTCACTGCAAGCTCCGCCTCCCGGGTTCACGCCATTCTCCTGCCTCAGTCTCCCGAGTAGCTGGAACTACAGGTGCCCACCACCACGCCCGGCTAACTTTCTTTTGTATTTTCAGTAGAGACGGGGTTTCACTGTATTAGCCAGGATGGTCTCGATTTCCTGACCTTGTGATCCGCCCGCTCTCGGCCTCCCAAAGTGCTGGAATTATAGGCGTGAGCCACCACACCTGGCCTTCTTTTTTTTTTTTTTTATTTTAAAGATAGAGTCTTGCTCTGTCACCCAGGCTGGAATGCAGGGGTGTGATCTCAGCTCACTGCAACCTCTGGCTCCTGGGTTCAACCGATTCTCCTGCCTCAGCCTCTCGAGTAGCTGGGATTATTTAAACACACACCATCACAGCTGGCTATTTTTGTTTGTTTTTGAGACAGTCTTGCTCTGTCACCCAAGCTGGAATGCAGTGGTGTGATCGTGGCTCACTGCAACCTCTGCCTCCCAGGTTCAAGTGATTCTGCTGCCTCAGCCTCCCGAGTAGCTGGGATTACAAGTGCCTACCACCATGCCCAGCTAATTTTTGTATTTTTAGTAGAGATGGGGTCTCACCATGTTGGCTAGGCTGGTCTTGAACTCCTGGCCTCAAGTCGATCCAACCACCTCGGCCTCCCAAAGTGCTGGGTGCTGGGATTACAGGCTTGAGTCATTGCACCAGGCCTTTTTTTTTTTTTTTTTTTCCTAGACGGAGTCTGGCTCTGTCACCCAGGCTGGAGTGCAGTGGTATGATCTCAGCTCACTGCAACCTCTGCCCCCAGGTTCAAGCGATTCTCATGTCTCAGACTCCCGAGTAGCTGGGATTACAGGTGCCTGTCACCACGCCCAGCTAATTGTTATATTTTTAGTAGAGATAGGGTTTCACCACGTTGGCCAGGCTGGTTTCGAACACCTGACCTCAAGTGATCCACCTGCTTCAGCCCCCCAAAGTACTGGGATTACAGGCCTGAGCCACTGAACCCGACCACATGGAAAGTAACTTTCCAATATACCATGAATCTAAAGTTTTTGATACAAGAATTTCTGAAATACATTGTAATGAATCATTTCTAAATATATAAAGTCCTCCATGCAAAAATATTTTTATAGCAATATTATTTATAACAGAGGAAAATTATAAATAACTTAAAGATCCATCCATAGGGGAATAATTACCTAAGGCATGGAATATTCATTTGAATATTCATGAAATGTTAACATTTTCATTTCATTCATTAACATTTTCAGAGAATATATAGTAGCATTAAAATTCTTAAAATAAAAAACCATCAGGACAATAATCACATATAGAAATTATAAGAAAATACCCACATTTTGCCATATTGTGTTTGGACAGTGAACTAAGGGTTATAGTTATTTTTCTTTTGTATATTTAATTTGATTTTTTAACTTTTAATAACAAAAATGGGCCTGTGCGGTGGCTCATGCCTGTAATCCCAGCACTTTGAGAAGCTGAGGCAGACGGATCACCTGAGGTTGGGAGTTTGAGACGAGCCTGGCCAACATGGTGAGACCCCATCTCTACTAAAAACACAAAAATTAGCCAGGCATGGTGGTGTGCACCTGTAGTCCCAGCTACTTGGGAAGCTGAGGCAGGAGAATCGCTTGAACACTAGAGGCAGAGGTTGCAGTGAGCTGAGATCGCGCCACTGCACTCTAGCCTAGATGACAGAGCGAGACTGTGTCTCAAAACAGCAACAACAACAACAAAACCCAAAAATGAACATTAAAAGAATACAGATAGTTGATATTAGATGTAAAAGTTTCTTGAAACCCAGGCGTGGTGGTGTACACTTATAGTCCTAGCTACTTGGGAGGCTTAGGCAAGAGGATTGCATGAGCATGAGCCAGGAGTTCGAGGCTTTAGTGCAGTATAATTGCGCCTGTGACTCGCCACGGCACTCCAGCCTGGACAACATAGTAAGACCTTGCGTCTTAAAAAAAAAAAGTCTATTTGAGAAGCTAGATAGTTTCCCACTAAGATTAGGAATAAGGCAAGGATGTCTGTTCTCATCACCTCTATTCAACATTACACTGGAAGTTGTAGCTAATGCAGTAAAACAACAACAAAAAAAGAAATAAAACATAGGGAAGCAACGAAGAAAACTATGTTTGTTCACAGATGATAATGATTGTCTATGTAAAAACTTCTAAAGAACCAACCAAAGAATCCTGGCACTAATAAGTGATTATAACAAGGATGCAAGATATTATTTTTATATATATATATATATATATATATATGTGTGTATATATATATATATATTTTTTTTTTTTTTTTGGTAAAAACAAAATGTGTTTTTTTAAATTAAAAAATATGAAGTCTGCCACCAAACTCTTGAAGCAACCCTTTTTTCTAATCCCCTTCTTGTGTCAAAGAATGTGTTGCAGTTGATTACTTTGTGGTGGTTTCCAAATGGGCAGGCGGCAAATTCTCTTGGATTTCAGCTTCTACAGTTATCCAAAATCAGTGTCAGCTGAGCTATGCTCCCTCTGAAGGCTCTGAGGGAGAACCCTTCCTTAACTCTTCTGGTGGCTGTTGACATTCTTTGACTTGTGGCAACATGATTTTAATTTCTGCTTGTTTCACGTGGCTCTGTCGCCCAGGCTGGAGTGCAGTGGCATGATCTTGGCTCACTGCAACCTCCACCTTCCAGGTTTACGCCATTCTCCTGCCTCAGCCTCCTGAGTAGCTGGGACTACGGGTGCATGCCACCACACCTGGCTAACTTTTTGAATTTTTAGTAGAGACGGGGTTTTACTGTGTTAACCAGGATGGTCTCGAACTCCTGACCTCCTGATCTGCCTGCCTCGGCCTCCCAAAGTGCTGGGATTATAGGTGTGAGCCATCACGTCTGGCCCTTTTTTTTTTTTTTTAGATGAAGTCTTGCTCTGTTGCCCAGCCTGGAGTGCAAGCGATTCTCCTGCCGCAGCCTCCCGAGTAGTTGGGACTCAGGCATGAGCCACCACGCCTGGCTAATTTTTGTATTTTTAGTAGAGATAGGGCTTCACCATGTTGGCCAGGCTGGTCTCCAACTCCTGACCCAAGTGATCTGCCTGCCTTGGCCTTCCAAAGTGCTGGGATTACAGGCGTGAGCCACCGTGGCTCACATAGCCTCCTTTGTGTCCTTTCCTCTTCTTCTTGTTTTTTCTTTTTTCGGAGACAGCGTATCACTCTTGCCCAAGTTGAAGACAAATAAAGAACGCTTCACAAATCTGTGTGCCATCCTTGCACAGAGGCTATGCTAATCTTCTCTGTATCATTCCAATTTTAGTAAATGTGTTTCCAAAGTGAGCACAAGATGCAGGATTAATACACAAGAGTCAATTGTTTTCTTACATGCCAGCAATGAACAATTGAAATTTGAAATTAAAAAGACAAAATCCAGCCTGGATAACATGGTGAGACCCCATCTGTACAAAAAAGAAAAATAAAAAATTAGCTGGATGTGGTGGTGCACACTTGTGGTCCCATCTACCAGGGAGGCTAAAGTGGGAGGATCACTTGAGCCTGGGAAGTTGAGGCTGCAGTGAGCCATGACTGCGCCACTACACTCCAGCCTGGGTGACAGAGTGAGACTGTCTCAGAAAAGGGAAAAAAAGAAGTTTCTCAACAAAGGCTAAGTTTTAAAATGTGTACTCTAGCTGGGCAGGGTGGCTCACGCCTGTAATCCCAGCACTTTGGGAGGCCAAGGCGAGCGGATCATGAGGTCAGGAGTTCAAGACCAATATGGTGAAACCCCATCTCTACTAAAAATACAAAAATTAGCCAGGCGTGGTGGTGTGCACCTGTAGTCCTAGCTACTCGGGAGGCTGAGGCAGAAGAATCGCTTGAACCAGGAAGGCAGAGGTTGCAGTGAGCAGAGATCGTGCCACTGCACTCCAGCCTGGGCAGCACAGCAAGACCCCATCTCAAAAAAAAAAAAAAGTGTACTCTAGGATTGAAGTACCTTTTCCTTAAAAAATAAAAGGAATAAAAATAAAGTAGCCGGGCGCGGTGGCTCAAGCCTGTAATCCCAGCACTTTGGGAGGCCGAGACGGGCGGATCACGAGGTCAGGAGATCGAGACCATCCTGGCGAACACGGTGAAACCCCGTCTCTACTAAAGAAATACAAAAAACTAGCCGGGCGAGGTGGCGGGCGCCTGTAGTCCCAGCTACTCTGGAGGCTGAGGCCGGAGAATGGGGTGAACCCGGGAGGTGGAGCTTGCAGTGAGCTGAGATCCGGCCACTGCACTCCAGCCTGGGCTACAGAGCGAGACTCCGTCTCAAAAAAAAAAAAAAAAAAAAGTAAATGTGTACTGAATATTTATTTGCTAGTGAACAATAATGTATCACTAAATGATTTCAGATTTCATATGAGAAAATACAAGAAATGACTATTTGTCAGAGCAAGTTCATTAAGCTGATTAAATGAGAACATATGTAGATAACAATAACATAATTTCATATCCATTATGATGACTATTTTTTTAGAAAACCCAGAAAATAATAAGTGTTGGAAAAGATGAGGAGAAATTAGAATGTTTGTGCCGTGCTGGTGGGAATATAAAATGGTGCAGCCATTGTGGAAGAGGGTATGGTAGTTCCTAAAAAAATTAAATAGAATTACCATATGATCCAGTAGTTCTCCTTCTGGGTAAGTACTCCAAAGAATGGAAAGCAGGGACTTTGCCAGGAGCATGTCTCATGTCTGTAATCTCAGCACTTTGAGAGGTGAGGTGGGAGGATCGCTTTAGCCCAGGAATTGGAGACCAGCTTGCTCAACATAGTAAGACCCTGTCTCTATCAAAAATTTAAAAAACGTCCAGGCGTGGTGGTTCACACCTGTAATCCCAACACTTTGGGAGGCTGAGGTGGGCAGATCACTTGAGACCAGCCTGGACAACATGACAAAACCCTGTCTCTATCAAAAATACAAAAATTAGCTGGGCATGGTGGTGCACACCTGTAATCCCTATTCGGGAGGCTGAGGCACGAGAATTGTTTGAACCCAGGAGGTGGAGGTTGCATTGAGCTGAGATCGTTCCACTGCACTCCAGTCTGGGTGACAGAACGAGACTCTGTCTCAAAAATAAATAAATAAATAAATAAATAAATAAATAAATAAAATAAAAAGAAAGGGATTCAAACAGAAATCTTTGTACTCATGTTCATAGCAGTATTATTCATAGTAGCCAAAAGGTGGAAACAACCTAAAATATCCAATGACTGATGATTAGATAGACAAAACATGATATACATATAAAATAAATATTTTTTAGCCTTAAAAAGGAATGAAATTCTGACCCATTCTACAACATGGATTAACCTTGAAGACATTATGCTAAGTGAAATGAAACAGACACGAAAGGACAAATACTGTATGATTCTGCTTATGTGACGTACCTAGAGAGGTCAAATTCATAAAGACAGAAATTAGGATGCTTGTTGCCAGGCGCTGGAGGGAGGAGGGAATGGGCAGTAGAGTTAGTGTTGAATGGGTAGAGTTTCAGTTTGAAAGAATAAAAAAATTTTACTGATAAATAGTAGTGATGATTGCACAACAATATGAATGTACTTAATGCCACTGACCTGTATACCTAAAAATAGCTAAATAATAACTTTTGTGTTATGAATTTTTTTTTTTGAGATGGAGTCTTGCTCTGTTGCCCAGGCTGGAGTGCAGTGGCGTGATCTTGGCTCAACCTCCACCTCCCAGGTTCATGCAATTCTCCTGCCTCAGCCTCCTAAGTAGCTGGGATTACAGGCATGTGCCACCATGCCCAGTTAATTTTTTGTATTTTTAGTAGAGACGAAGTTTCACTGTGTCAGCCAGGCTGGTCTTGAACTCCCGACCTCGTTATCCACCCACCTTGGCCTCCCAAAGTGCTGGAATTACTGCTGTGAGCCACCACACCCGGTCTGTGTTATGAATATTTTACCATAATAAAACATTTCTTTTTTAAAAAATAAATGAGGCCAGGTGGGGTGGCTCATGCCTGTAATCCCAGCACTTTGGGAGGCAGTGGCTCATGCCTGTAATCCCAACTACTCAGGAGGCTGAGGCAGGAGAATCGCTTGAACCCAGGAGGTGGAGGTTGCAGTGAGCCGAGATTGCACCATTGCACTCCAGCCTGGGTGACAGAGTGAGACCCTGCCTCAATCAATCAATCAATCAATCAATCAATCAATAAGAAAAACCTGCATATGAAGAAATATTTATGATGGTGATGACCTAATACTGTGTCTTAGTCTGGGCGTGGTGGCTCACACCTGTAATCCCAGCACTTTGGGAGGCCATGTGGGTGGATCACTTGAGCTCAGGAGTTTGAGACCAGCCTGGGCAACATGGTGAAATCCCATCTACAAAAAATACAAAAATTACCTGGAGGCCAGGTATGTTGGCTCACGCCTGTAATTGCAGCATATTGTGAGGCCAAGGCGGGTGGATCACTTGAGTCCAGGAGCTCGAGACCAGCCTGGCCAACATGGTGAAACCCTGTCTCTACTGAAAATACAAAAATTATTGGGTGTGGTGGCACATACCTGTAATCCCAGCTACTTGAGAGGCTGAGGTGGGAGGATCGCTGGAGCCCCGGAGGTCAAGGCTGCAATGAGCCATGATCACACCACTGAACTCCAGCCTGGGTAACTGTTTCTGAGACTGTGTCTCAAAAAAAAAAAAAAAAAAAAGAAATAAAGAAGGAAAAAGAAAAAATTACTCTGGCTTATAGAATTCTCAAATATTTATGAAAACAGATGATGAATTTATGAAATATTTACTACAATTTAGTGAATCAGGATAGGGACTTCATCTTTTCTAAATGATTATCAAATATTTATTGAATATTTTACTATATTGAGGGCTACAATGGACTGAGTGCTTGTGTTCCTGGCAAACTCATATACTGAAATCCTAACCCTCAATGTGATGGTATTAGGAGATGGGTCTTTGGGCGGGTAATTAGGTCATCAGCATGGAGCCTTCATGAATGGATTAGCGCCCTTATAAAAGGGACCCAGGCCGGGCGAGGTGGCTCACGCCTGTAATCCTAGCACTTTGGGAGGCCAAGGCAGGTGGATCACAAGGTCAGGAGTTCAAGACCAGCCTGGCCAACATGGTGAAACCCCATCTCTACTAAAAATACAAAAATTAACTGGTGGGCACCTGTAATCCCAGCTACTTGGGAGGCTGAGGCAGGAGGTTGAACCCAGGAGGCAGAGGTTGCAGTGAGCTGAGATCGTGCCACTGTACTCCAGCCTGGGCTACAGAGCAAGATTCCATCTCAAAAAAAAAAAAAAAAAAAAAAAAAAAAGGACTCCAGAGAGAGTTCTCTCACTTCTTTTTCTTTGCTCTTTTTTTTTTTTTGAGACAGGGTCTCACTCTGTCGCTCAGGCTGGAGTGCAGTGGCACGATCTCAGCTCAGGGCAAACTCCACCTCCTGGGTTCAAGTGATTCTCCTGCCTTAGCCTCTGGAGTAGCTGGGATTATATGTGCCAGCCACCACGCCAGGCTAATTTTTGTTGGCCAGGCTGGTCTCAAACTCCTGACCTCAAGTGATCCGCCTGCGTTGTCCTGCCAAAGTGCTGGGATTACAGGCGTGAGCCACCACACCCAGCCAGAATTTACATTTTAAGAAGAAAACATGATTAAAATTATAAAAGTCTAAGAATACAAAATAGTATCTCCCAAGTATTAAATGAGTGGGGCAGACATACATACTCTAGGAATTCTATATTCAAAGCACTACTTCATAGTGCTTTGTACAATGACAGAATTTTGCAGCTGGAAGGGATCTCGGAGATCATCTAGTTCTTTTCTTTTATTTTTCTTAACTTTTTAAAATTAAAAACCATTTTATCTTCAGAAATGAGGTCTTGCTATGTCGCCCATGCTGGACTTGAACTCCTGAGCTCAAGTGATCCTCCTGCTTCAGCCTCCTGAATATCTTGGACTACAGGCACATGCCACTGTGCTGGCTTGATTTTCTTTTTTAAAAATTTCAGTTGATACACAATAGTTGTACATACTTATGGGGTACAGAATAGTTCAATATATGTATATAATGTGTTATAATCAAATCAGGGTAATTAGCATACCCATAACCTCAAATATTTATCATTTCTTTATGCTGGGAACCTTCAAAATCCTCCTTTCTAGCTATTTGAAAATAGACAATAAATTATTTTAGCTATAGTCACCCTCCATTTCTATAGAACACTAGAACTTATTCCTCCTACCTAGCTATAGTTCTGTATACTTTAACCAATCTCTCCCTATCTCCTCTGCCCACTACCCTTCCTAGTCTCTGGTAACCACTATTCTACTTTCTGCTACTATGAGACCAAAAAAAAACTTTTTAGCTCCCACATATGAGTGAGAACATGTGGCATTTGTCTTTTGGTGCCTGACTTATTTCACTTAACATAATGACCTCCAGACTCATCCATGTTGCTGAGAATGACAGAATTTAATTCTTTTTATGGTTGCATAGTATTTCATTTGTTACATATACCACATTTTATTTATCTACTCATCTTTTGATGGACACCTAGGTTGATTCTGTATCTGAGAAGGAGTTTTATATATATATATGATTAAATCTGTTGTTTGACATACACGTTGCAAATATTTTCTCCCAATAATTGGTTTTTTAACAGCTTTATTGAGCTATAATCCCCAAACCAAACAGTTCATCCACTGACAGTGTTAAATTGAATGTTTTTTACTATATTCACAGAGTTGCACTACCATCACCAATTTTAGAACATTAACTGTTTTAATTTTTTTTTTTTTTTTCTGGAGACAGAGTCTCGCTCTGTCGCCCAGGCTGGAGTGCAGTGGCCGGATCTCGGCTCACTGCAAGCTCCGTCTCCCGGGTTCACGCCATTCTCCTGCCTCAGCCTCCCGAGTAGCTGGGACTACAGGCGCCCGCCACCTCGCCCTGCTAGTTTTTTGTATTTTTTAGTAGAGACGGGGTTTCACTGTGTTAGCCAGGATGGTCTCGATCTCCTGACCTCGTGATCCGCCCGTCTCGGCCTCCCAAAGTGCTGGGATTACAGGCTTGAGCCACCGCGCCCGGCCTGTTTTAATATTTTACATGTGCAAAAGTTTTTTTTAGTTTTGTGCAATCAAGTATCTCCATATTTATACTTTATGTAATATGCAGATACCATCTTTCATCTCATCAATTTTATTTTTATTTTTTAATTTTTTTTTGAGATGAAGTCTTGCTCTGTCACCCAGGCCGGAGTGCAGCAGCGCCATCTCAGCTCACTGCAACCTCCGCCTCCTGGGTTCAAGAGATTCTTGTGCCTCAGCCTCCCGAGTATCTGGGATTACTGGCATGTGCTACCATGCCAGGCTAGTTTTGCAGTTTTAGTAGAGAAAGGGTTTCACCATGTTGGCCAGGCTGGTCTTGAACTCTTGACCTCAAGTGATCCACCTGCCTTGGCCTCCCAGAGTACTGGGATTGTAGGCGTGACCCACCACGCTCAGCCTCAACTCATCAATTTTATATTTTGTCAATCGATTTTCTATTATTGTAGATAAAGATTTGGCTTTCTTATACAACCATTTCATATTGGTACAAAAAAAAAATCTACCTTTGTAGTTAAATCAATATTTAGACTCTAAATTATGTTTATAT
Organism: Macaca fascicularis; assembly: GCF_037993035.2. Lineage (NCBI taxonomy): Eukaryota > Metazoa > Chordata > Mammalia > Primates > Cercopithecidae > Macaca > Macaca fascicularis. The sequence continues at coordinate 38,680,896 of NC_088379.1, read as the reverse complement.
AAGCATTATTCAATGCTAAGTATTATAATGTACTTTGTCTCATTTTTTACTTTTTGTTTGTCCTATAGATAGTTTAATAATTGCCCTGTTTGTTGGTTTTGTTTTTTAATTGAGACAGAGTCTCACTCTGTCTTCCAGGCTGGAGTGCAGTGGTGCGATCTTGACTCACCGTAACCTTCACCTCCCGGGTTCAAGTGATTCTCCTGCTTCAGCTTCCTGAGTAGCTAGGATTACAGGTGTGCACCACCATGCCTGGCTAATTTTTGTATTTTTAGTAGACACGGGGTTTTGCCATGTTGGCCAGGCTGGTCTCGAACTCCTGACCTCAAGTGATCCACTTGCCTCAGGCTCCCAAAGTGCTGGGATTACAGGTGTGAGCCACTGCACACGGCCGATTGCCTTGTTTTTTGATTTGCTTAGTCATATTTGCATCTATTGCTAAATCTTCCCATACCTGCCAATAGCTCTTGGGACAATTTCCCACAAGGTCCATCTCCTCAATACATATACTCATTTTAATTATCTCCTGGAGATCTTTGTTCCCCTCTATCTAGTAATGTCCTATGCCTGCTCTCAGTTGCCTGTTCGTCCTCTTGAGACTTCCCTTTGCTGGCATCTTAGGAATACCTTTTACCATCCTCCTAATCTGAATTCTGTTCTTTGAATGATTTCATTTTTCTTGGTTTACTGTGTCATTTTCACGAAGCGTATGTCCCAGTAGCTTTGTCCAGAGGGTATAGTGGCGACAAGTATTACTGTGCCTGTCCCTTGAGTGACACTGTTGTAGTCCAGACAGTTTGCCCTCTCCCCCTAATGCACAGCTGTGATTTGGGGATTCCCTTCCTTTTTCTCCTGTGCTGGCTTGCCTGTTTTCTGTTTTCCATATCTGCCTCTTCTTTGTTTACCCCACATTTTGATAAAGCATATTTTCCAGTAGCTTCCTGAGAAAAATTGCAGAGGAAACACATTTAAAAAAATGTATTTTTTGGCCAGGCACGGTGGCTTATGCCTGTAATCCCACCACTTTGGGAGGCCAAGGTGGACGAATCACGAGGTCAGGAGTTCAAGACCAGCCTGACCAACATGCTGAAACCCTGTCTCTACTAAAAATACAAAAATTAGCTGGGTGTGGTGGTGCGCACTGTAATCCCAGCTACCCAGGGGGCCGAGGCAGGAGAATCGCTTGAACCCGGGAGGCGGAGGTTGCAGTGAGCCGAGATCACGCCACTGCATTGCAGCCTGGGCAACAGAGTCAGACTCTGTCTCAAAAAAAAAAAAAAAAAGGATTTTTCTTCCCACACGTATGTTTGTTTGTTTGGCTGGGTTTAGGGTTCTAGATTGTGGATCATTTTCATATAAACTTTTGAGGGAAACAGAGATGCTTCCTGGGTGGTGGAGGCTGAAGGGTTCTCTCTGGTATGCCTGAGAGTTTTCAGGAGCCAGTTCCACATCCCATGGAATGTCTCCAGATTCACGAGTGCGCAGAGGCTGTGGCAGTGGCCGTGACAGTAGCAACAGCAGTTGTACCTTCTAAGTGTGACCTTAAAGCCAAAAGTCTAGTGATGGTGTCTGGCTTTGTTCCTTCCGTTCCTGCCCCCCACTCCACCATATTAAGTACCAAATTTCCCAAAAACAAAACAAAACAAAAACAAAACACTTTTTTGAATGAAATACCTGGAGTGATTTCTGTTTCCTGTGCTGAAGGCCAACAGATAATGTTCCGTTTGTGATTACATCCATAAATATGTCACATGTGGCTATTCCATATTCTGAATTGTTAATCATTTGGACTCTAAATCTGTTTTGTCTGTCTGTTTCTGCTGAGTCTCATGGTGCTGGTGCTTGGTCGTATTTATTGTGAGTAGATTTTGCAGTGGTGGGGGTGGTGGTGATATGTACAGATCACAGTAGAGAAATAATGAGGAGTGAGTGAAAAGCCTTGAAGTAGAAGCACGTCGGGCACCTTCAGGAAGTAAGAGGTCAGTGTGGCTGCAGTGGCATGAGCAAATGGCAGGCAGTAAGTTCGGAGAGGTAACAGGCTGGATGGTACAGGGATAAGGGAAGGAATTTGTCTTAGACTCTTAGTGAGAAGAAGAGCACTGGAGAGTCTTCAGCCGAAAGAGCGATATGATCTAACTTGTATTTTATTTATTTATACATATTTTTTGAGACGGAGTCTCGCTCTGTCACCCAGGCTGGAGGGCAGTGGCACGATCTCAGCTCACTGCAAGCTCCACCTCCTGGGTTCACGCCATTCTCCTGCCTCAGCCTCCTAAGTAGCTGGGACTACAGGCGCCCGCCACCACGCCCGGCTAATTTTTAAAATATTTTTTCAGTGGAGACGGGTTTCACCGTGTTAGCCAGGATGGTCTCAATCTCCTGACCTCGTGATCCACCCGCCTTGGCCTCCCAAAGTGCTGGGATTACGGGCATGAGCCACCGTGCCTGGCCACTAACTTACGTTTTATAAAAATCATTCTGGATGCCATGTTTAGAGTGTACTGTAAGGGGAACAAAAGCAGAATCAGGGAGATCAGTAAAGAGATAAAAACGAGATGCAGAGGATGGCAGCTTGGACCTGTAGGTAATATTGGAGGCAGTGAAAATTGTTGGATTCTGGCTGTGTCTTGGAGATTCAGCCAACAGAATTTGCTGATGGTTCAAATATGAATGTGTGCATATATCTGTGTGTGTGTGTGAGAGAGAGAGAGAGAGAGAGAGAGAGACAGAGAGGAGAGGAGAGGAGAGGAGAGGAAAGGAGAGGAGAGGAGAGGAGAAGAGGATTACTTCAAAGTTTTCAGCCTGAGAAAATTGATGGAGGTGTTATCAGTTGAGTTGAGATGCAGGCTTGTGAAAGAAGATCAGGAGTTTAGTTTTGGGCATATAACTTTGATATATCTATTAGGCAGCCAAATGGAAATGTGAAGTTGGAAAATGGATACGTAAGTCTGAACTTAACGGAAAAAATCAGCAGTTGATAGGAATTTGGAAATGTCAGTATTCAGATGGTATATAATGCTATGAGATTGGATGAGATCACTAGGTAGTGAGTGTAGAAATGAGTTCTAGGGCAATTAAGTATTAAGAAGACAGGAAAATCAGGAACAATGAACATGACCATCTGAGAAGGAGTTGTTATCAAAGAAGAAAACCAACCCATTGACGTCCTCGAAACTTAGTGAAAAGGTATTTCATCAAGAGATACTTCTTAGGCCGGGTGTGGTGGCCCATGCTTATAATACTAGCACTTTGGGAGGCTGAGATGGAAGGATTGCTTGAGGCCAGGAGTTAGAGGCTATAGTGAGCTAGGATCATGCCACTGCACCACTCTAGCCTGGGTGGCAGAGTGAGACCCTGTCTCTGAAAAAAGAAGAGAAAATCTTCAGTTCACATGGAGAAGTGTTTTGTTTAAATCATAGAGACTTAAATTCCAGATTATTAGCAATTTTCTCTTTTTTTGAGAGAGAGTCTCACTCTCTTGCCCAGGCTGGAATGCAGTGTCAAGATGATCATGGCTCACTGCAGCTTCGACTTCTCAGGCTCAAGCGATCCTCCTGCCTCAGCCTCCCTAGTAGCTGGGACTATAGGCATGCACTACCACACCCGGCTAATTTTTTGTATTTTTGGTAGAGATGGGGTTTCACCATGTTGATCAGACTGGTCTCAAACTCCTGGATTTAAGCGATCCTCTCACCTTGGCCTCCCAAAGTGCTGGGATTACAGGCTTAAGCCACCACACCTGGCCTCTTTTTTTTCTTTGTATATGTGTAAGTAGAGATGGAGTCTCGTTATGTTGCCCAGGTTGGTCTCAAGCTCCTAGCCTCAAGTGATCCTCCTGCTTTGGCCTCCCAAAGTTCTGGGATCAGAGGCTGAGCCACCACATCTGGCTCCAAAACACAAACTCTTATCTCTTACCTCCAATCCTAATCCTGTTTGGTCAAAAGTACATCATCCATCTTTGGATTACCTATTGTTTTTATTTAAAAAAAGTTATAGAAAAGTTGCAAAAATAGTGCAGAGAGTTAATGTTATATCTTTTACATAGTTTTGCTTCATGTTAACAATTTCCATAATCATATACAATTATGAAAGACAGAAAATAAACATCAATATGATACTATTTACTAGAGTATGGGCCTTATTCAAATTTTACCCTCTTCCCACCTGTGTCTTTTTTCTGTTCCGGGATCACACATTGCATTTAATTGTCATGCTTTGAATCTGTGACAGATTGGACAAGCAAAGACAATGAAAGTCAGGGAAAGGCAATCTTTCCTTGTCTTTCATAATCTTGACGTTGATGAATCCTGGTCAGTTATTTAGTAGCATGCCTTTCAGTTTTGGTTTATCTGTTGTTTTCTCATTATTAGATTTAGATTATGCATTTTTTTTTGGCAAGAATACCATAGAAGTGATGTGGTGTACCTCTTTATACATTATACCAGGGGATACATGATGTTAACATATGTAACTACTGGTGATGTCAACCTTGATGATATCTGCCTGCTTTCTTCATAATAGTCACTGTTAAAGTGACAGAAAATGACTGTTTTCCCCTTTGTAATAGATAAATATCTTGTAGGCAATACTTTTTTTTTGTCTTTTGAGACAAAGTCTTGCACTGTAGCCTGGGCTGGAGTGCAGTGGTGTGATCTCCACTCACTGCAACCTCCACCTCCTGGGTTCAACAGATTCTCCTGCCTCAGCCTCCCAAGTAGCTGGGATTATAGGTACCCACCACCATGTCCAGCAAATATTTTGTGTTTTTAGTAGAGACGGGATTTCACTATGTTGGCCAGGCTGGTCTCAAACTCCTGACCTTGTGATCCGCCCCCTCGGCTTCCCAAAGTACTGGGATTTCAGGCGTGAGCCACCTCGCCTGGCCCTTGGAGGCAATACTTTTAGACCATGCTAATAATCCTCTTTCTCCTCAAACTTTCTTCTTTTTTTTTTTTTGAGACAGAGTCTCACTCTCTCCCCAGGCTGCTGTATTGTAGTGGTGCAATCTCAGCTCACTGCAACCTCCGCCTCCTGAGTAGCTGGGACTACAGGCGCACGCCACCATGCCCAGCTAATTTTTGTATTTTTAGTAGAGGTGGGATTTCACCATGTTGGCCAGGATGGTCTCAATCTCTTGACCTCGTGATCCACCCACCTCGGCCTCTCAAATTGCTGGGATTACAGGTATGAGCCACTGTGCCCGGCCTCTCCTCAAACTTTCATCCATTGATTTTAACATCAATTGGTAGCTCTTGCCTGCAATAATTATTATTGTGGTGTTTTCCTAGTGGTGATTTTGTATTTCCCTCATTCTTTCTATATATATTAGTTAAAATTTTTCTGTAAGAAAGAGCTGTCCTTTGTTTATTTATTCAATTACTTATTTCACTATGAATTTATAGATATTTTATTATATGGGTTTAGCACAAATATGTGTATTATCTTTATATATATACACACATGTTCATATAATAAGTATTATTAGCTATTTTGTTGTTCAAATTGTTCTAATTTTGGTCATCAGGAGCTCCTTTAGTTTGGATACTATGTCTTTTTCACATACTCCCATCCTTGATCACTTTCTTGTTTTTTGGCACCATAAGGTGTTTCAGCCTCTTCTGTATTTTTTCTTTCCCAGTTATGAAATCAACTGCTTGTCCAAGTTCCTTTTATAGGAGAATAGTACTTAGAAAAAAATATCTGGGTTTTAGGTATGCTCATTGCTGCTACTGGGATGTCATTGCTCCTAGGACCTTGTAGTGGACAGAGCTAAGAGCTAAGGAATATAAGTATGTATCTTAACCCACACATACACACACATTCATATTTATTTCTATGTCTATCAATCAATTGATCTGTATATCTATTAAAAATCATATCCTTGGCCGGGTGCGGTGGCTCACGTCTGTGATCCCAGCACTTTGGGAGGCTGAGGTGGACGGATCACCTGAGGTCAGGAGTTAAAGAGACCAGCCTGAGCAACATGGTGAAGCACTGTTTCTACTAAAAATACAAAAATTAGCCGGGTGTGGTGGTGCATGCCTGTAATCCCAGCTACTCAGGAGGCTGAGGCAGGAGAATGGCGTGAACCCCAGAGGTGGGGCTTGCAGTGCGCTGAGATTGCGCCACTGCACTCCAGCCTGGGAGACAGAGCAAAACTCCATCTCAAAAAAAAAAAAATTCATATCCTCCAATTTCAATTCAACATTGGAGTTAATCTTTCATAAACTATTTAAAATTTTATTGAAAGTAATAAAAATATGACACAGAAGGGAATTATAAGTCCAAAACTTAAGTGAATATGAAAACCCAGAGAGGTAAATAAGAATGGAAATCACTTAAGACTTAACTATTATTCTGCATATGTATTACACTTCAACAAAAGTTAAAACAAAACACAACAGGCCCTACATGATGGCTCATGCCTGTAACCCCAGTACTTTGGAAGGCTGAGGCAGGAGGATCCGTTGAAGCCAGGAGTTTAAAACCAACCTGGGCAAGACCCTGTCTGTACAAAAATAAATAAATAAATAATAAATAAATAAATAAGCAAGTCTGGCATGGTGGCATGTGCAGTATTCCCAGCTACCAGAGAGGCTGAGGCAGGAGGATTGCTTGAGCCCAAAAGTGTGAGGCTACAGTGACTATGCTAGTGCCACTGCTCTCCAGCCTGGGTGATGGAGTGAGGTCCTGTCTCTTAAAACAAACAAACAAACAATCAAACAAAAAGTTAAAAAACAGGGCTGGGCACGGTGGCTCACACCTGTAATGCTGCACTTTGGGAGGCCCAGGAAGGAGAACTGCTTGAGCCCGGGAATTGAAGACCAGCCTGGGTAACACAGCAAGACCTCATCTCTACAAAAATGCAATTAAAAATTTGGCTGGGCTGGCACAGTGGCTCACGCCTGTAATCCCAGCACTTTGGGAGGCTGGGATCGGCAGATCACGAGGTCAGGAGATCGAAATCCTGTCTTTACTAAAAATACAAAAAATTAGCTGGGTGTGGTGGCATGCACCTGTAATCCCAGTTACTTGGGAGGCTGAGGCACAAGAATCGCTTGAATCCAGGAGGTGGAGGTTGCAGTGAGCCAAGATCACGCCACTGTATTCCAGCCTGGGCAATAGAGTGAGATTCTGTTTCCAAAAAAAAAAAAAACTTGGCTGGCATCGTGGCACACGTGTGCAGTCTCAGCTACTTGGGCTGAGATGGGAGGATCACTTGAGCCTAGGTGCTTGAGGTCACCTTGAGCTATAATCATGACACTGCACTTCAGCTTGGGTGACAGAGCTGAGCAAAATCCCTGTCTCTTACAGGGGGAAAAAAAAGGGGGGGTGAGAAAGCAAGATGGCAGAATAGAATGCCCTACTAATCATTTTCCCAGCAGGGACACCAGTTTAATAACTATCCACACATCAAAAAGCACCTTTTAAAGAATGAAAACTCAGGTGAGCATTCACACTACCAGCTTTTAACTTCATATCGCTGAAAGAGGCACTAAACAGGTCGAAGGTAAGAAAAACAGTCTTGAATTACCAACATCACCCCTCCCCCACCCCCCAGCAGCGGTAATGTGGTGCAGAGAGCATTTCCGTGTGTGGAGGAGAGTGAGAGTTCAGCAATTGTGAGGCATTGACCTCAGTACTGTCCTATCATAACAGACAAAACCAGACCAAACTCAGCTGATGCCTGACCACTGAGGGAGCATTTAAACCAGCCCTAGCCAGAGGGGAGTCGCCGATCTCACAGTCTAAATGTGAGTTCCCGCAAGCCCCGCCATCTCGAGCTGAAGTACTCTGCAGCCTTGAATAAACTTGAAAGATCGGCTAGGTCACAAGGACTACAGCTGCTGGGTGAGTCCTAGTGCTGAACTGGGCCCCGAGGCAGTGGACTGGCAGGCATGCAACCTACTGAGATACCAGGCAGGGTGGCTAAGAAAGTGTTGACATTGCCCCTCCCCGAGCCCCGGGCTGCACAGCTCGTGGCCCGGAAAGAGACCCCCTCTCTCTACTTGAGGAGAGGAGAGGGAAGAGTCGGGAGGACTTTGTCTTGCATCTTCCATACTAGCTCAGCCACAGCAGCATAGGGCACTGGTCAGAGTCATGGGCTTTCCTTTCCAGGCCCTAGCTTCTGGACATTTCTTGACACACTCTGTGCCAGAAGAGAACCCACTGCCTTGAGGGGAAGGACCCAGTGCTGGCAGTATTCATTACCTGCTAACTGAAGAGCCCTTGGGCCCTCAAAAACCAGCAGTGATACCCAGGTACTAGGTCAAGGGCCACAGGTGAGACTCTGAGACATGCTGGCTTTAGGTGAGACCCAGCACATTCCAAGCTGTGGTGGCTACTGGGTGAGACTTCTTCCACTTAGGAAAAGCAGAGGTAAAAGTAAAGGGGACTTTGTCTTGCACCTTAGGTACCAGCTCAGCCACAGTGGGGAAGAACACCAATCAGACTCTCGGGGTCCCTGATTCTAGGACTTAGCTCTTAGATAGCATTTCTGGACCTGCTCTGGGCAAGAGGGGAGTTCACTATCCTGAAGGGTGAGTCCCAGGCCAGGCAACATTCACCACGAGCTGATTGAAGAACGCTTGGGCCTTAAGGGTGGTAGTCTGGCAGTACTCCCTGTGGGCCTGTGGTGGTGGTGGCCAAAGGCTCCTCTACCTTTGAAGAAGAGAAGAAGAGTGGGAAGGGCTGTGTCTTGTGGCTTGAATGTCAGTTCAGCCACAGTATAATAAAATACCAGGTAGACTTCTAAGGGTTTTAGGTCTAGTCCCTGGCTCCTAGATGGCACCTCTGGACCTGCCTGGGGGAACTCACCACCCTGAAAGGAAAGACACAGGCCCAACTGGCTTTGCAACCTGCTGATTGTAGAGCCACAGGGCCTTGGGTGAACATAGGCTGTAACCAAGTGGTGACTACAAGGAGCCTTGAGTGAGACCCAGTGCTGTGCTGGCTTCAGATCTGACCCAGCACAGTCTTAGTGATAATGGCCACAGGGATGCAGACAGAGAGAGAGAAAGAAAGAGAGAGAGAGAGAGAGAGAGAGAAAGGGAGAGACAGACTCCATTTGTTTGGAATAAAGTAAGGGAAGAGAACAACAGTTTCTGTGTGGCGATTCAGAGAATTCTTGTGGATCTTGTCCAAGACCATCAAGGCAGTACCCGTGTGGGTCTGCAAGAACAATAGCATTACTGAACTTGACGTGCCCCCTAAAGCAGATACAGTTTAGATGACAACACTGAAGTCTTTTTGAATGTCTGGGAAGCCTTCCCAAGAAGACAGGTACGAACAAGCCCAGACTGAGAACACTACAAATAAATACCTAACTTTTCAATGCCCAAACACACATGAATATCTGCAAGCATCAAGACTATCCAGGAAAACATGACCTCACCAAATGAACTAAATAAGGCACAAGGACCAATCCTGGAGAAACAGAGATATGTGACTTTTCAGACAGAGAATCCAAAATAGCTGTTTTGAGGAAACTCAACAAAATTCAATAGAACACAGAAGGAACTCAGAATTCTATTGGATAAATTTAACAAAAAGATTGAAATAATTAAAAAGAATAGGGGCTGGGCGTGATGGCTCACACCGTAATCCCAGCACTTTGGGAGGCGGAGGCGGGTGGATCATCTGAGGTCGGGAGTTCAAGACCAGCCTGACCAACAAGGAGAAACCCTGTCTCTACTAAAAATACAAAATTAGCTGGGCGTGGTGGCACATGCCTGTAATCCCAGCTACTCAGGAAGGCTGAGGCAGGAGAATCGCTTGAACCCAGGAGGCTGAGGTTGCCAAGCAGAAATTCTGGAGTTGAAAAATGCAATTGGTATGCTGAAGAATGGACAGTCTTTTTCTTTTTCTTTTCTTTTCTTTTCTTTTCTTTTTTTTTGAGATGGAGTTTCACTCTTGTTGCCCAGGCTGGAGTGCAACGGCATGATCTCAGCTCACTGCACCCTCGCCGCCCAGGTTCAAGCAATTCTCCTGCCTCAGCCTTCCAAGTAGCTGGGATTACAGGCATATGCCACCACACTGGCTAATTTTGTATTTTTTTAGTAGAGACGGCGTTTCACCATGTTGGTCAGGCTGGTCTTCTATTCCTGACCTCAGGTGATCTGCCTGCCTCGGCCTCCCAAAGTGCTGGGATTACAGGGGTGAGCCACTGTGTCTGGCCGCATCAGTCTTTTAATAGCAGAATTGATCAAGTAGAAGAGGGAATTAGTGAGCTTGAAGACAGGCTATTTGAAAATACACAATTATAGAAGACAAAAGAAAAAAAGAATATAAAACAATGAAGCATGCTTACGGAATCTAGAAAATAGCCTCCAAATGGCAAATCTAAGAGTTATTGGCCTTAAAGAGGAGGTAGAGAAAGAGATAGGGGTAGAAAGTTTATTCAAAGGGACAATAACAGAGAACTTCCCCAACCTAGAGAAAGATATCAATATCCAAGTACGAGAAGGTTCTAGAACACCAAGCAGATTTAATTCAAAGAAGACTACCTCAAGGCAATTAATACTCAAACTCCCAAAGGGCAAGGATAAAGAAGGGATCCTAAAAGCAGCAAGGAAAAAGAAACAAATAACATAAAATGGAGCTCCAGTATGTCTGGCAGCAGACTTTGTAGTGGAAACCTTACAGGCTAGGAGAGAGTTTCATGATGTATTTTAAGTGCTAAAGGAAAAAACTTTTACCCTAAAATAGTATGTAGAAAGAAAATATTCTTCAAACATGAAGGAGAAATAAAGGCTTTCCCAGACAACAAAAACTGAAGGATTTCACCCTCAGCTTTCATCATACCTGTTCTACAAGAAATGCTAAAGGGAGGCTAGGGGTGGTGGCTCATGCCTGTGATCCCAGCACTTTGGGAGGCTGAGGCAGGTGGGTCTCTTGAGGTGAGGAGTTTGAGACCAGCCTGGCCAAACATGGTGAAATCCCGTCTCTACTAAAAATATAAAAAATTAGCTGGCACGGTGGTGAATGCCTGTTATCCCAGCAACTTAGGAGGCTGAGTCAGGAGAATCGCTTGAACTCAGGAGCTGGAAGTTGCAGTAAGCCGAGATCACGCCATTGCACTCCAGCCTAGGTGACAGAGTGAGACACCGTCTCAAAAAAAAAAAAAAAAAGGTGCTAAAGGGAATACTAGGAATACTTCATTTAGAAAGACAAGGATGTTAATGAGCAATAAAAAATCATCTAAAGGTTCAAAACTCACGAGTAATAGTAAGTATGCAGAAAAACAGAGTACTATAACACTGTAACTGTGGTGTATAAACTTTTAAGTAGAAAGACTAAATTATGAAACAATCAAAAATAACTACAACAGCTTTTCAAGACATAGACAATACATAAGATTAAAGAGAAACATATAAGTGGAAGTTGAACAATGAGAACACATGGACACAGGGAGGGGAATATCACACACCGGGGCTTGTCGGGGGTTGGGGGGTAAGGGGAGGGAGAGCATTAGGACAAATACCTAATGCATGCAGGGCTTAAAACCTGGATGACAGGAATATAGCAGGAGTAGCTATATTTATATCAGATAAAATAGATTTCAAGACAAAAAATATAAGAAGAGACAGAGAAGGTCATCATATAACGATAAAGGGTCAATTCAGCAAAAGGATATAACAATTTAAAATATATATGCACCCACTACTGGAGCACCCAGATATATAAAACAAATTATGAGAGCTAAAGAGAAAGACAGGCTCCAATTCAATAATAGCTGGAGACTTCAACACCCCACTTGTAGCAATGGATAGATCTTCCAGACAGAAAATCAACAACAAAAAAATCACACTTATCTGCACTACAGACCAAATGGACCTAATAGATATTTACAGAACATTTCATCTAATGGTTATAGAATACACATTCTTTTCCTCAGCACATGGATCATTCTCAAGGACAGACCATATACTAGGTCACAAAACAAGTCTTAAACATTAAAAAATGGAAATAATACCAAGCATCTTCTCTGACCCCAATGAAATAAAAATAGAAAACAATAACAAGAGGAATTTTGGAAACTATACAAATACATGGAAATTAAACGGTATGTTCCTGAATGGGTAGATGAAGAAATTAAAAAGAAAACTGAAAAAAATTCTTGGAACAAATGATAATGGAAACACAACACTCCAAAATATATGGGATACAGAAAAAGCAGTACTATCAGGAAAGATTATAGCTATAAGTGCCTACATCAAAAAAGAAGAAAAATTTCAAATAAACAAGCTAATGATGCATCTTAAAGACCTAGAAGAACAAGAGCAAACCAAACCCATTAATAGAAGAAAAGAAATAACAAAGGTTAGAGCAGAAATAAATGACATTGAAATGAAGAAAACAATACAAAAGATCAATAAAACAAATTTTTTTTTTGTTAAACAAAATTTACAAATTAACCAGACTAGTGAAGAAAAGAAAAAAAAAAAAAGAGAAGACTCAAATAAATAATATCAGAGATGAAAAAGAAGATATTGTAACTGATACCACAGAAATGCAAAGGATTAGTGGCTGTTATGAGCAACTATATGCCAATAAATTGGACCTCTGGAAGAGATGGACAAATGTCTAGACACATACAACCAACCAAGATTCAACCAGGAAGAAATCCAAATCCCAAACAGATCAATAACAAGCAACAAGATCGAAGCCATAATAAAAAGTCTCTCAGTAAAGAAAAACCTGAGACCTAATGGCTTCACTGCTGAATTGTACCAAAAATTTAAAGAAGAACTATTACTAATCCTACTCATAGTATTCCAAAAAATAGGGGAGGAGGGAATACTTCCAAACTCATTCTACAAGGCTAGTATTACCCTGATACTAAAAGCCAAAGATGCATTTAAAAAAAAAAAAAAAAAGTAAATGACAGGCCAATATTTCTGATGAATATTGATGCAAAAATCCTCAACAAAATACGAGCAAATGAAATTTAACAATACATTAAAAGATCATCATGACCAAGTTGGATTTATTACTGGAATGCAAGGATGGTTCAACATATGCAAATCAATCAATGTGCTACATCATATCAACAGAATGTAGGATAAAACCATTTGATCATCTCAGTCCTGAAAAAGCATTTGATAAAATTCAACATCTCTTCATGTTAAAAACCCTCAAGAAACTCAGTATATAAGGAAAACACTTCAACATAATAAAAGTCATAAATGACAGACTCACAACTAGTATCATATTGAATGGGGAAAAGCTGAAAGCCTTTCCTTTTAAGTTCTGGAACACAACAAGGATACCCACTTTCACCACTGTTATTCAACGTAATACTGGAAGTCCTAGCTAGAGGAATCAGATAAGAGAAACAAATAAAAGGCATACAATTTGGAAAGGAAGAAGTCAAATTATCCTTATTTGTAGACAATGTAGTCTTATATTCAGAAAAACCTAAAGACTCTACCAAAAAATTGTTAGAACTGATAAAACAAATTCAGTAAAGTTGCAGAATACAGAATCAACATACAAAAATCAGTAGCATTTCTATATACCACAGTGAACAATCTGAAAAATAAAAAAGTAACCCTATTTACAGGCCAGGTATAGTAGCTCACTGGGCACATTGGAAGGCCAAGGTGGGCAGATCACCTGAGGTCAGGAGTCTGAGACCAGCCTGGCCAACATGGTGAAACCCTGTCTCTACTAAAATTACAAAAAATTAGCTGGGCATGGTGGCAGGTGCCTGTAATCCCAGCTACCCTGGAGGCTGGGGCAGGAGAATCACTTGAACCCAGGAAGTGGAGGTTTCTGTGAGCCGAGATTGCACCACTGCACTCCAGCCCGGGTGACAGAGCGAGACTCCGTCTCAAAACAAAAAAACAAAAAAGGAATCCTATTTACAATAGCCACGAATAAAATTAAGTACCTAGAAATTAACTTAACCAAAGAAGTAAGAGACATCTACAATGAAAAACATAAAACACTGATGAAAGAAATGGAAGAGGACACAAAAAAATGGAAAGATAGTCCAGGTTCATAGATTGGAATAATTAATACTGTTAAAGTGTCCATACTACCCAAAGCAATCTACAGATGCAATGCAATCCCTATCAAAATACCAACGACATTCTTAACAGAAATAAACACAATCCTAAAATTTATATGGAGCCACAAAGACCCAGAATAGCCAAAGCTATCCCAAGCAAAAAAGATAAAACCTGGAGTAATCACATTACCTGACTTCAAATTATGCTACAGAGCTATAGTAACCAAAACACCATGGCACTGGCATAAAAACTGACACATAGATGAATGGAACAGAAAAGAGAAACAGAAACAAATCCACACACCTATAATGAACTCATTGTCGACAAAGGTCCCAAGAACATACACTGAGGAAAAGACAGTCTCTTCAATTACTGGTGCTGGGAAAATTGGATATCCATATGCAGAAGAATGAAACTAGACTCCTATCCCTTGCCATACACAAAAATCAAATCAAAATGGATTAAAGACTTAAATCTAAGACTTCATAATATGGAACTACCACAAGAAAACATTAGGGACACTTTCCAAGACATTGGCCAATATTTCTTGAGTAATACCCCACTAGCACAGGCAACCTGGACAAAAAGTCAAAATGGACAAATGGGATCACATCAAGTTAAAAACCTTCTGCACAGTAAAGAAAACAACAAAGTGAAGAGAAAACCCACAGAATGGGAGAAAATATTTGCAAACTATCCATCTGACAAGGGATTAATAACCATAATATATAAGAAGCTTAAATAACTCTGTAGGAAAATAATCTAATAATCTGATTTAAAAATGGGCCAAAGATTTGAATAGATATTTCTCAAAAAAAGACATACGAATGGCAAACAGGCATATGAAAAGGTGCTCAACATCACTGATCATCAGAGAAATGCAAATCAAAACTACAATGAGATACTATCTCACCCCAGTTAAAATGGCTTATATCCAAAAGACAGGCAATAATGGTGAGGATCTGCAGAAAAGGGAACCCTCAAACACTGTTGATGGGAATGTAAATTAATACAGCCACCATAGAGAACCATTTGGAGGTTCCTCAAAAAAGTAAAAATAGAACTACTATATGATCCAGCAATCCCACTGCTGAGTGTATACCCAAAAGAAATGAAATCAGTATATCGAAGAGATATCCACACTCCCAAGTTTGTTGTAGCACTGTTTACAATAGCTAAGATTTGGAAACAACCTAAGTATCCATCAACAGATGAATGGATAAAAAAAAAATGTGGTACTTATACACAATGGAGTACTATTTAGCCATGATAAAGAATGAGATTCTGTCATTTGCAACAACATGGTTGGAACTGGAAGTCACTATGCTAAGTGAAATAAGCCAGGCACAGGAATACCCAACATAATGGTCCAGTGTGGTGGCTCACGCCTGTAATCCCAGCACTTTGGGAGGCTGAGGCAGGCAGATCACGAGGTCAGGAGTTCGAGACCAGCCTGACCAACATGGTGAAACCCCGTCTCTACTAAAAATACAAAAATCAGCCAGGCACGGTGGCAGGCGTCTGTAATTTCAGCTACTTGGGAGACTGAGGCAGGAGAATCACTTGCACCTAGAAGGCAGAGGTTGCAGTGAGCCGAGGTCACGCCATTGCATGCCAGCCAGGGCAACAGTGTGAGACTCTGTCTCAAAAAAAAAAAAAAACAAAAAGAAAAAACTAACATCACATGTTCTCACTTATTTGTGGGATCTAAAAATCAAAACAATTGAACTCCTGAATATAGAGAGTAGAAAACTGGTTAGCAGAGGCTGGGAAGGGTAGTTGGTGGTGGTGGAGAGGTGAGGTTGGTTAATTGATACAAAAAAATAGAACGAATAAGACCTAGTATTTGATAGCACAACAGGGTGACTATAGTCAATAATAACTGTACATTTAAAATAACTAAAATAGTGTAATTAGATTGTTTGTAATACAAAGGTCAAATGCTTGAGGACATGCAAAAAAATGGGCAAAAAAAGAGAGAGGTTGTCAGGGAAAACTTTATCAACAAAGCCAATTTTGTGAAAGTAGGATCTATTTCATGCCCCTCCACCCTTAAAAATATACCACTGGTGGAAGAATAGTTTACATTCCTTGAAAACTCTACCCCCAAATTTAGCGTATTTACATTCACATCTTTATTAGTATGTTTCTAAACATGAGAATAACTAAATTATGCTTATAGTAATTGGCTCTTTCCATAGCATATACAGAGAGATAAATCATAGCCCTCCTGAAATGACTAAAAGTTGTGTATTATTCAGAAAGTGCATGATCTGAATTTTGGTCCTTCCTTACAGTCTAACTCCTACTGTATGTAAGTGAAAAACAACTGAAATGGTCAAAGTAAATGCTCAGTGTTAATATATCTGGCTTAGTTAACTTATCTATGTGATAGACGTAACTCTTTTTTTTTGAAAAATAAATGAAAAAATTTTTATTGCGTATCACTTTATTCATGCAAATTAAAAGTGAATCTATATTAAGTTGACAATTCCACAATAAAAACCTATGCAATGGGAATGATCAAAGCTGTCTATACAATACTAATGTGTTCAATAAATTATCCAGATGTTTTTCCACAAATGTTTGGATTACCTGAATTAGCTGCTTCTCCAACAACAGTTAAAGTTTGGCTTTAATATGATAGCAGTAGGATGCTACTTAAATTTAGAAGAAAAATGTAAGAATGAAAACCCTGAATAGCATAGCCAAATCTTCCAAGAAATAAGTTCACCAAAAAAGTAGCATACACCTATTTGGTATCCAGAGTAGGAAACAAAACAAAACACAGGTACCACCACCAAGTGATCATTACAAACATTCTATTATTGCCAGAGCAACTGTAGATTGCGAACAACTGATATGCGAACTGTAGATTAGAACAGACTTACATATCTAAAAACAAACCAGTAATCAATAATATATACAGAAATACTAACTTGAAGTCACATTTAAATACCATCAACAGTTTGGTGTATCTGATATAGACTGAATTCATTTCATCACTGCTATAAATTCCTTAAAAGTGTTCTTTTCCGAATGTAACATTGTCTTTAAAATATGGTAAGATATTTCCCAATATGAGTCAGTTCTTTCACTCCACCATTCAGTAAATGTTGCAGCAAATTAAATAGAACGTATTAACTAGATCTAAAAACAATGGCTGAATAATTAACACAAAGAAGTACTTTTGAGTAAACTATTCAGATTACACAGGCTAATGCTAACTAAGACTGCATTTTGTGCTACTGACATGCACTATATAGATTGTACACTACTAGATGGAAGGTTGGTCCATGTCCATTTATTTAAATATTCTGTAACACCTATAATAATATTTAATATAACTCCCACATACAATATTCCTCTCACATAGACATAGTTATTTTTAGTGAGGATAAGGATATGACCCATGCTATGAGATTCTAGCTAAGTAAAACAAAAACAATATGGGCTCAGGTTTTCTTAGGTAATATTAGTTTAAGTTTTAAAACTGGGAAACAACGAACTTCCATATATCCAGGAGAAACTTAGCATGGGAAGGTGCCTTAGTTGATGTGCCTGATAAGCAAACTGTTACTTGTGTGATAGACATAACTCTCAAAGTCACTTTTGAAATCTTTTTCAGAAGCACAATAATCACATTGTCTTTCACTAGACCTTTGAAAGTCAACAGAAATCAATAGAATTTTCACCGTGCAACAACAAATGTGACTTTCTGCCCTCTGGATAAATATTAGCATGTCCTGCTTTGTCAGAGTTTATTGGAACATTTTCCTTATAGACAACAGTCTGTTAAGCAGCTTACTCTTTTCTGTGTTCGTGATGACTGCAGGTCTCGGCTGGTGATGTTGACCTTATAATCCATTTATGAACATAATCATTAAATCATAATTTGTCACTATTAAAGTGCACATATTATAATTTAGGAAACTGGGCACTATGTCATTTATCTTAATTCTTGGGTGATATCCCTTTAACCTTCTTAATATGATTATGCTTGACTAAGCTAAGTTTATTTAAACTTGCCTAACAATTTTTATAGCCCGAAAGAACAGAAAGTTTTTGCCAAGTAAATCAGTATCTTCACTTAGGTGAGAGGCAGCATTTACATTTAAAATAGTAAATTTAACAAAAACCATATAACTTTACTGTTGACATATACATTTGATTACATATATAATGTATCTCAAGTCATGGATTAATTCCTAAAATATTCATTGGCAATTTCATTATGGGTATGTATGAACAGAGTGACAGGAATTCCATCAGCACTTTGTAGTGATAGTAGATTTTATGATTAATCTTTTTTTAGTCCTACAAGTCAAAGTAATTCCAGGATTTTTGTTGTTTTTGTTGTTGTTTTGTAGAAATAATGTGAGGCATAGCAAATAAAAAACTACCCTCAGTTACTTGAGAACTGCTGCTATATTAAGGATGATCACATATCTGGATGTTCCAGACCCTTAGGACCTTTGAAAACCTGAAATGCTGTGAGAAGGTATGCCCGGAATTCTCATTCATATTTCAGCAATGTTTGTGATAAAAATACATTTTGCCCCGTCTCTACGGAAAATACAAAAAATTAGCTGGGTGTGATGGCGGGAGCCTGTAGTTTCAGCTACTGGGGAGGCTGAGACAGGACAATGGCGGGAACCAGGGAGGCGGAGCTTGCAGTGAGCCGATCGTGCCACCGCACTCCAGCCTGGGTGACAGAGCGAGATTCCGTCTCAAAAAAAAAAAAAAAAAAAAAAATTGAACTTTTGTGGAAATCTCACATGTTGTCTTTCTTGACATGACGTTTAAATAGAATTAAATATGATCATCGGTTTATACAGAGTAGTGTATATTAGACGTTTTAAAATTTTACAAATACATCCGGTATGGTGGCCTACGCCTGTAATCCCAGCACTTTGGAGGGCCGAGGTGGGCGGATTGTTTGAGGTCAGGAGTTCCAGACTAGCCTGGCCAACATGGTGAAACCCCATCTCTTCAAAACTTACAAAAGTTAACCGGGACTGGGGGCGTGCACCTGTAGTCTGGGCTATTTGGGAGGCTGAGGCACAAGAATCACTTGAATCACTTGAACCTGAGAGGTGGAGATTGCAGTGAGCCGAGATTTGCACTCCAGCCTGGGCGACAGAGAGAGACTGTCTCAAATAAATAAATAAATAAATAAATAAATAAATAAAATGTTACAAATAAACACAGATTAAAGTAGGAAAGGCATAAAAAAGGAATACCAATACATTCACATCTTCTATAAAGTATATGGCAAAAATCATACTCAGATAAAATCTGGTTCATGACCAACAAGAGGATATAAGCAATACTTTTTTTTTTTTTTTTTTTTTGAGACGGAGTCTCGCTCTGTCACCCAGGCTGGAGTGCAGTGGCCGGATCTCACCTCACTGCAAGCTCCGCCTCCCGGGTTTACTTCCGGGTTACGCCATTCTCCTGCCTCAGCCTCCCGAGTAGCTGGGACTACAGGCGCCTGCCACCTTGCCCGGCTAAGTTTTTGTATTTTTAGTAGAGACGGGGTTTCACCGTGTTAGCCAGGATGGTCTCCATCTCCTGACCTCGTGATCCGCCCGTCTCGGCCTCCCAAAGTGCTGGGATTACAGGCTTGAGCCACCGCGCCCGGCCAGCAATACTTTTAACATATCCATTTAAATTGCTAGTTGCTATGAAGAGAGCTAATTTGTTTTAGTATAAATAAGGTAAGTGCTTTGGACTCTACATTTTAAAATATTACACCTGGTTTGATGACTTCATATAAATATTATCATTAGCTTTGGATGGTGGTAAGCACTTGATAAAGTAAATATCACTAATACCTGAGATTCTCTAGACGTTTTTTTTTAGACAGTTTCACTTTTGTTGTCCAGGTTGGAGTGCAGTGGTGCGATCTTGGCTCACTGCAAACTCCACCTCCCGGGTTCAAGCAATTCTCCTGCCTCAGCCTCCCGAGTAGCTGGGATTACAGGTTTGTGCCACCACGCCCTGCTAATTTTGTATTTTTAGTAGAGACAGGATTTCTCCATGCCAGTCACGCTGGTCTTGAACTCCTAACCTCAGGTGATCCGCCCGCCTTGGCCTCTCAAAGTGCTGGGATTACAGGTGTGAGCCTCCGCACCCGGCCGATTCTCTAGACATTTGTAAGATAATGTTTTAGGGCCGGGCACGGTGGCTCAAGCCTGTAATCCCAGCACTTTGGGAGGCCGAGACGGGCGGATCACGAGGTCAGGAGATCGAGACCATCCTGGCTAACCCGGTGAAACCCCGTCTCTACTAAAAAATACAAAAAACTAGCAGGGCGAGGTGGCGGGCGCCTGTAGTCCCAGTTACTCGGGAGGCTGAGGCAGGAGAATGGTGTAAACCCGGGAGGCGGAGCTTGCAGTGAGGTGAGATCCGGCCACTGCACTCCAGCCTGGGTGACAGAGCGAGACTCCGTCTCAAAAAAAAAAAAAAAAAAAAAAGAAAATATTTTAGTTTAAGAGTGTGTGCCAGGAATGGTGGCTCACGCCTGCAATCCCAACAGTTTGGGAGGCCGAGGCGGGTGCATCACTTGAGGTCAGGAGTTTGAGACCAGCCTGGCCGACATGGTGAAACCCTGACTCTAATAAATATACAAAAATTAGCAGGGCATGGTGGCAGGTGCCTGTAATCCCAGCTACTCCAGAGGCTGAGGTAGGAGAATTGCTTGAACCTGGGAGATAGAGGTTGTAGTGAGCCGAAGTTGTGCCGCTGCACTCCAACCTAGGCGACAGAGTGAGACTCCATCTCAAAAAAAAAAAAGTGTGATTTGCAAAACTATAAATTGAAACTCACTACTAATGTTGAATTTCACCTCTTTTCCCTTCTCCCACTGATTGACTTTAAGTACCAAGAATGATTATTAAAATTGCATAATATGAAGACAAAGAGTAGTTCAGTTGTCAGCAAATCTCTACACATTAAAGAAATATTTTTCTTAGAGATTTCTCTAAGAAATAGATATATATAGATGTATAATAGGATATCTCCTATTTAGAAGTTGTCATAGTTTCCTCATTCGCATGCCCTGCATTATAAGTTTGTGAAGCATTTAAATACTGCTATTAATATTTCCACTGGAGGCCAAGCACAGTGGCTCCTGCCTGTAATCCCAGCACTTTGGGAGGCCAAGGTGGGAGAACTGCTTGAGGCCGGGAGTTTGAGCCCAGCCTGGGCAGCAAAGCAAGATCCTGTCTCTACAAAACTGAAATAAAACAAAAAATAAAATAAAATTCCACTAGAGTCAAAAGTTCTGAAAATTATAGGTGAATAGGTAATTAAAAATAATTGAATAAGTAATAGACTTAAACTAAAAGAAATTTCGTATTATTGGCAACTACTGATAACTTTATGACATACTAAAATTATTTCTCTATCTGCTAAATGCAACCTATGCCACTGTTACCTACTTCACAGAGATACAGATGTTATTTTTTGTGTGTGTGCTGTGTAAATATTTTATCCTCATTTCATTCATAAAGTTCACTGAGGTAGGGAAAATTTTTACTGATCTTTCCATTCAGCATGAAGTCAGCAAAATATATTGCATGTGGAATAGATGCTTCTTTTGCTCAATGGTTTATGGATTAGTCCGTTTTCATGCTGTTCATAAAGACATATCCAAGACTTGGCAATTTACAAAAGAAAGAAATTTGTTGGACTTACAGTTCCACATGGTTGGGGAGGCCTCACAATCATGGTGGAAGGCAAAGAGGAGTAAGTCACAACTTACATGGATGGCAGCAGGCAAAGAGAGAGAGTATGTGTAGAGAAACTCTCATTTTAAAACTCATCAGATGTCATGAGACCCATTCATTATTATGAGAACAGAATGGGAAAGACCCACCCCCATGATTCAATCATCTCCCACTGGGTCCCTCCCACAACATGTGGGAATTATGGGAGCTACAAGATGAGATTTGGGTGGGAACGCAGAGCCAAACCATATCATTCCAACCCTGGCCCCTCCCAAATCTCATATCTTCACATTTCAAAACCAATCCTGCCTTTCCAATAGTCCCCCAAAGTCTTGACTCATTTCAGAATTAACTCAAAAGTCCACCATCTAAAGTCTCATCCAAGACAAGACAAGTCCCTTCCGCCTATGAGCCTGTAAAATCAAGAGCAAGTTAGTGACTTCCTAGATACAATGGGGGTACAGTCATTGGGTAGATACAGCCATTCCAAATGGGATAAATTGGCCAAAACAAAGGGGTTACACACCCCATGCAAGTCTGAAATCCAGCAGGGCAGTCAAATCTTAAAGCTCCAAAAGATCTCCTTTGACTGCATGTCTCACATCCAGGTATGCTGATGCAAGAGGTGGGTTCCCATGGTCTTGGGCAGCTCTGCCTGTGGCTTTGCAGGGTACAGATTCCCTCCCAGTTGCTTTCATGGACTGACATTGAGTGTCTGCAGCTTTTCCAGGTTCATGGTGCAATCTGTCAGTGGATCTACCATTCTGGGGTCTCAAGGACGGTGGCCCTCTTCTCACAGCTCCACTAGGTGGTGCCCCAGTGGGGACTCTGTGTGGAGGCCCTGATCCCACATTTCCCTTCTGCACTGCCCTAGCAGAGGTTCTCCATGAGGGCCCCACCGCTACAGCAAACTTCTGCCTGGGTATCCAGGCATTTCCATATATCTTCAGAAATCTAGGCAGAGTTTCCCAAACCTCAGTTCTTGACTTCTGTGCACTTGCAGGCTCAACACCATGTGGAAGCTGCCAAGGCTTGAGGCTTGCACCCTCTGAAGCCACAGCCCAAGCTCTAAATTGGCCCCTTTCAGCCACGGCTGGAGTGGCTGGGACACAGGACACCAAGTCCCTAGGCTGCACACAGCACTGGGACCCTGGGCCTGGCTCATGAAACCACTTTTTCCTCCCTAGGCCTGTGATGGGAGGGGTTGCTGCAAAGGTCTCTGACATGCCCTGGAGACATTTTCTCCATTGTCTTAGTGATTAACATTGGACTCTTGGTTGCTTATGCAAATTTCTGCAGCCGGCTTGAATTTCTCCTTAAAAATGGGATTTTGTTTTCTATTGCATTGTCAGGCTGCAAATTTTCCAAACTTTTATGCTCTGCTTCCCTTTTGAAGCTGAATGCCTTTAACAGCACCAAAGTCAACTCTTGAATGCTTTGCTGTTTAGAAATTTCTTCCACCATACACCCTAAATCATCTTTCTCAAGTTCAAGGTTCCACAAATCTCTAGGGCAGGGGCAAAGTACTGCAGGTCTCTTTGCTAAAACATAACAAGAGTCATCTTTGCTCCAGTTCCCAACAAGTTCCTCATCTCCATCTGAGACCACTTCAGCCTGGACCTTATTGTTCATATCACTATCAGCATTTTTGTCAAAGCCATTCAACAAGTCTCTAGGAAGTTCCAAACTTTCCTACATTTTCCTATCTTCTGAGCCCTCCAAACTGTTCAGACCTCCGCCTGTTACCCAGTTCCAAAATTGCTTCCACATTTTTGGGTATCTTTTTAGCAACACCCTACTCTACTGTATTAATTTACTGTATTAGTCCATTTTCATGCTGCTGATAAAGACATACCCGAGAGCAGACAATTTACAAAAAAAAAAGACATTTATTGGACTTACAGTTCCACATGGCTGGGGAGGCCTCACAATCATAGCAGAAGGCAAGGAGGAGCAAGTCACATCTTACATGGATGGTAGCAGGCAAAGAGAGAGCTTGTGCAGAGAAACTCCTGTTTTTAAAACCATCAGATCTCATGAGACCCATTCACTATCATGAGAACAGCATAGGAAAGACTTGCCCTCACGATTCAATCATCTGCCATCCTACTGGGTCCCTCCCACAACACATGGGAATTATGGGAGCTAGAAGATGAGTTTTGGGTGGGGACGCAGAGCTAAACTGTATCAGTATATAAGACTGGGCCAGGTGCAGCGGCTCATACCTATAATCCCACCACTTTGGGAGAGCAAGGTGGTTGGATCATTTGAGGTCAGGAGTTAGAGACCAGCTTGACCAACATGATGAAACCCTGTCTTTACTAAAAATACAAAAATTAGCCAGGCATTGTGTCGGGTGCCTGTAATCCCAGCTACTTGGAAGGCTGAAGCAGGAGAATTGCTTGGACCTGGGAGGCGGAGGTTGCAGTGAGCCAAGATTGCACCACTGCATCCCAGCCTGGGTGACAGAGCAAGGCTCCATCTCAAAAAAAAAAAAAAAGAAAAGAAAAAAAAAAGGTATATAAGACTGATCTGTAGCGTTGTATGATGTATGATCTGTATTTCATTGATTTTTATTTTTGTATGAATATATTTCAATTTATCAATTTTCTTTATAGTTAACATTCAGATTGTTCACAGTGGTTTTTGTTTTGTTCTGTTTTTGAGACAGGGTTTTGCTTTGTCATCCAGGCTGGTCTTGAACTCCTGGCCTCGAACTCCTGGCCTCAAGCAATACTCCTTCCTTGGCCTCCCAAAGTGTTGGGATTACAGGCATGAGCCACTGTGCCTGGCCATCTGTGGTTTTTTGATTATTCTCTGCTTTGTGGTATAAAGATATTGCTGAAAATGTCGAAAAGCCCTGCAGATACCCCTCTGGCTAATAGTGATAAGAAAAAGAGGAAGCATTTATGTTTATCTGTGGCAAAGAAAGTCAAGCTATTAGAGAAGTTGGACAGCAGTATAAGTGTCAAAATCTTACAAAAGAGTATGGGATTGGAATAACCACCATATATGACCTGAAGAAACAGAAGGAAAAACTGTTGAAGGTTTATGCTGAAAGTGATGAACAGAAGTTAATGAAAGTGAAAAAACAAAAACAAAAAAACCCTCCCAGCACTTTGGGGGGCTGAGATGGGTAGATCATAAGATCAGGAGTTCAAGACCAGCCTGGCCAAGATGGTAAAACCCCGTCTCTATTAAAAATACAAAAATTAGCCAGCTGTGGTGGTGCATGCCTGTAATCCCATCTACTTGGGAGGCTGAGGCAGAAGAATTGCTTGAACCTGGGAGGGGGAGGTTGCAGTGAGCTGAGACCGTGCCACTGCACTCCAGTGTGGGCGACAGAGCAAGACTCTGTCTCAAAAACAACAACAAAACCCCAAAACTACATAAAACTAAAAAAAAAAATCTCAATCATGTATTGAAAGCATAAATTCATAAGCACCATAGTGAACACATGCCATGTAATGGTATGCTGATCATGAAACAAAGATCTATTACAATGAACTAAAAATGGAAGGGAACTGTGAATATTCAACAGGCTGGTTGCATACATTTAAGAAAAGACAGGCTGTTACATTTTTAAAAAATCTGCAGCAATAAAGCATCTGCTGATCACAAAGCAGTGGAGAAATCTGTTGATGAATTTGCTAATATTATCACTCATGAAAATCCAACACTAGACCAAGTCTATAATATTGCTGAAACATCACTGTTTTGGTGTTATTGCCCCAGATAGATACTAACTACAGCTGATGAGCTAGCCCATAAAGGAATTAAGGATGGGAAGGATGGAATAACAGTGCTGACATGTGCTAGTGCAGCAGGCATCCATAAATGTAAACTTGCTGTGATAGGCAAAAGCTTATACCCGTACTGTTTTCAAGGAGTGAATTTGTTTCCATTCCATTATTGTGCTAACAAAAAGGCATGAATCAGCAGGAATATCTTTTCTTTTCTGATTGGTTTCACTTTTTTTTTTTTTCCTGAGACAAGGCATCTCAAAGTGCTAGGATTATAGGCATGTGCCACCATGCTCAGAGTCCTATTCTGGAGTTTTCAAAAATATTTCCATTCTGGATACCTATTACTTTACAAGAAACCATTCCAATACCTATTACCTTAACAGAGCAATCATTTAATTATGTTCACACTACTGTGGGTCAGGAAATTTGGACAGGCCTTGACTACGTGATTTTTCTGCTCTCCCAGGTGTTGACTGGAGTCAACAAAGCTAGTGAAATTCCATCGGTTGCTGGGATGTTGGGTCTGAGATGGCTTCATTTACATGCATGGTGCCTGGTGGAGATGGCTATAAGGCTGGTCTCAGATGACCACCTCCCTGGCTTTACATGGTGCTCCAAGAGAGCATGACAGGAGCTGCCAGTCTTCTTAAAGCTTAGGTCTGGAATTGGCATAGTATCACTTCCATTGTGTTCTTTGGTCAAATCAGTCACAGGCCAGTCCAGGTTCAAGGCAGGAGTTTCAAAGCACATGCAGTCATTTTAAATCTGGTATATTTCTGAGATAGAGTATTTTCAAGTAAATAAATATTCCTAAGGAAAACACTCTCACAAAGAAGTTACAGGCTCCTGACTTAAGTCTCATTTAAACTCAAGGAAGGCTTCAAATGCCAAAAAAAAAAAAAAAAAGCAAAAGTTAAGAGGAATGTAATATAAAAGATACATACAACTTTTTACGTGTCTTATTTACTCATTTATTGATTTATAACACAATGAACATTATAAATTGGCGTAGGTCCTCTAAAATTATGGGCAAAAATTTGTGTGATGTGTCTGCTAAGACAAAACCGAGGCACAGTAACTTGCCCTTGGTCAGATAAATAGCACGTGGTGGGGCTGGAGACCCAGCATCCTGGCTTCGGAGGGACCAGTGCAGTGAGGCCCTGTTAATAAGTAACAGTCTGTTTGTAAATTGGGAATAAGAGTACTCAGTGTCATCATGGGGATAAAATGAGCTAGGCTAGTCCAGAGCTGCACATATAACAATAAATGTATAATAAATACAGGCTGTTGATGTTCAGGCTCTGATATCTTTCGTCCTAAAGATGTTGGTATCATAAAGTGCAAGACCCAACAGGGGGTGGATGGGTGAGAATTTCAAAAGTGTAGCTAGAGCCAAAGCTGGAGATACTGCTTTCTCCATTGAACTCTTTATGGTCTCGTTTTTCTCTTGAAATCGTATGCAAATGTTTCATTCTATTCCACGATTCAATTGCTTATCTATTCATATAAAACTGGTATACTCCAAAGCTTTCGGTATCTTTTTTTTTTTTTTTGAGACAGACTTTCCCTCTGTGCCCAGGCTGGAGGGCAGTAGCTCTATCTCGGCTCACTGCAATCTCTGCTCCTGGGTTCAAGCAATTCTCCTGTCTTAGTCTCCGAGCAGCTGGGACTACAGGCACACGTCACCACCCCTGGCTAATTTTTGTATTTTTAGTAGAGACGGGGTTTCACCATATTGGTCAGGCTGGTCTCGAACTCCTGACCTCAGGTGACCCACCCGCTTCGGCCTCCCAAAGTGCTGGGATTACAGGGGTGAGCCACCGCGTCCGGCCGCTTGATGAAACCTATTACAGAATAGATATTTATACATAATATGTAAAATGCGCAGCTAAAACGTTTATCTTACTGCAGTTAGTAGTAAAAACTTTTGAAAGTTACTGTAGGGAAGTGCACTATCCAGACGTGTAATCGGGAGGTACTTGGGTATCCCGCCTTCCAAGGAAACCAATATAGGATCCACCTACTTTAGTGCCCGTGCCAAAAACCGAGCTCACACCACAGCACCGTGGTTCCTCGCGATGGCAGCGGCCCGCCTGCCCTCCGGGCGGCACCTGGGCAGGCGTCGCACCTCCCGCCTCTGGGTGGGACGGAAGGAAAGCTCGCGCCTCCTGACGTCATCACCGCGCGCCGCTATCTTCGCCTTCTTCCACTTCGCGGGAGAAGTTGTTGGCGCGAATGGATCCTGAGCCCCGATAACGGATTCCTCAACCGGCCGGCCCGCCAGCCAGCCAGCGCCTTCATCCTGGGGCTGCGATGGTGAGCCGCTGGGGGAGGCCGTGGGGCTCGGGGTCTGGGGAGGCTTTGCAGGCCTGGTGTGGACGGGGCACTCCTGGTATGCAGGGTGGGGGAGGATGGCGGTGGGTGGTTCCGGAGGCGAGCAAAGGCAGAGAAGGGGCCGCACACTGGGTACTGGACGCAAAACTTTCCTTGCACCGCGGGCTGAAGCTCTGGGCGGCAGCCAGCGCGCAGGGATTTTGTTGCTACGTGTACTTGCACTTTCCCCCCCCACTCCTGGGGGAAGGGAGAAAGGAAGAGAGGAAGAAGGATGGATGGTGGTTTTGGGACGCGTTGGTAAAGTTATTTTCTTGTTCGGCCTTTCTCGAACCACAGTTTGAGTACTGCCTAGGGCGTGGATTTCAAGCTTTGGGTCACGAGGGAGAAGAATGTAACAAACTTTTCTTAGGGAATATGTTGTGTAGGGCCTTAAACTTTTATCATTAACAGCTCAGCTTGTTTCATCTCCACTTGTCATTAACGATCACCTGAGCGGTGCTGAGACCGAGGGCATGGAGAGGATATTTTATTTTGTTTAGATGAGTTCATAGGAGTCAAAAGGATAACACGGCTTACTAGGAAAAAGAAGTGCAGCGAATAGAAACAGATGCAAGACATTTGACAGCTGTCGTCCTCTTATCACCTGGTGTTAAAAATAATCTTAAAAAAACCCAAACCTCACTGCATAATTCTGGATAAAACATTCAGACAAATTGAAAGTGAAATAATTATGCAGCCAGCAAAGCAGACATTCCTGATGGTGTGGCAATGGATATGGCTCTGTGTTTGAAATATTTTTAAAGGACAATTTAAAATGTTCCATTAAACTAGAAGATACTTAACAATCCGATATAATTTTTTTCAATCATTGGTCAACTTGTCACAGAGACAACATTCTAGGGGGTGGAAATTTTATGCCACATTGGGAAACGTTGCAGTCCTTTGTGTTTCTTCTCAAAAAAGGGCAACAGTAATGATAGTAGCTACCTTGTACCAACCATCTTCTTTAGGTCAATATGTGAACTGTTGGTTTTTCATTTTTTTTTTTTTTCATTTCAACCCACATCGATGCAGTTTTACAGACAGTACAAGCATCTTTCTGGAATTTAAACAGTGTGTCATACAACTAGCAGGTGGTTGAACTAGAATTAGAATCTTGGTGTTTCTGACCACTATGCTATACTACCTCGCTATAATGATCATCATTACAGTTTGGAGGTCAAGGTACTGTGGTATTTTGGAAACTTGATGAGATTTGGAGTCTTGAAGATGAAGAACGTGGTTATGTTTTAGTTTAATGGTTTATAGATTAATTTATAGTTATATTACTATGTTAGTATGGTCTAGTTTAATAGTTATGT
Organism: Macaca fascicularis; assembly: GCF_037993035.2. Classification (NCBI taxonomy): domain Eukaryota; kingdom Metazoa; phylum Chordata; class Mammalia; order Primates; family Cercopithecidae; genus Macaca; species Macaca fascicularis. Next base: position 38,651,707 of record NC_088379.1, on the reverse strand, counting down.
GGTCTTGGGCAAGTAAATAGCTTACGTCTAATCTCTTTAAGCTTCTATTTCCTTATCTGTAAGAGGGGAAAATAATAGCTGCTATAGAGATTGTTTTGGGAATTAAGCAAGATATATAGGTAAAGCTTCCATTCTGGTGCCTGGCATGTTAGGCAACTACCAATGATCTATTTTCTCAGAAAGGACTCTATGGAAAGTTACATAGATGTTAAGAGGCATGGTAGATTCCTGTGTCATTTATGGTGAACATAGCTTGTGTGGTCAATTTTTGATCATTCAGGTCCTTTTACTTTTGGTTCTTTTCTTCCTTTAATACTCCCGTTCATGGTGCAGATAAAAAATAGGCCTCTTCTCAGAAAAGAAATAGGTCAAATTAGTCAGCTTTGTTGTTAATGGGAAAACGTTCTATGAGGTAGATGAGAATTTTGTATTATATTGATATTTAATTTAGCCCTTCAGTCTCTAGTGCAACAATTAGCAAAACCCTAGACTAAAATTGATTCAACAAATGCTTATTGAACACCTGTGCAAAGTTATAAGACAGTAGTTCTTTTTTTTTTTCCTTTCCCTCAAACTGTGTCATTGGGTATGAAGGACAGTAGTTCTCAATCTTTGTTTTAGTTACAGTTTCCTTTGATAAATATAGTGAATGATATGCAAATTTTCTGCCCAGAGAAATGCATATAGGCACATACAAACTATTTTAAGGGATTGACCTATCTTCTTTTTTTTTCTTTTCTTTTTTTTTTTTAAAGACAAGGTCTTGCTCTGTTGCCCAGGCTGGAGTGCAGTGGTGTAATGATAGCTCACTGCCACCTCTAATTCCCGGGTACAAGGGATCCTTCCACCCTGGCCTCTCAAAGCTTTGGGATTACAGGCATGAGCCACTGTGCCTGGCATATTCACTTCTCTTCTTCTTTTTCTTTTTTTTTTTTTTTTGAGAGTCTTGCTGTGTTGCCCAGGCTGGAGTGCAGTGGTGTAGTCTTGGCTTACTGCAACCTCTGCCTCCCAGGTTTAAGCGATTCTCATGCCTCAGCCTCCCCAGTAGCTGGGATTACAGGTGTCTGCCACCATGCCCAGCTATTTTATTTTTTTATATTTAGTAGAGATGAAGTTTCACCATGTTGGCCAGGCTGGTCTGGAACTCCTGGCTTCAAATTGATCCACCTGCCTCGGCCTCTTACAGTGCCGGGATTACAGGTATGAGCCACTATTCCTGGCCTATTCACTTGTCTTCTGAAGCCCATCCATAGACAGCTCTTGCCTTGGAAGCTGCATTGAAAACAAAAATTCTAATTAAAAGTTATCAATAAAGAAATAAAGTGTATGTATTCACACAGTGGAATACTGTGCAACCTTTATAAAATTGAGAAAACTTTATACTCTGATACGAAACAATTGCCAAAATAAAAATCTCTCTGGAAAGATACAGAAGGAACCAACTGATAATATTTGTTGCCTCCAGAGATGGGAAGTATGTATCTGAGAGGCAGGATAAGAGGGAGACTTTTTACCCTTTTGAAATTTGAACCACGTGAATATATTATCTACTAAAGGAATAGAAAGAAAATTAAAAGTAAAGAAGCCATGTGGACATTTGAATTTCACTGAGATTTAATTGTTTGCACAAAACTTGAGTAAAACCTGACAGATGCCATTTTTAAGAAGTCAGCATATATAATTAATTGGTTGGTATAATTATTGAAAATATGCATAAGATTGAACTAAACACACATGAGACTTCAGGAACAGCCTTTTGAAGAGCTGTGAGGTCAGTTTAAATAAGTTGTGGTCTGAACTGTTTCATTGCTCCACTCCTAGAGGCAGCTTTCACATCATGGTGTACTATGTGGAATGCTCTCCCTGGAGCAGTGCTTGACTTTGTTATAATATCGTTTTTGCCAAATAATATGCTTTTGCCATGCGTACGTATCTGAACTTGGCCTCTAAGGCCCCTACCTACCTCTCTGATTTTCTCTCTCTGTCTTTTGAGTGTGTTAGGTTGGTTCTGTTTCTCTTTTAGAGCTTTTGTTGTTGCTATTTTCTCTCTTCGAAATACTCTCCCTCCACATCCTTGAGTGTCTGCTTTTTTTTCATCATTTAAGTTTCTCTTGCCTGATCCAAGGTCATGAAGATTTATGCTTAAGAGCTTTGTAGTTTTAGCTCTTACATTTAGGACTTTTATCCATTTTTGAGTTAATTTTTATATATTGTGTGAAGTATAGAGGTCCAACTTTATTCTTTTGTATGTGGACATCTAGTTGTCCCAGCATCATTTTTTGAAAAGACTCTTCTTTCTCCATTGAATTATTTTGGCACCCTCGTCAAAAATCAGTTGACTGTAAATGTGAGAGTTGTTTTCTAAACTCCCAGTTCTATTCCATTGATCTGTACATCTATCTGAATGCCAGCAACACACTGCGTTACTGTGGCTTTGTAATAATTTTTGAAGTCAGGAAGTATGTACTCCACCTTTGTTCTTTTTCAAGATTGTTTAGGCTATTCCATTTCCTTGAATTTCCATATGAATTTTAGAATCAGCAAAGATACCACATGGAATTTTGATAGAAAATTTATTGAATCTGTAGGCCAATTTAGGGAATATTGCCATCTTAACAATATTAAATCTTCCCATCCATTAATGTGGGATGCCTTCATTTGTTAGGTCTTCAGTTTGTTTAAACAGTATTTTGTAGTTTTTCATTGTATGAGTTTTACACTTCATTTGTTAAATATATTCCTAAGTATTTTATTCTTTTTGGTGATTTTTTAAGTGGAACTGCTTTCTTTTTTTTTTTCTTTTGAGACAGAGTCTCACTCTGTCCCCCACACTGGAGTGCAGTGGCACAATCTCGGCTTACTCCAAGCTCTGCCTCCCAGGTTCATGCCATTCTCCTGCCTCAGCCTCCTGAGTAGCTGGGCGTACAGGCACCCGCCACCATGCCCGGCTAATTTTTTGTATTTTTAGTAGAGACAGGGTTTCACCGTGTTAGCCAGGATGGTCTCGATCTCCTGACCTCGTGATCCGCCCGCCTCGGCCTTCCAAAGTACAGGATTACAGATGTGAGCCACCGCGCCCGGCCAGAACTGCTTTCCTAATTTCATTTTTGGATTGTTTATTGCAAAAGTATACAGAAATACAATTGATTTTTGTATATTGATCTTGTATCCTTGCTGAACTCATTATTCAAAGTGTTTAGTGGATTTCTTATGTTTTTCTGTAAGATTGTTTCATCTGAAAACACATGGGTTTACTTCTTGTTCAATGTAGGTGGCTTTTATTTCATTTTATTGCCTAATTCTTTTGCTAGAAACTCGACAACATTGAGTACAAGTGGCAAGAGGAGACATATTTTTTCCTGTTTTTAGGGGGAAAGCCCTCCAACCACTTACTTTTTGCTTCCAAAGTATGAGGCCTTAATATAATTTTAAATATTTTCTTTATTTGTTTATTGATTGATTGATTGAAACGGAGTCTCGCTGTTACCCAGGCTGGAGTGCAGTGGCATGATACCAGCTCACTGCAACCTCCACCTCCCAGGTTCAAGCGATTCTCCTGCCTCAGCCTCCCAAGTAGCTGGGACTACAGGCATGTGCCACCACAACTGACTGTTTTTTCTGTTTTTAGCAGACGGGGTTTTGTCCTGTTGGCCAGGCTGGTCTCAAGCTCCTGGCCTCAGGTAATCTGTCCGCCTCAGCCTCCCAAAGTGCTGAGATTATAGGTGTGAACCACTGTGCCTGGCTTAAATACTTTAAAATTATTTCATGATTTTCTTTTCTGTCCTCCCACTAGTTAAATCATTTTATAATTTATTCAGATATATGATTTTGCATTTTAGTGATTTTTAGGATAAAATATTTTTATACTTGGATAGACTTGTGAAGTATGTTGATGATAATCAGTTTCTGCTCATGGATTTGATGGGCTTTTAAAAAATATTAACCAGAAATACTTGTATTTCTTTATTACTTTCAAAATAGAGAAGTAAAACCAAAATACAGTATTTTGTCAACCACTCTGCAGTGTACTGCGGTACTTATTTTGCATAAAACTGTGTACTCTTCAGATAAAATGAACACATAATTTGCTTTCTCTTCTTTTTTTTTTTTGAGGTGGAGTCTCGCTCTGTTGCCCAGGCTAGAGCGTAGTGGTACAATCTCAGCTCACTGCAACCTCCGCTTCCCAGGTTCAAGCAATTCTCTTGCCTCAGCCTCCAAGTAGCTGGGACTGCAGGTGCTCGCCTGTATTTTGAAATACAAAAATCACCAGCCGATTTTTGTATTTTGTTTTGTTTTATTTATTTTTTTTATAGAGATGGAGTCTCGCCTTGTCACCCAGGCTGCAGTGCAGTGGCGTGATCTTGGCTCACTGCCAACCTCTGCTGCCCTGGTTCAAGCGATTCTCTTGCCTCAGCCTCCCGAGTAACTGGGACTACAGGCATGTGCCACCACATCTGGCTAACTTTTTTGTGTTTTTAGTAAGACGGGGTTTCCCCATGTTGGCCAGTCTGTTCTCGAACTCCTGACCTCTGGTGATCTGCCTGCCTCTGCCTCCCAAAGTGCTGGGATTATAGAGGTGAGCCACCACACCTGGCCAATTTCTGTATTTTCAGTAGTGATGAGGTTTCACTATGTTGGCCAGGCTGGTCTCGAACTCCTGACCTCAAGCCATCCACCTGCCTTGGCCTCCCAAAGTGCTGGGATTAAGGTGTGAGCCACCGCACCCGGCCAAAAAAAGAAAATATTTTTGTGTTGCCTTCGTTTTTATTTATTAACTATTATTTTTAAATTTTTTATTTCCATGGGTTTTTGGGGAACAGGTGAGATTTTGGTGCATCCATCACCTGAGTAGTATGTATGAATCCAGTTTGTAGTCTTTTATCCCTCACTTCCTTCCCATCGGTTCCCTGACTCCCTAGAGTCCATTCTATTATTATCATTATTTTTTTGTTTCTGAGGGGGTCTTGCTCTGTCCCCCAGGCTGGAGTGCAGTGGTGATCTCGGCTCACTGCAAGCTCCACCTCCCAGGTTCACCCCATTCTCCTGCCTCAGCCTCCCGAGTAGCTGGGACTACAGGCTCCTGCCACCATGCCCAGCTAATTTTTTGTATTTTTGGTAGAGACGGGGTTTCACCGTGTTAGCCAGGATGGTCTCAATCTCCTGACCTTGTGATCCATCCGCCTCGGCCTCCCAAAATGCTGCGCCCAGCCCATTGTATTGTTCTTATGCCTTTGCATCCTCATAGCTTAGCTCCCACTTATAAGTGAGTGAGAACATACAATGTTTGGTTTTTCATTCCTGAGTTACTTCACTTAGAATAATAGTCTCCAGTTCCATCTGGGTTGCTGCGAATGCCATTAATTTATTCCTTTTTATGGTTCAGTAGTATTCCATTGTGTGTGTGTATGTATATATATGTATATATATATCCCACAGTTTTTTTATCTACTTGTTGATTGATGGGCTGAATGACTTAATATTTTAAAAGAGCTCAAATCATTGCATGGCACAGGGTGAGGCCTCTAGAAAGGTGTGTTAAGTAAACAAATGAACTCCTGAATCAGGGCAGTGGCAGTGGGAATAGAGGGGAGAAGACAGCAGTATTTGGGAGATAGTTTAGGTTGGATGATTAGGTGGAAGGTCAGAGTGAGAAGGAAAAGCCGTGGCCATGTTTCTGTTTTGGGTGAATGGTGGTGCTGTGCATGGAGATGGGGAATAAAGGGAGAGAAGCAAGTCCCAGCTGAAGATGAATTTAGTTGAGGACATTATTAGTTGGAGGTACCTTTGGGGGATTTGCACAGAGATGGATTTGGCTGCATGTTGGCTGCATGAATATGGAGTTCAGAGCTGGTCTTGAGAAACAGACATGAGATTTAGGAAGTATCAGTATGTACATAAGTGGTACTGGGGTTAAGTAGGTGTGAGTTAGTTCGCACAGTGTGAGTGTGTGGTTCCGGAGTTTTGACTTGGGATTCCCAATAGGCTTTAGGGGAAAACCCCTAACATTGGATACAAAGTTTTGTGTAAATGTTTGTTTTTTCATGTATCTGTGGAAAATATATGTACTTTCATCCACAAAAGCATAAAAACAATTGGCATGATGAGTGGGAGAGCACCTGCTTTGTTTCCTTGGCACACATTTTGGCTTATTTTAATAAATGAGCAACTTGTTGCAGGTATTGACAACTTCCTTCACTAGCATATAAGCTCTGTAACGGCAGGGGCCACAAGGAGAGGGAACTGCTGTATAACGTGTGGCTCACGGTGCGTTTTCCACAAATATTAGAGGAATGAATAAGTACAAGTAAACTTTATATTTCCACTAAAAATATAAATAAACTAGAAGGTAAAACTTCCTGGTATAAAAACATCTCTAGCACTGTTGCATGACTTTATATCTAAGCTATTAAAACACTTAGTGACGAATAATATAGCCTAGAGAAATACAGTTATTTTATGATGTTGTAGGTCTCTTTTCACTTTGGACTTAATTTCTTTTTTTTTGAAACGGAATTTCACTCTTGCCCAGGCTGGAGTGCAATGGCGTGATCTCGGCTCACCGCAACCTCCGCCTCCTGGGTGCAAGCGATTCTCCTGTCTCAGCCTCCCGAGTAGCTGGGATTACAGGTGTGCACCACCATGCCCGGCTAATTTTGCATTTTTAGTAGAGACAGGGCTTCTCCATGTAGGTCAGGCTGGTCTTGAACTCCTGACCTCAGGTGGTCCACACATCTCGGCCTCCCAAAGTGCTGGGATTACAGGTGTGAGCCGCCGCACCCGGCCCGGTTGGACTTAATTTCTGTGTTCATATAAGTAGTTTAAATTTGATTTTTTTTGCCTCAGAAGTCAGTTGTAAAAAGCTAGCTTCTGGGCTGGGCTTTGTGGCTCACGCCTGTAATCCTGGCACTTTGGGAGGCGGATTGTGAGGTCAGGAGTTCGAGACCAGCCTGGCCAGCATAGTGAAACCCTGTCTCTACTAAAAATACAGAAAAATTAGCTGGGTATGGTGGTGGGCGCCTGTAATCCCAGCTACTCGGGAGACTGAGGCAGGACAACTGCGTGAACCTGGGAGGTGGAGCTTGCAGTGAGCTGAAATCACCCCACTGCACTCCAGTCTGGGCGACAGTGGGAGACTCTGTATCAAGAAAAAAAAAAAGTTAGCTCCTGGATGAATAAAAACCATAATCAGAGTACATTAGCCCTGGTGAAAATGTCAAAATTCTGAAATAAACCATTAGATCAGGCATAAACAGTCTCAAATGCTTTAGTTATGCAGGTATGAAAACATAACTTATTTTTTTAAACCTAATTTAGGTAATTGTTTCAATTTGCTATTTAATATGCCTGTGTCGGTTTGTATTTTTGGATCAGGTACTTGGAAACTTCTGTGATAGAGTGTTTCATTGAATGCGTAAAGTTCAGTGATAGTAAATATTATGACTTCAGAATCTTATACTTCCCCCTTGTCACAACAGCAGTAGAAATGGGTCTTTTTGCTCTCATGGGAGTGGCCTCGCAGGTAGACTTAACAGATACTGGGGTGAATAGGGGAAGTAATTTCTATTCTCTATTTCTGTTCACTCAGTGTGCTTTATTTCATCTGTTCTTTCTTTTCTGTGCTCTGCTTTGTTTTCTAAAGACAGATTAAAGAAAGATTAGGAACAGAAAGTAGAATGAAAGCTTCACAAGAACAGAGACCTAGCGTCTTTTGTTTATCCCAAGCATCAAGAATAGTTCCTGGTCCATAAAAGGCTCTGAGTAAATATTTCTTGAATGGATAAATGAATGATTGAATGAAAAGAGTTGATGCGGGCTCTTAAAATTCTTCCTAGCTAGAACTTGTTACTGTTCAAAGGTTTTTCAGACCACACTTACATTTCACTCACCAGTGTTTTCCTCAGAGAAGTTTTTGAGACCCATTCTAGACTGTTAAATTAGTAACATCAATTATAAATCTAGAGATATTTCTGATTTCTTTAAAAAAACTTATTTGTCTGGCTTAAAACAAATTTTAAAGAAGAGGAAATGTCCTAATAAAAGTGAAAGTATATTTTTGTTTTTTGTAGCCACAATATTGTAATATGAGAGTAACAGAAAATCAGTTATAGAAACTCAATTTTATTAACTCAGAAATACTATATAATCAGCATTAATTTAATACTTTCTTAAAATTTCTTAGGTAAAGTCATAGCACAAAGTTAATCCCAATTAAAGATTCTTTTAATACATAATCTTTAAAAACAAATCTACCATTAATTTTGTTTTACATAATCAAGAACCTCTCTTTCTGAGTGCAGTTGTGAAGGTCAGTGGCCTGAGAAATAACAGTTCATGTGTTCAATGAATTTTTTTTTTTTTTTTTTAAAACGGAGTTTTGCACTATTTCCCCAGGCTGGAGTGCAGTGGTATGATCTTGGCCCACTGCAACCTCCGCCTCCCGGGTTCAAGAGATTCTCCTGCCTCAGTCTCCTGAGTAGCTGGGATTACAGGCACGCACTACCACGCCCAGCTAATTTTTGTATTTTTAGTAGAGATGGGGTTTTGCCACGTTGGTCAGGACGGTCTGGAACTCCTGACCTTGTGATCTACCTGCCTCGGCCTCCCAAAGTGCTGGTTTACAGGCGTGAGCCATCACGCCCTGCTGACTATTTCTTTTAGAAATGAAATTACTGGGCAAAGGGTATGTACCTTTAAAATTTTGATAAGTGTGGCTAGATTGCCTTCCATAAAGGTTATACCAGTTTTTTTTTTAAGGTGAAGTCTTGCTCTGTCACCAGGCCAGAGTGCAGTGGCATGATCTCTGCTCACTGCAACCTCTACCTCCTGGGTTCAAGCGATTCTCCTGCCTCAGCTTCCCAAGTCGCTGGGACTACAGGTGTGTGCCACCATGCCCAGCTAATTTTTGTATTTTTAGTAGAGATGGGGTTTCACCATGTTGGCCAGGATGGTCTCGATCCCTTGACCTCGTGATCCACCCGCCTCAGCCTCCCAAAGTGCTGGGATTACAGGCATGAGCCATCGTACCCGGCCGAGGTTATACCAGTTTTTACTTCTGTCAGCAGTAAGAGTGCGTGAGCATCTGTTTCCTCACATCCTTGACAGATATGGGCATTATCAGTCTTTTAAAACTTAGGGGAAAATGATCAAGTTTTAATGTATCTGCTTATTTGTGACGTCTAGTATTTTTTGTGTTTGTTGGTTATTTGCATTTATTTTATACTTTGCCTATTAGGAGCTTTTATTTATTTTTCTATTGATTGGGTTATCTTTTATTGATTTGTAGGAACCCTTTTTTACATGTTGTGTGTGTGTGTGTGTATGTGTGTGTGTGTTTTAAGATAGGGTATTGCTCTGTTGCCCGGGTTAGAGTACAGTGGTTTGATGGTCATGGCTCACTGCAGCCTCAAACTCTTGGTGCACAAGTGATCCTCCCACCTCAGCCTTCTGAGTAGCTGGGACTACAGGCATGCAGGCATGTGTCACCACACCAAGCTGATTTTTTTTTTTTTAAATTTGTAGAGATGGGGGTCTCCCTGTGTTGCCCTGGCTGGTATTGAACTCTTGGGCTCAAATGATCCTCCCGCCTTGGCCTCTCAAAGTGTTGGGATTACAGGCGTGGGCCACCACACCTGGCTTGTTGTACAGATATATATATATATATATATATATATAGATATATATATATATATAATTTTTTTTTTTTTTTTTTTGAGACGAGTGTCGCTCTGTCGCCCAGACTGGAGTGCAGAGGGGCATTCTCGGCTCACTGCAACCTCTGCCTCCAAGGTTCAAGGGATTCTTGTGCCTCAGCCCCCTGAGTAGCTAGGATTACAGGTGTGCACCACCACACCTGACCAATTTTTGTATTTTTAGTAGAGACAGGGTTTTGCTATGTTGGCCAGGCTGGTCTCAAACTGCTGTCTCAAGCAGTCCACCTGCCTCGGCCTCGAAAGTGCTGGAAATACAGGCGTGAGCCACTGCGTCCAGCCTGTTGTAGATATTTTTAAGTTAGTTGCTTTTTTTTTTTTTTTTTTTTTTTTTTGAGATAGTTTCACTATGTTGTCCAGGTTGAACTTGAACTCCTGGGTTCAAGCAATCCTCTTGTCTCAGCCTCTCTGGTAGCTGGGACTATAGGTGTGCACCACAGTGCCCAGCTCTGTTGCTTGCATTTTAACTTTGTTTATGACACTTTTATTTTTGTGTAGTAAAATCTACCTTTCTTTAGGGATGGTTTCTGGCCTTGATGTTCTGATTTGAGGGCCTTCCACTTGCCAAGATTGAAAAATAAATATAAACATTTGTTCCTTTCTCCACTCATATGCTCAACAAGAATTATTCTATGCAGGCAAGAGAAATGTTTAGATCCATTATTTGGGAGTTAGACTTGTTTTTCTGCATTTCATGAAGTCTTTGAAGGTCTAGAACACTGGACAGCAAATGTTAATTGGAAGAGTCAGGTGAAGTCACACACTATAAATTAAGGACAAATTGCTGACCTTTGCCTCTTAGATGTTTACACCCCAGATGACTGCTTACACTGGAGATAGTTCTAAAAAAGTATGAGTAAAATGGCTTCCATTCTGATGAAAATTATTTTCTAAAAACTTTGATTTTTGGTGTATACTGAGTTAGGTTAGGATGCTGCAATTTCTTTAACTCTTACGTTGCCATCAGAGTATGGGGTAGTTTAGGGGAATAGGGTAAAGTAATGCAAAAGGAAAGAAAGGAGGATGTGAGTGGAAATAATTACGTAGGGAGGAAATGGTGTAACAGTGCTAAGGAGTGGCAGTGCAGATTTTTGTGCAGACAAAACCCAGACAACTCAATGTTACCAGTAGCTGGATGTTCTGAATTACATTTTGTTTTCTTTCTCTTCTCAGTTTTAAGCATTTTTGGTCTGAAAACAGGTTGAAAACCACCACTTGCTTTAACCAGGTTATTAATTTACAGTTTGGTTATTTCCATGGCACACATGCACTATCATTCTGTCTTTCTCTGTGTGTATGTGTTTAAACAATCACTACTTTTTATTTTTATTTTTAAAATGTTTCTATCTATGAGCTCACTTAGAACAGTCAGGATTGTTTGAGTGAAGAATCACTGTGTAATTTCAAAAAAGTGAAACTGATGTGAAACTCATTTGCTCCAGAAGCAATAAAGTAGTTGTCAGCCTCAGACTTGATTCTCTGTAATTATAGGAAAGAGGGTGGTTTTCTTTATTGTTCTTCTCCTCTTTAGCATCTGACACAGATGTCTCAGTTTCATAGCTGAGACACCCATTCTGTAAGCAGTATCTTTTAAACTTAGATTTAATTAGGATGGATTTGTAACTAGGAGATTTACAAAAGAGGATATATGTAAAGCCAGAGAAGTCTTTAATCCTTTTTTTAAATATTTGTTTATTTTGACTGGGCGCGGTGGCTCAAGCCTGTAATCCCAGCACTTTGGGAGGCCGAGACGGGCAGATCACAAGGTCAGGAGATCGAGACCATCCTGGCTAACACGGTGAAACCCCGTCTCCACTAAAAAATACAAAAAACTAGCCGGGCGAGGTGGCGGGCGCCTGTAGTCCCAGCTACTTGGGAGGCTGAGGCAGGAGAATGGCGTGAACCCAGGAGGCGGAGCTTGCAGTGAGCTGAGATCCAGTCACTGCACTCCAGTTTGGGCGATAGAGCGAGACTCCGTCTCAAAAAAAAAAAAAATTATTTATTTACTTATTTTTGAGACAAAGTCTCATTCTGTCACCTAGGCTGGAGTGCAGTGATGCAATCTCACCACACTGCAACTTCTGCCTCCCAGGTTCAAGCGATTCTCGTGCTCCAGTCTTCTGAGTAGTTGGATTATAGGCGTGTGCCACCATGCCTGGCTAGTTTTCAGATTTTTAGTAGAAATGGGTTTTCACCATGTTGACCAGGCTGGTCTTGAACTGGCCTCAAGTGATTGTTTTGCATCGACCTCCCAAAGTGCTGGGATTACAGGCAAGAGCTACCTTGCCTGACCTTTTAAAAAAATTATTTAACATGCCATGTACCTCAATTATCTGCTTTGTTTATTGGCTTAGCCACAAAGTTACGTGTGTGTGTGTGTGTGTGTTTCACACTTATTTGGGATTTTTGACATTGTAAGAGTATAACAATTATTGTCAGGATCTAGGAAATAATTGCTAACTTTTCTTAAACTTTACAAAGTACTTTTGTAGGCATTTCTCTCATGCAATAAAGAGAGGTAGGCTATAGGGATAAAAAGTGATAAAAACTGGTGATTACAACTATCAAGAATAGGAAGAGGGAAAATGATACAGGTGGTTCTTAAACCCAGTTCTTTGGAATTCAGATCCTATGTTCTCATTATTTTTTCTTCCTTATACCCTTTTCTATAAGCAGAGATAATGATAAACAGAGTGTTTCAGTAATATAAAGGGATGATAGTTCAGAAATGAGATGAGGGGAAGATTTTTACTGAGCCAGAATTGTGGTAGATGCATAATTAATCCACATAAAGGGTCAATATTAGTCCCACTTTACTGAGGAGAAAACAGATAATACACAGTAGCTTGCCCAAAATCACACAGGTAGAAAACACTAGAGCACAGATTTGAATTAAGGCTTCTGATTCTAAGGTCTGTTCCCTTTCCTCTATACCGCAATTTCTTAAACTAAATTTTAGAGAGGTGGGGAAGACTATGCAAAGGTTAGGAAAAGTGATTGATTTTAATTGTAATTAAATACAATTACATTGTAAATGTTTCAGTATGATTAATTTGAATTCTGTGGTTTAACAAGGGGGTGATTAAAGAGCGTATTGTAATAAGCATCAAAGGTTTTTTTTTCTTCAGAATGTTGAACAATCATATAAAGGAAAACAATTAGGAGGTTTTTAGTTGCCAGGAATGATTAGGGTTGTGAGAGTTATTCTTCTTTCAGACTGGAGTATACGTTCCACCGACAAGGATCATATTCTCCAACTTTGTCTTCTCCCCAGTTGTGCCTGGGATGATGGGATGTGGATGTGGATGTGCATGCATGATCAATAATAAGTAACTGCTACTTGCCTCTTTAGTAACTCTGCTGTCATTAGCAAAAATATCACTTGCTTATTTTGGTCTGTTTTTGGCCTGATTCTGAGAATTTATATTACTTTTCATTAGACCAATTATTCTTTTTTTTTTTTGGAGACGGAGTCTCGCTATGTCTCCCAGGCAGGCTGGAGTGCAGTGGTGTGACCTGGGCTCACTGTAACCTCTGCCTCCTGGGTTCAAGCAATTCTGCTCCCTCAGACTCCCAAGTAGTTGGAATTACAGGCACCTGTCACCACCATGCCCAGCTAATTTTTTGTGTTTTTAGTAGAGATGGAGTTTCACCATGTTGGCCAGGCTGGTCTCAAACTCCTGACCTCAAGTGACCCACTTGCCTTGGCCTCCCAAAGTGGAGGGATTACAGGCGTGAGCCGTTGTGCCCGGCTGACAAATTATTCTTAACTCAGGTAAAGTTATCAGTTAACTTGTGCACATGAAAAGAAAGCTAGTGTATTCATGGAACTATCTTTTTTTTTTTTTTTTTTTTGAGACGGAGTCTCGCTGTGTCTCCCAGGCTGGAGTGCAGTGGCGTGATCTCGGCTCACTGCAAGCTCCGCCTCCCGGGTTCACGCCATTCTCCCGCCTCAGCCTCCCAAGTAGCTGAGACTACAGGCGCCCGCCACCACGCCCGGCTAGTTTTTTGTATTTTTAGTAGAGACGGGGTTTCACCATGTTAGCCAGGATAGTCTCGATCTCCTGACCTCCTGATCCACCCGCCTCAGCCTCCCAAAGTGCTGGGATTACAGGCTTGAGCCACCGCGCCCGGCCGGAACTATCTTGATAGGGAGAAATTACTCAGGGTAACCCAGTGTGTATATAAAGCTGTCCCATCTTACAATTGAAATTATAATTTTATCTAGTTAATGTTTATTCATGAATCTCCTGTTTTTTTTTGCTTTTAGGACATTCGGAAATTCTTTGGAGTAATACCAAGTGGAAAGAAACTTGTAACTGAAACAGTAAAGCAGAATGAGAAAACAAAGTCTGATGAAGAAACTTTAAAAGCAAAGAAAGGAATAAAGGAAATCAAGGTTAGTTTTCTGGATATAATTTTGCATTGTATGGAATGTAAAATAAGCTCAGTTCTTATACTTTTTTTTTCTTTGAGACGTAGTCTTGCTCTGTTGCCCGGGCTGGAGTGCAGTGACGTGATCTCGGCTCACTGCAAGCTCTGCCTCTCAGGTTCACGCCATTCTCCTGCCTCAGCCTCCTGAGTAGCTGGGACTATAGACACCCGCCACCACGCCTGGCTAATTTTTTGCATATTTAGTAGAGATGGGGTTTCACCGTGTTAGCCACAATGGTCTCGATCTCCTGGCCTTGCAATCCTCCCCCCTCGGCCTCCCAAAGTGCTGGGAGTACAGGCATGAGCCACTGTGCCCAGCCTCAGTTCTTATACTTCATATCTTGGGAAGCTTGATATCAACTCAGAGGAAGCAGGTTTCAACTCAGAGGAAGAAAAAGAGTAATAAGGCTGTTCGTTCGTTTGTTCTTTCTCTCTCTCTCTCTCCTTTTCTCTTTTCTCTTTTCTTTTCTCTTTCCTTTTTTCTTTTCCTCTTCTCTTCTCTTCTCTTCTTTCGACAGGATCTTGCCCTGTTGCCCAGGCTGGAGTGCAGTATCGTGATCACAGCCCACTGCAGCCTCGAACTCCTGGCCTCAAATGATCCTCCTGGCTTTGCCTTCCATGTAGCCAGAACTACAGGTGCTTGCCATTGTGCCTGGCTAATTAAAAAAAATTATTTTTTGATAGAGATGGGGTCTCAATTATGTTAGACAGGCTGGTCTTGAACTCCTGGCCTCAAGTAATCCTCCTGCCCTTGTCTCCCAAGGTGTTGTGATTACAGGTGTGAGCCACCATGCCTGGCCACTAATTCTAATTAATGTAACTTACTACATTCATAGCTTGATGTTTTCCTGATGTAGAGATATAACCCCTTTTAGTTGTTAACACTTTGCATTTTAAGACCAAAGTTTGCTCACAGAGACATGAACCCCTATGCTCAGGTGGATGGTGTGAGATTTCTGGTGATGGAAGGCTTTGGAGGAAAGCTTTATTCTTTCCCCTGTTCTCTATGGGCCTGAGAGAAACTAAGATATAATGTCAATATGGAAAGTAGGCCATGGCTGCAGTAGTATATTTGAATTAATATTATTTCACTTTATGTAAAGTGTAACCATTTTGCAACTCTGCAAGTCCATCTGCCACCATCACTCCATTCTTCACGCCCTAGTTGTCATATATATTACACCTACATACGTTAATACTGCACAATTCAAGGTAATTTTGCTTTAAAAAGATGTGCATTTTTAAAAAAAATTAAGGCAAAAATTGCTCTTTTTATTTTACGCACGTATTTGCTATTTCTGATGCTGTTCATTTCTCACTGAAGATCTGAGTTTTCATCTAACATCATTTTCTTTCAATTTGAAGAATTTTCTTTAGCATTTTTTTGTAGTGTAGGTCTGTTCGTGATAAACCTCTGCTAAGTTTCTGTTAATCTGAAAATGCCTGTATTTTGCCTTCATTCTTGAAGGTTATTTTTGCTGGGTATGGAATTTTGGGTTGACTGTGTTTTAAAAAATTTAAGCCTTTTAAAGATGTTCCACTGTTTTTTGGCTTCCAGTTTGTCTGATGAGATGCCTCCAGTCATTCATATTGTTTTCTCATGTGTGTTGTTTTTCTCATGGTTCATTAAAGAATTTTTAAATTTTTGGTTTTCAGCAGTTTGACTATGGCATACCTGAGTGTGGTTTTCTTGTGTTTATCCTGTTTTGGGTTTCTGAGCTTCTTTAATCTGTAAATTTACATCTTTTATCAAAATTGGGAACTTTTTGCTATAATTTCTTTAAATATTTTTTCTGCCTCATTCTCTCTCCTCTTCTTGAACTACAATTACATAAACATTAAGAGTTTTGATATTATCTCACGGATCATTGAGCCTTGTTCATTTTTATCAGTCTTTTTTTCAGATTGAGTACTTTCTCTTTTTCCGTCTTTAGGTTCATTGATTCTTTTATCTCCAATTTGCTGTTAAGGCTATCTAGTGAATTTTTATTTTATATATTGTATTTTTCAATTCTAGAATTTTCATTTGTTTCTTTTTCATAACTTTAATTTCTCTCTTTTATGTCCTTGAGTGTAATTATAATAGCTGCTTTATTTTTTATTTTTTATTTTGAGACGGAGTTTTGCTCTTGTTGCCCAGGTTGGAGTGCAATGGCATGATCTTGGCTCACCACAACCTTTGCCTCCTGGATTCAAGCGATTCTTCTGCCTCAGCCTCCTGAGTAGCTGGGATTTCAGGCATGCGCCCCCATGCCCGACTAATTTTGTATTTTTAGGAGAGTTGAGGTTTCTCCATATTGGCCAGGCTGGTCTCAAACTCCCGACTTCAGGTGATCTACCTGCCTCGGCCTCCCAAAGTGCTGGAATTACAGGCATGAGCCACCACGCCCGGCCTAGTAGCTGCTTGAAAATTCTTGTCTGCTAATGCTGACATCTGGGTTATATCAAGATTGGTCTTCATTAAGTGCTTTTTGTCCTGATTCTTTGGGTCATGTGTTAGTTCAGGCCACCATAACAAAATTGTAAAGTAGATGGTACTGGCTGATTAGGTGTCTGGTGAGGGCCTTTTTCCTGGTTGGTACATGGCTCCCTTCTTGCTGTGTTCTCACATAGTCTCTTCTTAGTGCATTTGGGTGAAGAGAGAGATTGAACACTCTGGTGGAGAAAGAGAGAGAGAGAGAAATTGAATGAGCACTCTGGTGTCTGTTCTTAAAGAATGCGAATCCTGTCAGATCAGAGCCCCACCCTTATGACCTTATTTATCCTTAATTACTTGTTTAGAGATTCCACCTCCAAATATAGCCACCCCGAAGGTTATGGCTTCAACATGTGAATTTTGGGGACACAGACATTCAGGACATAACATTCCATCCATGGCCACTCAAAATTTATGTCCTTCTTGCATGCAAAATACATTCATTCCATCATAACAGCCCCCAAAGTCTTATTTCAGCATCAAGTCTGAAGTCCACTGTCTCATGTAAATATCATCCAAATCAGATATGGGTGATACTTGAGGTATGAATCATCCTGAGGCAAAATTTCTCTCTAGGTGTGAACCTGTGAAACCAGATAAGGAATGTGCTTCTAAAATATGATAGTAGAACAGACATATAGGGTAGACATTGCCATTCCAAAGAGGAGAAATCAGAAGGCAGGGAGGGGTGATGGATCCCAAACAAGTCCAAAACCTAGCACGGCAAATTCCATCAGAACTTAAGCCTTGAAAATAATACTCTTTGGCTTGATGCCCTGCCCTCTAGACCCACTGGGTTAGTGGCTCTACCCCCACAACCATAGGCAGCTGTCCTGCTTCTGCAGCTCTGCTGGGCCGTCCTGCCCACAAGGCTTTGGGTGGTGGCTGTCTCATCTGTTGAAACCAAGCTCCATCTTTTGAAGAGGCAGTTCTGATGGTTGATCTCTGAATTGCTTTTGGGACCATTCTTCCCTTTTCTTGAAAAATAGCCCTGTTGTCCTGTCACTGGAATCTCAGAAGTCTGACAGCCTTCTTTCATTTTGTCCTTTCTCCATCCTCTTCAATTCAAACTGACAGTGTTTTTGCTTGTATAATCCCGTAATCTCTTTATCAAGTGATACTCCAGCTACATCCTTGGTATTCTCTTTAGAACATGCTTTTTCTTTTCTTTTTTTTTTGAAACAGTCTTGCTCTGTTGCCCAGACTGGAGTGCAGTGGCGCGATCTCAGCTCACTGCAACCTCCGTCTCCCAGATTGAAGTTAATCTCCTGCCTCAGCCTGCTGAGTGGCTGGGACTGTGGTCGCGTGCCACTGTCCAGCTAATTTTTTGTATTTTTGCTAGAGTTGGGGTTTCACCATGTTGGCCAGGCTGGTCTCAAACTCCTGACCTCAAGTGCTCCACCTGCCTCGACCTCCCAAAGTGCAGAGATTACAGGTGTGAGTCACCACGTCCGGCCTAGAACATGCTTTATCATTTTTTGAAATATGGACAGGCTGAGAATTTTACAAACCTTCAAGCTCTGGTCTCTTTCTGCTGAACAGTTTCTTCTGTAGTTCATCTCTTCCCTTTTGCATTTGACTACAAGCAGTCAGAAGGACTCAGGCTGCATCTTCAAGATTTTGCTTTGAGATCTCCTCAGCTAAATATGTGATTTCATCGTTCACAAGTTCCATCTTTTACAGAGCACTAGGACCCAACTTGGCCAAGTTCTGTGCCACTTTATAGTAAGAATTGCCTTTCTTCCAATTTCCAATAATCTCTCTCTCATTTCCATGTAAAACCTCACCAGGCTGGCCTTTAACATTCATATTTATACCAGCATCCTGTTCATGATGATATATGCTCTGAGATGAAAGACGCTTCTTCTCTAGCTCTTCTCTTTTCTTCACCAGCTCTCATTGTTATTACATCTAAAGTTCATATTTCTACCAGCAGTTCCTTCATGGCAGTCTAGGCTTTTTCTACATGCTAGAAGACATCTAGCCTCTACCCAATTCCAAAGTCACTTCTGTATTTTAGGTTTTGTTTTTGTTTGTTTGTTTTTTTTTTTTACAGTAGTACTCCATTTCTTGGTACCAAAATCTGTATTATACAATCAGAGTTCTGTAGAGAATCAGAAGCAATAGGATGCATGTGTGTATACATAGAGAGATTTATTACCAAGAATTGGTACCCTGATGTTTTAACTGGGAGTCCAAAGGCAGGAAGAAAGTATCCCAGAGATGTCCCAGCTCTAAGGCAGTCAGGCAGGAGGAATTCCCTCTCATTCAGGAGAGGATTAGCCTTTGTTCTTTTCAGACTTTCAGCTGATTGGATGAGACTTAATGCCATCAGGAAGGGCAATATGCTTTACTTAGTCT
The DNA here is from genome assembly GCF_037993035.2 of Macaca fascicularis. Taxonomy (NCBI): domain Eukaryota; kingdom Metazoa; phylum Chordata; class Mammalia; order Primates; family Cercopithecidae; genus Macaca; species Macaca fascicularis. The sequence goes on along the minus strand of NC_088379.1, from coordinate 38,632,729 downwards.
ATTGATTTAAATATTAAGCTCATTCGAAAACATCCTTGCAGAAACACCCAATATGATGTTTGACCAAATATGTAGACATCTTGTGGTTCAGTCAGGTTCACACATAAAATTAACCTCAGCAGGTCACATTTCCTCTTTATTTGTATGTTCTAGTTGTTTTGGATTATTTTGGACATTGTGAATGATACAGTGTAGGGACTTTGGATCCTGTTATATTCCTTCAAAGAGTGTTGATTATTTTGGTTTATCAGGCATTGATCTTGGTGTACTTAAGCTCTAAACTCTTGCCTACCCTGTAATGGGCAGCAGCTGAAATCTTTATTCAATTCTTTTAACCTTAGCTAAGCACTAGGAGTTGTTCCACATATGTATAATTCAGGAGATAGCCAGAGATTTGGGTAAAGTTTACAGGCAGAATTTGGGATTTCTTTCTGTGGCTTTCTCCTTTCCTTGATACCTTCTTCTCTTACTTTTGAGTTGTAGTTGATTCTAACTCTGTCCTTGATCCAGTGGTATATGTAAATTATAATTGCTCATTTGATCCATTTTCTTGCAAGCTAGTTGATTGTTCTTATGTTTTTGAAGTTTTATTGTAATGGATAGGAATAGTTTCTATTTCTACCTTATAATTGATTATAATCAGTTTTTTCACTGACTTCTTGATGCTTTCTGAGAAAATTTGAATATGTTAGAAATGTGATGTTTAACTATAAAATATAAATAATACCTTTTGCATTGGTTTTATTTAGTATTTTTTTTTTTTTTTGAGATGGAGTTTCGCTCTTGTTCCCCAGACTGGTGTGCAATGGTGTGATCTTGGCTCACTGCAACCTCTGCCCCCCAGGTTCAAGCGATTCTCCTTCCTCAGCCTCCCGAGTAGCTGGGATTACAGGCATGCACCACCACACCTGTCTAATTTTGTTGGACAGGTGACCTGACCATGTTGGTCAGGCTGGTCTTGAACTCCCAACCTCAGGTGATCCACCTGCCTTGGCCTCCCAAAGTGTTGGGATTACAGGCATGAGCCACTCACTACGCATGGCTGGTTTTATTTAGTTTCCTAAGGGGCATTGGCAGTGGTAGGCCACTAGCTTAGCATTTATTCCTGTTTCTGTCTTTTCATTTTCAGGAAGCACTTGCCTTGTAATATCTGATATCCTTTTATTCTTTGTTGTATACATAGGTTAGTGTTGAAAGTGGAGCTGAATAATGTTATAGTGTTTTCTGTAATTCTTTTTTTCCCATTGTGGTACAGTTACTGTCTGGCCTACTTTTAGCCAATAAGGGTATATTACTGACAGTTTAGGCTGGAGAATTCTTTGTTGTGGAGGACTAGTCCTATGCATTGTAGGATGTTTAATAGCATTCCTGATCTACTTGTTAGGTGACAGTAAACCTCCCTACCCCTATTTGTGACAAGTAAAAATGTTTCTAGACATTGAAAAATGTCTTCTGGTGGGGGGCGGGTATGCAAAATTCCTCCTATTTAAAATGACTGAGCCCAAATCTAACGAGAAAAAAAGGATAGTTATATAGGCTTATTTATGTTCTAATTATACTGTGATGTTTATAGGTAAATAGCTCCCGTAAAGAGGATGACTTCAAACAGAAACAACCAAGCAAGAAAAAGAGGATCATCTATGATTCAGGTAATATTTCTTCTGTGGAGCTTTAAAGTTTTAAGGTTATTGTATATCCCTTAGCACAGCGATGGGTGTGGTGGCTCACGCCTGTAATCCCAGCACTTTGGGAGGCCAAGGCAGGCAGATGACTTGAGGTCGGGAGTTTGAGACCAGCCTGGCCAACATGGTGAAACCCCGTCTCTATTAGAAATACAAAAATTAGCTGGGTGTGGTGGCATGCGCCTGCAATCCCAGCTACTTGGGAGGCTGAGGTATGAGAATTGATTGAACCCCGGAGGCAGAAGTGGCAGTGAGCCAAGATTGCCACTGTACTCCAGTCAGGCTGACAAGAGTGAGACTTTGTCTCCAAAAAAAAAAAAAAAAAAAAGTAAATAAACTATGTTCTGAAACACATAGCTCTCTGAGGTATTAATAAGTGCTGTGAGAAGGGTGCTGTATGCTCAAGTGAAATTTCAAATAATTTTATTATAGAACTTATCAGAACCAAAATCTGTTTGTATTAAAGATTCCTTTAGAAAGTGATAGAGTATGCAGCATTTGTCAAACTTAATTTGGATGTGATATATGTGTTTTTATTTAATTTAATTAATTTATTTAGAGACAGTCTTGCCCTGTTGCCCAGGTTGGAATGCAGTGGTGTGATCTTGGCTCACTGCAACCTCTGCCTCCCAGGTTCGAGCGATTCTTGCGCTTCGGACACCGCAGTAGCTGGAACTACAGGCGTGCAGCACCATGTCTAGCTAATTTGTGTAATTTTAGTAGAGATGGGGTTTTACCATGTATCCCAGGCTGGTCTCGAACTCCTGGCCTCAAGCAATTCACCTTCCTCGGCCTTTCAAAGTGTTGGGATTGCAGGCATAAGCCTCTGCATCTGGCCCTGTTATTTTTAAAAATACTTGTATTAATTTCTTTTCCAGTTGAGGTTGTTGGAAGTTAAATTTGAAAAATAGTGCCTTAGAATACTGTTTTTAAAGCAAAAAATCTAAGATTTAATTTTTGTGCCTTATTGAAAGATCTGGCTTTTTTGGGTTGCATTTAAAAAGGAATAAACACAATTTAAAGGCTTTTCTTTGAATGTAATTTTAAAATAGGGAACAAATTTTTTTGCATGCCTTTTATGATGCACAAAATGATGGTAAAATGATGATAGAATTCAGAAAGTTTCAGTTTTTGCTTTTGTGGAGAAGATCTGTCTCTTCTGTTTTATTTTTATGTGGTGTGAATTTTTTTTTTGAGATGGAGTTTTGCTCTCTCAGCAAGGCTGGAGTGCCGTGGCACGCTCTCTGCTCACTGCAACCTCTGCCTCCTGAGTTCAAGTGATTCTCCTGCTTCAGCCTCCCAAGTAGCTGGGATTACAGGTGCCCACCACCATTCCTGGCTAATTTTTGTAGCTTTTAGTAGAAAAGGGATTTCACTATGTTGGCCAGGCTGGTCTTGAACTCCTGACCTCAGGTGATTTTGCCTGCCTCGGCCTTCCAAAGTGTTGGGATTACAGGCGTGAGCCACTGCACCCGGCCTTCTGGTGTGAATTCTTAAAATAAAAAATGTGCCTAAAGAAGCATTTATGGATTGTCAAGATTTTCACAGTACTATCAAAGGTTCTGAATTCTGAAAGTACTTAAGTGTTTACTGTGTGCCTTTTATTGCTCTGTATTGTAAAGAATTTGAAAGAAGTACGTGTTCTTCTTCCCCAGGAGTTTTGTTTGTTGGGAAACTGGAAATGTGTTTGATATAGTTTACTACAGTGTGACAGGATTTATAAATGCGTGGTGCAAGGGAAGAGGAAGGACACTAAAGTTTATGAAACATCTATTTTGTACCAGGCACTATGCCAGGTACTCATACTTTTTTCCTGACTTTTATTTAAGTGCCCTGGGAGATTAGGCTGTGGTAAACAGAATAATGGCCCCAAAAGATATCCACAGCCTAATTCTTAGAACCTGTGACTATATTAGGTTATATGGGAAAGGTAAGTAAAAGTTACTGATGGTGTTAAGATGGCTAATCAGATGACCTTAAAAGTAGGGAGATTAGGTCAGGCGTGGTGGCTCTTGCCTGTAGTCCCAGCACTTTTGGAGGCTGAGGCGGGTGGATCACTTGAGGTCAGTCAGGAGTTCCAGACCAGCCTGGCCAACATAGTAAAACGCCGTCTCTACTAAAAATACAAAAATTAACTGGCGTGGTGGCACGTGCCTGTAGTCCCAGCTGCTGAGGAGTCTGAGGCAGGAGAATCACTTGAACCCAGAAGGCAGAGGTTGCAGTGAGCTGAGATCACTCCACTGCACTCCAGCTTGGGTAACAGAGTGAGACTCTGTCTCAAAAAAGAAAAATAAAATAGGGACATTATGCTGGATTATCTGGGTGGGCTCAGTGTAGTCACAAGGAATAGGGAGGCAGAAAAAGGGTTTCGAGAGTGAGATTAACTGTGGAGGAAGGTTAGAGGATCCAGGAGATGGCAACATGAGGACTTTCGCTTGATGCTGCTGGCTTTGAATATGGAGGAAGGGTCCTTGAGCCAGGAAATGCTGGCATCCACTAGAGATTGGAAAAGGCAAATAAAATTCTTTCTTAGAGTATCCAGAAAGGAACATAGCCCTACTGGTACCTTGACTGGGCCAATGAGACCCATGTTTACCGTCTGTCTAACCTCCAAAACTGGAAGATAATAAATTTAGTGGCTTAGTTGTTTTAAGCCACTAAGTTTGTGGCCATTTATTATAGCTGGAATAGGAAACTAATACATAGTCTTAACACTGAGTAAAAGTAACCTGTGAGAATTCACAGAAGACATGTGCCTTGAAAAAGACCTTGAGGAATTGGTTCACCATGACTACTTTAAAAAGTGCACTGTATTATAATAGTTCTTTTCCAAGTTTCATTTTATTTTTCTCTCACATACAGATTCAGAGTCAGAGGAGACGTTGCAGGTAAAAAATGCCAAAAAGCAACCAGAAAAACCGCCAGTATCTTCTAAACCTGGTAAAATTTCACGGCAGGATCCTGTTACATACATTTCAGAAACAGGTAAGGTTGCATTGTGTGTTATGTTCTTGAGTTTTTTGTTGGTGTCTAAATGTACCTCCTTCACTTTGAATGGAATTTCTACTGCCTTTTTGCTTTGTTGAGTTATATTTATCAGGGAAGGCTGGGATCATCTTTGGCATTTCCTGTGGATTAAGGACCAATTACAGGGAAATTGGCTCTTGGAATTTTTTTTAAGTGCTCGTACTGAATCATATAAATTGAAGCTTAATCTTGAATCACATATTAAAATAGTATTGGGTTGTTTTAGAACTACTTTTTTAATGTAAGCTTTTTATCCGGCAGGCCAAAGTCAATAATCTAAGTGTAGAGTGATTACTCACATTTGTGATTTATTATTTAGCACTGATGTTGAATTCCTTGTATTCTCTGGTGACACTGAAAATTAAAGTATTGGGTTTTTTAAAGAAGATTGTTTTGTACTTAAATTTAATTCTGTTAGATCTGTTTTAAGAGTAATCAAAGTGCAAAGGACATTTATAAATAATTATGTGCTAATCTGAAATATTTTGTTGTGTAAATAATTGTTTCATGAATACTGTTCTTTTATGTAAGGATCCCAGAGTTATATTGTCATCCTAGAAGAAAAGCTCAGATAAGTTAGGGGTGAAGTCATTTCGATTGTAACATTGTTAACCCTTGGAGGAGACCATAACCAGAATAATACGGGATGATGTACATGAAAGGGCCAGACCCAGTGCCTGACACATTGAGTAGGCAGTCCAAAGGAAAAAATAAAAAGAAAAACCAAGTCCATAGGTGAACTTTGTAAGTTATGTGAAACATTTGCTGATGAAATTGTTCAAAATATTAAAGACAAAGTGTAAGTGATGTGAGCATATTTTTTGGGAAATTTTTCCTAAACTGAGACGTTTCTTTGTTATGGGCAGGTGACTGACTCTTAACTTTCTCGTGCTGTTGCTAAATATCTGCTCAGGCACATTGTGTAAACGAACCCTTAAATTGAGAGGCTCTCCTCTTAGCTCTGGCTACCTTTGTGAAGTTTTGAACATGTGGGAGGGGAGAGTAAGAACAGTATGGTGATAGGTTTATTATGTAACTGAAGGTGGTGTGATTAGGCTTTCCAGTGACACCCTGATAAACGTCAAAGTTAGTGTGCAGCCAGCCATGGCCTTCAACTGTGGATCAAGGCTGTTGTTATCTGGTGATTTTAAGTAAACAAAAAGGTCAGATAATTTAAGTTCTGATCACAGTTTCTTTCACATTGGACTGTTTATTTCAGACAAGCAATTTTTTTCTTTCTGTATCTAGTCATCCATTAAGATGAGCAATATTTGAATGTTACTTTCTGAAGAGATGTCCAGCTTTTTATCTGAAAACTTTTTATGAACATTAGGCAGTGTTCGTGTCGTTTGCTGGTAGCATATACATGTGAAAGTAAACATTGTCCTCTTGTTTTAGCTAAAAATCTTGGGGTATGATGTACCTATCTAAGGTGGTGTTCAGTATTGTGCATTATTCTATTTTTTTCTTAGAATTGAGATGTAGGGAAGAAGCTTGCTTTATTATTGCCTGTTTTATCTTTTCATGCTTTATTGTTTGAAATGATAGGTGAATGGGAGGAAGATAAGCCTTTTCCTTCATACAAGAGAATGAGACTATTAAAAAAAGTCCATAATAAGATTGGCATAATAAAATCACAAATATATGAGTTTCAAAAAAGAAAAGTGCAGCTTTTTCAAATTAGTATTCTACTGGAAAATCCTTGACCTTAAAGTAATACTTTCGTTACTCTTTACTTTAGGCTAGAACCATACTTTTCAATATTGGGTCATAAATATTTTTGTTTTATATTACCAGTATAAGGTTAAATAAAATGTGTGTGTGTGTGTAATAGAATTGGGCATTACCTCATTCCATAAAATAGAATGAGTATTCCCAATATTTTTGTAATAGTTTAAAAGTAAAAATTCTAATCTAAAACTGTATTGTTTATCTAGAGATTGGAGCTTCTTGTGGAAAAGTATCATATGACATGATTCAGTTTAAAAAAACCTGTTAATTCCAAAAGATAGGATTTTTTTTTCATTATTGCATACTTTATCTTTTCTTTTCTTTTTTTTTTGAGACGGAGTCTTGCTTTGTCACCCAGGCTGGAGTGCAGTGGCCGGATCTCAGCTCACTGCAAGCTCCGCCTCCCGGGTTCACGCCATTCTCCTGGCTCAGCCTCCCGCGTAGCTGGGACTACAGGCGCCCGCCACCTCGCCCGGCTAGTTTTTTGTATGTTTTAGTAGAGACGGCGTTTCACCATGTTAGCCAGGATGGTCTCGATCTCCTGACCTCGTGATCCGCCCGTCTTGGCCTCTCAAAGTGCTGGGATTACAGGCTTGAGCCACCGCGCCCGGCCACTTTATCTTTTCTTATGTTCTGTATTCTGATTTTAAAAACAACCTTTGGTTCTATTGGCATTTTTCTTGTGGCATAGCATGTGTACTGTTTAAAAGCATGGCCTTGGTTAAATCTTTACTTAACTTTCCTTGTGTTTTAGTTTACTTCTATGTAAAACGGAGACATCACTAGTACCTGCATCAGCAGCCTTTTGTGATAGTCAAATGAGGTAATTCTTGAAAAGCATTTAAAATAGGGTCTGACTTAGGATCTAAAATAGTAAATGCTCAATAAGTATTAATTGTTATTCTTATGTTTTGACTCTTATTATAAGCCTACATCTGCCTTTAAAGATATTTTGTATTTGTTTACTTACTTAGGGCTTTCTGTTGATTTTGTAATTGAGCTTTAGAAATTTGGGAATGATATTTGGCTCACTTATGTTATGGATTTGTGTCATCCATTATGGGAACTACTAGTTATTTGTGGCAGTGGAGCACTTGAAATGTGCCTAGTCTGAATTGAGAATGCTGTAAATGTGAAATACACACAGATTTCACACAGCAAAGGAAACAGTCAACAAAATGAAATGACAACCTACAGATTGGGACAAAATTTGCAAATCATATATCTGATAAGGGGTTGATATCTAAAATGTGTGAATAATTCATACAATTCAATAGAAAAACAGTCAAATTTAAAAATGGGTAAAGGACCTAAAGAGACATTTCTCCAAAGAATGCATAAAAGTGGCCAACAGGTATATGAAAAAGTGTTTAATATCATTAATCCTTAGGGAAATGCAAATCAAAACCAGTATGCAATAACACCTCACTCGTTAGGATGGCTATCATTAAAGAATAAAGGGATAACAAATGTTATTCACAGTGTGCAGAAAAGGGAACCTGTACACCATTGGTGGTAATGTAGATTGGTGCAGCCATTATGGAAAACAGCATGGAGGAGCCCAGTGGAATTAAAAATAAAACCGCCATATGACCCAGCAATCTCTCTTCTGGGCATATACCTAAAGGAAATGAAATCACCACCTCAGAAAGTTATCTGCACTCCCATATTCATTGCAGCATTATGCACAAAGCCAAGATACGGAAACAACCTAAGTGTCAGACGGTGGATGGATGAAGGCATTGTGGTATATGTAATCATGGAATATTATTTGGCTTAAAAAAAAAGGAGGTTCTGTCATTTGCCACAGCATGTATGAACCCGGCGGACATTATGTTAAGTGAAATGTCAGGCACAGAAGGAAGAATATTGTGTGATCTCACTTATAATGCAAACTCTTTTTTTTTTTTTTTTTTTTTGAGGCGGAGTCTCGCTCTGTCGCCCAGGCTGGAGTGCAGTGGCGCGATCTCGGCTCACTGCAAGCTCCGCCTCCCGGGTTCCCGCCATTCTCCTGCCTCAGCCTCCCGAGTAGCTGGGACTACAGGCGCCGCCACCACGCCCGGCTAATTTTTTTGTATTTTTTTAGTGGAGACGGGGTTTCATTGTGTTAGCCAGGATGGTCTCGATCTCCTGACCTCGTGATCCGCCCGTCTCGGCCTCCCAAAGTGCTGGGATTACAGGCTTGAGCCACCGCGCCCGGCCTATAATGCAAACTCTTAAAAAAAAGTCAATAGAGAATGCAACAGTGGTTGCGAGGGTTGAGGAGGACATGGGGAGATATTGATTAGAGGTTACAAAGTAGCAGATACATGGGATGAACAAGTCCAGAGATCTAATGTATAACATGAGGACTATAATTAATAAAGTTGTACTGTATTTGGGATTCCTGCTAAATTAGTACATTTTAGTTGCTCTTGCCACAAAAATAAAATGAGTAACTATGTGAGATGATGGATATGTTAATTTCCTTCACTCTAGTATTTATTTTACTATCTATATATGCCCTAATATCATGTTGTATACTTTAGATATATACAATAAAATTTATTTTAAAAACACAGATTTCAAAGACTTCCTACACAAAAAAGGTAAACTACCTTGTTAATTTTTTGTTATTGATCCCATTTTGAAATGCTAATAATTTGGATGTATTGGGTTAGATAAAATATATGGTTAAAATTAATTTCACTTCTTTCTTTCTACTTTTAAACATGTGGCTATGAGAAAATTTGAAATTTTATATGTGGCTTGTATTTTACTTCTGTTGCATAGTGCTTTATAAGCAATGAAAAACAGATTTAGGAAAAATGTAGGTTTCAAGTATTTTTGCGTATATTATTATACAGCTAGCTTTTTAGATTATTGTTATACAGATTTTTAGGCTTTCCATTTTGCTCCATGAGAAATATTTTTCATCATCACTTTGATTAGCTCTGTCTTCTACTAGGATTTATTGATTTTTAAAAACTAATTTAACCACATTAATTTCCCAAGTTACAGGAAAAGGAAAGAACTGCTTATAAATATCTTTATAGCCAACTATTGACTCTAGTAAAATGTTCTTCAAGGTTAGTAAAAACCCAAATACTTGTTGTACTGGGTAAATATATTTACTTTTAGCTGTTTAATGAAGTGAGAGACCTTGAGTCTTGTTTGGCGAAGATTGACCTTTTATTATGGTTTCATCAGGGCCTGCTGTTTGATCGAAAATGGTGGGGGTTTTTCCTGCCTTGAATTGTTTGACTGGTGATTTTAATTGTGCACATAATTCCGGAGGCAGTTAGTACTCCTGAAGTTATAATTATTTGAGGAGTGTTAAATGGGAAAAAAATTGGTGATGTTGTGTTCTCTAGGTTACAGGTTACCATGTAATAACAGTGACTTGTGACTTTGGAAAATAGTAGCAGAAAATATTCTTGGCGATGTGTGTAACATTCTCTTTGCTAACTTTTAGAGACATAGTTTTGTGCATGGGACAAATAGGTATAGATTCTGTATATGATAGAGAGCTTCTCTTAGATGTTTTCAGGGAAACCTAGAGTGATAAGGGTAGAAAATTTCCTTCAAGTGAGTATTATATTTTTTTGATTATACTTGTTCAAAAATTAATAATACTTTGTACATTAAAATTCTGTATAAAGGAAACTAAATTTAGAATTTTTGAAGATGAGGTATTTAAATTAATATTATTTTAAATTACCTAAGTAAATGTTCCATTCACACACACACACACACACACACACACATTTGAGTAGCATCTTACTGTAAAATTTCTACAGCTTGCTTTTTCTTTTTTTTTTTTTTTGAGATGGAGTTTCGCTCTTGTTAGGATCTTGGCTCACCGCAACCTCTGCCTCCCAGGTTCAAGTGCATCTCCTACCTCAACCTCCTGAGTAGCTGAGATCACAGGCATGCACCGCCATGCCCGGCTAATGTTGTATTTTTAGTAGAGACGCGCTTTCTCCATGTTGGTCAGGCTGGTCTCGAACTCCCGACCTCAGGTGATCCACCTGCCTCAGCCTCCCAAAGTGCTGGGATTACAGGCGTGAGCCACTGTGCCTGGTCTACAGCTTGCTTTTTCATAACTTAATGCCTTAACCCTCCCTTCTCCCTTCCCTCCCAGTAGAAGAATTGAGTAGATCTTTGGATGTCTCTCGTACACTTAATTTTTTAATGTCATCTAGTTTTATATCTTCTACAAATTTGATATATTTATCTTTGTGTTTCTTCCTGAATCATTATTAAAATTGTTTAGCATTAAGGGACAAAGTTTTTTTCAAAATTTGCTTTGAATCATCAGCACCCTGGATATAGCTGTTTAGTTTCTTATGTATAGCTGTCTAATTACTTATGAATCTTAGTAATGACTATTATTTTGTATTTCTCTATCTTGCCATAAATCAGTGTTTCTCAACCAAGGGTGATATTGCCTTCTGAGGGACCTTTGGCAATATCTGGAGACAGTTTTGGTTGTCACAACCGGGGGATGCTACGGCATGTAATTGGCAGAGGCCAGGTATGCCACTAAGCATCCCACAATGCACAGGACAGAGAGTTACTTGGCTTAAAATGTCAATAACGTGGAGGTTAGAAACCCTGCCTCTTATCAGAAGAGAATTTGGTAGATACTTTGTTTAAGTCCAGATATTGTTTTTAGTATTCATTTCACCTACTAGTCTGATAACTCACAGAGGAAATGAAGGCTTAGGGCTTAGTTTATGCTCAGTGAGACCTTGTCTACTTCAGTTGAGTGCCATTATGTTGCTCCTGACCTGTTCATGATGTTACTGCATAGCATTGTCACTAAATCTGTAATCTTCTGTAGTTCTGTGGTTGCGGATCTGCCTTTCTATTTTTTTGACAATTAGGACTTCATTAATCTTCAGGGATTTCTATTTTATGTGATGATTCAAAGGTCACTGATAGTGCTTTAGCAATTTTATCTGCAAATGCACATATTTATGAGAGCTAGATGCTTTCTTATAATCTTCTTTGCTAATTTGTTCTTCAATTCTCTTTTATTAGTGTGTATTACGAGACCTGAAAAAAATTAAGTGGCATATGGAGAGGAAGGAGATTTGAAAAGGGCACAGTAAATAATGAGACACTAAAATATTGAGGTTCTGAAGCATCTTTGAAAATGAACAGACTGAAGGCCGGGCGCGGTGGCTCAAGCCTGTAATCCCAGCACTTTGGGAGGCCGAGACGGGCGGATCACAAGGTCAGGAGATCGAGACCATCCTGGCTAACATGGTGAAACCCCGTCTCTACTAAAAATACAAAAAACTAGCCGGGCGAGGTGGCGGGCGCCTGTAGTCCCAGCTACTCCGGAGGCTGAGGCAGGAGAATGGCGTGAACCCGGGAGGCGGAGCTTGCAGTGAGCTGAGATCCAGTCACTGCACTCCAGCCTGGGCGACAGAGCGAGACTCCGTCTCAAAAAAAAAAAAAAAAAAAAAAAAAAAAAAAGAAAATGAACAGACTGTTCTGGTGACACGTACTTTGCTGTCAGGCACTTGTGAAATTATGAGGGACATAGAACTGTATTCCAGAATGCCAAGGAAGTAGGATTATGTTATGAAAATATCATTAAGTACTAATAATATACAATACAATATATAATAATAAAATAATATACAAAGTGACTTATATTTGGCTTTGATACTAAGACCAGCACTGTTCTCTCCTCTTGTGTGGGGAAGATGTATGTGAATGGCATTGGGGAAATTGCATTGCAGAATCACTCCCTTAGCTCTGTGGCCAGGCAGGTTTCCTTCTATTGTCCGTTTTATGCCTTAGAATTGTAAGAAGCTTTGGGTAGTGTATCTGTGGCAACTACCCAGGCCTTTCCCCTACTTTTTCTTATTCAGGCATTTCAGTGGACTCGGTACCCGTGTGGTGGATAACATCACATTGCAAGCCAGTACTTTTTTCTCTTGTTTATTATTACTCAGCTACCTCACTAGACTCCATGAATTATAAAATAAGGTTTATTTTAAAAATATAACTGACTCTATTTGATTCTAAGAGGATTCATTTGTAGTGAATCATGAGATCTCTGGTTTCTTGATTGAAGATGAGCAATCTTAGAAGTTTTATTTTATGCCGATATGTATAGAATGTCTGATTTACCATATAAATGGGCAAAAGTGGTATGTTTAGTTTCTCTTCCATCCACTTAATTTAACCAATATTTATGGAAGGCTTGGCTCATACGTGAACCTTTTTCTGTCTCTAAAACCAAAATGATGGTTTAGATTTTTGACTCATGGAAATATTGAAAAGAAGCTTTATAGAAAAAGAGTTTGAACAGTTTGATTCGTTTTTTAGTTTTTGACTTGTTGCTAAATAAATTATTTTTAGTCCCTGTAACTGGATCTCTTCATTAATTTGCTTTTTGTGTATTCTAGACCAAAGAAAAGAAAATCACAGAATTGGAATTCAGAGATCTGTTTGGAAAGGCCAGATTCTCAGCAGTATGAATTCCAGAATTAGATTTTTTTCCTTCTTGCCTTATAAATAGATTTTTATATGGACCCCCACATTTTTTATTTCTCTTTTGTTATTCTTCTAAATAAATGAATGTATCTAACTCAGAATGTCAAAGCAATCTTCTCTCCCACGCAGTTCCTCTGCTGTGTGTAGGATAATATGATAATGCTAGTTTGCTTGGTTGTTGGTACCGCATTTGAGGTTATGTTGCCTATAAATACAAATAAATGGTGTTTTTACAAGAAGACAGATATCCTAGAGGGAAAATCTAAGTGTTCAATTGTTCGTGATTTTCAACCAGTTCTCCTCAATTTGACTTAGATCTGTTTATCATTATTTTATTGTAAGTTTCTGGGGAGAAGAGAACATGGTTTGCCTTTGGCTTCCGATGAGGCGGAATCCAATTTAAGCTTATTAGAAAACAAGAACAAATGTTAAAAAAGAATAACTACAACTTTATTTGGAATGTTTCATCTCTACACACTGTGTAGGATTGTAAAATATTTATTTTACATGAGGATCCTCACAGCAACACCTGTTAAGTCACTGTCTGTTGGAAGCAGCTAGTTGTAACCTTGGCCTGTGTTGTCTTCTTTCCATAATATGTTGGTATAGCCTTTAAAATGTTAAAGGCAAAGGAACTTTAAGACAACAAGTTGAGAAGTCATAGTAGAGAAACAGTAGGACTGCTTGTTCTTCAAGTTTTCTGGTTTCATCAAGGCAAGATGACAGTGTTTTCAGATATGCCTGTGGCTTATAGGATACCATATTTATTTATAAAATAAATATGAAATCCTTTATATTTGTGAGAAATATCTCAATGCTTAGGATCATGAATTTGCTTTTTTTTTTTTAAATGTTATTCTCATAACTGTAAGGAGTATGGGGAAATTGACAAATCAGGGGGTACTAAATAGGTATTAAAGCAAGGGAGCCAGTCCTTGAAAATTAGCCTCCCTTTTTCTTTTTATAACTGTGTTTTACTAGAGTTACTCGTACTTTCCGAGGGGCTTAGAGAGCTATTTATTTTGTAGTTAACAGAGAAAAGGAGCCTTATTTGCAATTTTTGTTTATCCCAATGAAAACATACTTAAAGTATCTTGTAGAACACTCCCATATTTTTTCTTTGGAGATCCATGTGTAATTAAATTTTCTCAGAAATTATAAAAATGTTTATAAACTTATGCCCGTGTTTAGCTATAGCACAATTTTTTGATCTATAGCTTAAAGACATTGTTCAATTCAAATTCATGTATTCAGAGAACGGCTCTGTTACCCTCCACTATTGTACAGAGATCTCTGGTAGAGGAGGCTCATGACAAGAACCTCCCTTTTTAGGGGTGATGTTTATACCTATAACATTAGGATGCACATAAAAGAACAGAGTGATGCATTTTGTTTTTTTGACAGCTTAATTTTGCTCTTTTCATGAGTTTTTTTTTTTTTTTTTTTTTGAGTCTTGAAATTTGGGCTTAATTTTTCATGGCTTCATGAGTCCATTGTATAGTTAGAGCATAATTTATATAAATATTTTCCCGATTTCAAGCATGTCAGTTGCTTACACTTCTTATGCTCCTAATAGTGTGATGACTAGACTAAATTTATATGTAAATATTTGTCATTACCTCTGAGTATCTCCAAGAGTTACTATGCTAAAGAAGATGAATGAACTTCTTTAAGGTTCTGGGTGTGTTCTATCTACCAAATTACTTTCTAGAAAAGTCACACTAATTTACACTTTTATAATTAGTGTTTTTATTAGTACAAACTCATATTTTCATCAATATTATGTATAATATTAAAAAATCTATATGGCTACCCACAGAGTCATAAAATTGTAGAGGGGAAAATCTTAAGAGTTTGTTTGGGCCAGGCGCGGTGGCTCAAGCCTGTAATCCCAGCACTTTGGGAGGCCGAGACGGGCGGATCACGAGGTCAGGAGATCGAGACCATCCTGGCTAACACGGTGAAACCCCGTCTCTACTAAAAAAAAAATACGAAAAACTAGCCGGGCGAGGTGGCGGGCACCTGTAGTCCCAGCTACTCGGGAGGCTGAGGCAGGAGAATGGCGTGAACCCAGGAGGCGGAGCTTGCAGTGAGCCCAGATCGCGCCACTGCACTCCAGCCTGGGCGACAGAGTGAGACTCCGTCTCAAAAAAAAAAAAAAAAAAAAAAAGTTTGGTCCAACATTTTACGGAAGACCACAGTGAAACCCTGATGACTAATTAAAATAAAAATGGTAAGTCAAACTTAGGTTAGAATTTTAGTTTTCTAGACTTCTGGTTCAGTATTGTTTTTCCCAGAGAACACTACTTTTATTTATTGAATGGCTGTAACATGGCTAGGTGCTACACTGGGCACTTAGCGTTTAAAATTTTGTCTTATTTCATTTTAGTTTAGTTTAGTTTAGTTTATTTGTAGAGATGGGGTCTTGCTCTTTTGCCCAGGCTGGTCTTGAACTCCTGGGCTCAAGTGATCCTTCTGTCTTGGTTTCTCAAAGTGCTGGGATTATAGGCATGGGCTACCATGTCCGGCCCTTTAAGAAAAATTTAATCTTCCCAGTAACCTAAATGTTGAGTGGCTTGAAACTGTTTTACTATTTATAGAGAAGGGGACGTAAGGAAGAAATAAGGGCAGTCTTCAGATGCTGGATGTGGAAAAAGTAGATAAACTTTTTCTCCCTGGTCAGCGGATAGATTAAGGAAAGAGGTGGAATTCACAGGGAAGTATTTTGACTTAATATAAGGAAAAACTTTCTTAAGGAGTATAGTATTTTGCTATTCACTAAAGAAAGAAGGTGAATTAATGTTGCTCAATTTTGAAAGTATTTAAGTCTAGTCTATTTTTTTTGTTAGAAATGTGGAAAATGGGGTCTATGTATTGAATAAGGAGGTAGGACTAGTTGACTAAAGATAATTTATTTTACAGTTCTTGGCATGTAGTTTAATGCTCAATAAAAACTTATTAATAGTAAATTAAAAGATACCATGAAGTCTGTGAAGCCAGCAACAGAATAGCAGAGATGCTGATAAATAATGAACAGAAGTAAGCAAAGAAGAGTGGAGAGGAGATAGAAACTAAAGCACTGACTCTGAAAGCTAAGGGGTCAGAGAGTTCTAGGATGTAGTCAATTTGTTGTAAAACATTAGATGGAGAAAAGGGTGTATTAGTCCGTTTTCACGCTGCTAATGAAGACATACCTGAGACTGGGCAATTTATGAAAGAAAGGTTTATTGGACTTACAGTTCCACGTGGCTGGGGACCTCACAATCATGGTGGAAGGGGAAAGACACGTCTCAAGTGTCAGCAGGCAAGACATCAGATCTCATGAGACTTATTCACTATCACGAGAACAGCACAGGAAAGACCTGTCCCCATGATTCATTCACCTTTCTCAGGATCCCTCCCATAACATGTGGGAATTCAGGATGAGATTTGGGTTAGGGACACAGCCAAACCATATCAAAGGGTGTGAAGAAAACATGAAAATTACCCATATTTCCCTAATCAGAGATAAACATTGTTAATGTTTTATTGATTCTTTTCAGATTTTAGAATGTGAATTTAAAAATTATGTATATATCTAGAGATAAACAGTGTCATTAAACATACTGTTACATCATCTGCTTTTGCCACCTAATAAACATGAATATATTTCTGTGAGTAAATATCGATATTTGTTATAATTTTTATTGCTGTAGAGATTTTGTTACATGGTTGAATATACATATTAATAGATATTTAGGTTATTTGTTTTCCCATATTATAAACAATACTCACATCTCTCTGTTCATACTGTCATTATTATAGTTGAGGCCATCTTTGCCTACATGGTCACTTACTTTCTGACTTCCCCTTTTCTTGCCCTATTGCAATCTGCTCTCCATAGTAGTTGATCTCACCCACTCAGCTATGGGGTTTTCTGTCATACTGCTTATAAGCATGGCTAGGTGTAGTGGAAATGGAATGTTAGTATTTTTGGCATTTTTACGGTGGTGGGAAACTAGTAGAGCACCATCATTTCAGAGATAATTTAAGTTTGTTCTTTCTCCATTAAGGGACTCGCTCTTGCCCAGAAGTACAATTGTTGAACTTAAAGCAAATAAAGATTATAAAATTTAATAAGATAAGAAATTTGACATATTTGGGTATAACTGGCCAGCTGTCAAGTATAAAAACTTTGAGTTTCTATAATACCATGATCGTTGTGTTATTATTTTAGAGAAAAGGAAAGGACTTTCAGATTATATTCTCAATGGTTAGTTACTAGGACTATTATGGGTGATCCACATGGCTATTATAAATGGAATGGTGATGTTACCTAGCCTTTTGCGAAGCCTTTTTCCTGTCTGACAAAGAGGCAGAGAAAAACCGGTAGTTAGGTAGGGAGAACAGATATTTGAATGACTGAACCTAGTCTGTTGACTCTTTGTAATGTATGGTTGAACTGAAATCTGTTAATTGTATCAGACCTTGGATGTGCTTTAGAAAGAGTTATGGATAAATTTTTAATTAAGACTTGATGGTGGATTGACTATAGTTGAAGACAAATGAAACAAATATGTTTTAATTTAAGTCTTTCAGTTGCAAACACTTTAGTGTAAGCAAAATGGGGGAATTTATTCGGAGCCTGCTAACTTTTCTCACTGAATGTAGAAATAAACATTTTGCACCTTGGTTTGTACATACTGGTTCAACAAATCAAGGATAAAGTCGGCCACACCTTGCTCAAGTGCTCACTCCTGGTCTAGTTGATTGTGGTCAAGAGTGTGGAGCCATCTGATGGATATATCTGTGGTTTTTGGAGGCCCTTGGGAGGGTGGGGTGAGCTGTAAATTATTAGAGAAAATGTGCTTGTAGTGAAGGGCACTGGCTACTACGTGCTTGTTTTAAATAGTGGGTTATTTTTAGTAATCAGAAACCTGTAAGAGTTATGTGTTGCAAAATTTATAGTTTCATTTTAATATAAATATAGTAATTAGAAGGTAAGGCTAAATCCTTTTAATTTTTACGTATCATTAGATACTTTCATGTTTGAAATGGCAGCCACCTAAGGATAACACAGGGCCTGGGACATAAGGCCTTGAGCAAATGTTCATAGTTGAATGAGGGAGCAGTTGAGAGGACATAAGAGCCACTCATATGTGGCTTTGCATACCAAATTTATAAAGTGAACCGTTCCCCATCCCCACCATGACCTAGTCTTCATGGTTGTCTTTTATTTAAAAAAAAAAGGTTTTTTTTTCTTCTTTTTTGAGAGGGAGTCTCACTCTCGCCCAGGCTGGAGTGCAGTGGTGCAATCTCAGTTCACTGTAACCTCCGCCTCCCAGTTCAAGTGATTCTCCTGCCTCAAAACGCCCAAGTAGCTGGGATTACAGGCACATTCCACCATGCTCGGCTAATTTTTGTGTTTTTGGTAGAGACGGGGTCTCACCATGTTGGCCAAGCTGGTCTTGAACTCCTGACCTCAAATGATCCGCCCATCTGGGCCTCTCAGAATGCTGGCATTACAGGTGTGAGCCACTGCACCTAGCCTGTTTTCAATTTTATTAAAAAAATTTTTTTTAGAGATAGGTTGGAGTGCAGTGGTACAATTGAGGCTTACTGCAGCCTCCATCTCTTGGGCTCAAGCGATCCTCATCCTACCTTAGCCTTCTGAGTAGCTGGGGCTACAGGCGTGCACCACCATGCCCAGCTTAATTTTTTTTTTTTGAGATAGAGTCTTGCTCTGTCTCCCAGGCTGGAGTGCAGAGGCACTATTTCAGCTCACTGCACCCTCTGCCTCTGCCTCCGGAGTAGCTGGGACTACAGGCGTGCACCACTCTGCCCGGCTAAGTTTTGTAATTTTAGTAGAGATGGGGTTTCACGATGTTGACCAGGCTGGTGGTGTCAAACTCCTGACCTCAAGTGATCCCCAGCTAATTTTTTTTGGTAGAGATAGTCTCATTATGTTGCCCAGGCTGATCTTGAATTCCTGGGCTCAAGCAGTCCTCCGCCTCAGCCTCCCAAGGTACTGGAATGACAGGTTTATGCTACCGTCCCTGACTTCATGTTTGTCTCTTAGATTTTCATTTTTATTGGATTTCTTTTGTTAATAGGCCAAATTGAAAAGCTTTATTTTATTTTTATTTTTTGTGAATCACTGAAGCAAACAAATTTATTGACACCCTTTTGAGGTACATTTTTGGAGCTTCTAATTATCTAAACATTGTCATGAATGCTTAAAAAGATGTGTAGGGAAACTTTTTAAAAGATGTTTTGTGGAAACTTTTTAGAAAAAGAAAATGTAACAAAGAGTTTATGGTCTTAAATGAATGGTTAGATATCAGTAGATGGTTCACCTGCAATATATAGCTAGAACTTGACAACTTACCACCTCTGCAAATACCACCATAGTCCAAGCCTCCCGCATCTCATCTGGAACTGCAGTAGCTTTCTAAATGGTCTCCCTGCATTTACTTTCCCCCCTCTTCTGTGTGTTCTTCAAAGGACAGGCCTTAAGTTGGGTCACAAACTATGCTCACAATTCTCCAGTGGATTCCCATTCTATAATAAAGACTAAAATTATTCCTACTGCCTAGAAAGTCCTCCAGGATTTGGCCCCTACCTCTTTCACTCGAACTCTTCTGGCACGCCTCCGCATTGTGCTGCAGCCACATTGAACTCCAGGCACACTCCCATCTCGGCTTTTCCCTTTGTAGTTTTAACTGCCCGAATATTCTTGCCTGAGGTATCTTCATTTCAGGCCTCTGTCAAAGTGTTGTTTATCAAAGAGGCATTCCCTGACTACCTTATCTCAAAGAGTATCCTTCATCACTCAATTCTTTCACCCTGTTTCACCCTGTTTTACTTTTTATTCATAGAACATTTAACTTGACAATGTGTATTTGTTTATTTGTATATCTGTTTCCTCTTCTAGACTTCAAGTTCCATGAGGGCGGGAATTTTGTCTTTTTTATTCACTGCTGTATCTTAAGTGCCTGGTACATAATGGGTGCTCAGTAAATATTTGTGTATTCTCGGTAGTAATTGGGGGAGACAGTGTATTACAGGCCTGGCACTGGTAAATGTGGGGATGATGGTTGAATTTAGGAGATAGAAGGTAAAAAAGTTACTAGCATCTCAAAGTTCTTGTATACTTATTTTGTTTTTGAGACAGGGTCTTTGTTGTTCAGGCTGAAGTGCAGTGGTGCAATCACAGCTAACTGTAGCCTCAACCTCCTGGGTTTATATCCTCTTCCCTCAGCCTCCCTAGTAGCTGGGACTAGAGGTGTGCACCACCATGCCTGGCTAATTTTTTGATAGTTTTTTTGTAGAGACGGAATTTCATGATGTTGCCCAGGCTGGTCTCGGACTCCTGAGCGCAAATGATCCTCCTATCTTGGTCTCCCAAAGTGCTGGGATTACAAGCATGAGCCACCATGTGTAGCCTCTTACATACTTTTTATAAAGCTGGTAGAAGTGTTTGCTTTGTATAACTGAATTGATGTTTTATAAAAAATATTTGGTTACATTTCATTTAAGATGAAGAAGATGACTTTATGTGTAAGAAGGCGGCCTCTAAATCAAAAGAGAATGGAAGATCTACAAATAGTCATCTTGGAACATCAAACATGAAAAAGAATGAAGAAAACACTAAGACCAAGAATAAGCCTTTATCACCAATAAAACTTACACCCACATCAGTGCTTGATTATTTTGGAACTGGAAGTGTCCAAAGATCTAAAAAGAAGATGGTGGCAAGCAAAAGAAAAGAGGTGAGTGTTCTACATATAAGCAAGTATGCTCAGGATTTATACCCATTCACTAATATTAATAACAGGAGAAATTAGGATGTAGTAAATAGGTCAACATGTTTTAATAATTAAAATAATTTTCCTATGATTATGGATAAAATATATTGCCCTCATTTTAAAGGATGAGGAAGTTAGAATGTTACATATTTAGTTTTTTTAATTCGTGAAAGCAGGAAAAGATCTTTTAAGCTGTAAGAAAAAATTGTAATTATTCGAATTTAAATTGAGTTCTCAGAATGCAAACTCATTTTACTGTTGACCTCAGCCAGTCAATATTAGAAATAAATTTGTTTCCACATGAGATAATAAATAGAGTCTTTACAAATACAGCATACCAATGCTACACTTTTGACCTTCGCTACTTTGACAGATATTGGATTCATCTGTTTCTGGCCATTTAGGAAACAGACATACCACATAAATTATGGTGAAAGTAGTCCCCTGAGTTAAAGAAAGCCTGCCCCATCGTGGGTGTTTGTTGATTCGATCACTTCCTCCATAGTACAATGTAATCATTCTCACATGTTGGTTTGCCAATGTTCTGGACTACTTGTCAAGCCAAGACATTAATCTACAGGATTGGTTTATTTTTATTTTTATTTTTGGTACTTCTCTTGAACATATCAATAGAACTAAGTGAGACAGGTCTGTCTATAGGCTGTTTATTTATTAGGGAATTGGATATGGTCAGGGAGTAGTCGTAGATGTGGCTTTCTGGCTGGTGTACATTGCAGCTATTACTGATACACTTAACGCTCATTGGTGTGTTTAATCAGCAGCAGTAAAGAAAAAGTGCCTTATTTTTCACTTAAGGTTTATGCTGATTTTGCTTGATTTTCTTTGAAATATAGCTTTCACAAAATACAAATGAGTCTGGATTAAATGATGAAGCCATCGCCAAGCAATTACAGCTTGATGAAGATGCGGAGGTATTGGCATTTTGCTTAGAATCATTAGTAACTTGATATTGTGACTAGCTATTTAGTCCAACCAGACTTTGAATTGAACCTCATTGGAAGTTACATGTAAAATAAGTTAAAATCTAATAAATGAAAATCTAAATTTCTATACAAGATAAATAATGAGACCAGGGGAGAATTATTTACTACTGAAAGATTTATTTTTAGAGAAGATTGATCAGGTGCTATGAGATGATTTTGGAGAAATGGCTAGCAGCAAATCCTGTAGGTCATGATAGGACTTTGATACCTACAAAAAGGATGTTAATGGAACCCATTGGAGTTTTTTTTTTTTTTTTGAAGATAGTCTCACTTTGTTGCCCAGGCTGGAGTGCAGTGGCACGATCTGGCTAATTGCAACCTCCGCCTCCCGGGATCAAGTGATTCTCCTGCCTCACCTGCCCCAGTAACTGAGGCTACAGGTGCCCACCACTACGCCTGGCTAATTTATGTAGTTTTAGTAGAGATGGGGTTTCACCATGTTGGCCAGGCTGGTCTCAAACTCCTAACCTCAAGTGATGTGCCCTCCTCAGTCTCCCAAAGTGTTGGATTACAGGTGTGAGCCACCACGCCCAGCCCCATTGGAGTTTTGAATAGAGAAGTGACATGACTTGATGGATCTTAAAAGAAAATTATTTTGGCTCAATGATGTTAATAGTTCATGGTGGGGGCAAGATTGAAAGCAGATCAGTTTGCAGACTGAATGGTAGGCGAGAGATGTCAGCTTGTAATAGGAAGAGGCAGTGAGAAGTGGTCGTAATCTGAATGTACCTTGAAAGGTACAAGTTGTTTTTGACAGATGGGATGTAAGGTGTGAGGGAAGAAGATTCACAGATGAGGCTGGGCGTGGTGGCTCACACCTGTAATCCCAGCACTTCGGGCGGCCGAGGTGGGAGGACCACTTGAGCCTGGGAGTTCAAGACCAGTCTGGGTAACACAGGGAAATCCCATCTCTACCAAAAATACAAAAATTAGCTGGGCACGGTGGTACACACCTGTGGTCCCAGATACTTGGGAGGCAGAGGTGGGAGGATTGCTTAAACCTGGGAGGTTCAGGCTGCAATGAGCTGTGATTGTGCCAATGTACTCTAGCCTGGGTGACAGAGCAATACCTTGTCTCTGGGAAAAAAATATTCAGTTATGGCCTTAACAACTGGGTGAATGGTGATATGATTTGCTAAGGCTGGAACACGGGAAGCAGAATAGGTTTGGTACAGATAAATCTTTTGGACAAGTTAAGTTTGAGATGTCTAATAGACTTCCAAATGGAAATGCAGAGTAGGCGGTTGGGTAGAAGAGTCAGGAACTCAGGGGAGAAGTCTAAACTGAAGATGGACATTTGGAAATCATT
This sequence comes from Macaca fascicularis, assembly GCF_037993035.2. Lineage (NCBI taxonomy): Eukaryota > Metazoa > Chordata > Mammalia > Primates > Cercopithecidae > Macaca > Macaca fascicularis. The sequence continues at coordinate 38,609,694 of NC_088379.1, read as the reverse complement.
ACCAGTTGAGTAATATTTAAACCTGTGTAACTGGGTGAGATCTTGGGGAGATAATGCAAATAGAAAAAAAAAAAAGGTCTCAGGATTGAGCCCTGGGCCACTGTTAACATTTAGAGGTCAGGAAAAGGAGGATGATCCAGCAAAGGAGAGGAGAGAGTGGCTAGTGAAGTAGGAACAACAGGAGGGGTTGATATCTTACAGAAGTATTTCAGGGAGGAGCGCCCATCTCTGTCAGAGGTTCCAGGCTTAGCTGCCGGCTGTTTGAACTCCCTTCCTCTGGTTTAGCTTAAGTGTCACTTTCCAAACTACCTTAACTATATTAGAAACCCCTCCGATAATACTCTATCACGCTGTCATAGCTACTATTAAAGTATAGGCTCTGAGGTCCCCTCGCCAGGACTGTTTATGTCTCTCACTCAACCATTGTTACATCAGTGCTTATCTTAGTGTCTGGCATACAATGGGCTCTTCATAAGTATTATTGTGAGAGAACAATATTGTTTGTGATTGTTCACTTTTTATTACTTCGGCAGTTTATAGTTTGTGTTTTCAAAATATTTTTCTATCTTATTTGATCACACTGAATCACACAAACTACAAACAAGTATCCACATGACTCAAGGTAGTACAAGTAGCCTAGGTCAAACTAGGAAGTAATTTTTAGGAACCTGATTTCTCCTTATCTGATCCAAATACTAGAGGGTTACCTAATCCTTTCCAAACCAGGTGTGGTACTTTGTATCATAATCCCCTATTTTTCCATTTTTATCACATTCTTCCAGAATCTTGTTTGGGTAATTTATTAATCTGATTAAGGACTTTTAGGTGTTAATGCCTGAAAAGATGTCTTTCCTAATTATCCCTCTAAGAGTTTTTCCTCCCTTCTTTTTTCTCTTTTAAAAGATTGAGTGGATTTTGAAGTCCTTTTCTTTGTTTGAATAATGTATGGTGTTTTTTATTGAATATCACATAAGGCCATTTTACCAGGGGGTATACAGCCATTTGGTTTATAATGAGAAAGATATTCCACTGCTACATAGTCTCTTTTGGAAGAGCTCCATGTTGCTGGAAGTGAAAGTATTTCGAAATAACTGAGATAACTAGAATGTCGTGTGTTATATTAGCATGTTAGAACTCCTGACATGATGACTTAAATTTTCAAAAGAGAACAGATGCATTTGAATTAGTAATTGAAAATAGGAGTTTGATAGTAAAAGTGATTTTACATTTATATATAGCTTACTATATGTGCAAAAAAAAACTGTATAATTTTCTTAAATTGTTAGATTCACTATTTTTGTGCTCCCCAGATGATTGTGTTTTCCTATTAGGTTGAGAGTCCTTTCAGAGGTTTTTTTAGACAATAAATAGAAACAAGAAAGCTGTGTTCCATAAGGACCATTAAGAGAAAAGTATAGACCTAATGTTTTATAAGTAAGAAATATGACTTTAAAAATATGCTCACTTTATCTGTCATCCCTGCAAAACCAGAACTGTGTGTTCCAAAATCTGATTCAGCTATAGTGAAACAAACCCGTGATACTTGACTGTTAATGTTGGGTGGGAAAATGTCGTAATTATTTTCTGGAAAATGTTTTTCTAGTTTCTTCTAAATATATGAATCTGACATTGAAAACTTTTATTTACAAAAAGAAAAAGAGCAACTCAACTCACTTTGCTGACACATTTTACAGCTGGAGAGGCAGTTGCATGAAGATGAAGAGTTTGCCAGAACATTAGCCATGTTGGATGAAGAACCCAAGACCAAAAAGGTGGCATAATGTTGGGCTGTTTGCATTCTGAATATACCGTACGGATCAGTGTTCATACTTGCGTGTTCTAGGCTCTAGCCAAAACGTGAATAACTTTTCCAGAAAGAAGTTAAATTATTTTGATTTATAAAAATGTTTTTGGGGAAGCTCATTGAGAAACTTATTCTTCCTAAAAGAAGGGTGACAGCGTCAAAGCAAACCAGAACCTTTTATCACAAAACAAAGAATTAGATCTTTTCCTTTTTCTTTTTTTATATTTTACTTTATTTTATTTTATTTTATTTATTTTAGAGACAGGGTCTCTGCTGGAGTGCAGCCGGGTGTGATCTGGGCTCAGTGCAACTTTTGCCTCCAGAGCTCAAGTGATCCTCCTGCCTCAGCCTCTTGAGTAGCTGAGACTATAGGCATGTGCCACCACACCCATCTAATTTTTGTATGTTTTTTAGAGATGGGCTTTGTTACGTTGGCCAGGCTGGTCTTGAACTCCAGAGTTCAAGCGATTCTCTTGCCTCAGCCTCTCAAAGTGCTAAGATTATAGATGTGAGCTACCGTGCCTGGCCTTTTAGTTCTTTTTTTTTTTTTTTTTTTTTTTTTTTTTTTTTAAGAGACAAGGTCTCTGTTGCCCAGGCTGGATTACACTGGCACGTTCATAGCACACTGAAGCCTCGAACTCATGAGCTCAAGCAATCTTCCTACCTCAGTCTCCCAAAGTGTTGGGATTACAGGCATAAGCCTCTGCGCCCAGTTTACCTTTTCCTTACTCTTTATCATAGGAGTTTGTATGTACTTGTTCAGAAAATAATGCTCATAAAAATTTCTTTGGAACACCAGTTTAATAATTTTAATATTAATCACTGTCTTTTCAGGAAGCACAGTTTTGTCAGTTCTAATCAGTTAACTCTAAAATCTGTATTATGGCAGTCTCATATAATAAAGAGTATATTTTGAGGTTGAGGAATCTTTTTCTTTCTTTCTTTTTTTTTTTTTTGGCAAGGTCTCACTTTGTCACTCACGCTGGAGTGCAGTGGTGCTATCTCAGCTCACTGCAACCTTGACTTCTTGGGCTCAATTGATCCCCTCACCACAGCCCTCCAAGTAGCTGAGACTACAGGCGTGTGTCACCACACCCAGCTAATATTTTTGTTTTTTGTAGAGATGGAGTTTTGCCATGTTGCCCAAGCTGGTTTGGAACTCCTGAGCTCAAGTGATCTGCCTGCCTCAGCCTTATTTTGGGGAATCTTTAAAACGTCAAGACTTTATTTTGTTTTTATTTTTTATTTATCTCCAGTAGATTAACTTTATTTCTGATGAATCACATTCTATTAATATAATTGTCAGTGTCAATATGTGACTACTTCAAAAGATTTTACTTCTTTTTTTTAAAGCAGGGAGTTGTAACCTAGATACATCAGGAGCTGAGACTAAGCGGGCAGGTATTAAGACAGCAGGGAGTGGCAGAGACTTTCTCATTTGAAAAGTCTTACTTCATCTGAAGACAGTCAAATTGTAATTACTTTAAAAGACTGTATCACACACCTCGATTTGTGAACTTTTTATAAAATGGAGTTTTGAAGGAGCAGTGAAAAGAATGGATATATTTTTTTCTCTTTCAGAAAGTGCTCTCATTTTGCTTTCAAGCTTTTGTTTATTTTTATTTCAGTCTTTTAAGTTTAGATTTTAGTTTTTAACTGCTTAATACTAACAGTTTGAGAGTTGAGATAAAGGAAGCAGAAATAAGGCTTCTACTTCCAGATTTACAGGTTGGAATGAAGAGGGATAATTTTTATAGATGGATTTTTATACCCTTTCATCTGTTTCCTCATTTGTAACATGAAGTAATAAAACATGCCTCATTTGCCTTGGAAATTTTGTGGATGAATGAATGACAGTTTATTGTAGTGTCCTGCTAGTTGAAAGGTGACCCTTAAACTTAAAATTTTAAGGATTTTAACAACAGATTTTATGGTAATAGTTTTTCTATTACTTGTTACATTTGACACTTTTAAAATTTGTTTAGGCTCGAAAGGACACAGAAGAGGGAGAAACATTTTCATCTGTCCAAGCCAATTTAAATAAAGCAGAAAAACGTAAATATCCTCATAAAGGTAATACTAGCAGAAAAAAGTAAGATGGAGCACTTCTCTTCATGGAAGTAAATTCATGATAATCTTGTTTAAATATTCTATTGAATAATTATGTATTGTTAGGTAGACATTATTTCGTAGGACTATTAGAGCACATTCAGCTTAGATACTTTGAAAGCTCTTTGGATGCTAGCTGGTACAGAATGCCCATCTGCTCTATGATTACTGTGAGAAATGTATTACAACTCCAGGTTTCTTGTTAATTTCCAAGTATAGTGCGATATGTGGACTTCAGCATATAAAGATGAAGAACTAGATGTTTTGAGCTTTTCATGTCAGAGGTAGTCTCAGAGTTGACTCATAGTTGGCCAGGTCATCTTCAGCTCTCTTGCTTACTGCCTGTAGGTTTTATTCTTCCGTGGTCCTGATAGCAAATCGTCTGCTAGTCTAGATGATCTTAGTCCTATAAGTACATGTATTTATAAATTTACTATAAACAGATGGTCTTGACACTTTAGGACTTTGGGCCTTCAGGGTATATTCTGTGCTAAGATTACTCAGTTGAAAAACGAAAGAAAAGTTGATATAGGTTACCATTTTCCAAAAACAACAATCGTAATCTTTTCTTTCTTCCTAGTAAAAACAGAACAATTTTCAGATGAAAGAAAGAGCTACAGTCCTAGGAAGCAAACTAAATATGAAAGTTCAAAAGAACCTCAGCAACATTCCAAGTCATCAGCTGACAAAATAGGAGAAGTCTCTTCTCCCAAGGCCAGTTCTAAGCTGGCAATTATGAAAAGAAAAGAAGAGAGCGCTTATAAAGAAACAGAGTCCGTGGCCTCAAAAAGAAAAGAAAATGCCGTTGAATTGAAAGGAGAGACAAAAACTCCTAAGAAAACCAAAAGTTCTCCAGCTAAAAAAGAGGTAAGAACATTTTTGGTTGTTTGTTTGTTTTGAGATGGAGTTTTGCTCTTGTTGCTGAGGTTGGAGTGCAGTGGCATAATCTCGGCTCACTGCAACCTCCGCCTCCCGGGTTCAAGTGACTTTCCTGCCTCAGCCTCCCAAGTAGCTGGGATTACAGGCATGTGCCACCAGGCCCGGCTAATTTTGTATTTTTAGTAGCGACGGGGTTTTTCCATGTTGGTCAGGCTGGTCTTGAACTCCCAACCTCAGGTGATCCATCCGCCTTGGCGTCCCAAAGTGCTGGGATTACAGGCGTGAGCCACCGCGCCCGGCCTTGGTAGGAACTTTCTAGGGAGTACGGTATTTTCCCTTATCCATCATTTTACCTTCTGAAGTTTCAGTTACCTGTGGTTAATCATGGTCTGAAAGTATTAAATGGAAAATTCCAGGAATAAACAATAAGGTTTAAATTATGTACTCTTCTGAGTAACGTGATGAAATCTCTGGCCAGCCTGCTTCATTTCACCCAGGATGTGAATCATCTCTTTGTCCAGCATATCCATGCTGGATACACTACCCACCGGTTAGTCACTTGGTAGCCGACTTGGTTATTAGATAGAAAAAACAGTACATGTAAGTATATATAGAGTTTGGTACTGTCTGTGGTTTTAGGAACCTACTGGTGGGTCTTGGAACATACCCTCCTCGGATAAAGGGGGACTGCTGTATATATTTTGGGGCTATGTGTTAGTCTGGGTTTGTTTTCAAGTTTTATTTCTAACGACCATAAGTCATCATAGTATTTTTAAGATACCTTATTTAGAAGCTGTTGTAGGATATGGAGTATTAATATAGCTAAATAAGCCCATATTTATTGTTATTGTGTGTCAGATACTGTGCTAGTACTTTACATGTGGTAGCTCATAATTTTCCCAACAACCCTCTGAGATATTTATTTTTATTATTCAACTTTTAAAGATGAGGAAATAGGCTGAAAGAATTTATTCCAAGATCATCCACCTGGTAAGGGGCAGGGCCAGCCTTGAACTCAGGTCCTCTGAAGCAGTATAACATAGTGGTTCCACACACAGGCTCTGGAACCAGTTTCAAATTATAGCTGGGCCCCTGAGCAGGTTTGGTCACTTCTCCTGTCTGTGCTTTGGTGCTGTTTGTAAAATAGGAATAATATTAATAGTACCTAATGACTTCATATGTAAAAGCACTTAGAGCAGTGCCTGGGACCTAATAAGTACCATCTTAGCTATTATTATTAAAATGATTGTTATTTGGATTAGTTCTGAATTTACTCTTTTTTATTCTTATATAACAGTGTTGAGATGCTGAAATTATTTTTAAAGGAAAAAATGATGAGATAATGAATATCTTTGAAAAGTTTTGTTAGGAAATATATTTGAGAAGCGAACGGTCTCTGAATCTCCAATTTGGAACTACTTTAGATTCATAATGAGAAACCACTATTCATTCATGCCTCTTAGGCACTTAGGATTAAAAGTAGAATATCACCTATTTTAACTGGTCATCACCATTATTTTTTAGTGCAGAACAGTGAAATGGTGATGATTTCAGAATGCTTTTGTTTGTGGACAATTCTTATAAATACGCTTAAAGGAGCAATTAACTTTTTGGTCTCAGATTTTTTCTTCACTAAATGCTTATCTGGTAGATAAATGGTTTTCTTCAGGCACACTAAAACATGTTCCATTTACAGAGGCGGTCTGTTTTTATGAAGAAAGAGGAAATCTTTAAATGATACTCTTCACTGTACTTTTTGAAGTTAGAATAGAAATAACTTAAAACTTTTACTTAAGCAGTTTTGGTTGGAAACATCAAATAAAGTCTATTTAATACATTTAGTTGGTCTTGGTCAAATAATTCTGACTTCATAAAATGGGTGTCCTTCAAAGTTATTTTATAAGCTGTTTATCATTCAGAATTATTTTCATAGAATGAGTGTCATAAATTAATCGTTTTCCCATGTTGGTATGCACTGGACTCTCTTACAAAACTTGTTAAAAATACGGAGTTTCCCAGGGAATGTGGTGTGGGCAGCTGTATTTTAATAAGCTCCTCATATGATATGAACACACACCAACATTTGAAAACCATTGTTAGAAAGTAGGGTTAGATTCTAGGACCAGCCTGTTAATGGCTTATCAACCTCTTAGCCAAACCAGCTAAACTATTTTATTGGTTAAGCCATTTCTTTATATAGAAGTTATTATTTTGTCTACTCTCAAAAGGATTTGGGATTGCTTACAAGTTAAAAATAATGTAAAATAGAAAGTGGAAAAATAACAAACACCTGATAGTGGTTCTTAAATGAGAACTATCTAGGATATTTTTCCCCCACATAAACACATTCTAGCTGTACCCCATATCTCCGAAAGAGAAACTTGGAGATGGATCTAGGGATGGATAGTTTGAAAAAGTTCCCCAGGATTTTCTGAGATATACCCATGGTAAATCTCCTGAGAGAAGTAGAAAGGGAGAGATGAAATAGCATAGAGAACGTGTCTTCTCTTTGGAGTAAAGCTTGTCCCTTCTTTGAACTGACTGTTTAGATTCTCCAGCTGGAATGCTTACATCCTTAGGGATGCAGGCTGGTGCTTTAGGGGCATGGAAGGTTAACACAGAATATCTTCTTGGGTGATCAGGTTTACTTGGGGAAAAAATGTATTTTCCTGTTAAACATGGATATATGGATATATCGTGGAATAGAATTTAAAATTCAGATGAATTTCTAAAGTAAAACACTTTTGCATTTCTTTGCTTGGAGCTGGCAACTTGGCTTAGTCCCATAATCTGCCCTGAGGTGTGTGGCTTTAGAGAGTGGAAAGTTTTGAGAAGCGCTGATGCAGGGATGTTCGTAAGTGAGTTATCTGTAAGTTAGGAAGTACTTGTGTAGCTAAAACTGTTAATTTCACGGCCAGACACAGAAGTGACATAATAAAGATAACATGTATTTCTAGATATGTATTTTTAATTTTGCATGAATTTTGTATGACTTTGTTCATTTTCCTTTCCCTCTTCCCATAGTCTATAAGTCCTGAAGATTCTGAAAAGAAACGCACTAATTATCAAGCTTATCGAAGCTACTTAAATCGAGAAGGTCCCAAGGCTCTGGGCTCCAAAGAAATACCAAAGGTAAGAGTACTGAGAGGCCATGCCATTCTGTGAGCCCTGTATGTATTCACTATGATTACAGCAGCAGAGGATTAATAATTAAAAATTAGCGACAGAAAAACTTCAGTTACCATCTTCAAGAATTAGGGATGTTTATTCACGTTATGAATCACTGCTTGATACTAAGAAAAATTTCCCTTTAAATAACAAGTAGCCCTAGAAAGGCTGGGCTTTGAGACTATACCAGTGACAAAACTAATGTTTTTGCTTGCATGGCACTTACAGCCTAAAGAAAGAGACATTAAATAAATAATTTAATTATAATTGGGATATGTGCTATGAGGGAAAAATCTAAGATGCCCTTAGGGAGTATAACAGAGGAACCTGGTCCTCGGTGGGGCATATAGAATGTGACATTTATATGGAGACTTGAAGAATGAAAGGGATTCAACAGGTGTGAAGGGGTTGTGATGGCGTGGTGGTCTGGGCAGAGGGGCCAGAATGTGTGATGTTCCCGCAGGGGGAAGGTTCTTGCATGGTATGTTTGAGGAACTGAAAGAAAAATTATGGTAGTTGGAGCATAGTGACCAAGGGATGAGAATGGCCAAAGAAGTTAATAGGGTCACATCTTGCAGGGCCTAATGTTTACTTTTGTCTAAGAGAAGGAATTTTTATTTTGTTTTTTTGAAAACGGAGTTTTGCTCCTGTTGCCCAGGCTGGAGTGCAGTGGCACAATCTTGGCTCACTGCAGCCTCCGCCTCCCGGGTTCAAGCGATTCTCCTGCCTCAGCCTCTGGAGTTGCTGGGATTATAGGCATGCGCCCCCATGCCCGGCTAATTTTTTATTTTTAGTAGAGATGGGGTTTCTCAGTGTTGGTCAGGCTGGTCTTGAACTCTCGACCTTAGGTGATCTGCCCACCTCGGCCTTCCAAAGTGCTGGGATTACATACGTGAGCCACTGGGCGCAGCCGAGAAGGAATTTTAAAGTGGAGGAATAACATGACCAGATTTGAATTTCTGAAAGATCGCTCTGGCTGCTGATGTACCAAGTGCAGTGGATGGGGCAGGAATAGATAAATAGATCATCAGGAGAGATGGTGAGAAGTGATAGGGACTTGTCTGGGGAAGCAGTGGAAATGTCGAAAAGTGGAGAGGTTTCACTGGAAGAGGCAAAATCCATGGGACTTGGTGATAATTGGAAGTGGAAGGTGAGAAGAAAGAGTATTGGGAATGATCTTGTTATTGGCATAAGCAGCTTGGTGGATGCTGATGCGATTGGTGGCAGGGCTGGTTTGGGAGATGATAATGAGTTTGTTGTCGGCCACACTGTGCATTAGGGTTATGTGAGATGTCCACATGGAGATGCTGAGTAGATAAGCAGATATGTGGGACTGGAGCTTAGAACAGAAGTCAGAACTTGATGGAAAAACTTGGGCATTCTTGGCATGAAGTGAGGAATATCATCTGGTAAACTAGTACAGACCAAGAAGAGAAGAGGGCCTTGGCCCCTGCTTCTTTGTGAAGTAGAAGAGGGTGGAAACCAAAAGGAAACTGAGAAGCAGCAGCTACAAATGTGGGAGAGAAGTTTGATAAGCATGGGATCACAGAAGCAAAGGGAAGAGAGAGTGTTTTAAAAATGATTGAGTGATTAAGTCTGTCATGCTGTTAAGATTCCAGGTAAGGGAAGACCAGAAATTGTTGCATTTAGTAACATGAATTAATGATCCTTAGTGGCCTTAGCAAGAGCTAAGGACGGTGGAGGCAGAGCCTGATGGAAGTGGGTGGAAGAGTGAGTGTGAGGAGACAAAATGGAGACAGCAAAAGTAGATATTTTTGATAAGTTTGGCTGTGAAGAAGAAAGAAGTGGGAGGACTTCTAGCTAGAAGGACTAGAAGGGGAAATGACTTCTAGCTAGAATGGAAAGTGGGATTTAGGGGGAGGAGATATTTTTATGGTAGGAGATATTTAAAGCTTGCATTTTGCTAATGGGATAGGTCCTACCAGAAAGGGAGAGATTGAAGTTATACCAGCAGGAGAAGGAGAATCAATTGTAGTATGAGATTTCTGAGAAGGCAGGAGGGGAGTGGAAACATATACAATGTATGTATAAATTTAATTTTCAGTTTGCTTGGTATGTGTAAGTGCATATAGAGATTAATAGTTCCCCTCATAAAGAGAGGGAGAGATGGTGTAGCCCTACCTGGAGTGGGGAGTGGGAAGGTCAGTCTTAAGGGGCTAATGGGTTTTATGGGAGCCTGCAGGAAGATGCCAGTCTTGCTTCCTGTACATGGGTATGAGAGACCAAACAAGTTCTGCTTGAGAGGACTTCAGGCAAAGTGGTGCCCTGAGGGGACAGCCAGGTTTCAGTGAAGGCAAGGCTATGGAGGGAATGTTGGAGAAGAGGTTGGGAATATTGAGGGTGGTTGGCTGCTCCTGGAGTAAGAGCTTAGACAAGTTCTAGAATAGAAGAGTTTTGGTAGGGAGGCTAGAAGTGCTAAGATTGGATAAGTAAAAAGATAATCAGAGCCATAGTGGGGATAATTTGGGAGATAATAGATATCTGGGATATGGGATATAGGGGCTTGCATGTACAATTTTTCCAGGGTTGTTTTGAGTTTGTTCAGAAGTAGTTAACTTCCTGTAGTGTTACAGTAGATCATTTCAATCCAAGAACCCCTTCAAGGGACCCTGAGATGTTAGTCAAACCTTTTCTTTCCAAACATATTCATAGCTGTTTCTTTTTGTCTTCCGAGAAAGATTCTTCACCTGAATGGTGAAGGATTGAACTTACATGGGGGTAGTCTTTGAATTTTGGTTGGCTGCTGCTTTTCAAGCCTGTTTTAAGTTTGTTAATCTCAATTCTCTGTTAAAAGAGTAATAAGTAACTTGGAATGTCATGTGTAATTTTTCTTTCATTTTGTTTCGTTGTATAATTTTATTGAACCATTGCAAAAATATATAACTATACATAGTTCCAATTAAGATTTAATGTCTTTTCCATCCAGCTCTCTTTGGCAAGTATCTCTTATTTTATATTACACATTATGAGAGTTATCTTTCCAATCCAGAGATAATATGATCTTGCCTTTAAGTTACTAGCAGGTTGCTAGATTTACTATCATAGAGTAATGAGCAGAGAGGAGGGCACGAGCTCACACTCGCTTAGCTTTTTAGAATCAAAACTTTCCCTTTTTAACAATAGCAAGAGTTGCCTGTTTTCTTCCTTTTTTCCTCTGAAACAGTAAATATTTTTGTTAAGCATTATAAGTTGCATTCAGTGGCCTTCAGATATGCCACACCACAATCCATTGGCAGACCATCAAACCCAACAGCAGTTTGTTCTTGTACAATCCATGAGTTCGGGCAGAACTCCCTTCAACTGACAGTTAAGATCCTTCTTAGCTCTTGCACGCAGGGATTGGGGAATTATACCTCATTTCTGATCACTAATGTGATGAAAAGCATCAGAAGTGTATGAAAATGATAAGTGATTCTGATTTTAAAGTGCATTGTTTGGAAACATTGACAGAAACATCAAAATGATAGGAGTATGCCTGCTTCTATTAATTCTTGTTGGGAAAGTTCTTAAGAACAAGCAGTTTCCTGAATAGCAAGAGTTTCTATAGATGGATTGCATTTGGTTGTTTATTTACAGTTATGCAAGTTAACTAGTGGTTTAGATATGAAGAGGGCATAATGGAAAATAGTATGAATGGGTAATTTTAATAGCTTTGCTAACAGTGTTGGATGTATGTTTTTCACTGCTTGTTTTGTAAGTTTATTAAATGTTAGCCATATCAAAATTTCTTAGGATCTAATTTCAGGTGGTGCTTCTTTGCTGTAAATTTCCAGCAAACTTTCCATGCCAAGGTTATTTATGATGTGAAATGAGAAAAATCAACTTCCTGCAGTTTTGATGACAAATGTTTCTTTGGAAAGCTACCATGTAATTTCCTCTCTGCTTGAACATTTTGGTTTTTAGGGAGCTGAAAATTGCTTGGAAGGCCTTATATTTGTAATCACAGGCGTGCTGGAGTCTATTGAACGAGATGAGGCCAAATCTCTAATTGAACGTTATGGGGGAAAAGTAACAGGAAATGTCAGCAAGAAAACAAATTACCTTGTCATGGGTCGTGATAGTGGACAGTCCAAGAGTGATAAGGTGGGTACTGCTGTGTTCTCAACACCATGACACCTCCTGCCTGCCTTGGCACACTCTTGATGTGATTTGCCCTTTACTCAGAGTTAAATGAAGGAAAGAAATAGAAAAATAATTTCTTGCCTACATTATTTCTTCTCCACAGAAGTGTTATTGGCTCTGACACCAGGATTTTGGTTTTCCAATGGAAGGCATAGTTCCTGTTTACTTGATTTTTTTTTAGTGTATTTAAGTCTTTTTTTATTTTTGAAGATAGAAACAAATGCAGTTTTCTTTTTCTTCCAGTCCGAAGTATTCCTATGTATGCCACCGCATACAACATCTTAGGTTTTTTTAAAATTGGTGCTTTTAGAAAAAGAATCAGCGGCCTCCTGGGTAGGATTGTGTTTAGCTACAAACAACAGAATACCTGATTAACCGTGGCTTAAACAATCATCTGCTTATTTTTCCCCCAAGAATTCTGGAGGTATTGCTGGGATAGTTCAGCATCTAGTGATGTGGTTTCTCCCTTTGTCCTTATTGTGTTAGCTTTTGTCCTCATGAATGTTGCCTTGTGGTTGCAAGGTAGCTGCAGCTCGAGGCATTTAAGTTCTTATTCAAGGTAGGAAAAGGGAACAGTGGCAGGATGTCATAAGAGCTGTGACTGGCCTGACAAGAGTTCTCTCAGAAACACCTCTTATAGAATTTCACGTAAGTCTCATTGGCCAGAGCTGTCACCTGGTCACTCAGAGCTGTATGGGAGGTTGGGAAGAACCAAGACGTTTCTGGTTGCCTTAGACCAGTCATAATTCATCACTTGGAGAAGGACACATTGGAGTTCCATCAGCAGGGAAGAAGGTGGGGGAAATGTCTGCCATATGTATTCAATATGGGAGAAGGTATGAAGAGCTGGTCTTAGGCCCTAGTGGCATTGCCCCTTCCTAGGGGAGGAAAGGTAAAGCAGTCCACAAAAGTGTAATGGACCACTTCCTGTGCCAACCTGCTACGCTTAGGGAATGTATCTGTTATTTTCTTTCTTTTCAATGTTACCTTTTCAATGAATGTGCTATTTTTTGTTTTTCTTTTTTAATTCCAGTGTTATCTAATTTACAAATGTGGTTCTTCACCTACTAATAGGCCCTAGAATTTTTTTTTTTTTTTTTTTTTTTAACAGAAAGGAATGGTAGGATGCAGTTTTGATGATCTGCATTTTTAATCAACAGGCCGCAGCCTTGGGGACAAAAATTATTGATGAAGATGGCCTGTTGAATCTGATTCGAACTATGCCAGGCAAGAAATCCAAGTACGAAATAGCAGTTGAAACTGAGGTTTGTATAAAATGAATGTGATTTATTTAAGTTGGTGTATAGTAATTTTTTAATTTCATAGACTTATGTCTTGGGTAGATACAGGCTTGTTGGCTGAAAGGTTAACATTCCTGTCTACCACAAATGAACCACCTTAGTTCCTTTTGAGCTGGAGGACTCTGCTTTAAGATGTCTAGTTTGTTGTTTTTCCTTATCTTTGTCAGGGAATATGAGTAGAGAAAGGACAGTATATTGCGTATAACCTATCTACTTATCAAACTTTCCTAATTTTCTTCTTCTTCTTATTATTATTACTAGTTTTTAATTTTTTGAGACAGAGTCTAGCTCTGTCCCTCAGGTTGGAGTGCAGTGGTGCGATCTCGGCTCACCGCAACTTCTGTCTCCTGGGTTCAAATGATTCTCCTGCCTCGGCCTCCTGAGTAGCTGGGACCTGCCACCACGCCCACTTATTTTTATATTTTTAATAGCAACGGAGTTTCACTATATTGGCCAGGCTGGTCTTGAACTCCTGACCTCAAGTGATTCTCCCACCTCAGCCTCCCAAAGTGCTGGGATTATAGGTGTGAGCCATTGTGCCCAGCCCTATTCTCACGTTGACTTTATGCAAAGGTTATTGTTTAGGAGTTCCTTAAAGGATATGTTAATAGGTATCAGCATGATAAATTTGTTTTCAATTAGAACTGTATTAGGATTTTTTAAGTTGTGCAGACACCTAGCCTGTATTAGCTTTTGCAAAAGGAAAAATGTTGGCTCACATAACTAAACTATGGGCGGGGAGGATCTGGTCTAGGAACTACTGGATCCACAGACTACAAAGCTTTGAGGACCCCTTCAGTTTCTGTCTCTCAGTTTCTCCTAGTTAGCCTCATTCATTCCCACTGTAGACCATCCAATTGTACACACAGGACACAGGATTTCCAGCATTCCAAGATTTTAATGTCCCCAGCTCTGTCACCTAAATGGCAAGATAGTCCACCCAGGTTATTCTGGTTAGAGAAATCTAGGGAATGATTTCGATTGCATAACCATAGCATAGTTATAAAAACCAGGAAATTAACATCGATGCCCTATTGTTAACTACTCTCTACATATTATTCGAACCTTACATTTTCCCCTGTAGTAGTTCTTCTGTTCCAGGCCCCACACTGCATTTAGTTGTGTCTTCTTAGTCTTCTCCAGTCGATGACATTTCTTCAGTCTTTCCTTGTCTTCTTACAACCTTGACACTTTTAAAATGAGTACTGGTCAGTTTTGTGGAATGTCTCTCAGTTTGGATCTGTGATGTTTTCTCATGATTAGATTGAGGTTATGCCTTTGTTTCTAAGAACACCATAGATGTGATCTTGTGTCCTCAGTGCATCCTTTCATAGGTACAGGATGTCAATATGTCTTATTATTAGTGAGGATAACCTTGATTATTTGGTTAAGATGATTCAGCATCCCACTGAAACTAGTGCTGGGTTTCTTCACTAGTAAAGTGACTATTTTTTCCTTTGTAATTGATAACTATCTTGGCAGGAGAGGGAGGTACTTTAAAACTATGCTTATATACTGCTTGTCCTTAAACATTCATCCACTAATTTTAGCATCTGCTGCTAAAGAGGCAATAATTTTTTTTTAAAATTGAGATATTACATACTATAAAATCCACCCTTACAAAGCATACACATCAGTGGTTTTTAGTATTTTAACAGAGTATGCAACCATCAGCACTGTGTAATTCCAGAACATTTTCATCACACCAAAAAGAAACCCTGTACCCATTAGCAGCCACTCATTCTATCCACCCCCGGCAATCACAGCTCTGCTTTGTCTCTATGGATTTTCCTGTTCCGGACATTTCATGTGTAAATGGAGACATTAGAATATGTGGCATTTTGTGTCTGGCTTCTTTCAATTAGCATAGCGGTTTAAAGGTTGACCTGGGTTGTAGCATGTGTCAGTACTTCACTCCTTGTTATGGGTAAATAATATTTCATGGTATGGAGACACCCTATTTTGTTTCTTTTTCAGTTGATGGACATTTGGATTGTTTCCATCTTTTAGCTATAATATGGTTGTGAACAACATTTGTGTACAAGTTTTTGTAGAGGCATTAACTTTTAATTAGGAAACTTTGAAACAAAAATCTCAACACTATACCTTGTTTTTTCCAAACTAAAATTGGAGTACTTATTACTTCTAAAATCCAACATGTTCTCACTTTTAGAAATTGCGTTTGGTGGTTTCTGGTGTGTTTGTTAATTTTTATAGTTTAGAAGGTGGTGACTTCCACAAACAGGAAAGTCTGTCATGACAAGACCATCCCAGGCTGAATAGCCCACCTGGATATCTCTGATTGCTCTCTGTAGTACGTTTAGCAGGATAGAAATTCTGTATGTTTCATCAGGTTTCTTCTTTCCTCACTTTTCTGCTCTTTAAGATGAAGAAAGAGTCCAAACTGGAGAGAACACCCCAAAAAAATGTTCAAGGCAAAAGAAAAATTAGTCCATCTAAAAAGGAATCGGAATCTAAAAAGAGCAAGCCGACTTCCAAAAGGGACAGTTTGGCAAAGACAATAAAAAAGGAAACAGATGTGTTTTGGAGAGGCCTGGATTTCAAGGAGCAGGTGGCCGAGGAAACAAGTGGTGACAGCAAGGCTAGGAATTTGGCTGATGACAGCAGTGAAAACAAAGTGGAAAATTTGCTCTGGGTGGATAAATATAAGCCAACCTCACTCAAGACCATAATTGGACAGCAAGGTGACCAGAGCTGTGCCAACAAACTCCTACGCTGGCTCCGAAACTGGCACAAGAGTTCTTCTGAAGATAAAAAACACGGTGATTTTACAGCCTCACTCATTTTTGTGTGTGTGTATATCAACATGTGATTGCTCAGTGGCACATATATAAGAAAATCTAACGGTTCATTCATCTGTCAGCAAGCATTTACTAAGAGCTTGATCTGAACCCAGGTGCAGTACTAGACCCTGCTGGTGGTGTTGTGAACAAAACAGTCCCTCTCAGGAGTTCACAGGCAGTGGGGGAGGCTTATCTGAACCAGCAATTAAAATGTATTGTGCCAAGTACTGCTAGAGGGGTAAGTCCAGGGTGCTGTGAGGATGAAGATGTGTGGTCAGGGCCTGGGTGTGTGTCCTCCCGTCCTGGAGGAAGGGATGGCTAAGCTAAGACTTGGAAACAAAGTAGGAGGTAGCTAGGCGAAGGGAGGGAGGGGTGAGTGTTGGGTAGGAAAGAGTATGTGTCCCAAGGTCTGAAGCCATGTGACAGTAAGACCCCTGAGTGGCAAGGGCACTAGGAGGAAAGGTGTGAATAAATAACGGAGGCATGCGTGCAGGGCAGTCAGCCTCAACTCCCGGTAGCAAGCACGATTTGCTCTGGCAGGCCTGATAGGCCTGTGCTTCTGTAGTTTCTGTCCTTGTTTGTGATGTATTTATTGGGGAGAGTGAAAAGCTCCAGTATGTATTTAATGTCCACAGTATTTCTTAACGGAGGTTTGAGATCACAAATGTTTTAGTAGTGTTGTCAACATAGACCAGTGATGACTAGATGCCGATCACCGTTGCTGATGATGCCTGTTTATTTAAACAGATAATATATTGTAATGGTATAGGACTCAATTTAAGTTAAATCATTTTTTCATTCTGAAACTTAATAAAATCTCCCCTAAAAGAGAGACAGGCATTTCATGTGCCCAGAGAAGACTTTTTTTTTTTTTTTTTTTTGAGACGGAGTCTCGCTCTGTCGCCCAGGCTGGAGTGCAGTGGCGCGATCTCGGCTCACTGCAAGGTCCGCCTCCTGGGTTCACGCCATTCTCCTGCCTCAGCCTCCCGAGTAGCTGGGACTACAGGCGCCCACAACCGCGCCCGGCTAATTTTTTGTATTTTTAGTAGAGACAGAGTTTCACCGTGGTCTCGATCTCCTGACCTTGTGATCCGCCCGCCTCGGCCTCCCAAAGTGCTGGGATTACAGGCGTGAGCCACCGCGCCCGGCCGACTTTTTTTTTTTGAGACAGTCTCGCTCTATTGCCCAGGCTGGAGTGCAGTGGCGTGATCTAGGCTCACTGCAACCTCTGCCGCTTGGGTTCAGGAGGCTGAGTACCTGGGGCTACAGGTACACACCACCATGCCCGGCTAATTTTTTGTATTTTTAGTAGAGATGGGGTTTCACCATGCTGGCCAGGCTGGTCTCGAACCCCTGACCATGTGATCCACCCGCCTCTGCCTCCCCAAACGCTGAGATTATAGGCATGAGCCACCGTGCCTGGCCGAGAAGACTGTTTTAAAGCTTCAGGTGAACTGTAGTCCCTGTCTGCATGCCTGCTGGCAGTAGGTTTAAAACCATTGTCTCTGTCAGTTATTGAGTATGAGTTGAGCCTGATGTATGTGCCAGGTGCTCACGTGGTGAGGGGAGGAAGAGTGCTGGTCTAGTGTTGAGGGGCACAAGATAGTTGCAGACACAGCATCTTCAAGTCAGTTTTTTTTCTTGTGACCATGTAGCTACTATGCTTGTTAACATTTAGTGAAGCATGCATGGCTCTGTGCTCAGCCATTCGGTCCTCACAACATCCTTAGTAGCAACTTTACTGTTGTTCTCCTTGTCTAACAAAGGAGGAGGCAGTCACAGGGGCTAAGTTACTTTTAACTCACCGTGGCTGGTGAGAGGTGGCATGAGGATGGATGGAGTCGGGATCGAGCCCCGGCAGCGTGCTCCATGGCCTGTGCATTCACAGGGAAGGAAACTCATACAATTATTATTTCAAATCAAGAGTTTTAAAGTGAGTTAGTTTTAGTTTTTTATTTTGGGTGGAGGTGAGCTAGGAAGTAGAATTTCACTGAATGCTCTGGAAACTTGTTTATGTTTTGTAGAAAATATTCTGCAAATTTAGAACTAAACTGGAGGATGGCTGTCTATGCGAAGTTTAGGCACAACTATCCCTGCCATGCCTGAATTTCTGTTAGGTGATATAGGTTAACACTCTGGAACTTCTTTTTTCCTAGCAGCAAAGTTTGGTAAATTTTCCGGCAAAGATGATGGCTCTAGTTTTAAAGCAGCGTTGCTGTCAGGCCCTCCTGGTGTTGGCAAAACCACCACAGCTTCCCTGGTGTGTCAGGTGGGTACTTTGTCGCAGTGTGGTTGGACAGATAACCTCAAGTGGTCATGGCTAGGAGATAAAAGCGTGTACCCACATGTGTGCCTGTGTGTGTGTGTGTGTGTGGTGTCTATATATAAACTGTGTTTATTTGTCTAAAATAAAACCTTTAGAACCTGTTTTGGTTCTGGTGATGTTTGTAATTTTAATCCTTTTAAAATATTGGTAATTAAAGTACTAGGCAATACTTACCTATGAGCGAGGCAGCGTGCTCAGCACGTGGGTGTGTTATAGATAACAAAAACATGTATTCTAGACTCTGAAAGATGCAAATATCTTAATGCCCTTGAATAATTCTGTGTACTGAATAATTATCTGTACTGTCATCATCCACACGTGTGAAATGAAATAGGCTTAGGGAGGAGGGTGGAGGCCCAGGTTTCACCCATGTAGCACGACTCAGGGTTCTACTCTTCAGCACTGTGTGGTCCTGCCTTTGTTCCTGTTGTCTCTGTTGCTGCTGAATCCCTGTAGACAACGGGAGAGCTTGACTTGCTTAGGCGCTAGAGCAGATCAGAGTTCACGTGTTGGTATCAGAATGATGAAATACCAGATTAGAAATTTATTGCTGGATTTCTCAATCCTCTGCTGCATAAGCTTGTGGTTTCTTTTGGTATTTGTTGTATGCATCTGCATAAAATTTAAATAAAATTTTATCTGTTTTCACTGTATTTATAAACATTAATGAAAAAGCAAAACAATATTTTTTCCCTAGTCCCTACAATTGTGAACACAACTCTTTTTCTCCCTTTATTATTATCATTATATTTTTTACAAATTAAGGCATAAACTGATCAGTTTTGGGAAATGAATCAGAATAACTTGAATTTTCCTGATTTCAGAGGAAAATTGTTTAGTGGGATAGTGTCGTGACAAAGAATGATTTAACTTTATCAATTATCTTAGAATTACTTTTTGGTATCTTATTTTATTTTTTTGTTTTGGGACACAGTTTTACTCTGCCGTCCAGGCTGGAGTGCAGTGGCACGATCTCGGTTCAGTGTAACTTCTGCCTCCCAGGTTCAAGTGATTCTCGTGCCTCAGCCTCCCGAGTAGCTGAGACTACAGGCACGCGCCACCACACCCAGCTAATTTTTTGTATTTGTAGTCCAGATGGGGTTTCACCATGTTGGCCAAGCTGGTCTCAAACTCCTAACAACAAGTGATCCATCTGCTTTGGCCTCCCAAAAGTGCTGGAATTGCAGGTGTGAGCCAATACACCTGGCTGGTATCTTATAATAGATTAATTCTGTGTCTGATACTGAATTGTTGGGATTATTATATTTAATTCTTTTTTTAGGACTCTAAGAAGCAAATTTAGTAAAATTGCTTGTTTGAATATACTCTTCCAGATTAGTGATTTGTCAGCTGAAGTTCTAAGACCAAATTTATTAGTATTTATATGTGTATGTTATATATATGTATATGATATTCTAAAAATGTCTAATATTGTAAGGCATACTATAGTTAATCTCATTGTCTGTTAGTATCATACTTTATATTTTTACCTATGGTTTTTCATGTGATGTTTGTACCTTCTGTCTTTCTTAACTGGCCTTTCTTGGCGGGGGTGGTGGAGGTAATTGGTATTGTGCCATCAGTGGTTTCCAATATTTTGATTAGGAATTGGGATACAGCTACGTGGAACTGAATGCAAGTGACACCCGGAGTAAGAGCAGTTTGAAGGCGATTGTTGCTGAGTCACTGAGCAATACCAGCATCAAAGGCTTTTATTCAAGTATGTGGCTTTTTGAACTGCTGTTGTTGTGATATAAGAAAAATATGTTCATTTCAATGTTCAGTAACCAGTATTGAACACAGGTTGTGTGCCAAACACCCTACTAAATTCTGGGGCTAACAAGAGAATAAGGAAGTCCTCTGACATCATTCTTATGGGGTAGTACTTACCCTTTCGTAGGTCTTAGAGGTTTCTGAGAATGTGATAAAAATGTGTACATGCACATTTTAATGCATTTTTCATATGATTTTAGAGGATTCACAGGTGAATCCTGTAGAGAGAGAAAATAAAAAAACTGTATGTAATACAGTGTGACTTACTACTTCATTACCTTATTAACCTCACTCTGTGTATGTATGTAATAAGGTATGTAATACACAGTGAGGTAATAAGGCCAGCAGATGAAGAAGTAATTATGCTTGGGGCATTGAGTAAAGGGGTGATAATTGTTTTGAAAGACCTCAAAGAATGAGAAATAAAACCATTTGGAGGTGGAAGAGGTCATTGCAGGCAAAGGTAGTAGAAGAGAAGACAGTGTGCAAATGCCCACTGTGTTTCAGGTTGTAGCTAGTGGTCCTCTATGGCCAAAGTTCATGGAAAATAAGATGCTCAAGTTAAGGACCGCACAGTGCCTGTTTAGAATCATCTATGGTGTGTTGTTTTGTCACCTGAATTCTTGGTGCCTTCACATTGTTCAAAAGAATTTGCTCAGGAAATGTCACTCTTAGACATGGCTGTTGGGAGGGTAGATTGGTACTACTCTGGAGAGCAGTCCGGCAGTATTTCTCAAATTACACATACCCGTTAGCCCAGAAATTCCAGTTGCTAGAATTTAGCTATTACTTTACTTATATATGTGCAAACTGGCATATATATGCCATATAGATAAGGATAGTCATTTAGTATGACATAATAGAAAAAAGCTTGGAAGCATCCTGTATATTTCATTAATGGTGATTAAGTAAAGTGCGGTACAAGTGTAGGATGGAATATTAAATTGCCTTAAAAAATGAAGTGTTCTATATCTATAGATAAAGAATGAATCACCAAAATACATAAAATGACAAAACTGGCCGGGCATGTTGGCTCACGCCTGTAATACCAGCACTTTAGGAGGCCGAGGCGGATGGATCACCTGAGGTCAGGAGTTCGAGACCAGCCTGGTCAACATGGTGAAAACCCATCTCTACTAAAAATACAGAAATTAGCCGGGTGTGTTGGTGTGCACCTGTAATCTCAGCTACTCGGGAGGCTGAGGCAAGATAATCGCTTGAACCCGGGAGGCAGAGGTTGCAGTGAGCCAATATCGCGTTATTGCACTCCAGCTTGGGCAATGAGCGGAACTCCATCTCAAAAAAAGAAAAAAAAATCCTCAGTTGTATATTTTTATGCACATATGTGTAGAATATCTCTTAAAGGACGTGTAAGAGACTATTGTTTGTCTCTAGGAAGGGAATTGGGGTCTTCAGGGGAAGGGGTGGCAGGGAGAGTTTCTCTTTGCTGCATATTCTTTTTTTTTCTTTAGCAACACTCTGTAGCCCAGTGCTGCATATTCTTGTAGCTTTTGAAGTTTAATATCTGTTACATAATTTTCTACAGAGCAGCAGTTTTTGAGCAATTGTTATTTTGTTTTTGTCTCATCCCATTGCTCCTCAACCTGGGTCAGATGGAGCAGCCTCTTCAGTAAGCACGAAACATGCTCTCATCATGGATGAAGTAGATGGCATGGCAGGCAATGAGGATAGGGGAGGAATTCAGGTAATTCAAGTGCTGTATTTTTGCAGTTTCACTATTGATAATTTAGATTTTTAAAACATTGTCATTCTCTCATGGCAGTCAAGGCATGTTGCTGAGGAGATTTTTAGAACCAAAATTACCTTGTGTGATATTTGTCATTTTAAAAATAATTATTTTTGTGTTGCTAACTTGCCTTTCAGGAATTAATTGGCCTGATAAAACATACTAAAATTCCCATTATTTGTATGTGCAATGATAGAAATCATCCCAAGATTCGCTCTCTGGTTCATTATTGTTTTGATCTTCGTTTTCAAAGACCTCGGGTTGAACAGATTAAGGTATGATGATTGAAATTTGTTTCCCATCACACTAGCCTATTTATTTAAGGGTCAATTTTTAAAAACCTGATAAATATTTTTAAAATATCTGATTATATGAGTTAAAATCATTGAGGACTCCTCCCTTGTCAATTTCAGGGTGCTATGATGTCTATTGCATTTAAAGAAGGTTTAAAGATTCCCCCTCCAGCAATGAATGAAATAATTTTGGGAGCCAATCAAGATATCAGACAGGTAAATTAAATATATATTATGTAACAGTTGTTGATTATTTTTAGGTAATGCTTTCAATCTTGTAGGGATGGGGAGCAACAGGATTTTCCTATCTTGACGTTGTCTTATTTGTGATTCTTTTAGGTTTTACATAATCTGAGTATGTGGTGTGCACGAAGTAAAGCATTAACCTATGACCAGGCCAAAGCTGATTCTCACAGAGCCAAAAAGGATATCAAAATGGTAAAATAAATTTCCATGTCTTAGTTACTTTCTTAAGCCAAAACACTTCTTGTTCTGTAGGTAGCTTGATAGAAATAGTTATTATAGTTCCTTGATATGCCTGTGGAATCCAGGGATATATAGTAAGAAGTACAGACAGCTGCTAAAAGTGTTTCTAATTCAAATGAATTTTTTCTCAAAGATTGTCAGTGTCTATTATAAATTTTGAGAAAGGGATAAATTTTAAATTATACTCATGCTTCAGCAATTATAAAATGGCTTTTCCAGAGTTCCTTATGTTTGACTTTCATGTTTGGAGTGGTTTTGCACTGTTCAGAATAATCCATGTCAAATGGTTTAGTTTAATGACCTCTAACTAGAGGTATGTGTCAGTTACCTCTGTGTTGTATTTTACCTAGTTGCTAATCAGAATTTATAGTTAGAGCAATGATTAAGCAGGTTCTAAAAAAGTTAATACACTTTCTTATTTATTTAAATTTTCAAAATTTTTGGTAGAGACAAGGTCTTGCTATGTTTCCCCGACTGGTCTTGAATTCCTGGCCTCAAGCGATCCTCCTGCTGTGGCCCCCAAGGTGCTGGGATTACAGGTGTGACCCACCACGTCTGGCCTATATGCTTTATTTTTTAGAGCAGTTTAGGCTCAGGAGTTTGAGACCAGCCTGGCCAACATGGTGATCCACACCCGGCCTATGGATTCAAAATTGAGTGGAAGGTACAGAGAGTTCTCATATACTTCGTGTCCCCCTCACACGCACAGCCTCTCCCACTGCCAGCGTCCTCTACCACAGTGGTATATCTGTTATAATCGATGAACCTACAGTGATACCTCATTATCACCCAGAGTCCATAGTTTACATTAGCATTCCCTCTTGGTGGTGTACATTGTATGGTTTTGACAAATGTATAATGACATGTATTCACCATTATAGTATCATACAGAATAGTTTCACTGTCCTGAAAATCCTCTGGGCTCTACCTGTTCATTCTTCCTTTCCTCTCTCCTCCCTACAACCCCTGGCAACCACTGATCCTTTTACTGTGTCTATAGTTTTGCCTTTTCCAGAATGTGGTATAGTTGGAATCATGTAGTAGGTGGACTTTTCCAATTGGCTTCTTCCACTTAGTAGTAGCATAGAAGGTTCTTCCATGACTTTTTTTTTTTTTTTTGAGTCGGAGTCTCTCTTTGTCACCCAGGCTGGAGTACAATGGTGTGATCTTGGCTCACTGTAGCCTCCGCCTCCCGGGTTCATGTGATTCTCTTGTCTCAGGCTCCTGAGTAGCTGGGATTACAGGCACCTGCCACCACACCTGGCCAATTTTTTATTTTTAGTAGAGACGAGGTTTTACTATGTTGGCCAGGCTGGTCTCGAACTCCTGACCTCAAGTGATCTGCCCACCTCAGCCTCCCAAAGTGCTGGGATTACAGGGGTGAGCCACCATGCCCAGCCCCCCCATGTCTTCTCATGGCTTGATAGCTCACTTCTTTTTATTGTTGAATAATATTACATTGTGTGAATGTACCACAGTTAAATTGTTTATTCACTTACTAAAAGGACATCTTGGTTGCTCCCAGCTTTTGGTAATTATAAATAAAACTGCTCATAAACATCCATGTGCAGGTTTTTGCGTGAACGTAGTTTTTAATTTACTTGGGTGAATACCAAGAAGCGTGGTTGCTGGATCGTATGGTAAGAGTATGTTTAATTTTGTAAGAAACTACCAAACGGTACAGTTTTGCATTCCCACCAGCAATGAATGGAGTTCCTCTTGTTCCGTATCCTCGTTAGCATTTGGTGATGTTAATGTTTTGAATTTTGGCCATTCTAATAGGTGTGTCCCTCTTTTTTTTCAGGGCCCATTTGATGTTGCCCGGAAGGTGTTTGCAGCTGGAGAGGAGACTGCTCACATGTCACTTATGGACAAGTCAGATCTCTTTTTTCATGATTATTCAATAGCACCCCTCTTTGTCCAGGAAAATTACATACATGTGAAGCCTGTAGCAGCAGGGTGAGTGTCCAGAGCTGGTGAGAGGCATGGTTAATATCCTCCCAGCACCGTGAAGGAGGGACCTGAGGTGTGGAGAGTGAGATAATCCAGACTGATTCTTTCCTGCAGGGGCGACATGAAAAAGCACTTGATGCTTTTAAGCAGAGCAGCAGACAGCATATGTGATGGTGACTTAGTGGACAGCCAGATCCGGAGTAAGCAAAACTGGAGTCTTCTGCCTACGCAGGTGAGCAGAGAGCTCTCCCTAAAGTGCAGACTCTGCTTTACTGAAAAGAGAACTAAATAGCTTTTAGCTCCTGTACTTATTTTATTTTGTTTACTTTATTTTTGAGATCGAGTCTTGCTCTGTCGCCAGGCTGGAGTACAGTGGTGCGATCCTGGCTCACTGCAAGCTCTGCCTCCCGGGTTCAAGAGATTCTCCTGCCTCAGCCTCCTGAGTAGCTGGGACTACAGGTGCCCGCCACCATACCCAGCTAATCCTGTAGTTATTTTAAATACCAGATAAATGTTATGGCTCTTGTGGCAAAAATACAGTCTGTTACAGATTATAATACTCTGTGGTAACTATTGTCTGTTTCTTAATCTGGCCTCTTTTCTTTTCTTTTCTTTTCTTTTCTTTTCTTTTCTTTTCTTTTCTTTTCTTTTCTTTTCTTTTCTTTTCTTTTCTTCTCTTCTCTTCTCTTCTCTTCTCTTCCTCCCTCCCTCCCTCCCTCCCTCCCTCCCTTCTTTCTTTTTCTTTCTTTCTTTCTTTCTTTCTTTCTTTCTTTCTTTCTTTCTTTCTTTCTTTCTTTCTTTCTTTCTTTCTTTCTTCCTTTCTTCCTTTCTTCCTTTCTTCCTTTCTTCCTTTCTTCCTTTCTTTCTTTTTCTTTCTCTTCTTTCTCTTCTTTCTCTTCTTTCTTTTCTTTTTTTTTTTTTGAGACAGAGTCTCGCTCTGTTGCCCAGGCTGGAGTGCAGGGGTGCGATCTCAGTTCACTACAAGCTCCACCTCCTGGGTTCATGCCATTCTTGTGCTTCAGCCTCCTGAGGAGCTGAGACTACAGGCGCCTGCCGCAATGCTCAGCTAATTTTTTGTATTTTTGGTATCGACGGGGTTTCACCGTGTTAGCCAGGATGGTCTCGATCTCCTGACCTTGTGATCTGCCTGCCTCGACCTCCCAAAGTGCTGGGATTACAGGCATGAGCCACTGCGCTCAGCCCAATCTGGCCTTATTTATCTATATTTCAAAAAATTTTAATGTAAATGGATACATAGAAATAGGAATGTTAGATTTTGGTTGTAAGATGTGAATCAGAAGTTTTATTTGCTGCGTTTTAACTTAAGAATCCTTGTTTTTTTATTTTTGGTCACTCTTGGCTCTCCCAGGTGGTCACTGAGTAGCGGCTCCTAGAAGCAGTGCAGCTAGGGCAGGCCAGCAGCCGCATCTCTGAGGCATTCATTCAGATTTTCGTCTTCCTTGCTAAAAAAGCAGTTTTATATTGGGTACTGTATTTAGGTTGAGATCTTTAACTCAAAACAGAATTTGGTAGACATTTGTAATTAAGAGAGTTATTTGTTCTTTTTGACTTTTGTATAGTTATACAGGATTATTGGCCTGAGTAATAAAATAAGCAAGACACTTCCAGAAGGCCTAATGCTTTTCTTGATTCTACCCACACATTGCTTGAAAACAAGAAACAAAATTTCATTCTGGAGACACAGAACTTTTTATTTTTATTTTTGAGACAAGGTCTCACTCTGTCACCTAGACTGCAGTGCAGTGGTGTGATCACGGCTCACTGCAGCCCTGACCTCCTGGGCTCAAGCAATCCTCCCGCCTCAGCCCTGCAAGTAGCTGGGACTATAGGTGTGCGCCACCATGCCAGCTAATTTTTGTTATTTTTGTTGAGGCGGGGTTTCACCATGTTGGCCGGACTGGTCTTGAACTCCTGGGCGCAAGTTGTCTGCCCATCTCCCAAAGTGCTGGGGTTACTGGCATGAGCCACTGCACCTGGCCCAAAATATTTTCTTTTATATTTTATGTGTTTAGTTTTGTTTACTTAATAATTGTACCTCAAAGGCATAATGTTTTAACACAGGAAAACCTTAATGTACAAAAATACTTCCAAAAGTGTTCTGATAACAAAAAGAGAAAATCTCCAGGTCTAGCAGCAGGAGAATGATGATGATGAATTCTCTTGAGGAAGTATTTATAGCCTTTAAAACTATTTGCAAAGATTGTCTAATAGGAAAAAATGCTTGTGAGGGAATTACTAGAATAAGTAGTATACAAAATTTATGTAGACTATAATTCCAGTCTTTAAGAAAGTGAACACACTAGACATAGAAGACATCTAAGGATACATTTTTAAAAAACTTTTCTCAAGTGCCAGTTTAATGGACTCTAATCATTCGTCTTTCTATGCTTTAATCTGCCTATGCTGTCAATCATTTATGTTAAAGACCATCATATCCCTCTTAAGTAATTATTTGCTGTGACGTTGTGAGGTAACTGGTCTGTTGAGATTAGTTGCTTGAGGAGGCTGAGTTGGCGAGATGATCTCCCTGTGAGCCATAACACCTAGGATCAAGGTGTGTACCACAGTCTGTTGTTTTCTTTGGGAGAAGTTTCCCGTACCAACAGATCAGAGTTAGAGAAAGCATCTGACTGGCCCGTAGGTAGGTATTTGGGACAGTGTTGCTTTATCTTCCATAGACTGTTCGGAAGCCAATGACTGTTAAGGAAGTAACTTTGTACCAAACATAAATTCTGGACTGCAATTGATTTTTTTCAGGCCATTTATGCCAGTGTTCTTCCTGGAGAGTTGATGAGAGGGTTCATGACCCAGTTTCCCACCTTCCCGAGCTGGCTGGGGAAGCACTCGTCTACAGGCAAACACGATCGTATTGTTCAGGACCTGGCCTTGCATATGAGTCTCAGGTAGGTGGGATTACTCTGTTTCGGGTATTTTATCGATTTGATGTATTTGGCCTTTATCCAGTAACAATCATGTGAGTCAAAAGATTTGTGTTTTAGTTTTTATTTTATTGCTAACTAGATGAATGATCCTGGATAAGTTCCTTATATTTTATGGGCTGAGTTTTATCATGTATAATCAGTATAACTCTTGTTTTACCACTTAAAAGGATACTTTGGAGAATAAAATGGTAGATGTCATAATTTAAAATTTTAAAGACTACAGAAGTCTGAGATGGCACTGTTATTGTTATTATGTCTATTACTAGTGGGAATAGCTTCCCAGCTTCAGAATAATTAATTGGAAAATAATTGAACTATTTAAAGAAACAAACTGTTTTTTACCAATTTTCTCTAGTAGTAAACTGACCTAGTCATGTGGGATTGGAAATAACAGTTTAGCATGCAACAGGAGGAGGCTGCTCACATCACTGAAAACGAACGTGCTTGAAAAAGTTTAAGGAAGTTAAAAAATACTTGCATTTGGTACAATTTTGTTGAACTTTAGAAACTTGGAAAATGTGCGTACACATAAATATTATGGATTCTTCTTCTTTTTTGAGACAGGGTCACACTCTGTCACCCAGGCTGGAATGCAGTAGTGTGATCTCTGCATTATAGTGAATTCACAATTTGTAAAGTAAATTAAGACCTCCCTACTTTTTAACCCTGATCAAGTCACTGAACTTTTTTGTAGGTCTGTTTCTCTTCTTTAAAAAATGCAAGTGTGATCTTATTATTGGTTCGTAACCTTTTTGGGGGTCATAGGTGCTTTTGAGATTTTTATTCCCCCGACAATGCATAGATCCACAAAGAAAACACTTTTGGGGAATTACAGATTCCTGAGGTTAAGAACCCTTGCTTTAGGTACCCTAAATGGTATCTTTGACTTTTCTATGAGTCTACTAGAAAATGATGATACTGTAAACATTGTAGGAGAACAATTTTGGAAATGGTTTCATGATTTTTGGGGGTACTGTGGTTCAGGGACCCACACTACTTCCTTTAAGTACTAGCGTGCTTAATTATGGAAGACAATGTAGAGGAAATGGATGAAATTGAAATAGGAGAGTGTTAAAAACTCTTTGTCTAGGTAATAGTTGCGAGGGTGAGTCTAGATTTCTGATCAGGAGAAAAGCTGTGGCTTCTTGTGGTTCACACATTCAGTTCCTTGAAGGCAGGAGCAGGACCCATAGATAATTTGTAAAGAATCATTTCTTTCTGCTTCTGATGCTGGTTCTGATACCAACAGCTTTTGAGGTTGCTTGTTTAAAATATGTATACAGACTGGGCGCAGTGGCTTACGTCTGTAATCCCAGCACTTTGGGAGGCCAAGGCGGGCGGATCGCCTGTCAGGAGTTTGAGACCAGCCTGGGTAACATGGTGAAACCCTGTCTCTACTAAAAATACAAAAAAAAGTAGCTGGTTGTGGTAGCGGGCGCCTGTAATCCCAGCTACTCGGGAGGCTAAAGGCAGGAGAGCCTCCTGAACCTAGAAGGCGGAGGTTGCAGTGAGCTGAAATTGTGCCACTGCACTCCAGCCTGGGCAACAAGAGCAAGACTTTGTCTGAAAATAAATAAATAAATAAATAAATAAATAAATAAATAAATAAAAATATGTATGCATATAATTGCCTGGTTTGAAGATAGAGGCAGCTGGGTTGGAAAGATTTAGGATGGTGGCATTTGAAATATTGTTTTGTTCAGTAGCTTTCTGTCTTTAAGAAGTGACAACATTTAAGAGAGAAAGAAAGTCATTTTATGATAACATTCTAGTTCTTAGCAGACCAGAGACTGTTTCCCTAAACCTTCCTCTGGCCCGTGTGGATCACTTTTTGATTTTGTGGGAACACTCTGCAATTTTCTTAGATTTGGGGAAAACCCAGTTCTAGAACTGAAGATTTCAGAGTAGCAGTATTAGGAAATGTGAGGGAAACATTCATATATGATTTTGTATGTTATAATCAGAGACCAAAAGGTGTTACACACATTCACACACTTGAGATAGGGAATTTCATTGCCTTCTACTGATGCTTTTAATATTTTGGAACTTGGAACGAGTCATATTTATGAACACAAAGAAACATTCTGTTGCCTGGGCCTTAAGAGTAGGGTAGAGTCCACATTTGTTTTTCAGTCACTGATGTGGGTAAGTAGAAAACTTCCTTTGGGCATGTGATGTGTACCCATTACCCTCATGCTGTGGTGCTGGCCTTTCCAAACTACACCAGCTGGCTGTCATATAGTACGCGTTCCATTCAGCATTATTGAAATCGGATTGAACTCTGCCTGATTAACTCAGTGCTGGTATGCACAGTATGACTTAAGTTGATACTTTGCTGTTGACTATGTCTTTTTTGTTGTGGTTTCAGAACTTACTCCAGCAAAAGGACTGTAAACATGGATTATCTGTCACATCTAAGGGATGCACTTGTACAGCCCTTGACCTTACAAGGAGTCGACGGGGTACAGGATGTTGTTGCACTTATGGACACATATTATTTGATGAAAGAAGACTTTGAGAATATCATGGAAATTAGCAGCTGGGGTGGCAAACCTAGTCCCTTTTCAAAGCTGGATCCCAAGGTAAATCATGTCACTCACTGGTTCTCCATCACTTTCTAATACCAGGTTTGTACTGACAGTACTTCAGAGGTGTTTTAGATGCTTTATAAAAAGATTTACTTCTTTTTCCCCTTAAATGCTTGTTGCTTATTATGACCTATATTTTCCATAGATACTATTTGAATGCAGTATTAAGAGTAGACTTCTGGACTTGACTTTACAATTTGTATTTTTATATTTGCTTTATGCTCAGTGGAAAAACAAGAAGTGAAATTTGAGGAGCAAATATAAATATATTCTTTATAAAGGGTGAGAGGATGAGCCTAGGGAATTAAAAGTTGAGCTGTGAGCTCTGGTGGTAATGGGTCGTAAAAATAAAATGTGTTTATTGGCTGAGGATTTGTATAAATTTTCTTTTTCTTAGTCTACCTAATCTGTGGATTCAGCATTTATTCCAGTTGGATAATCTTCCCTGTAATAATATATCCCCGCTTTTCTTATAATGAGCACAAAAAAACTAAAGTGATACATCATGAATATGTAACATCCAGTACCCAATTCTTGCACCTGTGTAATGAATGCATTTAGAAGACTCAGTCTCTCTAGTTTGCCCTCTCCAGAATTTTGACCCGACTTTATGGTTATCAGTAAATTCTCACAGCAGACATCCATTGTTAGAATTCATGGACTAATTCAGGAATTATGATTAGAAGCTTGAAGGTAAGACTTTCAAGTTTCGTAGTATTTTGAAGTAACTACTATTATTATGGAAAAGGTATCTCGTGTTTTGTGGAAATTAAAGGCCAACTTATATTTTTGATGAGCTCCCCTCACTTTTTTTTCTTTTTCTTTTTCTTCTTTTTTTTTTTTTTTGGAGGCAGTCTCACTCGTTTGCCCAAGCTGAAGGGCAGTGGTACGATCTCGGCTCACTGCAACCTCCACCTCTCAGGTTCAAGCGATTCTCCTGCCTCAGCCTCCCAAGTAGCTGGGATTACAGGTGTGCTCCATCACGCCTGGCTAAGTTTTGTATTTTTAGTAGAGACAGGGTTTCCCCGTGTTGGCCAGGCTGGTCTCGAACTCCTGGCCTTATGTGATCTGCCTGCTTTGGCCTTGCGAAGTGCTGGGATTACAGGCATGAGCCACCGCACCCAGCCAAGCCCCTTTTTGATTTACTGATTCACTGACTAACTTTGCTTACTACTTTGTAGAAATGTGGAGAATGCTGAATAGGTAAACATGTTGACTTGAAGTGACCTTTTGTTTGTTTGTTTGCCTAAAGTTCCCAAATCCTTTTTTTATTAGACAGAATCTCACTCTGTCACCCAACTTGGAGTGCAATGGCGCGATCTCAGCTCACTGCAACCTCCACCTCCTGGGTTCAAGAATCTCATGGAGAGGTGTGAGCCCGCCCGGCCTTGAGTCTTTTTTGTCATGGGCTCTGTTAAGAATGTTATGAAAAATACGGAACTTATCCATAGAAAAATGCACATACTTAGATTTACATGTATATACATAAATACTTTGCAAACAGTTGCAAGGGGGCCTCAGGGTCTCTTTAGGCTTCCAGAGTTTAAAATAATTGTTTGGGACTTATATTTTTAAAAAATCCGTCTACTCCTTTCATGTAGGTGAAAGCAGCCTTCACAAGAGCTTACAATAAGGAAGCCCACCTTACTCCATATTCACTTCAAGCTATAAAGGCATCTAGACACAGCACAAGCCCATCCCTGGATTCGGAATACAATGAAGAGTTAAATGAAGATGACTCTCAATCTGATGAGAAAGACCAAGATGCTATAGAAACTGATGCCATGATCAAGGTAGTACTTTAAGCCACCGACAGGAGAACCTCAAAATAGATGATCTTTCCTTGCCTGGTGAATAATAGGGCCTTTTCAGCACATGGCAGAATAAATTGAAAATACTTCTAAGTTTTTTTGTTCATCATGGTTGAGGGTGGAGAAGGTAGAGATTTCATTTTTATAAACAGTTTCTTATAGTAGTCGAAGAGCCAAACGGCAAGAAAACAGGACATGATTTTGATGGCCATATGTTCTGTTAGAAAAAGTACCATTTTTATTTATCTGGCCATTGGTATATGCTTTCAAGAAAAATGTTGTTAACAAAACAGTTTCTTCTGTTGTGTATGTTTTGCTATAGCCACTAAACTGCTTTGTAGAAGTTTCTCAGAGCAAAATATTCTTGTCTTTTGATGGGAAAGATGAAAGCCAACTGTGGTATCAGCCTGCTGTTTACAGCTGGTTGAGCCAAGGAACCTCGTCCGATCCTCCTCTGTCCTTTGCTGGGTGTGGGTGCTGCTTGCCTTTCATTTGTTTTCTATATGCAGGAGTAGGAATAGTGGCCTTCTTCACTGTGGCTCATGTAGACCCTAAGGGGTGGTCTCCCTCTCTCCCTCTCTTCTGCTTTCACAAAATGACTGTGTTTACACCTCTAATCTGAAACTAAAAGAAGAGGAAATTCTTCATTTAAACATTACCCTATTTGTCAATTATCTCTTGCTTATTTTGTCTTTTCTAAGTATACCTCTGTCCTAAATCCAAGAAACTGCCTTACATGGGGAACAGATCTTAGTTCTAAATTCTAAATACCCTCTCAGTTTTTACTGCCAGCTTTTAAAGGCTGTAAGTAGGGCAGTTGTTGCTTGAAAGTAAGCGCTTCGTGGGTCGCAGTAGTTCAAGATCTCGATGTTTGCAGCCTCCCTTCTTTAATTAAGTTGCAGGTAAAGATTAGATTTGTTGTAGAGATGAACTTATTTCATTTACTCATAAACACAGCTATTAACTATTTTGTTATCTTCTCCCTCCCCCTAACAGAAAAAGACAAAACCTTCAAAGCCTTCAAAACCAGAAAAAGATAAGGAGCCCAGAAAAGGAAAAGGAAAAAGTTCGAAGAAATGAAACCATTTTTCACTAGCGACAGCCACTTTTTACTCTCCCTCCTGACCAGTCCAGCTGGTCTAGAGAAAGCCTTGTTTTTTCCCAGAGCAACCATGTTTTAGCATAATGGGATGACCTGGTGTCCCATTATAAATAAAGGGTGGTATGGCTAGAAGGGTATGAGCAGTAGGCTTATGTACACCTCTTATAGAGGTTGATAGGACTGCTTGGGTCCTCCACTGTCCCTTGTCAATCTAGTTAGATGTGCTTTTGAATGACTGTAGAATTGGAACTAGAAACTACGCCTGGCCTTGGAGCCAGATTTTAGTTAACGATATTGAGCCTGGGAGCAGTACTAAGTAGTACTAAGGCGTCTTTTGTAGGCTTAAGAGTTTATCCCAATGGCCTTTATAGGACCAATGCTGATTTTTTTTTAAAGATAGTTCCTATTATGTGGTGAAATTTTGTAAATAAATGATTATACAAAACAGTCATCACCTAGAACTGGGTATTCTTTGTACATTGTCAGATATCTTTCAAAGTATAAATTAGGAATAAAAATGTTCCACATGATACATGTATAAATTCTTTTTAAGATTGTCATCTTGTACAGCAAAATATTATGTTGGTATATTACTTACTTATTAATTTGCAAATGATTGGATTAAAAAGCTCGCTGTATTCCTTACTCACCTGTTGTGTGAAACATAACATTGGCAGTCGAGGAGTCAGAACTTGGGATTCCCAGCCTCACTCCTTCTGTGTTTGCTGACCACATCTCTGCTGTGAATAGGATTTCAAGGAGAGGTCTGTTATGGGACTTTGCAGTGTGGGGGGCTGCAGAAGATTCTCAGACATTCTTATCCTTCTGGAGTCTCAACCCATCAGGTTCAAACCAGTAGGAACCAGGCTGGGTCAGGCTCTTCAGTTCACTAGGGTGGGGGACAAAATGAACATTGGCTTTCGTTCACTTTGCCCCTGGGAGATCTAGTCCCGTCCTGTGATGGCTTCCACAAACCCTGTTGGAAGTTTGGGTTATTCCTATAACCGAATATATTGAGTGGCCCTGAGGCTGTGGACCTAGCCTAGAATTTAGATGTCTAGCTATTTTTTAATCTTGTTGGTAAATGCTCAGAGGTCTGTGCTACCTCTGTGAGGTATATACTAAAATGAATGTAAAATAAGGATCATATTCCATGCTTTAAGGAACTGGTAGTCTTGTTTGGGTGATGAGACAAAGTTCTTGAGACATTTAAACTGTATTTACCAGTGTGAAAAATGTCCTTTGTGGAGATTAATTCATTATGGAAATAAAACATTGCCTAAGCCCTTGCCTGCTGAGTCACGACCCTGTCTTTGTTAAAGTCTGTCTTGAAACTCTTCTGGTTCGGGAAAGGTTTTCTCACCAGTAGGGTGAGGCTGGCTTTCCTATTCATGTTCTTCCATTTCTATGCCTTTTGGATATGTAAGTCACGTCTCCCTACTTCTTCTGCAGCCCCCAGGAGAGGGACTTGAATCTGCATGCAGCCAGGATGCGGCATAGTGTCCTTCACTTGTTCATTATGATTTTGTTTATAATTTTAAATGTTTTAAACACAAGATTGGGATAATATGTGTGTAAAATAAATAGCATTTCTTTTAGAATTAGAAATTGTAAATATGCCCTTTATGAGGATGGCATAGGTCTGTTTGATTCCTCTTTGAAGCCCTCGTGACCATGAGGTGAATGACTGAGATTCATGGAAGGAGGCAATTGGTGGTTCTGCAGCAGTTTGGATGTGAATCGGAATGGTGTGCATTGGGGTTGAGTCTTCATTGGAGCCACCAGTGATGTGGTCTTTTGGAGCCACTTGATGCCACATGGTATCTTTGCAGCATAAAACTGTATACTTGGATGGCCGAATAGGAGCAGCTCCAGCCTCCAGCTCCCAGTGTGAGCAGCAAAGATGGGTGATTCCTGCATTTTCAACTGAGGTACCGGGTTCATCTCACCGAGGTGTGTCAGACAGTTGGCGCTGGTCCGCGGGTGCATCCCGACCAGCGAGAGCTGAAGCAGGGCGAGGCATCGCCTCACCTGGGAAGCGCAGGGGGGAAGGGAATTCCTTTTCCTAGCCAAAGGAAATTGAGACACACAACACCTGGAAAATCGGGTAACTCCCACCCTAATACTGTGCTTTACCAAGGGTCTTAGCAAACGGCACACCAGGAGATTATATCCCACACCTGGCCCAGAGGGTCCCATGCCCAAGGAGCCTCCCTCATTGCTAGCACAGCAGTCTGAGATCTAACTGCAAGATGTCAGTGAGGCTGGGGGAGGGGCGCCCGCTATTGCTGAGGCTTAAGTAGGTAAACAAAGCTGCTGGGAAGCTCGAATTGGGTGGAGCCCACCACAGCTCAAGGAGGCCGACCTGCCTCGGTAGACTCCTCCTCTGGGGACAGGGCATAGCTAAACAAAAAGCAGCAGAAACCTCGACAGAGGTAAATGCCCCTGTCTGACAGCTTTGAATAGAGCAGTGGATCTCCCAGCAGGGAGGTTGAGATCTGAGAACGGATAGACTGCCTGCTCAAGTGGGTCCCTGACCCCTGAGTAGCCTAACTGGGAGACATCCCCTACTAGGTGCAGACTGACACCTCACACCTCACATGGCGGGGTACACCCCTGAGACGAAGAGTCCAGAGCAAGAATCATACAGCAACACTTGCTGTTCAGCAATATTCTATCTTCTGCAGCCTCCGCTGCTGATACCCAGGCAAACAGGGTCTGCAGTGGGCCTCAAGCAAACTCCAGCAGACCTACAGCTGAGGGTCCTGACTGTTAGAAGGAAAACTAACAAACGGGACACCCACACCAAAACCCCATCAGTACGTCACCATCATCAAAGACCAAAGGCAGATAAAACCACAAAGATGGGGAAAAAGCAGTGCAGAAAAGCTGGAAATACAAAAGTCAGAGCGCATCTCCCCCTCCAAAGGAACGCAGCTCATCGCCAGCAACGGAACAAAGCTGGACGGAGAATGACTGACAAGAGAAGAAGGCTTCAGTCGATCAAACTTCTCAGAGCTAAAGGAGGAACTACATAACCAGCGCAAAGAAACTAAAAACCTTGAAAAAAGAATGGATGAATGGATAACTAGAATTATCAATGCAGAGAAGACCTTAAAAGAACTGATAGAGATGAAAACCATAACACGAGAACTATGTGACAAATGCACAAGCTTCAGTAACCGACTCAATCAACTGGAAGAAAGAGTATCAGCAATTGAAGATCAAATGAATGAAATCAAGTGAGAAGTGTAGAGAAAAGAGAGTAAAAAGAAATGAACAAAGCCTTCAAGAAATGCGGGATTATGTGAAAAGACCAAATCTACGTCTGATTGGTGTGCCTGAAAGTGACGGGGAAAATGGAACCAAGTTGGAAAACACTCTTCAGCATATCATCCAGGAGAACTTCCCCAACCTAGTAGGGCAGGCCAACATTCAAATTCAGGAAATACAGAGAATGCCACAAAGATACTCCTCGAGAAGAGCAACTCCAAGACACATAATTGTCAGATTCACCAAAGTTGAAATGAAGGAAAAAATGTTAAGGGCAGCCAGAGAGAAAGGTCGGGTTACACACAAAGGGAAACCCATCAGACTAACAGCAGATCTCTCGGCAGAAAGTCTCCAAGCCAGAAGAGAGTGGGGGCCAATATTCAACATTCTTAAAGAAAAGAATTTTCAACCCAGAATTTCGTATCCAGCCAAACTAAGTTTCATAAGTGAAGGAGAAATAAAATCCTTTACAGACAAGCAAATGCTGAGAGATTTTGTCACCACCAGGCCTGCCCTACAAGAGATCCTGAAGGAAGCACTAAACATGGAAAGGAACAACCAGTACCAGCCATTGCAAAAACATGTCAAAATGTAAAGTCCATCAATGCTAGGAAGAAACTGCATCAACTAGCAAGCAAAATAACCAGCTACTAAATTATAATGATAGGATCAAGTTCACACATAACAATATTAACCTTAAATGTAAATGGACTCAATGGTCCAATTAAAAGACACAGACTGGCAAATTGGATAAAGAGTCAAGACCCATCAGTTTGCTGTATTCAGGAGACCCACCTCACATGCAGAGACACACATAGGCTCAAAATAAAGGGATGAAGGAAGATCTACCAAGCAAATGGAAAACAAAAAAAAGCAGGGGTTGCAATCCTAGTCTCTGATAAAACAGACTTTAAACCATCAAAGATCAAAAGAGACAAAGAAGGCCATCACATAATGGTAAAGGGATCAGTTCATCAGGAAGAGCTAACTATCCTAAATATATATGCACTCAATACAAGAGCACCCAGATTCATAAAGCAAGTCCTTAGAGACTTACAAAGAGACTTAAACTCCCATATAATAATAATGGGAGACTTCAACACCCCACTGTCAACATTAGACAGATCAATGAGACAGAAAGTTAACAAGGATATCCAGGTATTGAACTCAACTCTGCACCAAGCAGACCTAATAGACATCTACAGAACTCTCCACCTCAAATCAACAGAATATACATTCTTCTCAGCACCACATCGCACTTATTCCAAAATTGACCACATAGTTGGAAGTAAAGCACTCCTCAGCAAATGTAAAAGAACAGAAATTATAACAAACTGTCTCTCAGACCACAGTGCAATCAAACTAGAACTCAGGACTAAGAAACTCAATCAAAACTGCTCAACTACATGGAAACTGAACAACCTGCTCCTGAATGACTACTGGGTACATAATGAAATGAAGGCAGAAATAAAGATATTCTTTGAAGCCAATGAGAACAAAGATACAACATACCAGAATCTCTGGGACACATTTAAAGCAGTGTGTAGAGGGAAATTTATGCCCACAAGAGAAAGCAGGAAAGATCTATTTGACACCCTAACATCACAATTAAAGGAACTAGAGAAGCAAGAGCAAACACATTGAAAAGCTAGCAGAAGGCAAGAAATAACTAAGATCAGAGCAGAACTGAAGGAGATAGACACACAAAAAACCCTCCAAAAAAACAATGAATCCAGGAGATGGTTTTTTGAAAAGATCAACAAAATTGATAGACCGCTAGCAAGACTAATAAAGAAGAAAAGAGAGAAGAATCAAATGGACGCAATAAAAAATGATAAAGGGGATATCACCACTGACCCCACAGAAATACAATCTACCATCAGAGAATACTATAAACACCTCTATGCAAATAAACTAGAAAACCTAGAAGAAATGGATAATTTCCTGGACACTTACACTCTCCCAAGACTAAACTAGGAAGAAGTTGAATCCCCGAATAGACCAATAGCAGGCTCTGAAATTCAGGCAATAATTAATAGCCTACCAACCAAAAAAAGTCCAGGACCAGACGGATTCACAGCTGAATTCTACCAGAGGTACAAGGAGGAATTGGTACCATTCCTTCTGAAACTATTACAATCAATAGAAAAAGAGGGAATCCTCTCTAACTCCTTTTAGGAGGCCAACATCATCCTGATACCAAAGCGTGACAGAGATATAATAAAAAGAGAATTTTAGACCAATATCCCTGATGAACATCGATGCAAAAATCCTCAATAAAATACTGGCAAACCAAATCCAGCAGCACATCAAAAAGCTTATCCACCATGATCAAGTGGGCTTCATCCCTGGGATGCAAGGCTGGTTCAACATACGCAAATCAATAAACATAATCCAGCATATAAACAGAACCAAAGACAAAAACCACATGATTATCTCAATAGATGCAGAAAAGGCCTTTGACAAAATTCAACAGCCCTTCATGCTAAAAACTCTGAAAAAATAAATTCAGTATTGATGGAACATATCTCAAAATAATAAGAGCTATTTATGACAGACCCACAGCCAATATCATACTGAATGGGCAGAAACTGGAAGCATTCCCTTTGAAAACTGGCACAAGACAGGGATGCTCTCTCTTACCACTCCAACATAGTATTGGAAGTTCTGGCTAGGGCAATCGGGCAAGAGAAAGAAATAAAGGGTATTCAGTTAGGAAAAGAAGAAGTCAAATTGTCCCTGTTTGCAGATGGCATGATTGTATATTTAGAAAACCCCATCATCTCAGCCCAAAATCTCCTTAAGCTGATAAGGAACTTAAGCAAAGTCTCAGGATACAAAATCAATGTGCAAAAATCACAAGCATTCTTATACACCAGTAACAGATAAACAGCCAAATCATGAATGAACTCCCATTCACAATAGCTTGAAAGAGAATAAAATACCTAGGAATCCAACTTACAAGGGATGTAAAGGACCTCTTCAAGGAGAACTGCAAACCACTGCTCAGTGAAATAAAAGAGGACACAAACAAATGGAAGAACATACCATGCTCATGGATAGGAAGAATCAATATTGTGAAAGTGGCCATACTGCCCAAGGTAATTTATAGATTCAATGCCATCCCCATTAAGCCACCAATGACTTTCTTTACAGAATTGGAAAAAACTGCTTTAAAGTTCATATGGAACCAAAAAAGAGCCCGCATTGCCAAGATAATCCTAAGCCAAAAGAACAAAGCTGGAAGCATCACGCTACCTGACTTCAAACTATACTACAAGGCTACAGCATCCAAAACAGCATGGTGCTGGTACCAAAACAGAGATATAGACCAATGGAACAGAACAGAGCCCTCAGAAAGAACACCACACATCTACAGCCATCTGATCTTTGACAAACCTGATAAAAACAAGAAATGGGGAAAGGATTCCCTATTTAATAAATGGTGCTGGGAAAATTGGTTAGCCATAAGTAGAAAGCTGAAACTGGATCCTTTCCTTACTGCTTGTACGAAAATTAATTCAAGATGGATTAGAGACTTATATGTTAGACCTAAAACCATAAAAACCCTAGAAGAAAACCTAGGTAATACCATTCAGGACATAGGTATGGGCAAGGACTTCATGTCTAAAACACCAAAAGCAACAGCAACAAAAGCCAAAATTGACAAATGGGATCTAATTAAACTAAAGAGCTTCTGCACAGCAAAAGAAACTACCATCAGAGTGAACAGGCAACCTACAGAATGGGAGAAAATGTTTGCAATCTACTCATCTGACAAAGGGCTAATATCCAGAACCTACAAAGAACTGAATCAAATTTACAAGAAAAAAGCCCATCAAAAAGTGGGCAAAGGATATCAACAGACACTTCTCAAAAGAAGATGTTCATACAGCCAACAGACACATGAAAAAATGCTCATCATCACTCGCCATCAGAGAAATGCAAATCAAAACCACAATGAGATACCATCTCACACCAGTTAGAATGGCAATCATTAAAAAATCAGGAAACAACAGGTGCTGGAGAGGATGTGGAGAAATAGGAACACTTTTACACTGTTGGTGGGACTGTAAACTAGTTCAACCATTGTGGAAAACAGTGTGGCGATTCCTCAAGGATCTAGAACTAGAAATACCATTTGACCCAGCCATCCCATTACTGGGGATATACCCAAAGGATTGTAAGTCATGCTGCTATAAAGACACATGCACGCATATGTTTATTGCGGCACTACTCACAATAGCAAACACTTGGAATCAACCCAGACGTCCATCAGTGACAGACTGGATTAAGAAAACGTGGCACATATACACCATGGAATACTATGCAGCCATTAAAAAGGATGAGTTCATGTCCTTTGTAGGGATATGGATGCAGCTAGAAACCATCATTCTCAGCAAACCATCGCAAGAACAGAAAACCAAATACTGCATGCTCTCACTCATAGGTGGGAATTGAACAATGAGATCACTTGGACACAGGAAGGGGAACATCACACACCGGGTCCTATTGTGGGGAGTGGGGAGGGGAGAGGGATAGCATTAGGAGAAATACCTAATGCAAATGACGAGTGAATGGGTGCAGCACATCAATATGGCACATGTATACATATGTAACAAATGCACAACCATTTTGTTACTTACAAATCATTCAGCTTTATCCTTCTTCTTGTTAAATGTTGGCAGTTATGTAGCACCATGGTTTGATCTCTTAATGTTATTGACGGGGTAGATTATTTGTACTAGGTTGAGTGGCTTCCTAAACAAGCTCCAGTATGAGTATGCTCATGGGTGAAAGTCTAAGGCCTGTAACTCCCAAAGTAGAATCTACCCACCCTCACAGTCCTAGGTGCCTGTGGTTCTTATTTCTACAGCCTTACAATATACCTCCAGGCATATTAGAGGAAGCAGGGGACTGTGGGTAGGTTTTATGATAATAACTTTGTACCACTTAGTAAAGCCAAGGCCTCTGGCCTGTTCTCTGGCTGGTCATTGGGAGGGAAGGACAGGTCCTAAAGCTGGAGGCATCATGCAGGTGGGATACTTGGATGCTATACAACATTACTGGCACCTTGGGCCCTAGCTTAGGCCCCTGGGTACCACTGTAATGCTCAGGTTGCTGGGGCCATACTGTAAAATATCATCGGATTCATTCACAGTTGACCCCCTGACTCATTTCTGTCAGCTGCTCACTTTGGTGACTGGCCTTGGATGGCCTAGGAAGCATGTACTGATGTGGGAAAAGTATGGACTCCCTTGGAGAGAGAGAGTGTGTGTGTACTGATGGTGTGTGCTGTATGTGTGATATGGGGAAAGAACCTTTACGCAGTCTCAGAGAAGATTCCAAATAATGTATGTTTTCAGGGGTAGTCAAATGACTTAATTTTGTGATGGGAATTCTATAGTATGCAGTAGAATGATTTGGCAGATATAAGCTGATAGTTTCATTCATTCTTTACAAGACTGGTTTTCCTAATTTCCTAAATTTTGATTTCCTAATTAATTGCTTCTGGGCTGATTCTGCTTGCTGTGATTTGTATAAACTTCTCATTTCAAGCTTTTTACACTGTTCACATCTGTGTTGCCCAAACTTGACAATGTGCTTCAGAGCTACCTTTATCTCTTTTTCTGTCTCCAAATCCAGGAAAACGTCACAAATGATTAGATATTTGATTATCTAGATAAAATATCTAGTCAACAATTTTATTTTAAAGTATTTCAAAATACAAAAGTTATCAAAAAGCTGAATATTTACAATTATGTCATAGGTTACTATTAACAGTGCAGAGGATAGAGTGTGTAAGACTTTGAAGAGGAAATATACAAAGTACAATAAACAGCAAGCTTACACATCATCGTTTTGCCACTGTACAGAAGTGGGAAGTGCCAACCTGGAGAGGTCACTGTTGGTTCATTTCTCTGTATCCAGAAAGGACCGTCTCTTAAATAAATGCACCAGGGAAGGAAACAGCCTCCTGTGGAAAATGCTGTCTTCTCAGGAGCATTGTATCTAGAAGGGACAAAGAGAACACATGCTTCTAGAAGGGTTTCAAATAATGGCTAGCATTTAGTAATAAAGCCAAACATACTAAAAAGAATTTTTTGCCCGTTTCTAGAATGTGGAACAGGAAACATTCAAGTTGGAAATCTCCAGCCTGTAATCTGCATCAAGTTTCGGTACTAGCCTTGCCAACTGACTCAAATTGTGTGGGCAAGCTCTTGAGCCTTTGTAATGAAGGAAGGATGCTGATAACAGCCACCTCACTGGGAAGAACGAATGCAAAGTGCTCAGAAATTAATTTGTAGGAAAAATTTTCCTGAAATTAAAGTTATATTTGTTTAAAAGCCAGTGAACAACAGCTTCAACCACTATTCACTGTATAAGGATGCTTACAGTGACTGTGTGTGTGTGTGTGTGTTTTTTTTTTTTTCCCCTAGGAGATGGGGTCTTGTTGCATTGCCCAGGCTGGATTACTGTGGCTCTTCATAGGCATGATCATAGTCTCCTAGAGCCCTGAACTCCTGGGCTCAAGTGATCCTCACGCCTCAGCCTCCTGAGTAGCTGGGACTGGGGCACAGGCTCTGCGCCTGGCTATAGTGACGTATTTGAAGGACAGTGCACAATCATAACTCAGTGAAGACATATCTGCAAGGAGCTATGATGTACCATGGTCTGGTTCCTTGAAGTTTTCTGTAAAGCATTATCTAATGCTGTGATAGTGTGTGGAGAGGTTCTGTGGACGTTTTTTAAAAATACAAGGTTCCACTTGCAGTTTAATCTTCCCATAGGTAACAGAAACTTGCGACAAAATCTGAATTTTTTTTTGTCTTTAGAAGGCCAGGAATGGTCGCTCACACCTGTAATCCCAACACTTTGGGAGGCTGAGGTGAGAGGATCACTTGAGTCCAGGAGTTCAAGACCAGCCTGGGCAACATAGTGAGACCCCATCTCTTAAAAAAAAAAAAAAAAAAGGTGGCACGTGCCTGTAGTCCTAGCTACCTGGAAGGCTGAGGCAGGAAGGTCATTTGAGCCCAGGAGTTTGAGGCTGCAGTGAACAATTATTGTGGCCCTGCACCCCAGCCCAGGCAACAGAGGGAGACCCCATCTCAAAACAAAACAAAACAAAACAAAAAAATTAGAAGGTCAGTGAGCTAGAATAGAGATCAAAACTATCCAATATGAACAGAGAAAAAAGAGGAAAGAACTTTAGTGACTTTAGATATCAAGTAGTCACAGATATTACTGGAG
This sequence comes from Macaca fascicularis, assembly GCF_037993035.2. NCBI lineage: Eukaryota > Metazoa > Chordata > Mammalia > Primates > Cercopithecidae > Macaca > Macaca fascicularis. The sequence goes on along the minus strand of NC_088379.1, from coordinate 38,565,920 downwards.
TTCCAGAATGAGAAGATAGAAAGGGATAGAAAAAGTATTGGAAGAAATAATGGCTCAAAAATGTCCCAATTGAGGGAAAAATATAAACATACAGATTCAAGAATTCTAGGAAATCCTAAGTTAAAAAAATTTAAAAACCACACCCAGGCAAGTATAGTCAAAATTCTGGAAACCAAAAATAAAGAATGCCTTGAATATAGCCAGAAAGAAACCAGTAAACTCAAGGGAACAATGAAGTTTGATATTGGAGACAATCGTGAAAGTGCTTTAAGAAAACCTCAGAATTGCATATCAAGCTAAAATACCCTCAAAAATGAAGGAAAATAAAAACAGAGAAGAAGTCACCAGCAAACCTGTACATGTAAGAAATGTCAAAGGAAGTACTTCAGGCTGAAAGGAAATAATACCATATGGAAACTTGGATTCAGGCAAGAATAACATGGAAATTATAAATGTGGGTAAATGTAAAGCTACACTGTAGTTTTTTCTTTATAATTTCCTTTAAAAAGACACAACTAAAGAAAAATTATACCATTGTATTACAGGATTTAGAATGTGTACATATGTATATTTGTGTGTGTGTGTATATATATAAAATAGGATATTAATCAAGTACAAAATTTTGCAAAGACATAGGTAAAAAGTCAATAGAAGAATCAAATGAAATATGAAAATATATTTAGTCAAATAGAAGGCAAGACAAGAGGAACTGAACAAAAAGTGGATAGGACAAATAAAAAACAAGTAACAAAATTGTAGACCTAAATTCAGCCTTATAACACTCGGAAAAAAAAAAAATCACAACAGAGGAAAACTGCAGACCAGTATCCCTCATGAACACAGACACAATATTCTCAATATATTAGCAAAATAATCCAGCATTAGGATAATACATCATGATCAAGTGAGTTTATCTCCAGAATAAAAGTTGGCTTTCACACTTGAAAATCAATATAACTTACCATATAAATATAACTTACCACATAAATATAACTTACATATACCATATAAATGTTATATATATGTTATATATATAACATATATAAAAGTTAAATATAACTTACCATATAAAATAAATATAACTTACCATTAAAGGGGGAAAGCAATATAATCTCAATTGATAGAAAAAAAGCATTTGACAAAAATCTGTCACCTAGTAAACTAGAAGGAAACTTCCACAATTTGTTAGGAGACTCTCTGAAAAACCTTACATCATGATAGTGAAATACTAAATGCCTTCCCCCAACACTGAGAACAAGACAAGGATGTTGACTCTACTATTATACAACATTGTAGAGGAGGTCCTAGCCAGTGCATATGAGAAGAAAAATAAAAGTTATAAAGATTGGAAAGATAAGTAAATTTTTTGTTTATTTGTAAATGACTACACAGAAAATCTGAAGGATTCTACAGTACAACTACTAGACATAAGTCAATTTAGAAAGGTTACAGGATGCAAGGTCAATATATAAAAATTAATTGCACTTTCCTATGTAAACAATTAGGAAATGAAAAAAATTAAATTTCATTTAGTATTAAAATCTCCCCAAATTATTTAGAAATAAATTTAACAAAAGACACAAAAGACTTCTTTATTCAAAACTGCAAAATAGGCCGGGCACGGTGGCTCACACCTGTAATCCCAGCACTTTGGGAGGCTGAGGCGGGTGGATCACCTGAGGTCAGGAGTTCCAGACTAGCCTGGCCAACGTGGTGAAACCCCGTCTCTACTAAAAATACAAAAATTAGCTGGACGTGGTGATGGGCACCTGTAATCCTAGCTACTCAAGGGGCTGAGGCAGGAGAATGGCTTGAACGCGGGAGGCAGAGGTTGCAGTGAGCCAAGATTGCACCATTGCACTATGGCCTGGGTGATGAATTGAAACTCCATCTCAAAAACAAAAAACCCTGCAAAATAGTGATGAGTAATTGAAAAAGATCTAAATAAATGTAGAGATATACCATATTCATAGACTGGCAGACTGTTGTTAAAGATGTCAGTTCTCAAAATGATCTACAGAATCAATGTAACTGTTGTGATAGGCAGAATTCTAGGATTGTCCCTAAATTTCCCACACCCAGTGATACTTATCCTGTGTAATACCTTCCTCTTGAGTGTGGGCAGGGCTTGTGATATGATGTGATAATAACCATATTAGGTTTAATTATATGATAGAGATGAAGGAATTTTGCAGATGTAGTTAAGGTCCCAATCAATGGACTCTGAATTAATCAAAAGAGAGTTTGTGTTGGGCTTCACTGATCAGGTGAACCCTTTATAATAGGGTCCAGACTTTCCCTGAAGGGAGAGATTGTAAATATGAGATATGATCTTACACTGGACTTGAAGCAGTTTCATGTTGTGGGGAGGGTCACATGTCAGGAAACTGCCTGTAGGAGCTAAGGGCTTCAGTCCTCTGACCATAATGATCAGAATCTTCCCCGACCGTCCCCAAAGAAAACAAAACCCAACAGACTAGAAAAAGACTTCAGATAAGATTGCAGCTCCAACCAACACTATGATTACAGCCTTGTGAGACCCTGAAGAGAAGACCCAGCTAAGCCATACCTAGACTACTGACCCATAACCATAGAAATTGTGAGATAATAAATGTGTGTTATTTTAAGATGCTAAATTTGTGATAATTTGTTATATAGCAACAAAATTAATACAAGTCCCAATCACAATTTGAGCAGGTTTATAAAACAGAATTTGAGAAACTGATTCTAAAATTGTCTACAAAGATAAAAAGAATAACAGCCAAAACAATCTTGGAAAAAAACATGACAAAGGAGGGTCCATAATACCTGACTTTAAGAGATTCTATAAAGCCACAGTAATCAAAATAGCGTAGTATTAAAATAAGGGAGAAGCACATCAATGCCAAAGAAGAGAGGGTCCAGAAATAGGCCCACATTTTATATCCATTTGAGGGGAAGAAAATCCAGCCCTTCCTCACACTGGAAACAAAAATTATTTCAAGATAAATTGCAGATCTAGAGCTTCTAGAAGAAAACAGGAAAATGTTTCTGACTTGTTAGTAGGCAATATATATATATAAACACACACATATATTTAGGACAAAGAAGGCAATAACCATAAAATTTTAAATTTAAAAATTAATGAATTATAATTCATCAAAATCAAAACCTGCTCATCAAAAGACACCATTCAGAAAAATAAATGGGAAGCCACAGCGTGTAATATTTGCAAAATATATGTGACAAAGAACTTGTATCTAGAATACATACACAAAAAACTTACAACTCAAATAGACAATAATCCAGTGTCAATGAGGAAAATTTGTCTTTTCAGCAAATTCTGCCAGGTCACCTGGATATCTACATGCAAAAGAAGGAAGCTGGATCCCTATCTCACACCAGACACAAAAACTAAGTGGATCAAAGACCTAAATGTAAGAGTAATAACTACAAAACTCCTAGAAGGAAACAGGTGCAAATCTTCATGACCTTGGAGTAGGCACTGTTTTCATTTAGAGATGGGGGTCTTGCTATGTTGCCTAGGCTGGTCTTGAACTCCTGGACTCAAGCAATCCTGACTCAGCCTCCTGAGTAGCTGGGATAACAGGTGCATGCCACTGTGCCCAGTTTACACAATAGTTGATTGGCTGGTTGGTTTTTCGAGACAAAGGGGCTCGCTCAGTCTGTTGCCCAGGCTGGAGTACAGTGGCTTGATCACAGCTCACTTCAGCCTCAGCCTCCTGGGCTCAAGTGATCTCCTGCCTCAGCCTCCCAAGCAACGGGGACTACAGGTGTATGCTACCATACCTGGCTAATTATTTTATTTTATTTTTGTAGGGACACTGTCTTACTATGTTGCCCAGGGTGGTCTCGAACTTCTGAGCTCAAGTGATCCTACCACTTTGGCCTTCCAAAGCACTGGGATTATAAGCATGAGCCACTGTGCCCAGCCTGGCAATGGTTTTTGATACAATACCAAAAGCATAAGCAACCAAAGGGGCGGGGGAACCAAACAGATAAATTGGACTTCATCAAAATAAAATACTTGTGCATGAAACAATGCTATCAAGGTCGAGCACGGTGGCTCATGCCTGTAGTCCCAGCACTTTGGGAGGCCGAGGTAGGAGGATTGTTTGAGCCCAGGAGTTCGAGACCAACCTGCACAATGTGGCAAGACCCTGCCTCTATTAAGGGGAAAAAAAAACCCACAAGAAAATACTTCCAAATCATATATATGATACAGAACTTGTATCTAGAACATATAAAGAACTCTTAGAACTGAACAATAAAAAGACAAACACCCAGCTGGGTGCGGTGGCTCATGCCTGTAATCCCAGCACTTTGGGAGGCTGAGGCTGGCGAATCACATGAAGTCAGGAGTTCGAGACCAGCCTGGCCAACATGGTGAAACCCACCCGTCTCTACTAAAAATACAAAAGTTAGCCAAGCGTGGTGGCACATGCCTGTAGTCCTAGCTACTCAGGGGCTGAGGCATGAGAATCACCAGAATCTGGGAGGCAGAGGTTGCAGTGAGCTGAGATCATGCCACTGCACTCTAGCCTGGGCAACACAGCAAGACTCTGTCTAAAAAAAAAAAAAAAGGCAGACAACAGCTGTTGGCAGGGATGTGGAGTGGAGGGACGAACGCTTGTGTGCAGCTGGTGGGAATGTAAGAGGGTGCAACTGCTGTGGAAAACATTTTGGAGTGGTCAGGGAAGGGCAAGAAGGCCAGTGGGGCTGCAACATGGTGAGTAATCAGACCGGAGGCAGGAGGAGGAGGTTGGGCCTGTTCATGGACAGCCTTGGAGGTTCTTGTAGGTGCAATAAAAAGCCAAGAGAACCATGAACCAGATATACTGGAGATAGCCTGAAAGCCCTTGCTCATGGGGGCTAAGGGTGAGAGGAATCTAGATAACATGTAGGGTTTCTGTCCTGTCCAACTGGTTGGATGGAGCTGCCGCTTCCTGAGGAAGGGAAAACAGAGAGGTTGTTGGGGGAGCCTCGACTCCTGTTTAACCAGGCTAAGTGTGAGATGCCATGTCAGAGGTGAATTACTTTCACTTCTCCCTTTGGTAAAAGAATATCCTGAGCTTCGGCAGGGCTTTTGGCTTCTCAGTTAAAGACTACATTTCCCTGTCTTCCTCTGCAGTATGTGTGGCCACGAGTAAGTGCTTCCAATGGAATGAAGTAGAAGGAATATGTGCAGCTTCCATGTGACAAAAATGGGACTTGGAAAGAAAAAGAAATGGAGATTATTTCCAAATCTCTGGAAGCCAACATTTTTACAATGTATTTTCCTGAATTATATCACAGACCCTAAAAAACAAAAACAAAAACAAAACAAACAAACAAAAAAACTTATTAGCTGACTCTAGTTTTAATGGTGTGATTAAAAAGACCCCTGTGAGATTTGAAAAAATCTCTCTAGTCCGAATGATGCTGCTTGGCCAAACCACCTTTGTATGGAGATGATAATGCCTGCGTTTTAGCATTAAAAAAAACACATCAAATGTGGTTGTCAGATTGTTCAAATCTGGCAAGTTCCATGATGCACTAAAAGGAGTTGATACCGATACACAGTAAAAAGCTGCATGCGACCGGGCGCGGTGGCTCAAGCCTGTAATCCCAGCACTTTGGGAGGCCGAGACGGGTGGATCACAAGGTCAGGAGATCGAGACCATCCTGGCTAACATGGTGAAACCCCGTCTCTACTAAAAAATATTAAAAAACTAGCCAGGCGAGCTGGCGGGTGCCTGTAGTCCCAGCTACTTGGGAGGCTGAGGCAGGAGAATGGCGTAAACCCGGGAGGCAGAGCTTGCAGTGAGCTGAGATCCGGCCACTACACTCCAGCCTGGGAGACAGAGCGAGACTCTGTCTCAAAAAAAAAAAAAAAAAAAAAAAAAAAGCTGCATGCACGCTGTAGACCCTCGCGCCCAGAAGGCACGTGGGTGCTCTGCCACTCACCTGCACATGCCGCTCACAGTTCCTCCTCCGTTCGCAGGTACTGGGTACAGTCTGAAATCTTTTTCAGTTGAGCAGCGTTTAATCTTTCTGAACACATAGGACATGTGCTTTCAGTGTTTAGCATGCTGATTAGGGGAGGGAAAGACAGAGTAAATTAAATATGTAACATTCCTTTAGCTTTGGGTTACTCTAATGAGATAGACAACTACTTTCTGTCTACACCTCCTAATACATGTCCACCATGCAATTTGAGAATCAGAACTATTCAGTCTCATGCAAGATCCTCTTTAAGGATAATATTCTCAAAGACAATTTGAGTCTTTAGAGATCCTTAGGAACACAAATAAACAGAAGGATGCTTCAGAACAAAAGAAGTAGAATGAAAGGCCTGTGTCTGGACAAATCTGTGAGACGGGGTGACATAATGCACACTTACATCTTCAATTCTGAGTACAGAGCAGGGAAGTCACAATGTGGACACACTGTCCAGTCATCTTTCAACATGTGTCGACCCTGGAAACGGTATGTTTAAGAGTTAAATTCATCTTTGCTTTAAAAACTCCCACCGTTATTCATTTTTTTTTTTTTTTTTTTTTGAGACAGAACCTTGCTTTGTTGACCAGGCTGGAGTGCAGTGGTGTGATCTCAGCTCACTGCAACCTCCACCTCCTGGATTCAAGCGATTCTTCTGCCTCAGACTCCCAAGCAGCTGGGACTACAGGCGCATGCCACCACGCCCGGCTAATTTTCGTGTTTTTAGTAGAGACGGGGTTTTACCATGTTGGCCAGGCTGGTCTTGAACCCTTGACCTCAAGTGATCCACCCGCCTCGGCCTCCCAAAGTGTTAGGATTACAAGTGTGAGCCACTGCGCCCTGCCTGTTATTCAATTATAATAATTGAACTCCAGTTATAAGTCAGACCTCTAAATTATAAAATCATTGCTATTTCACACAGGTGGGTAACAGATGACATTAAAAGGACTAAAGTTAGGTTTTTGCTTATCAGATTCATGTTTAAAGGAAGAATAATCTTCAATTTTGTGATATCATTACCTGAATTTTTCTTTAAAATAAAGCTTAAATTAGTCCAGTGAATTACAAATAAACTGATATGTTAAAGTTCTCTGACACTAAGTCTCAATATTACAATAATAAAAACTACTGCTTATTAAGTGCTGCAGCCTGCCAGGATGCCACCAACGCTTCACATGTTAGCTCATCAGTCTGTGGTTGGTGTTGCTGCAGAGGATTGAGCCTGGGACAGTCTGATCCCCGAGTCTGCGCTATTCAGCCCTGCAGTGATAGTGCCTCCACTATTATTATTTGCTTTGAACATCACCTTTAACTGTATTGACCACGAAATAAAATGCTAGATGTTGCAGGAAATTTGAGGGATAAGATTATTTTAAAAGTGAAGAAAATATTGACATACATCAAGTATTCAAATGGGTTACAAATATATATGCAAAGAAAGGGAAATTACTATAAAGGAACTCACTGTTGCAATGCAATATGGGATACTGTTTTTACATCCAGGACAGAGGAGTTCACACTCTGGGAGAAGAAATTTGCAGAATGGACATGGAGTCGTGGCCTCTTCTATCTCAGATGTATCAGGTCTCCTGTGAGGAAGAATCATGTCAATTAAAAATACCGTTTTATTCACGTACCGGGGATGGCAAAGAGAAAGCATATTTGGAAAACCAGGGACACATGACACACCTACTTCATAGTCAGACTCTGGGCTTAGAGAGATACTTACAAGCTCACACCAGCTCTTGATTCACTCCAGGGAGGAGGAAGAGTACTTAGGATTGGTTAGGTTCTAGGGTGTTACATGGGCCACCTTTGGGAACCGGAGTTCATAGCACATTCAATGGCAGAAAGCACGGGTAGGTCTTGTGGTCTTCTCTCTTCCTGTGCTACTGGAGTGGTGAGCTTGGTGTTTGTCCTCTGTCTCTCTCTTTTGTGTAACAGAAGTGGTAAAAGCTATACCAGCACTGTCCAATAGAACTGTCTGTGACAATGGAAATGTTCAGATTCTGTGCTGTCTAATATGGTAGCCATAAGCCACATTTGAACACTTGAAATACGGGTAGTGTGAAAAACTAAGTTTTAACTTTTATTCCATTTTAACTAAATTTAAATAGCCACACATGGCTAGCAGATACCATATTGGACCACACAGCTATAAACCATTTGTGCATGGGGAGAGAATGACTAGCATCTCCTCCCAGCCAGAGCCTCAGCTAGTGTGATTCTATGCTGTGGGGGTAAATATGATCTTGCATTTTCTAGTTACCTTCTCCCCACCCCATTCTCCATGCTAGCAGGTATTCTGGGTCAGAGTGATTTGGTCTGAAGCTACTTAGGCTTAAAAAAAGGAGTATTCCACGTACTCCTATCCACCTTAGAGCTCTCTGCCATGAGGGTGGCTCCCAAGTCCAGCTACCAGTGAAGTGTCATTTGCTTCCATTTGTCATTACCAATCCAGTCATCTCCCTGGGCCTAAGGTCTGGGTCAAGACTCAGGGACCTGGGTCTCATCATAATGTAATGAACAGGAACCCCAAATGTCATCACTCCTCTGAATAAGTGGTTGTTTAGAATTACTCCATGACTGCAATGACTTTTTTCTTTTCCAAATGCAAGGGCTACTTTTTCCTAGTTTTCCTTTAGAAAAACCAGGCTACTGACGCTTTCTGAAGCGAGGACGTGCCTAAGGGCTTTGGGGCTGCACAGGATTTGGAAATGGGGTCTCCACTGGCAGTGGGCCTGGTGAGCAGGAAGTTCCTCACACTGAGAATGCCCACGATTTTCTATCCCTCTTTGGCAGACGTAGTTCGCTGCTTCTCTCCATCTCCTTGCCAGCAGAACTTTGTTTCCACTTAGCAGCCTTAAGTCCTGTGAGGCAGAGTACTGGCCACGGAGGTGAAAATTGAAGGTCCTGAGGATGGTACCTTCCTGAGCAAAAAGGAGAAGATCCCCCTGACTTCTCATTTCCCTACTTCTTCCTGCCTGGAACGAAGACGTGATGTCTGGGGGTGTGGCAGATGTCTTGCCACCATGAGGAGGAAACCTCTATGCTATGGATGGCAAAGCTGGAAGACAGGGGCATCTGGGTCTGGTGGCATCAAGGCACAGTGACACCAGCCCTGGACTGTGATGCCTTGCATATGAGTCAAATAAATACTGACTTGGTCAAGCTGCTGTTAGGTTTTCTGCTGCTTGGAGCTGAATACAATCCTAATTGCTATGCCCGCCTTTTTTTTTTTTTTGACATGGAGTCTCACTCTGTTGCCCAGGCTGGAGTGCAACAGCACAATCTCGGCTCACTGCAACCTCCGCCTCCAAGGTTCAAGTGATTCTCCTGCCCCAGCCTCCTGAGTAGCTGGGACTACAGGTGTGCGCTACTAGGCCCAGCCAATTTTTGTATTTTTAGTAGAGATGGGGTTTCATCATATTGGCCAGGCTGGTCTTGAACTCCTGACCTCAAGTGACTCGTCCACCTCAGCCTCCCAAAGTGTTGGGATTATAGGCGTGAGCCACTATACCTGGCCCCCTGCTGTTTTCTTATTGAACCCGCACATTGGCAGCTACATTTTGGGAAATGCCTTTGAGAAATGTGATTAGATAGCGAAATAGCTGTCTCTGCCTACCTGACCATTCCCTCGATCTTCTTTTTGTATTTGGCATCTATTTTGCTGCGGTATTCAGGCCTCATCAACATAGCTGCGAAGCTGAAAGCAGAGTTCTTCAGGCCTGCCCTGTGGCACTCAATCACAGTTGACGTCAGGATTGGTACAATGTCTGCAAGAGAAAATGGGAGAGCAGTAAGGGCACAGTGTCTCCTGTCCTCAGTGATACAGGCGGGACTCCACCCTGGTTCTGTAGGAAAACAGGGTCATAGCCTCTGAACTTTGCTTTTTCTGCAAAGAACCAGATATGATCTGTTTAATGAGGAAAGTACGTAGCCGTGGGGTCAGGCTAACTGCCCATCAATTGCTTTTCCTTTGATTACACCATGTTCTGCCTTGTAACGCTGGGACCTGCATCCTTTGAGGCAACACTTTGGTGAGTTTCCTTTCACACCTCTTAGATACATTTTTTTGCATCTGACAGGACTGCTGATAAAAGCATAAGGGGGATTAATGACTTTATGCACTAATCTCTCTGCAGGCATCAAATTCTTTCTTCAGGACAGACACCCAGAATTACTGGCTCAAAAACAGGACCTTTTAAAAAATACTCTTACCACAAATTGCCAAACTGCTTTCTGGAAAGGCCATACCAATCTCCATTCCCACCAGCAGTCATGAGAGTGCTTGTCCTATCCAACACTTTGCCCGCATGGTAGACTTTCATGTAACGATGACGACAAAAATACACTTAAGAGAATATGGGTTGGCCAATTATGACCCATGGACCAAATCTAGCCCTCTGACTTTTTATATGGCCCATGAGCAAAGTATGATTTTTACATTTTTAAATGGTTGAAAAAACATCAAAAGTATTTTTGTGACATGTTAAAAGTGTATGTGGTTAACATTCGTGTCCAAAAATAAAGCTCTACTGAAACACAGTCATGCCCATTGGTTTATGTATTATTCATGAGAAGATGGCAGAGTTGAGCAGTTGTGACACAGACCATATGTCTCACGAAGTCTAAAATATTTTACATCTGGCCCTTTACAGAAAAAGTTTGCTGATCCCTGTCACAATGTGACAGGATTTAATTATTTAAGAATGCTATCATGACATGGCTTTAAGAATAGTGGGGCCTTTTCAGAGGCAACACCCTACTGTGCTTGTGAACACAGAGTCAGACTATTATTAGCTGACAATGTGATCTCGGGCAAATGTTATTTCTTTTCTTTTGTCCCAGTTTGTGCAGAAAAGTACTTGTGTGTGCAGGCCTGAGACTGTCATCCTTGGAAAGGCTTGAACAGCTAACCCTTGGCTCGCATCTGGAACATAGATTTGGAGACGGTTCCCACCATTTCCAGAACTGATGAGTGGCTCACCGTGCCTAAAATCTTTGTACAAACAATGTGGTTTATGCTGAACACCTGCTCTTTGGGAGCCTGGAAAACTGGGTACATGCCAGGCAGGGGGTGCCTATGCGACCACACCCCAATAAAACTCCTGGCTGCTAAGTCTCTAATGAGCTTCTTGGCACTCTACGTTTCACCATGTTGTACAAGTCAGTCTTGGAGGAGTTACTGAACTTGCGTCCTGTGTGCTCCACTGTGAAGGGACTCTTGGAGGTCCGTGCCTGCACCTGCTCGCCTTTGGGCGAATCCTTCTGCTCATTTTGCCTCAGATGCTTTTGCTGTGGTAAATCTCAGCTTTGGTACTACCGTGTGTTGACTCTTGTAAATCCTCCCAGTGAAGAATCATCAAACCTGGGAGTGGTCTTGGGGCCCTGACATGCCACTTCACGGAGCTGCTGTGATAATTAAACGAGTTAGTGACAAGGGCCTGCACAAGGGGTGCCATGCACAAGGGGTGCCATGCCAGCGTGGGGCATGGGGCATGCGGCCTGGGGAGCCTGCACAAGGGGTGCTGTGCCAGCGTGGGGCATGGGGCATGCGGCGTGGTAAGTGGTACTTACGTGATGGAAATTTGCTGATGTTGTTGGCCACCCGAATAAGCATGCGAGCCCCTTTCATGTGATCTCCATTTTTAACATGAATCTGAAACAAATGACATATTTTACTCTTCTCATAGTCATTGATTAGCCCCAATTCATGGTTTGTTCCCCCAAATAACTCCTTGATTATGGCCCAGGATCACTGTGGGATCCTTGTAGACTTTCCTGGCTGATGCCACTGGAGATCCCTCTCTTTTTTCTCTTCAACAGCTGCTGCCTGGCTCCATGGCCTCACCTGCCTCACCTACTCTATGCTCTGCTTTTGACTTTGCCCTAGACCACTTGATATGGTTCAAATCCCCAGTCTATCTCTTACTGGCCATTCTTGGGGGACCAACTTCACCAAGTTGTGGTAAGACCTGAAAGCTGAGTGAGTCAGGAATCAGGCAGAAAGAAAGAGAATGATCTGCTAAAGGAAAGGGGCCCTGTCTGTGCTAAGAGGGCAATGATGGGCGGAAGGCCTCAGACTAGGCAAGGACCAGCAGGGTCAGTGACACATTGAGGGGTGCATTTAGGATGGGGTGAGCCTCGAGAGTCAGCAGGGGCAAGGCCATGAAGCCACTGCAGTCATCCAGGGGTGAGATAAGGAGGCTAAAAAGTGAGGCAGTGGGGAGGAGAGAAGCAGGCAGATGAGGGGTCAGGGCTGCTGATACTTGGTGAGAATGTGCAGGGTGAGTGTGGAATGACGCTAACGCTTGGGGCCAGAGAAAAAGAAAAGGATGAGAGAAGCACCCCTGTGGCTTATGGTGCTAGAAAGCTCTGTTGCAGGAGAGCCTCTGTCAGGAATTCCTATTTTTGCCCCACATCTTCCACCAATGTGTTTCCCCTCCCCCACTGCACTCCTAAAGGCTCCATTTTGCCAGATTCTGTGCTCCCAGGACATTGATGTCACCACTCATGTCTGCAGCTGAGAAAGACTCTCCTCCTTCCAACCCCCATCTTTATGGAAGAAGGGTCCTCCTGACTCTCTGAAGGGAAATGTACTCTTGGAGGTTGCAAGTTATAACTCCAGATGCATTTCCCTTAGAATCAGCATTATAGACCTGTACAGTCTCATGTAGTAGTCATTAGTCATGTATGGCTACTTACATTTAAAAATTAAAATCATATACAATTAAAAATGTAGTTTATCAGCTGTACTAGCTGTATTTTAAGTGCTCCACAGCCAGGTTAGTGGCTACCATATTGAGAAGTACAGATATAGAATAGTTCTATCACTGTAGAAAGTTCTACTGGCCAGTGCTGATATAGACAATAATTAGGATGTAAATAATTCATAACATGACTGCTCTTGTGGACAGGTCAGAGAACCAATTTAGCATTAATATGAAAAGATGTACTGTGACATCAATGAACATTTGAAAAAATATGTCAGTTGGATCTGCCTGTATCTTTACAGAGATATGTATATATATAAATGTACACATGAATATATGTGACATTTATGTAAGTTGTATTGTGTCTTTTTCTAGAGTTGAGGTCTCGCTCTGTTGCCCAGGCTGGAGTGCCATGGTGTGACTGTAGCTCAGTGCAGCCTCAAACTCCTGGGCTTAAATGATTCTCCTCCCTCGTCCTCCCAAAGTACTAGGATTACATGTGTGAGCCACCATGCCCAGCCTCATTTATGTAAATTATACATACAAGTACTTGATGTTTGCAGGATCTATTTTTGTTTGTATTGATAATTACTGATTTCAAAAACAATATACACAACTAAACATAATCCCAATTTGGTAAAAAACATGCATTTATAGAAGTACAAAGAATATATACAACACAGTGTTAACAATTGTTATATCTGGACGGTGGACTTAAAGGATGAATTTTTAAAAAATTATTTTTGATGTTCTTTACACTTCCTTAGTGAACATGTATTATTTTTACATTTGGATGAAAACTAAACAATATTTAAAAAGCAGTGGAATTTTATGAAATCCACTCACAAAATAAATAAATTAACAAGTTTCGGATAAACAAAGATGTTTTAAGTAAATCTATTTTTCTGGCACAGGTAATACATTTATGTGTTTCAAAATCAAAACAATATAAGAAAGCAGGGCATGGTGGTTCACATCTGTAATCCCAGCACTTTGGGAGGTCAGGAGTTTGAAACCGGCTTGGCCAACATAGTGAAACTCCATCTCTACTAAAAATACAAAAAAATTAGCCGGGTGTGGTGGCGGGCGCCTGTAATCCCAGCTACTCGGGAGGCTGAGGCAGGAGAATTGCTTGAACCTGGGAGGCAGACGTTGCAGTGAGCCAAGACCGTGCCACTGCCTGGGCGACAGAGCAAGACTCCATCTCAAAAACAAAACAAAACAACACACCACACTATAAGAAGATGCACATGGGGAAGCCTGGTCCCCCTCGTCTCCCTGTCCCCACACTGGAGTTGGTGCTGTGCCTCCTGCCCCGTGCCTCATTCCACACAAGGCAGCGTATTGTAGAAGGGTTCTGTATCTTGTTTTGTTACTTAACAATACAGAGATCTAGGCAATCACTCTAATCCAATGGAAAATGCCTGGAGAAAATCTCAATGGGGGACAAACACCTGGCAGGTTATGTCCCAAGTCACTCCATGGGCCTCACCTTCACTAGTATATAGCTGTGCAGAATCATGAGGTTGGTGGCCATCTCGGAGGGAATTTTGATCTTCTGGGATTTCAGTTCTGCGTACATACTGAAAAGAACATCGTGTGCATTCCGGTAGTTGCCTTGAAAAAAGGTGGTAAAACTACATTACTGCAAAGGGTGAAATTTGAGGACGTTCTATGGACTCCCATCTTACAAGTGGATTTTGTTAATCTTGTTATTCGTAATCGCTTAATAATGTCTTATTCAAAGCAACTCAGCAGATTTCCTATCTATCTGTCTGTCTGTCTGTCTGTCTATCAGAGACAGTGTCTCGCTCTGTCACCAAGGCTGGAGTGCAGGGGCACAATCTCTGTTCACTGCAACCTCTGCCTCCTGAGCTGAAGTGATCCTCCCATGCCTGGCTAATTGTTGTGTTTTTTGTAGAGACAAGGTTTTCACCATGCTGCCCAGGCTGGTCTCAAACTCCTAGGCTCAAGAAATCCACCCTCCTCAGCCTCCCAAAGTGGTGGGATTACAGGCGTGAGCCAATGCACCCAGCCATAGTTCCTATTTTAATTGATGTTATGAACACCTAGCCAGTCCCTCTGGTGAAAAATGGTGGTGTCCTCCTTGATGTCTTACTCTTCCTCAGGGCACCCCCCTGGCCCTGAAGTCCACCAGGCCATGGAGTTCTGAGTCTCTCATTCTCCCAATTCCAGCCTCGCTTCCCATGCCCACTGTGAAAGCTTCTCACCATCTCCTTCTGCAGTAGTGCTCATCAGGATTGCTCTGGGCCCACATCTGATGTCAGAGTATGCTTTGAAAACCCTCAAGCCTTCATCCACACTCAGACACCTCAAGGTCACACCCCTGCATAAAACCCTCCAATGGCGCCACTCACGCCTGTAAGTGCAAAAATTCCTGAGCAGAGGACTCGTGCCCTTCAGGATTGGCCTCCGCGCTCCTTTCTGGCCTGATTTTCCCTCCCTTCCTTCTCCAGCCTTGCCAGCAGTTTTCCTCATCCCAGCACTTCCCCACACCCCCATTTCCCCACATCCCAGCACTTTGGCTCCCAGCACCTCCCAGTCCCCCTGTCTCCTGCTCCCCCATCCTTTTAAAACTCAGCCAAAGCTTTCATTGCCTTCTCTCATCTCCATCCTCCAACTCTCCCTACTCCAACCTTCAGGATGCTGTGGGTAACCCAGCAGTCGCTCTTATTTTAATTGTGCCTTTTCAGCCTATTTCTCTTTCTAGTCTGGCACTTGTCACCCTGTCCAACAACTCTGAATTTACTTTCTGTCTCTCCCATCAAATTATGACCTTGAGGGCTGAACTGTGGCTCAGTTCTCTCTGTATCCTGAGCTTCCAGTACGCATCTGACAGGAAGAAGGTGTTGTTAGATCAATGTAAGCTGAAAAAAGTAATTATTTATTTGACTGCATATTTTCCAAAACTGTGTCCACATCTATAA